>NW_027480424.1:8750000-9375000 GCF_051401765.1 Calliopsis andreniformis
AAATACAATAAATATACAAGAGTTTTTCCATCGTATAACAGGAATTATTGCAACCAGTGTGAAAGTGATGGTCATTTCTACGTTCCGGGCAACCTAGGCTTCACTCTGGGGCGTTGTTCCACCAGATCGAATAGTTAGGGCCTAAGAAGTCAACGCCAGAGGCATAAAATACAATATAAATATAACAGCTATTCCATCGTATAAAACGATTAATAGCAACCAGTGTGAAAGCTATGGTCATTTCTACGTTCCGGGCAACCTAGGCTTCACTCCAGGGCGTTGTACCACCAGATCGAATAGTTAGGGCTTTAGAAGTCAACGCCAGAAGCATAAAATACAAAATAAATAGAACAGTTCTTCCATGTATAAAACGAATAATTGCTACCAGTGCGAAAGTAATGGTCATTTCTACGTTCCGCGCAACCTAGGCATCACCCTAGTGCGTTGTTCCACCAGATGGAATAGTTAGGGCCTAAGAGGTCAACGACAGAAGAATAAAATGCAATATAAGTACAGCAGATTACCATCGTATAAAATGAATAATTGCAAACATTGTGAAAGTAATGGTCATTTCTACGTGCCGGGCAACCTAGGCGTCACTCTACGGCGTTGCTCCACCGCAGCTAAAAGCTACAGAATTAGAAGCTAACTCCAGAAGCATAAAATACAATAAAAATGCAACTGATTTTCCATCGTATAGCATGACTAATTGCAACCAGTGCGAAAGTAATGACCATTTCGACGTTTCGGGCATCTTAGGCTTAACTCTGAGGCGTTGCTCCACCGAATCGAAGAGATAGGGCCTTAGAAGTCACCGCCAGAAGCATAAAATACAATAAAAATACAACAGTCTTTCCATCCCATAACAGGAATAATTGCAACCCGTGTGAAAGTGATGGTCATTTGTACGTTCCAGGCAACCTAGGCTTCACTCTAGGGCGTTGTTCCACCAGATCGAATTGTTAGGGCCTAAGAAGTCAACGCCAGAAGCATCAGATACAATATAAATATAACAGTTTTTCCATCGTATAGAACGAATAATAGCAACCAGTGTGAAAGATATTGTCATTTCTACGTTCCGGGCAACCTAGGCTTCTCTCTAGGGCGTTGTTCCACCAAATCGAACAGCTAGGGCCTAAGAAGGCAACGCCAGAAGCATAAAATACAATATAAATATAACAGTTTCTCCATCGTATAAAACGAATAATAGCGACCAGTGTGAAAGTTATGGTCATTTCTACGTTCCCGGCAACCTAGGCTTCACCCCATGGCGTTGTTCCACAAGATCGAATAGTTAGGGCCTAAGAAGTGAACGCCAGCAGCATAATATACAATATAAATACAACAGCTTTTCCATCGTATAAAACGAATAATTTCAACCAGTGTGAATGTTATGGACATTTCTACATTCCGAGCAACCTTGGCTTCACTCTAGGGCGTTGATCCAACAGATTGAATAGTTAGGGCCTTAGAAGTCAACGCCCGAAGTATAAAATATAATATAAATACAACAGTTTTTCCATCGTATACAACGAATAATTGCAAGCAGTATGAAAGTTATGGTCATTTCTACTTTCCGGGAAACCTAGGCTTCACCGTAGGGCGTTGCTCCAACAGATTGAATAGTTAGGGCCTTAGAAGTCAACGGCCGAAGCATTAAATACAAAATAAATAGAACTGTTTTTCTATCGTATAAAACGAATAATTGCTACCGGTGTGAAAGTTATTCCCATTTCTACGTTGCGGGCAACCTAGGCTTCACCCTAGGGCGTTGTTCCACCAGATGGAATAGTTAGGGCATAAGAAGTCAACGCCAGAAGCATAAAATACAATATAAGTACAACAGTTTTTCCATCGTATAAAACGAATAATTGCACCCAGTGTGAAAGTTATGGTCATTTCTACGTTCCGGGCAGCATAGGCTTCCCTCTTGGACGTTGCCTCACCTGATCGAATAGCTAGGACCTTAGAAGTCAAACCCAGAAGCAGAAAAAACAATAAAAATGCAACAGTTTTTCCATCGTATGGCATGAATAGTTGCAACCAGTGAGAAATTAATGATCATTTCGACGTTTCGGGCATCCTAGACTTAACTATGAGGCATCGCTCCACCAGGTCGAAGTGTTAGGTCCTTGGAATTCAACGCCAGAAGCATAAACTACAAAATAAATACAACAGTCTTTCAATCGTATAAAACGAATAATTGCAACCTGTGTGAAGGTTATGGTAATATCTACGTTCCGGACAACCTAGGCTTCACTGTAGCGTGTTGCTCCACCAGATCGAAAAGGTAGGGCCATAGAAGTCAACGCACGAAGCTAAAAATACGATAAATATAAAAGAGTTTTTCCATCGTATAACAGGAATAATTGCAACCAGTGTGAAAGTGATGGTCATTTCTACGTTCCGGGCAACCTAGGCTTCACTCTAGGGCGTTGTACCACCAGATCGAATAGTTAGGGCCTTAGAAGTCAACGCCAGAAGCATAAAATACAAAATAAATACAACAGATTTTCCATGTATAAAACGAATAATTGCTACCAGTGTCAAAGAGTTGGTCATTTCTACGTTCCGGGCAACCTAGGCTTCACCCTAGGGCGTTGTTCCACCAGATGGAATAGTTGGGGCCTGAGAACTCAACGCCAGAAGCATAAAATACAATAAAGATGCAACAGTTTTTCCATCGTATAACAGGAATAATTGCAACCAGTGTGAAGGTAATAGTATGTTCTACGTTCCGGGCAACCTACTCTTCACTCTAGGGCGGAGCTCCACCAGGTTAAATAGTTAGAGCCTAAGAAGTCAACGCCAGAAGTATAAAATAAAATATAAATACAACAGCCTTTCCATCGTATATAATGTATATTAGCAAACAGTGTGAAAGTAATGGTCATTTCTACGTTCCGAGCAACCTAGGCTTCACTGTAGGGTGTTGCTCCGCCAGATCGAATAGGTAGGGCCTTAGAAGTCAACGCCAGAAGCATAAAATACAAAATAAGTAGAACAGTTTTTCCATGTATTAAACGAATAATTGCTACCAGTGTGAAAGTTATGGTCATTTGTACGTTCCGGGCAACCTAGGCTTCACTGTAGGGTGTTGCTCCACCAGATCGAATAGGTAGGGCCATAGAAGTCAACGCCCGAGCATAAAATACGATAAATATACAAGAGTTTTTCCATCGTATAACAGGAATAATTGCAACCAGTGTGAAAGCTATGGTCATTTCTACGTTCCGGGCAACCTAGGCTTCACTCTAGGCCGTTGCTCCACCAGATGGAATAGCTAGGGCTTTAGAAGTCAACGCCCGAAGCATAAAATACAAAATTAATAGAACAGCTTTTCCATGTATAAAACGAATAATTGCTTCCTGTGTGAAAGTTATGGTCATTTCTACGTTCCGGGCAATCTAGGCTTCACCCGAGGGCGTCGTTCCACCAGATGGAATAGTTGGGACCTAAGAAGTCAACGCCAGAAGCATAAAATATGATATAAATACAACAGCTTTTCCATCGTATAAAACGAATAATGGCAAACAGTGTGAAAGTTATGGTCATGTCCACGTTCCGGGCAACCTAGGCTTCACCCTAGTGCGTTGCTACACCAGATCGAATTGTTAGGGCCTTAGAAGTCATCGCCTGAAGCATACAATACAATGAAAATACAACAGTTTTACCATCGTATAACAGGAATAATTGCAACCAGTGCGAAAGTAATGACCATTTCGACGTTTCGGGCGTCCTAGGCTTAACTCTGAGGCGTTGCCCCACCAGATCGAATAGCTAGGACCTTAGAATTCAAATACAGAAGCAGAAAATACAATAAAAATGCAACAGTTCTTCAATCGTGTAGCATGAATAATTGCAACCAGTGTGAAAGTAACGATCATTTCGACGTTTCGGGCATCCTAGACATAACTCTGAGGCATTGCTCCACAAGATCGAATAGTTAGGGCCTAAGAAGTCAACGCCAGAAGTATAAAATACAATATAAATACAATAGCTTTTCCATCGTATAAAATGTATAATTGCACACAGTGTGAAAGTTATGGCCATTTCTACGTTCCGGGCAACATAGGCTTCCCTCTTGGACGTTGCCTCACCTGATCGAATAGATAGGACCTTAGAAGTCAAAGCCAGAAGCAGAAAAAACAATAAAAATGCAACAGTTTTTCCATCGTATGGCATGAATAGTTGCAACCAGTGAGATATTAATGATCATTTCGACGTTTCGGGCATCCTAGACTTAACTCTGAGGCATTGCTCCACCAGGTCGAAGTGTTAGGGCCTTGGAATTCAACGCCAGAAGCATAAACTACAAAATAAATACAACAGTCTTTCAATCGTATAAAACGAATAATTGCAACCTGTGTGAAGGTTATGGTCATTTCTACGTTCCTGACAAACTAGGCTTCACTGTAGGGTGTTGCTCCACCAGATCGAATAGGTAGGGCCATAGAAGTCAACGCCCGAGCATAAAATACGATAAATATACCAGAGTTTTTCCATCGTATAACAGGAATAATTGCAACCAGTGTGAAAGTTATGGTCATTTCCACGTTCCAGGCAACCTAGGCTTCACTCCAGGGCGTTGTTCCACCAGATGGAATAGTTAGGGCCTAAGAAGTCAACGCCCGAAGCATAAAATACAAAATAAATAGAACAGATTTTCCATGTGTAAAACGAAGAATTGCTACCAGTGTCAAAGAGTTGGTCATTTCTACGTTCCGGGCAACCTAGGCTTCACCCTAGGGCGTTGTTCCACCAGATGGAATAGTTGGGGCCTGAGAACTCAACGCCAGAAGCATAAAATACAATAAAGATGCAACAGTTTTTCCATCGCATAACAGGAATAATTGCAACCAGTGTGAAGGTAATGGTATGTTCTACGTTCCGGGCAACCTACTCTTCACTCTAGGGCGGTGCTCCACCAGGTTAAATAGTTAGAGCCTAAGACGTCAACGCCAGAAGCATAAAATAAAATATAAATACAACAGCCTTTCCATCGTATATAATGTATATTAGCAAACAGTGTGAAAGTAATGGTCATTTCTACTTTCCGGGCAACATAGGCTTCACTCTAGGGTGTTGCTCCGCCAGATCGAATAGGTAGGGCCTTAGAAGTCAACGCCAGAAGCATAAAATACAATAAAAATGCAACAGTTTTTCCATCGTATGGCATGAATAGTTGCAACCAGTGAGAAATTAATGATCATTTCGACGTTTCGGGCATCCTAGACTTAACTCTGAGGCATTGCTCCACCAGGTCGAAGTGTTAGGGCCTTGGAATTCAACGCCAGAAGCATAAACTACAAAATAAATACAACAGTCTTTCAATCGTATAAAACGAATAATTGCAACCTGTGTGAAGGTTATGGTCATATCTACGTTCCTGACAAACTCGGCTTCACTGTAGGGTGTTGCTCCACCAGATCGAATAGGTAGGGCCATAGAAGTCAACGCCCGAGCATAAAATACGATAAATATACAAGAGTTTTTCCATCGTATAACAGGAATAATTGCAACCAGTGTGAAAGTGATGGTCATTTCTACGTACCGGGCAACCTAGGCTTCACTCCAGGGCGTTGTACCACCAGATCGAATAGTTAGGGCTTTAGAAGTCAACGCCAGAAGCATAAAATACAAAATAAATAGAAGAGTTCTTCCATGTATAAAACGAATAATTGCTACCAGTGTGAAAGTTATGGTCATTTCTACGTTCCGCGCAACCTAGGCATCACCCTAGTGCGTTGTTCCACCAGATGGAAAAGTTAGGGCCTAAGAGGTCAACGCCCGAAGCATAAAATACAAAATAAATAGAACAGATTTTCCATGTATAAAACGAATAATTGCTTCCAGTGTGAAAGAGTTGGTCATTTCTACGTTCCGGGCAACCCTGGCTTCAACCTAGGGCGTTGTTCAACCAGATCGAATAGGTAGGGCCATAGAAGACAACGCCAGCAGCATAAAATACAATATAAATACAATAGCTTTTCCATCGTGTAAAACGAATAATTGCTTCCAGTGTGAAAGAGTTGGTCATTTCTACGTTCCGGGCAACCTAGGCTTCACCTCAGGGCGTTGTTCCACCAGATCGAATAGTTAGGGCCTAAGAAGTGAACGCCAGCAGCATAAAATACAATATAAATACAATAGCTTTTCCATCGTGTAAAACGAATAATTGCTACCGGTGTGAAAGTTATGGTCATTTCTACGTTCCGGTCAACCTAGGCTTCACCATAGGGCGTTGTTCCACCAGATCGAATAGTTAGGGCCTAAGAAGTGAACGCCAGAAGCATAAAATACAGTATAAATACAACAGTTTTTCCATCGTGTAAAACGAATAATTGCAACCAGTATGGAAGTTAACGTCATTTCTACTTTCCGGGCAACCTAGGCTTCACCCTAGGGCGTTGCTCCAACAGATTGAATAGTTAGCGCCTTAGAAGTCAACGCCGGAAGCATAAAATACAAAATAAATAGAACAGTTCTTCCATCATATAAAACGAATGATTGCAACCAGTATGAAACTTATGGTCATTTCTACGTTCCGGGCAACCTAGGCTTCACTCTATGGCGTTCCTCCACCACATCGAATAGCTACGGCCTCAGAAGTCAACGCCTGAAGCATAAAATACATTAAAAATACAACAGTCTTTCCATCCTATAATAGGAATAATTGCTACCCGTGTGAAAGTGATGGTCATATGTACGTTCCAGGCAACCTAGGCTTCACTCTAGGGCGTTGTTCCACCAGATCGAATTGTTAGGGCCTAAGAAGTCAACGCCAGAAGCATAAGATACAATATAAATATAACAGTTTTTCCATCGTATAGAACGAATAATAGCAACCAGTGTGAAAGTTATGGTCATTTCTACGTTCCGGGTAACCTAGGCTTCACTCTAGGGCGTTGTTCTACCAGATCGAACAGCTAGGGCCTAAGAAGGCAACGCCAGAAGTATAAAATACAATATAAATATAACAGTTTCTCCATCGTATAAAACGAATAATAGCGACCAGTGTGAAAGTTATGGTCATATCTACGTTCCCGGCAACCTAGGCTTCACCCCAGGGCGTTGTTCCACCAGATCGAATAGTTAGGGCCTAAGAAGTGAACGCCAGCAGCATGAAATACAATATAAATACAATAGCTTTTCCATCGTGTAAAACGAATAATTGCTACCAGTGTGAAAGTTATGGTCATTTCTACGTTGCGGTCAACCTAGGCTTCACCATAGGGCGTTGTTCCACCAGATCGAATAGTTAGGGCCTGAGAAGTCAACGCCAGAAGCATAAAATATAATATAAATACAACAGTTTTTCCATCATATAAAACGTATAATTGCAACCAGTATGAAAGCTATGGTCATTTCTACCTTACGGGCTACCTAGGCTACACTCTAGGGAGTTGCTCCTACAGATTGAATAGTTAGGGCCTTAGAAGTCAACGCCGGAAGCATAAAATGCAATAAAAATACAACAGTTTTTCCATCGTATAAAAGGATTAATTGCAACCAGTTTGAAAGTGATGGTCATTTCTACGTTCCGGGCTACCTAGGCTTCACTCTATGACGTTCTTCCACCACATCGAATAGCTACCGCCTCAGAAGTCAACGCCTGAAGCATAAAATACAATAAAAATACAACAGTCTTTCCAGCCTATAACAGGAATAATTGCAACCCGTGTGAAAGTGATGGTCATTTGTACGTTCCAGGCAACCTAGGCTTCACTCTAGGGCGTTGTTCCACCAGATCGAATTGTTAGGGCCTATTTTGTCAACGCCAGAAGCATAAGATACAATATAAATAAAACAGTCTTTCCACCGTATAGAACGAATAATAGCATCCAGTGTGAAAGTTATGGTCATTTCGACGTGCCTGGCAACCTAGGCTTCACTCTAGGTCGTTGCTCCACCAGATCGAACACTTAGGGCCTAAGAAGGCACCGCCAGAAGCATAAAATACAATATAAATACAACAGTTTTTCCATCGTATAAAACGAATAATTGCTACCGGTGTGAAAGTTGTGGTCATTTCTACCTTCCAGGCAACCTAGGCATCACCCTAGGGTGTTGTTCCACCAGATGGAATAGTTAGGGCATAAGAAGCCAACGCCAGAAGCATAAAATACAATATAAATACAACAGTTTTTCCATCATATAAAACGAATGATTGCAACCAGTGTGAAAGTTATGGTCATTTCTACGTTCCGGGCAACCTAGGCTGCACTCTAGGGCGTTGCTCCACTAGATCGAATAGTTAGGGCCTTAGAAGTCAACGCCCGGAGCATAAAATACAAAATATATAAAACAGTTTTTCCACCGTATAAAACGAAAAATTGCAAACAGTGTGAAAGATATGGACATTTCTACGTTCCGGCCAACCTAGACTTCACCACACGGCGTTGTTCCACCAGATCGAATAGTTAGGGACTAAGAAGTGAACGCCAGCAGCATAAAATACAATATAAATACAACAGTTCTTCCATCATATAAAGCGAATAATTGCAACCAGTATGAAACTTATGGTCATTTCTACGTTCCGGGCAACCTAGGCTTCACTCTATGGCGTTCTTCCACCACATCGAATAGCTACGGCCTCCGAAGTCAACGCCTGAAGCATAAAATACATTAAAAATACAACAGTCTTTCCATCCCATAACAGGAATAATTGCAACCCGTGTGAAAGTGATGGTCATTTGTACGTTCCAGGCAACCTAGGCTTCACTCTAGGGCGTTGTTCCACCAGATCGAATTGTTAGGGCCTAAGAAGTCAACGCCAGAAGCATCAGATACAATATAAATATAACAGTTTTTCCATCGTATAGAACGAATAATAGCAACCAGTGTGAAAGATATGGTCACTTCTACGTTCCGGGCAACCTAGGCTTCTCTCTAGGGCGTTGTTCCACCAGATCGAACAGCTAGGGCCTAAGAAGGCAACGCCAGAAGCATAAAATACAATATAAATATAACAGTTTCTCCATCGTATAAAACGAATAATAGCGACCAGTGTGAAAGTTATGGTCATTTCTACGTTCCCGGCAACCTAGGCTTCACCCCATGGCGTTGTTCCACAAGATCGAATAGTTAGGGCCTAAGAAGTGAACGCCAGCAGCATAATATACAATATAAATACAACAGCTTTTCCATCGTGTAAAACGAATAATTTCAACCAGTGTGAATGTTATGGACATTTCTACATTCCGAGCAACCTTGGCTTCACTCTAGGGCGTTGATCCAACAGATTGAATAGTTAGGGCCTTAGAAGTCAACGCCCGAAGTATAAAATACAATATAAATATAACAGTTTTTCCATCGTATAGAACGAATAATAGCAACCAGTGTGAAAGATATGGTCATTTCTACGTTCCGGGCAACCTAGGCTTCTCTCTAGGGCGTTGTTCCACCAGATCGAACAGCTAGGGCCTAAGAAGGCAACGCCAGAAGCATAAAATACAATATAAATACAACAGTTTTTCCATCGTATAAAACAAATAAGTGCAACCAGTGTGTAAGTTATTGTCATTTCTACGTTCCCGGCAACCTAGGCTTCACCCTAGGGCGTTGCTCCAACAGATTGAATAGTTAGGGCCTTAGAAGTCAACGCCCGAAGCATAAAATACAAAATAAATAGAACAGCTGTTCCATGTATAAAACGAATAATTGTTTCGAGTGTGAAAGTTATGATCTTTTCTACGTTCCGGGCAACCTAGGCTTCACCATAGGGTGTTGTTCCACCAGATGGAATAGTTGGGGCCTAAGATGTCAACGCCAGAAGCATAAAATACGATATAGATACAACAGATTTTCCATCGTATAAAACGAATAATGGCAACCAGTGTGAAAGCTATGGTCATTTCTACGTTCCGGGCAACCTAGGCTTCACTCTAGCCCGTTGCTCCACCAGATCGAATAGCTAGGGCCTTAGAAGTCAATGCCCGAAGCATAAAATACAAAATAAATAGAACAGCTGTTCCATGTATAAAACGAATAATTGCTTCCTGTGTGAATGTTATGGTCATTTCTACGTTCCGGGCAACCTAGGCTTCACCCGAGGGCGTCGTTCCACCAGATGGAATACTTGGGACCTAAGGAGTCTACGCCAGAAGCATAAAATATGATATAAATACAACAACTTTTCCATTGTATAAAACGAATAATGGCAAACAGTGTGAAAGTTATGGTCATTTCCACTCTCCCGGCAACCTAGGCTTCACCCTAGTGCGTTGCTACACCAGATCGAATAGTTAGGGCCTTAGAAGTCATCGCCTGAAGCATACAATACAATAAAAATACAACAGTTTTACCATCGTATAACAGGGATAATTGCAACGAGTGCGAAAGTAATGACCATTTCGACGTTTCGGGCATCCTAGGCTTAGCTCTGAGGCGTTGCCCCACCAGGTCGAATAGCTAGGACCTTAGAATTCAAATACAGAAGCAGAAAATACAATTAAAATGCAACAGTTCTTCAATCTTATACCATGAATAATTGCAACCAGTGTGAAAGTAACGATCATTTCGTCATTTCGGGCATCCCAGACTTAACTCTGAGGCATTGCTCCACAAGATCGAATAGTTAGGGCCTAAGAAGTCAACGCCAGAAGCATAAAATACAAAATAAATACAATAGCTTTTCCATCGTATATAACGAATAATTGCACCCAGTGTGAAAGTTATGGTCATTTCTACGTTCCGGGCAACATAGGCTTCCCTCTTGGACGTTGCCTTACCTGATCGAATAGCTAGGACCTTAGAAGTCAAAGCCAGAAGCAGAAAAAACAATAAAAATGCAACAGTTTTTCCATCGTATAGCATGAGAAGTTGCAACCAGTGAGAAATTAATGATCATTTCGACGTTTCGGGCATCCTAGACTTAACTCTGAGGCATTGCTCCACCAGGTCGAAGTGTTAGGGCCTTGGAATTCAACGCCAGAAGCATAAACTACAAAATAAATACAACAGTCTTTCAATCGTATAAAACGAATAATTGCAACCTGTGTGAAGGTTGTGGTCATATTTACGTTCCGGGCAACCTAGGCTTCACTCTAGGGCGTAGTACCACCAGATCGAATAGTTAGGGCCTTAGAAGTCAACGCCAGAAGCATAAAATACAAAATAAATAGAACAGTTCTTACATGTATAAAACGAATAAGTGCTACCAGTGTGAAAGCTATGGTCATTTCTACGTTCCGGGCAACCTAGGCTTCACCCTAGTGCGTTGTTCCACCAGATCGAATAGTTAGGGCCTAAGAAGTGAACGCCAGCAGCATAAAATACAATATAAATACAACAGTTCTTCCATCATATAAAGCGAATAATTGCAACCAGTATGAAAGTTATGGTCATTTCTACGTTCCGGGCAACCTAGGCTTCACTCTAGGACGTTGCTCCACCAGATCGAATAGTTAGGGCCTAAGAAGTCAACGCCAGAAGCATAAAATACAATAAAGATGCAACAGTTTTTCCATCGTATAACAGGAATAATTGCAACCAGTGTGAATGTAATGGTCATTTGTACGTTCCGGACAACCTAGGCTTCACTCTAGGGCGTTGCTCCACCAGATCGAATAGTTAGTGCCTTAGAAGTCAACGCCAGAAGCATAAAATACAAAATAAATACAACAGATTTTCCATTGTATAAAACGAGTAATGGCAAACAGTGTGAAAGTTATGGTCATTTCCACTCTCCCGGCAACCTAGGCTTCACCCTAGTGCGTTGCTACACCAGATCGAATAGTTAGGGCCTTAGAAGTCATCGCCTGAAGCATACAATACAATAAAAATACAACAGTTTTACCATCGTATAACAGGGATAATTGCAACCAGTGCGAAAGTAATGACCATTTCGACGTTTCGGGCATCCTAGGCTTAGCTCTGAGGCGTTGCCCCACCAGGTCGAATAGCTAGGACCTTAGAATTCAAATACAGAAGCAGAAAATACAATTAAAATGCAACAGTTCTTCAATCTTATACCATGAATAATTGCAACCAGTGTGAAAGTAACGATCATTTCGTCATTTCGGGCATCCCAGACTTAACTCTGAGGCATTGCTCCACAAGATCGAATAGTTAGGGCCTAAGAAGTCAACGCCAGAAGCATAAAATACAAAATAAATACAATAGCTTTTCCATCGTATAAAACGAATAATTGCACCCAGTGTGAAAGTTATGGTCATTTCTACGTTCCGGGCAACATAGGCTTCCCTCTTGGACGTTGCCTTACCTGATCGAATAGCTAGGACCTTAGAAGTCAAAGCCAGAAGCAGAAAAAACAATAAAAATGCAACAGTTTTTCCATCGTATAGCATGAGAAGTTGCAACCAGTGAGAAATTAATGATCATTTCGACGTTTCGGGCATCCTAGACTTAACTCTGAGGCATTGCTCCACCAGGTCGAAGTGTTAGGGCCTTGGAATTCAACGCCAGAAGCATAAACTACAAAATAAATACAACAGTCTTTCAATCGTATAAAACGAATAATTGCAACCTGTGTGAAGGTTGTGGTCATATTTACGTTCCGGGCAACCTAGGCTTCACTCTAGGGCGTAGTACCACCAGATCGAATAGTTAGGGCCTTAGAAGTCAACGCCAGAAGCATAAAATACAAAATAAATAGAACAGTTCTTACATGTATAAAACGAATAAGTGCTACCAGTGTGAAAGCTATGGTCATTTCTACGTTCCGGGCAACCTAGGCTTCACCCTAGTGCGTTGTTCCACCAGATCGAATAGTTAGGTCCTAAGAAGTGAACGCCAGCAGCATAAAATACAATATAAATACAACAGTTCTTCCATCATATAAAGCGAATAATTGCAACCAGTATGAAAGTTATGGTCATTTCTACGTTCCGGGCAACCTAGGCTTCACTCTAGGACGTTGCTCCACCAGATCGAATAGTTAGGGCCTAAGAAGTCAACGCCAGAAGCATAAAATACAATAAAGATGCAACAGTTTTTCCATCGTATAATAGGAATAATTGCAACCAGTGTGAATGTAATGGTCATTTGTACGTTCCGGACAACCTAGGCTTCACTCTAGGGCGTTGCTCCACCAGATCGAATAGTTAGTGCCTTAGAAGACAACGCCAGAAGCATAAAATACAAAATAAATACAACAGATTTTCCAAGTATAAAACGAATAATTGCTACCAGTGTCAAAGAGTTGGTCATTTCTACGTTACGGGCAACCGAGGCTTCACCCTAGGGCGTTGTTCCACCAGATGGAATAGTTGGGGCCTGAGAACTCAACGCCAGAAGCATAAAATACAATAAAGATGCAACAGTTTTTCCATCGTATAACAGGAATAATTGCAACCAGTGTGAAGGTAATGGTATGTTCTACGTTCCGGGCAACCTACTCTTCACTCTAGGGCGGTGCTCCACCAGGTTAAATAGTTAGAGCCTAAGAAGTCAACGCCAGAAGTATAAAATAAAATATAAATACAACAGCCTTTCCATCGTATATAATGTATATTAGCAAACAGTGTGAAAGTAATGGTCATTTCTACGTTCCGAGCAACCTAGGCTTCACTGTAGGGTGTTGCTCCACCAGATCGAATAGGTAGGGCCATAGAAGTCAACGCCAGAAGCATAAAATACAAAATAAATAGAACAGTTCTTACATGTATAAAACGAATAAGTGCTACCAGTGTGAAAGCTATGGTCATTTCTACGTTCCGGGCAACCAAGGCTTCACCCCAGGGCGTTGTTCCACCAGATCGAATAGTTAGGGCCTAAGAAGTGA
Source organism: Calliopsis andreniformis (assembly GCF_051401765.1). Classification (NCBI taxonomy): domain Eukaryota; kingdom Metazoa; phylum Arthropoda; class Insecta; order Hymenoptera; family Andrenidae; genus Calliopsis; species Calliopsis andreniformis. The sequence goes on from NW_027480424.1 coordinate 8,763,748, forward strand.
ACGCCAGCAGCATAAAATACAATATAAATACAACAGTTCTTCCATCATATAAAGCGAATAATTGCAACCAGTATGAAAGTTATGGTCATTTCTACGTTCCGGGCAACCTAGGCTTCACTCTATGGCGTTCTTCCACCACATCGAATAGCTACGGCCTCCGAAGTCAACGCCTGAAGCATAAAATACAATAAAAATACAACAGTCTTTCCATCCCATAACAGGAATAATTGCAACCCGTGTGAAAGTGATGGTCATTTGTACGTTCCAGGCAACCTAGGCTTCACTCTAGGGCGTTGTTCCACCAGATCGAATTGTTAGGGCCTAAGAAGTCAACGCCAGAAGCATCAGATACAATATAAATATAACAGTTTTTCCATCGTATAGAACGAATAATAGCAACCAGTGTGAAAGATATGGTCACTTCTACGTTCCGGGCAACCTAGGCTTCTCTCTAGGGCGTTGTTCCACCAGATCGAACAGCTAGGGCCTAAGAAGGCAACGCCAGAAGCATAAAATACAATATAAATATAACAGTTTCTCCATCGTATAAAACGAATAATAGCGACCAGTGTGAAAGTTATGGTCATTTCTACGTTCCCGGCAACCTAGGCTTCACCCCATGGCGTTGTTCCACAAGATCGAATAGTTAGGGCCTAAGAAGTGAACGCCAGCAGCATAATATACAATATAAATACAACAGCTTTTCCATCGTATAAAACGAATAATTTCAACCAGTGTGAATGTTATGGACATTTCTACATTCCGAGCAACCTTGGCTTCACTCTAGGGCGTTGATCCAACAGATTGAATAGTTAGGGCCTTAGAAGTCTACGCCCGAAGTATAAAATACAATATAAATATAACAGTTTTTCCATCGTATAGAACGAATAATAGCAACCAGTGTGAAAGATATGGTCATTTCTACGTTCCGGGCAACCTAGGCTTCTCTCTAGGGCGTTGTTCCACCAGATCGAACAGCTAGGGCCTAAGAAGGCAACGCCAGAAGCATAAAATACAATATAAATACAACAGTTTTTCCATCGTATAAAACAAATAAGTGCAACCAGTGTGTAAGTTATTGTCATTTCTACGTTCCCGGCAACCTAGGCTTCACCCTAGGGCGTTGCTCCAACAGATTGAATAGTTAGGGCCTTAGAAGTCAACGGCCGAAGCATAAAATACAAAATAAATACAGCAGCTTTTCCATCGTATAAAACGAATAATTTCAACCAGTGTGAATGTTATGGTCATTTCTACATTCCGAGCAACCTTGGCTGCACTCTAGGGCGTTGATCCAACAGATTGAATAGTTAGGGCCTTAGAAGTCAACGCCCGAAGTATAAAATACAATATAAATACAACAGTTTTTCCATCGTATAAAACGAATAATTGCAAGCAGTATGAAAGTTATTGTCATTTCTGCTTTCCGGCAACCTAGGCTTCACCCTAGGGCGTTGCTCCAACAGATTGAATAGTTAGGGCCTTAGAAGTCAACGGCCGAAGCATAAAATACAAAATAAATAGAACTGTTTTTCTAGCGTATAAAACGAATAATTGCTACCGGTGTGAAAGTTATTTCCATTTCTACGTTGCGGGCAACCTAGGCTCCACCTTAGGGCGTTGTTCCACCAGATGGAATAGTTAGGGCATAAGAAGTCAACGACAGAAGCATAAAATACAATATAAGTACAACAGTTTTTCCATCGTATAAAATGAATAATTGCAAACATTGCGAAAGTAATGGTCATTCCACGTTCCGGGCAACCTAGGCGTCACTCTAGTGCGATGCTCCACCAGATCTAATAGCTACAGCCCTAGACGCCAACGACAGAAGCATAAAATACAATAAAGATGCAACAGCTTTTCCATCGTATAAAACAAATAAGTGCAACCAGTGTGAAAGTTATTGTCATTTCTACTTCCCGCGCAACCTAGACTTCACCCTAGGGCGTTGCTCCAACAGATTGAATAGTTAGGACCTTAGAAGTCAATGCCCGAAGCATAAAATACAAAATAAATACAACAGATTTTCCATGTATAAAACGAATAATTGCTACCAGTGTCAAAGAGTTGGTCATTTCTACGTTCCGGGCAACCTAGGCTTCACCCTAGGGCGTTGTTCCACCAGATGGAATAGTTGGGGCCTGAGAACTCAACGCCAGAAGCATAAAATACAATAAAGATGCAACAGTTTTTCCATCGTATAACAGGAATAATTGCAACCAGTGTGAAGGTAATAGTATGTTCTACGTTCCGGGCAACCTACTCTTCACTCTAGGGCGGAGCTCCACCAGGTTAAATAGTTAGAGCCTAAGAAGTCAACGCCAGAAGTATAAAATAAAATATAAATACAACAGCCTTTCCATCGTATATAATGTATATTAGCAAACAGTGTGAAAGTAATGGTCATTTCTACGTTCCGAGCAACCTAGGCTTCACTGTAGGGTGTTGCTCCGCCAGATCGAATAGGTAGGGCCTTAGAAGTCAACGCCAGAAGCATAAAATACAAAATAAGTAGAACAGTTTTTCCATGTATTAAACGAATAATTGCTACCAGTGTGAAAGTTATGGTCATTTGTACGTTCCGGGCAACCTAGGCTTCACTGTAGGGTGTTGCTCCACCAGATCGAATAGGTAGGGCCATAGAAGTCAACGCCCGAGCATAAAATACGATAAATATACAAGAGTTTTTCCATCGTATAACAGGAATAATTGCAACCAGTGTGAAAGCTATGGTCATTTCTACGTTCCGGGCAACCTAGGCTTCACTCTAGGCCGTTGCTCCACCAGATGGTATAGCTAGGGCTTTAGAAGTCAACGCCCGAAGCATAAAATACAAAATTAATAGAACAGCTTTTCCATGTATAAAACGAATAATTGCTTCCTGTGTGAAAGTTATGGTCATTTCTACGTTCCGGGCAACCTAGGCTTCACCCGAGGGCGTCGTTTCACCAGATGGAATAGTTGGGACCTAAGAAGTCAACGCCAGAAGCATAAAATATGATATAAATACAACAGCTTTTCCATCGTATAAAACGAATAATGGCAAACAGTGTGAAAGTTATGGTCATGTCCACGTTCCGGGCAACCTAGGCTTCACCCTAGTGCGTTCCTACACCAGATCGAATAGTTAGGGCCTTAGAAGTCATCGCCTGAAGCATACAATACAATGAAAATACAACAGTTCTACCATCGTATAACAGGAATAATTGCAACCAGTGCGAAAGTAATGACCATTTCGACGTTTCGGGCGTCCTAGGCTTAACTCTGAGGCGTTGCCCCACCAGATCGAATAGCTAGGACCTTAGAATTCAAATACAGAAGCAGAAAATACAATAAAAATGCAACAGTTCTTCAATCGTGTAGCATGAATAATTGCAACCAGTGTGAAAGTAACGATCATTTCGACGTTTCGGGCATCCTAGACATAACTCTGAGGCATTGCTCCACAAGATCGAATAGTTAGGGCCTAAGAAGTCAACGCCAGAAGTATAAAATACAATATAAATACAATAGCTTTTCCATCGTATAAAATGTATAATTGCACACAGTGTGAAAGTTATGGCCATTTCTACGTTCCGGGCAACATAGGCTTCCCTCTTGGACGTTGCCTCACCTGATCGAATAGATAGGACCTTAGAAGTCAAAGCCAGAAGCAGAAAAAACAATAAAAATGCAACAGTTTTTCCATCGTATGGCATGAATAGTTGCAACCAGTGAGATATTAATGATCATTTCGACGTTTCGGGCATCCTAGACTTAACTCTGAGGCATTGCTCCACCAGGTCGAAGTGTTAGGGCCTTGGAATTCAACGCCAGAAGCATAAACTACAAAATAAATACAACAGTCTTTCAATCGTATAAAACGAATAATTGCAACCTGTGTGAAGGTTATGGTCATTTCTACGTTCCTGACAAACTAGGCTTCACTGTAGGGTGTTGCTCCACCAGATCGAATAGGTAGGGCCATAGAAGTCAACGCCCGAGCATAAAATACGATAAATATACCAGAGTTTTTCCATCGTATAACAGGAATAATTGCAACCAGTGTGAAAGTTATGGTCATTTCCACGTTCCAGGCAACCTAGGCTTCACTCCAGGGCGTTGTTCCACCAGATGGAATAGTTAGGGCCTAAGAAGTCAACGCCCGAAGCATAAAATACAAAATAAATAGAACAGATTTTCCATGTGTAAAACGAAGAATTGCTACCAGTGTCAAAGAGTTGGTCATTTCTACGTTCCGGGCAACCTTGGCTTCACCCTAGGGCGTTGTTCCACCAGATGAAATAGTTGGGGCCTGAGAACTCAACGCCAGAAGCATAAAATACAATAAAGATGCAACAGTTTTTCCATCGCATAACAGGAATAATTGCAACCAGTGTGAAGGTAATGGTATGTTCTACGTTCCGGGCAACCTACTCTTCACTCTAGGGCGGTGCTCCACCAGGTTAAATAGTTAGAGCCTAAGACGTCAACGCCAGAAGCATAAAATAAAATATAAATACAACAGCCTTTCCATCGTATATAATGTATATTAGCAAACAGTGTGAAAGTAATGGTCATTTCTACTTTCCGGGCAACATAGGCTTCACTCTAGGGTGTTGCTCCGCCAGATCGAATAGGTAGGGCCTTAGAAGTCAACGCCAGAAGCATAAAATACAATAAAAATGCAACAGTTTTTCCATCGTATGGCATGAATAGTTGCAACCAGTGAGAAATTAATGATCATTTCGACGTTTCGGGCATCCTAGACTTAACTCTGAGGCATTGCTCCACCAGGTCGAAGTGTTAGGGCCTTGGAATTCAACGCCAGAAGCATAAACTACAAAATGAATACAACAGTCTTTCAATCGTATAAAACGAATAATTGCAACCTGTGTGAAGGTTATGGTCATATCTACGTTCCTGACAAACTCGGCTTCACTGTAGGGTGTTGCTCCACCAGATCGAATAGGTAGGGCCATAGAAGTCAACGCCCGAGCATAAAATACGATAAATATACAAGAGTTTTTCCATCGTATAACAGGAATAATTGCAACCAGTGTGAAAGTGATGGTCATTTCTACGTACCGGGCAACCTAGGCTTCACTACAGGGCGTTGTACCACCAGATCGAATAGTTAGGGCTTTAGAAGTCAACGCCAGAAGCATAAAATACAAAATAAATAGAAGAGTTCTTCCATGTATAAAACGAATAATTGCTACCAGTGTGAAAGTTATGGTCATTTCTACGTTCCGCGCAACCTAGGCATCACCCTAGTGCGTTGTTCCACCAGATGGAAAAGTTAGGGCCTAAGAGGTCAACGCCCGAAGCATAAAATACAAAATAAATAGAACAGATTTTCCATGTATAAAACGAATAATTGCTTCCAGTGTGAAAGAGTTGGTCATTTCTACGTTCCGGGCAACCCTGGCTTCAACCTAGGGCGTTGTTCAACCAGATCGAATAGGTAGGGCCATAGAAGACAACGCCCCAAGCATAAAATACAATAAATATACAAGAGTTTTTCCATCGTATAACAGGAATTATTGCAACCAGTGTGAAAGTGATGGTCATTTCTACGTTCCGGGCAACCTAGGCTTCACTCTGGGGCGTTGTTCCACCAGATCGAATAGTTAGGGCCTAAGAAGTCAACGCCAGAGGCATAAAATACAATATAAATATAACAGCTATTCCATCGTATAAAACGATTAATAGCAACCAGTGTGAAAGCTATGGTCATTTCTACGTTCCGGGCAACCTAGGCTTCACTCCAGGGCGTTGTACCACCAGATCGAATAGTTAGGGCTTTAGAAGTCAACGCCAGAAGCATAAAATACAAAATAAATAGAACAGTTCTTCCATGTATAAAACGAATAATTGCTACCAGTGCGAAAGTAATGGTCATTTCTACGTTCCGCGCAACCTAGGCATCACCCTAGTGCGTTGTTCCACCAGATGGAATAGTTAGGGCCTAAGAGGTCAACGCCAGAAGAATAAAATGCAATATAAGTACAGCAGATTACCATCGTATAAAATGAATAATTGCAAACATTGTGAAAGTAATGGTCATTTCTACGTGCCGGGCAACCTAGGCGTCACTCTACGGCGTTGCTCCACCGCAGCTAAAAGCTACAGAATTAGAAGCTAACTCCAGAAGCATAAAATACAATAAAAATGCAACTGATTTTCCATCGTATAGCATGACTAATTGCAACCAGTGCGAAAGTAATGACCATTTCGACGTTTCGGGCATCTTAGGCTTAACTCTGAGGCGTTGCTCCACCGAATCGAAGAGATAGGGCCTTAGAAGTCACCGCCAGAAGCATAAAATACAATATAAATACAACAGCTTTGCCATCGTATAAAATGAATTATTGCAAACAGTGTGAAAGTGATGGTCATTTCTACGTACCGGGCAACCTAGACTTCACTCTAGGGCGTTGTACCACCAGATCGAATAGTTAGGGCTTTAGAAGTCAACGCCAGAAGCATAAAATACAAAATAAATAAAACAGATTTTCCATGTATAAAACGAATGATTGCTTCCAGTGTGAAAGAGTTGGTCATTTCTACGTTCCGGGCAACCTAGGCTTCACCTCAGGGCGTTGTTCCACCAGATCGAATAGTTAGGGCCTAAGAAGTGAACGCCAGCAGCATAAAATACAATATAAATACAATAGCTTTTCCATCGTGTAAAACGAATAATTGCTTCCAGTGTGAAAGAGTTGGTCATTTCTACGTTCCGGGCAACCTAGGCTTCATCTCAGGGCGTTGTTCCACCAGATCGAATAGTTAGGGCCTAAGAAGTGAACGCCAGCAGCATAAAATACAATATAAATACAATAGCTTTTCCATCGTGTAAAACGAATAATTGCTACCGGTGTGAAAGTTATGGTCATTTCTACGTTCCGGTCAACCTAGGCTTCACCATAGGGCGTTGTTCCACCAGATCGAATAGTTAGGGCCTAAGATGTGAACGCCAGAAGCATAAAATACAGTATAAATACAACAGTTTTTCCATCGTGTAAAACGAATAATTGCAACCAGTATGGAAGTTAACGTCATTTCTACTTTCCGGGCAACCTAGGCTTCACCCTAGGGCGTTGCTCCAACAGATTGAATAGTTAGCGCCTTAGAAGTCAACGCCGGAAGCATAAAATACAAAATAAATAGAACAGTTCTTCCATCATATAAAACGAATGATTGCAACCAGTATGAAACTTATGGTCATTTCTACGTTCCGGGCAACCTAGGCTTCACTCTATGGCGTTCTTCCACCACATCGAATAGCTACGGCCTCAGAAGTCAACGCCTGAAGCATAAAATACAATAAAAATACAACAGTCTTTCCATCCTATAATAGGAATAATTGCTACCCGTGTGAAAGTGATGGTCATATGTACGTTCCAGGCAACCTAGGCTTCACTCTAGGGCGTTGTTCCACCAGATCGAATTGTTAGGGCCTAAGAAGTCAACGCCAGAAGCATAAGATACAATATAAATATAACAGTTTTTCCATCGTATAGAACGAATAATAGCAACCAGTGTGAAAGTTATGGTCATTTCTACGTTCCGGGTAACCTAGGCTTCACTCTAGGGCGTTGTTCCACCAGATCGAACAGCTAGGGCCTAAGAAGGCAACGCCAGAAGCATAAAATACAATATAAATATAACAGTTTCTCCATCGTATAAAACGAATAATAGCGACCAGTGTGAAAGTTATGGTCATATCTACGTTCCCGGCAACCTAGGCTTCACCCCAGGGCGTTGTTCCACCAGATCGAATAGTTAGGGCCTAAGAAGTGAACGCCAGCAGCATGAAATACAATATAAATACAATAGCTTTTCCATCGTGTAAAACGAATAATTGCTACCAGTGTGAAAGTTATGGTCATTTCTACGTTGCGGTCAACCTAGGCTTCACCATAGGGCGTTGTTCCACCAGATCGAATAGTTAGGGCCTGAGAAGTCAACGCCAGAAGCATAAAATATAATATAAATACAACAGTTTTTCCATCATATAAAACGTATAATTGCAACCAGTATGAAAGCTATGGTCATTTCTACCTTACGGGCTACCTAGGCTACACTCTAGGGAGTTGCTCCTACAGATTGAATAGTTAGGGCCTTAGAAGTCAACGCCGGAAGCATAAAATGCAATAAAAATACAACAGTTTTTCCATCGTATAAAAGGATTAATTGCAACCAGTTTGAAAGTGATGGTCATTTCTACGTTCCGGGCTACCTAGGCTTCACTCTATGACGTTCTTCCACCACATCGAATAGCTACCGCCTCAGAAGTCAACGCCTGAAGCATAAAATACAATAAAAATACAACAGTCTTTCCAGCCTATAACAGGAATAATTGCAACCCGTGTGAAAGTGATGGTCATTTGTACGTTCCAGGCAACCTAGGCTTCACTCTAGGGCGTTGTTCCACCAGATCGAATTGTTAGGGCCTATTTTGTCAACGCCAGAAGCATAAGATACAATATAAATAAAACAGTCTTTCCACCGTATAGAACGAATAATAGCATCCAGTGTGAAAGTTATGGTCATTTCGACGTGCCTGGCAACCTAGGCTTCACTCTAGGTCGTTGCTCCACCAGATCGAACACTTAGGGCCTAAGAAGGCACCGCCAGAAGCATAAAATACAATATAAATACAACAGTTTTTCCATCGTATAAAACGAATAATTGCTACCGGTGTGAAAGTTGTGGTCATTTCTACCTTCCAGGCAACCTAGGCATCACCCTAGGGTGTTGTTCCACCAGATGGAATAGTTAGGGCATAAGAAGCCAACGCCAGAAGCATAAAATACAATATAAATACAACAGTTTTTCCATCATATAAAACGAATGATTGCAACCAGTGTGAAAGTTATGGTCATTTCTACGTTCCGGGCAACCTAGGCTGCACTCTAGGGCGTTGCTCCACTAGATCGAATAGTTAGGGCCTTAGAAGTCAACGCCCGGAGCATAAAATACAAAATATATAAAACAGTTTTTCCACCGTATAAAACGAAAAATTGCAAACAGTGTGAAAGATATGGACATTTCTACGTTCCGGCCAACCTAGACTTCACCACACGGCGTTGTTCCACCAGATCGAATAGTTAGGGCCTAAGAAGTGAACGCCAGAAACATAAAATACAATATAAATACAACAGTTTTTCCATCACATAAAACGAGTAATTGCAACCAGTATGAAAGTTGTGGTCATTTCTACTTTCCGGTCAAACTAGGCTACACCCTAGGGCGTTGCTCCAACAGATTGAATAGTTAGGGCCTTAGAAGTCAATGCCCGAAGCATAAAATGCAATAAAAATACAACAGTTTTTCCATCATATGACCGGAATAATTGCAACCAGTTTGAAAGTGATGGTCATTTCTACGTTCCGGGCAACCTAGGCTACACCCTAGGGCGTTGCTCCAACAGATTGAATAGTTAGGGCCTTAGAAGTCAATGCCCGAAGCATAAAATGCAAAAAAAATACAACAGTTTTTCCGTCATATAACAGGAATAATTGCAACCAGTTTGAAAGTGATGGTCATTTCTACGTTCCGGGAAGCCTCGGCTTCACTCTAGGGCGTTGCTCCGCCAGATCGAATAGTTAGAGCATTAGAAGTCAACGCCAGAAGCATAAAATACAATATAAATACAACAGTTTTTCCATCGTATAAAACAAATAATTGCAACCAGTATGAAAGTTAACGTCATTTCCTCTTTCCGGGCAACCTAGGCTTCACCCTTGGGCGTTGCTCCAACAGATTGAATAGTTAGGGCCTTAGAAGTCAACGCCGGAAGCATAAAGTGCAATAAAAATACAACAGTTTTTCCACCGTATAAAAGGATTAATTGCAACTAGTTTGAAAGTGATGGTCATTTCTACGTTCCGGGCAACCTAGGCTTCACTCTAGGGCGTTGCTCCACCAGATCGAATAGTTAGGGCCTTAGAAGTCAACGCCAGAATCATAAAATACAATAAAGATGCAACAGCTTTTCCACCGTATTAAACGAATAATTTCAACCAGTGTGAATGTTATAGTCATTTCTACATTCCGAGCAACCTAGGCTTCACTCTAGGGCGTTGAGCCAACAGATTGAATAGTTAGGGCCTTAGCAGTCAACGCACGAAGCGTAAAATACAATATAAATACAACAGTTTTTCAATCATATAACAGGAATAATTGCAACCAGTTTGAAAGTGATGGTCATTTCTACGTTCCGGGCGACCTAGGCTTCACTCTAGGGCGTTGCTCCACCAGATCGAATAGTTAGTGCCTTATAAGTCAACGCCAGAAGCATAAAATACAATATAAGTATAACAGTTTTTCCATCGTATAAAACGAATAATTGCAACCAGTATGAAAGTTATGGTCATTTCTACGTTCCGGGCAACCTAGGCTTCACTCTATGGCGTTCTTCCACTACATCCAATAGCAACGGCCTCAGAAGACAACGCCCGAAGCATAAAATGCAATAAAAATACAACACTGTTTCCATCATATAACAGGAATAATTGCAACCAGTTTGAAAGTGATGGCCAATTCTACGTTCCGCGCAACCTAGGCTTCACTCTATTGCGTTGCTCCACCAGATCGAATAGTTAGTGCCTTAGAAGTCGACGCCAGAAGCTTAAAATACAATATAAATACAACAGTTTTTCCATCGTATAAAACGAATAATTGCAACCAGTATGAAACTTATGGTCATTCCTACTTTCCGAGCAACCTAGGCTTCACCCTAGGGCGTTGCTCCAACAGATTGAATAGTTAGGGACTAAGAAGTCAACGCCAGAAGCATAAAATGCAATAAAAATACAACAGCTTTCCATCGTATAACAGGATTAATTGCAACCAGTTTGAAAGTGATGGCCAATTCTACGTTCCGCGCAACCTAGGCTTCACTCCAGGGCGTTGCTCCACAAGATCGAATAGTTACGGCCTAAGAAGTCAACGCCAGAAGCATAAAATACGATATAAATACAACAGCTTTTCCATCGTATAAAACGAATAATTGCAACCAGTGTGAAAGTAATGGTCATTTCTACGTTCCGAGCACCCTAGGCGTCACTCTAGGGCTTTGCTCCACCACATCTAATAGCTACGGCCTTAGAAGCTAACGCCAGGGGCATAAAATACAATATAAATACAACAGCCGTTACACCGTATAAAACGTTAAATTGCAACCTGTGTGAAGGTTATGGTCATATCTACGTTCCGGGCAACCTCGGCTTCACTGTAGGGCGTTGCTCCACCAGATCGGAGTGTAAGGGCCTAAGAAGTCAACGGCCGAAGCATAAAATACTATATAAATACAACAGCTTTTCCGTCGTATTAAATGAATAATTGCAAACAGTGTGACAGTAGTGGTCATTTCTACGTTCCGAGCATCCTAGGCTTCACTCTAGGGCGGTGCTCCACCATATCGAATAGCTACGGCCTTAGAAGCCTACGCCTGAAGCATAAAATACAATACAAATACAACAGCCTTTTCATCGTATAACAGGAATAATTTCAACAAGCGTGAAAGTAATGATCATTTCGGCGTTTCGGGCATCCTAGACTTAACTCTGAGGCATTGCTCCACCAGATCGAATAGTTAGGGCCTAAGAAGTGAACGCCAGAAGCATAAAATACAGTATAAATACAACAGTTTTTCCATCATATAAAACGTATAATTGCAACCAGTATGAAAGCTATGGTCATTTCTACTTTACGGGCTACCTAGGCTACACCCTAGGGCGTTGCTCCTACAGATTGAATAGTTAGGGCCTTAGAAGTCATTGCCCGAAGCATAAAATGCAATAAAAATACAACAGTTTTTCCATCATATAACAGGAATATTTGCAACCAGTTTGAAAGTGATGGTAATTTCAACGTTCCGGGCAACTTAGGCTTCACTCTAGGGCGTTGCTCCACTAGATCGAATAGTTAGTGCCTTAGAAGTCAACGCCAGAAGCATAAAATACAATATAAATACAACAGCCTTTACACCGTATAAAAGTGAATAATTGCAACCTGTGTGAAGGTTATGGTCATCTCTACATTCCGAGCAGCCTTGGCTGCACTCTAGGGCGTTGATCCAACAGAATGAATAGTTAGGGCCTTAGAAGTCAACGCCCGAAGTATAAAACACAATATAAATACAACAGTTTTTCCATCGTATAAAACGAATAATTGCAAGCAGTATGAAAGTTATGGTTATTTCTGCTTTCCGGGCAACCTAGGCTTCACCCTAGGGCGTTGCTCCAACAGATTGAATAGTTAGGGCCTTAGAAGTCAACGGCCGAAGCATAAAATACAAAATAAATAGAACTGTTTTTCTAGCGTATAAAACGAATAATTGCTACCGGTGTGAAAGTTATTTCCATATCTACGTTGCGGGCAACCTAGGCTTCACCCTAGGGCGTTGTTCCACCAGATGGAATAGTTAGGGCATAAGAAGTCTACGCCAGAAGCATAAAATACAATATAAGTACAACAGTTTTTCCATCGTATAAAATGAATAATTGCAAACATTGCGAAAGTAATGGTCATTCCACGTTCCGGGCAACCTAGGCGTCACTCTAGTGCGTTGCTCCACCACATCTAATAGCTACGGCCCTAGACGCCAACGACAGAAGCATAATATACAATAAAGATGCAACAGCTTTTCCATCGTATAAAACAAATAAGTGCAACCAGTGTGTAAGTTATTGTCATTTCTACTTCCCGCGCAACCTAGGCTTCACCCTAGGGCGTTGCTCCAACAGATTGAATAGTTAGGACCTTAGAAGTCAATGCCCGAAGCATAAAATGCAATAAAAATACAACAGTTTTTCCATCGTATAAAACGATTGATAGCAACCAGTGTGAAAGTTATGGTCATTTCTACGTTCCGGGCAACCAAGGCTTCACCCCAGGGCGTTGCTCCACCAGATCGAATAGTTAGGGCCTAAGAAGTGAACGCCAGCAGCATAAAATACAATATAAATACAACAGTTCTTCCATCATATAAAGCGAATAATTGCAACCAGTATGAAAGTTATGGTCATTTCTACGTTCCGGGCAACCTAGGCTTCACTCTATGCCGTTCTTCCACCACATCGAATAGCTACGGCCTCCGTGGTCAACGCCTGAAGCATAAAATACAATAAAAATACAACAGTCTTTCCATCCTATAACAGGAATAATTGCAACCCGTGTGAAAGTGATGGTCATTTGTACGTTCCAGGCAACCTAGGCTTCACTCTAGGGCGTTGTTCCACCAGATCGAATTGTTAGGGCCTAAGAAGTCAACGCCAGAAGCATCAGATACAATATAAATATAACAGTTTTTCCATCGTATAGAACGAATAATAGCAACCAGTGTGAAAGATATGGTCACTTCTACGTTCCGGGCAACCTAGGCTTCTCTCTAGGGCGTTGTTCCACCAGATCGAACAGCTAGGGCCTAAGAAGGCAACGCCAGAAGCATAAAATACAATATAAATATAACAGTTTCTCCATCGTATAAAACGAATAATAGCGACCAGTGTGAAAGTTATGGTCATTTCTACGTTCCGGGCAACCTAGGCTGCACTCTAGGGCGTTGCTCCACTAGATCGAATAGTTAGGGCCTTAGAAGTCAACGCCCGGAGCATAAAATACAAAATATATAAAACAGTTTTTCCACCGTATAAAACGAAAAATTGCAAACAGTGTGAAAGATATGGACATTTCTACGTTCCGGCCAACCTAGACTTCACCACACGGCGTTGTTCCACCAGATCGAATAGTTAGGGCCTAAGAAGTGAACGCCAGAAACATAAAATACAATATAAATACAACAGTTTTTCCATCACATAAAACGAGTAATTGCAACCAGTATGAAAGTTGTGGTCATTTCTACTTTCCGGTCAAACTAGGCTACACCCTAGGGCGTTGCTCCAACAGATTGAATAGTTAGGGCCTTAGAAGTCAATGCCCGAAGCATAAAATGCAATAAAAATACAACAGTTTTTCCATCATATGACCGGAATAATTGCAACCAGTTTGAAAGTGATGGTCATTTCTACGTTCCGGGCAACCTAGGCTACACCCTAGGGCGTTGCTCCAACAGATTGAATAGTTAGGGCCTTAGAAGTCAATGCCCGAAGCATAAAATGCAAAAAAAATACAACAGTTTTTCCGTCATATAACAGGAATAATTGCAACCAGTTTGAAAGTGATGGTCATTTCTACGTTCCGGGAAGCCTCGGCTTCACTCTAGGGCGTTGCTCCGCCAGATCGAATAGTTAGAGCATTAGAAGTCAACGCCAGAAGCATAAAATACAATATAAATACAACAGTTTTTCCATCGTATAAAACAAATAATTGCAACCAGTATGAAAGTTAACGTCATTTCCTCTTTCCGGGCAACCTAGGCTTCACCCTTGGGCGTTGCTCCAACAGATTGAATAGTTAGGGCCTTAGAAGTCAACGCCGGAAGCATAAAGTGCAATAAAAATACAACAGTTTTTCCACCGTATAAAAGGATTAATTGCAACTAGTTTGAAAGTGATGGTCATTTCTACGTTCCGGGCAACCTAGGCTTCACTCTAGGGCGTTGCTCCACCAGATCGAATAGTTAGGGCCTTAGAAGTCAACGCCAGAATCATAAAATACAATAAAGATGCAACAGCTTTTCCACCGTATTAAACGAATAATTTCAACCAGTGTGAATGTTATAGTCATTTCTACATTCCGAGCAACCTAGGCTTCACTCTAGGGCGTTGAGCCAACAGATTGAATAGTTAGGGCCTTAGCAGTCAACGCACGAAGCGTAAAATACAATATAAATACAACAGTTTTTCAATCATATAACAGGAATAATTGCAACCAGTTTGAAAGTGATGGTCATTTCTACGTTCCGGGCGACCTAGGCTTCACTCTAGGGCGTTGCTCCACCAGATCGAATAGTTAGTGCCTTATAAGTCAACGCCAGAAGCATAAAATACAATATAAGTATAACAGTTTTTCCATCGTATAAAACGAATAATTGCAACCAGTATGAAAGTTATGGTCATTTCTACGTTCCGGGCAACCTAGGCTTCACTCTATGGCGTTCTTCCACTACATCCAATAGCAACGGCCTCAGAAGACAACGCCCGAAGCATAAAATGCAATAAAAATACAACACTGTTTCCATCATATAACAGGAATAATTGCAACCAGTTTGAAAGTGATGGCCAATTCTACGTTCCGCGCAACCTAGGCTTCACTCTATTGCGTTGCTCCACCAGATCGAATAGTTAGTGCCTTAGAAGTCGACGCCAGAAGCTTAAAATACAATATAAATACAACAGTTTTTCCATCGTATAAAACGAATAATTGCAACCAGTATGAAACTTATGGTCATTCCTACTTTCCGAGCAACCTAGGCTTCACCCTAGGGCGTTGCTCCAACAGATTGAATAGTTAGGGACTAAGAAGTCAACGCCAGAAGCATAAAATGCAATAAAAATACAACAGCTTTCCATCGTATAACAGGATTAATTGCAACCAGTTTGAAAGTGATGGCCAATTCTACGTTCCGCGCAACCTAGGCTTCACTCCAGGGCGTTGCTCCACAAGATCGAATAGTTACGGCCTAAGAAGTCAACGCCAGAAGCATAAAATACGATATAAATACAACAGCTTTTCCATCGTATAAAACGAATAATTGCAACCAGTGTGAAAGTAATGGTCATTTCTACGTTCCGAGCACCCTAGGCGTCACTCTAGGGCTTTGCTCCACCACATCTAATAGCTACGGCCTTAGAAGCTAACGCCAGGGGCATAAAATACAATATAAATACAACAGCCGTTACACCGTATAAAACGTTAAATTGCAACCTGTGTGAAGGTTATGGTCATATCTACGTTCCGGGCAACCTCGGCTTCACTGTAGGGCGTTGCTCCACCAGATCGGAGTGTAAGGGCCTAAGAAGTCAACGGCCGAAGCATAAAATACTATATAAATACAACAGCTTTTCCGTCGTATTAAATGAATAATTGCAAACAGTGTGACAGTAGTGGTCATTTCTACGTTCCGAGCATCCTAGGCTTCACTCTAGGGCGGTGCTCCACCATATCGAATAGCTACGGCCTTAGAAGCCTACGCCTGAAGCATAAAATACAATACAAATACAACAGCCTTTTCATCGTATAACAGGAATAATTTCAACAAGCGTGAAAGTAATGATCATTTCGGCGTTTCGGGCATCCTAGACTTAACTCTGAGGCATTGCTCCACCAGATCGAATAGTTAGGGCCTAAGAAGTGAACGCCAGAAGCATAAAATACAGTATAAATACAACAGTTTTTCCATCATATAAAACGTATAATTGCAACCAGTATGAAAGCTATGGTCATTTCTACTTTACGGGCTACCTAGGCTACACCCTAGGGCGTTGCTCCTACAGATTGAATAGTTAGGGCCTTAGAAGTCATTGCCCGAAGCATAAAATGCAATAAAAATACAACAGTTTTTCCATCATATAACAGGAATATTTGCAACCAGTTTGAAAGTGATGGTAATTTCAACGTTCCGGGCAACTTAGGCTTCACTCTAGGGCGTTGCTCCACTAGATCGAATAGTTAGTGCCTTAGAAGTCAACGCCAGAAGCATAAAATACAATATAAATACAACAGCCTTTACACCGTATAAAAGTGAATAATTGCAACCTGTGTGAAGGTTATGGTCATCTCTACATTCCGAGCAGCCTTGGCTGCACTCTAGGGCGTTGATCCAACAGAATGAATAGTTAGGGCCTTAGAAGTCAACGCCCGAAGTATAAAACACAATATAAATACAACAGTTTTTCCATCGTATAAAACGAATAATTGCAAGCAGTATGAAAGTTATGGTTATTTCTGCTTTCCGGGCAACCTAGGCTTCACCCTAGGGCGTTGCTCCAACAGATTGAATAGTTAGGGCCTTAGAAGTCAACGGCCGAAGCATAAAATACAAAATAAATAGAACTGTTTTTCTAGCGTATAAAACGAATAATTGCTACCGGTGTGAAAGTTATTTCCATATCTACGTTGCGGGCAACCTAGGCTTCACCCTAGGGCGTTGTTCCACCAGATGGAATAGTTAGGGCATAAGAAGTCTACGCCAGAAGCATAAAATACAATATAAGTACAACAGTTTTTCCATCGTATAAAATGAATAATTGCAAACATTGCGAAAGTAATGGTCATTCCACGTTCCGGGCAACCTAGGCGTCACTCTAGTGCGTTGCTCCACCACATCTAATAGCTACGGCCCTAGACGCCAACGACAGAAGCATAATATACAATAAAGATGCAACAGCTTTTCCATCGTATAAAACAAATAAGTGCAACCAGTGTGTAAGTTATTGTCATTTCTACTTCCCGCGCAACCTAGGCTTCACCCTAGGGCGTTGCTCCAACAGATTGAATAGTTAGGACCTTAGAAGTCAATGCCCGAAGCATAAAATGCAATAAAAATACAACAGTTTTTCCATCGTATAAAACGATTGATAGCAACCAGTGTGAAAGTTATGGTCATTTCTACGTTCCGGGCAACCAAGGCTTCACCCCAGGGCGTTGCTCCACCAGATCGAATAGTTAGGGCCTAAGAAGTGAACGCCAGCAGCATAAAATACAATATAAATACAACAGTTCTTCCATCATATAAAGCGAATAATTGCAACCAGTATGAAAGTTATGGTCATTTCTACGTTCCGGGCAACCTAGGCTTCACTCTATGCCGTTCTTCCACCACATCGAATAGCTACGGCCTCCGTGGTCAACGCCTGAAGCATAAAATACAATAAAAATACAACAGTCTTTCCATCCTATAACAGGAATAATTGCAACCCGTGTGAAAGTGATGGTCATTTGTACGTTCCAGGCAACCTAGGCTTCACTCTAGGGCGTTGTTCCACCAGATCGAATTGTTAGGGCCTAAGAAGTCAACGCCAGAAGCATCAGATACAATATAAATATAACAGTTTTTCCATCGTATAGAACGAATAATAGCAACCAGTGTGAAAGATATGGTCACTTCTACGTTCCGGGCAACCTAGGCTTCTCTCTAGGGCGTTGTTCCACCAGATCGAACAGCTAGGGCCTAAGAAGGCAACGCCAGAAGCATAAAATACAATATAAATATAACAGTTTCTCCATCGTATAAAACGAATAATAGCGACCAGTGTGAAAGTTATGGTCATTTCTACGTTCCCGGCAACCTAGGCTTCACCCCAGGGCGTTGTTCCACAAGATCGAATAGTTAGGGCCTAAGAAGTGAACGCCAGCAGCATAATATACAATATAAATACAGCAGCTTTTCCATCGTATAAAACGAATAATTTCAACCAGAGTGAATGTTATGGTCATTTCTACATTCCGAGCAACCTTGGCTGCACTCTAGGGCGTTGATCCAACAGATTGAATAGTTAGGGCCTAAGAAGTCAACGCCCGAAGTATAAAATACAATATAAATACAACAGTTTTTCCATCGTATAAAACGAATAATTGCAAGCAGTATGAAAGTTATGGTCATTTCTGCTTTCCGGCAACCTAGGCTTCACCCTAGGGCGTTGCTCCAACAGATTGAATAGTTAGGGCCTTAGAAGTCAACGGCCGAAGCATAAAATACAAAATAAATAGAACAGTTTTTCTAGCGTATAAAACGAATAATTGCTACCGGTGTGAAAGTTTTTTCCATTTCTACGTTGCGGGCAACCTAGGCTTCACCCTAGGGCGTTGTTCCACCAGATGGAATAGTTAGGGCATAAGTAGTCAACGCCAGAAGCATAAAATACAATATAAGTACAACAGTTTTTCCATCGTATAAAATGAATAATTGCAAACATTGCGAAAGTAATGGTCATTCCACGTTCCGGGCAACCTAGGCGTCACTCTAGTGCGTTGCTCCACCACATCTAATAGCTACGGCCCTAGACGCCAACGACAGAAGCATAAAATACAATAAAGATGCAACAGCTTTTCCATCGTATAAAACAAATAAGTGCAACCAGTGTGTAAGTTATTGTCATTTCTACTTCCCGCGCAACCTAGGCTTCACCCTAGGGCTTTGCTCCAACAGATTGAATAGTTAGGACCTTAGAAGTCAATGCCCGAAGCATAAAATGCAATAAAAATACAACAGTTTTTCCATCGTATAAAACGATTGATAGCAACCAGTGTGAAAGTTATGGTCATTTCTACGTTCCGGGCAACCAAGGCTTCACCCCAGGGCGTTGCTCCACCAGATCGAATAGTTAGGGCCTAAGAAGTGAACGCCAGCAGCATAAAATACAATATAAATACAACAGTTCTTCCATCATATAAAGCGAATAATTGCAACCAGTATGAAAGTTATGGTCATTTCTACGTTCCGGGCAACCTAGGCTTCACTCTATGCCGTTCTTCCACCACATCGAATAGCTACGACCTCCGTAGTCAACGCCTGAAGCATAAAATACAATAAAAATACAACAGTCTTTCCATCCTATAACAGGAATAATTGCAACCCGTGTGAAAGTGATGGTCATTTGTACGTTCCAGGCAACCTAGGCTTCACTCTAGGGCGTTGTTCCACCAGATCGAATTGTTAGGGCCTAAGAAGTCAACGCCAGAAGCATCAGATACAATATAAATATAACAGTTTTTCCATCGTATAGAACGAATAATAGCAACCAGTGTGAAAGATATGGTCATTTCTACGTTCCGGGCAACCTAGGCTTCTCTCTAGGGCGTTGTTCCACCAGATCGAACAGCTAGG
This sequence comes from Calliopsis andreniformis, assembly GCF_051401765.1. NCBI lineage: Eukaryota > Metazoa > Arthropoda > Insecta > Hymenoptera > Andrenidae > Calliopsis > Calliopsis andreniformis. The sequence goes on from NW_027480424.1 coordinate 8,783,471, forward strand.
GCCTAAGAAGGCAACGCCAGAAGCATAAAATACAATATAAATATAACAGTTTCTCCATCGTATAAAACGAATAATAGCGACCAGTTTGAAAGTTATGGTCATGTCTACGTTCCCGGCAACCTAGGCTTCACCCCAGGGCGTTGTTCCACCAGATCGAATAGTTAGGGCCTAAGAAGTGAACGCCAGCAGCATAATATACAATATAAATACAACAGCTTTTCCATCGTATAAAACGAATAATTTCAACCAGTGTGAATGTTATGTTCATTTCTACATTCCGAGCAGCCTTGGCTGCACTCTAGGGCGTTGATCCAACAGATTGAATAGTTAGGGCCTTAGAAGTCAACGCCCGAAGTATAAAATACAATATAAATACAACAGTTTTTCCATCGTATAAAACGAATAATTGCAAGCAGTATGAAAGTTATGGTCATTTCTGCTTTCCGGGCAACCTAGGCTTCACCCTAGGGCGTTGCTCCAACAGATTGAATAGTTAGGGCCTTAGAAGTCAACGGCCGAAGCATAAAATACAAAATAAATAGAACTGTTTTTCTAGCGTATAAAACGAATAATTGCTACCGGTGTGAAAGTTATTTCCATTTCTACGTTGCGGGCAACCTAGGCTTCACCCTAGGGCGTTGTTCCACCAGATGGAATAGTTAGGGCATAAGAAGTCAACGCCAGAAGCATAAAATACAATATAAGTACAACAGTTTTTCCATCGTATAAAATGAATAATTGCAAACATTGCGAAAGTAATGGTCATTCCACGTTCCGGGCAACCTAGGCGTCACTCTAGTGCGTTGCTCCACCACATCTAATAGCTACGGCCCTAGACGCCAACGACAGAAGCATAAACTACAATAAAGCTGCAACAGCTTTTCCATCGTATAAAACAAATAAGTGCAACCAGTGTGAAAGTTATTGTCATTTCTACTTCCCGCGCAACCTAGGCTTCACCCTAGGGCGTTGCTCCAACAGATTGAATAGTTAGGACCTTAGAAGTCAATGCCCGAAGCATAAAATGCAATAAAAATACAACAGTCTTTCCATCGTATAAAACGATTAATAGCAACCAGTGTGAAAGTTATGGTCATTTCTACGTTCCGGGCAACCTAGGCTTCACCCCAGGGCGTTGTTCCTCCAGATCGAATAGTTAGGGCCTAAGAAGTGAACGCCAGCAGCATAAAATACAATATAAATACAACAGTTCTTCCATCATATAAAGCGAATAATTGCAACCAGTATGAAAGTTATGGTCATTTCTACGTTCCGGGCAACCTAGGCTTCACTCTATGGCGTTCTTCCACCACATCGAATAGCTACGGCCTCCGTAGTCAACGCCTGAAGCATAAAATACAATAAAAATACAACAGTCTTTCCATCCGATAACAGGAATAATTGCAACCCGTGTGAAAGTGATGGTCATTTGTACGTTCCAGGCAACCTAGGCTTCACTCTAGGGCGTTGTTCCACCAGATCGAATTGTTAGGGCCTAAGAAGTCAACGCCAGAAGCATCAGATACAATATAAATATAACAGTTTTTCCATCGTATAGAACGAATAATAGCAACCAGTGTGAAAGATATTGTCATTTCTACGTTCCGGGCAACCTAGGCTTCTCTCTAGGGCGTTGTTCCACCAGATCGAACAGCTAGGGCCTAAGAAGGCAACGCCAGAAGCATAAAATACAATATAAATATAACAGTTTCTCCATCGTATAAAACGAATAATAGCGACCAGTGTGAAAGTTATGGTCATTTCTACGTTCCCGGCAACCTAGGCTTCACCCCATGGCGTTGTTCCACAAGATCGAATAGTTAGGGCCTAAGAAGTGAACGCCAGCAGCATAATATACAATATAAATACAACAGCTTTTCCATCGTATAAAACGAATAATTTCAACCAGTGTGAATGTTATGGACATTTCTACATTCCGAGCAACCTTGGCTTCACTCTAGGGCGTTGATCCAACAGATTGAATAGTTAGGGCCTTAGAAGTCAACGCCCGAAGTATAAAATACAATATAAATACAACAGTTTTTCCATCGTATACAACGAATAATTGCAAGCAGTATGAAAGTTATGGTCATTTCTACTTTCCGGGCAACCTAGGCTTCACCGTAGGGCGTTGCTCCAACAGATTGAATAGTTAGGGCCTTAGAAGTCAACGGCCGAAGCATTAAATACAAAATAAATAGAACTGTTTTTCTATCGTATAAAACGAATAAATGCTACCGGTGTGAAAGTTATTCCCATTTCTACGTTGCGGGCAACCTAGGCTTCACCCTAGGGCGTTGTTCCACCAGATGGAATAGTTAGGGCATAAGAAGTCAACGCCAGAAGCATAAAATACAATATAAGTACAACAGTTTTTCCATCGTATAAAACGAATAATTGCACCCAGTGTGAAAGTTATGGTCATTTCTACGTTCCGGGCAACATAGGCTTCCCTCTTGGACGTTGCCTCACCTGATCGAATAGCTAGGACCTTAGAAGTCAAACCCAGAAGCAGAAAAAACAATAAAAATGCAACAGTTTTTCCATCGTATGGCATGAATAGTTGCAACCAGTGAGAAATTAATGATCATTTCGACGTTTCGGGCATCCTAGACTTAACTCTGAGGCATCGCTCCACCAGGTCGAAGTGTTAGGTCCTTGGAATTCAACGCCAGAAGCATAAACTACAAAATAAATACAACAGTCTTTCAATCGTATAAAACGAATAATTGCAACCTGTGTGAAGGTTATGGTAATATCTACGTTCCGGACAACCTAGGCTTCACTGTAGGGTGTTGCTCCACCAGATCGAAAAGGTAGGGCCATAGAAGTCAACGCACGAAGCTAAAAATACGATAAATATAAAAGAGTTTTTCCATCGTATAACAGGAATAATTGCAACCAGTGTGAAAGTGATGGTCATTTCTACGTTCCGGGCAACCTAGGCTTCACTCTAGGGCGTTGTACCACCAGATCGAATAGTTAGGGCCTTAGAAGTCAACGCCAGAAGCATAAAATACAAAATAAATAGAACAGTTCTTACATGTATAAAACGAATAATAGCAACCAGTGTGAAAGCTATGGTCATTTCTACGTTCCGGGCAACCTAGGCTTCACTCTAGGCCGTTGCTCCACCCGATCCAATAGTTAGGGCCTTAGAAGTCAACGCCCGAAGCATAAAATACAAAATAAATAGAACAGCTGTTCCATGTATAAAACGAATAATTGTTTCCAGTGTGAAAGTTATGATCATTTCTACGTTCCGGGCAACCTAGGCTTCACCATAGGGCGTTGTTCCACCAGATGGAATAGTTGGGGCCTAAGATGTCAACGCCAGAAGCATAAAATACGATATAGATACAACAGATTTTCCATCGTATAAAACGAATAATGGCAACCAGTGTGAAAGCTATGGTCATTTCTACGTTCCGGGCAACCTAGGCTTCACTCTAGCCCGTTGCTCCACCAGATCGAATAGCTAGGGCCTTAGAAGTCAATGCCCGAAGCATAAAATACAAAATAAATAGAACAGCTGTTCCATGTATAAAACGAATAATTGCTTCCTGTGTGAAAGTTATGGTCATTTCTACGTTCCGGGCAACCTAGGCTTCACCCGAGGGCGTCGTTCCACCAGATGGAATACTTGGGACCTAAGGAGTCTACGCCAGAAGCATAAAATATGATATAAATACCAGAACTTTTCCATTGTATAAAACGAATAATGGCAAACAGTGTGAAAGTTATGGTCATTTCCACTCTCCCGGCAACCTAGGCTTCACCCTAGTGCGTTGCTACACCAGATCGAATAGTTAGGGCCTTAGAAGTCATCGCCTGAAGCATACAATACAATAAAAATACAACAGTTTTACCATCGTATAACAGGGATAATTGCAACCAGTGCGAAAGTAATGACCATTTCGACGTTTCGGGCATCCTAGGCTTAGCTCTGAGGCGTTGCCCCACCAGGTCGAATAGCTAGGACCTTAGAATTCAAATACAGAAGCAGAAAATACAATTAAAATGCAACAGTTCTTCAATCTTATACCATGAATAATTGCAACCAGTGTGAAAGTAACGATCATTTCGTCATTTCGGGCATCCCAGACTTAACTCTGAGGCATTGCTCCACAAGATCGAATAGTTAGGGCCTAAGAAGTCAACGCCAGAAGCATAACATACAAAATAAATACAATAGCTTTTCCATCGTATAAAACGAATAATTGCACCCAGTGTGAAAGTTATGGTCATTTCTACGTTCCGGGCAACATAGGCTTCCCTCTTGGACGTTGCCTTACCTGATCGAATAGCTAGGACCTTAGAAGTCAAAGCCAGAAGCAGAAAAAACAATAAAAATGCAACAGTTTTTCCATCGTATAGCATGAGAAGTTGCAACCAGTGAGAAATTAATGATCATTTCGACGTTTCGGGCATCCTAGACTTAACTCTGAGGCATTGCTCCACCAGGTCGAAGTGTTAGGGCCTTGGAATTCAACGCCAGAAGCATAAACTACAAAATAAATACAACAGTCTTTCAATCGTATAAAACGAATAATTGCAACCTGTGTGAAGGTTATGGTCATATTTACGTTCCGGACAACCTAGGCTTCACTGTAGGGTGTTGCTCCACCAGATCGAATAGGTAGGGCCATAGAAGTCAACGCCCGAAGCTAAAAATACGATAAATATAAAAGAGTTTTTCCATCGTATAACAGGAATAATTGCAACCAGTGTGAAAGTGATGGTCATTTCTACGTTCCGGGCAACGTAGGCTTCACTCTAGGGCGTTGTACCACCAGATCGAATAGTTAGGGCCTAAGAAGTCAACGCCAGAAGCATAAAATACAATAAAGATGCAACAGTTTTTCCATCGTATAACAGGAATAATTGCAACCAGTGTGAAGGTAATGGTATGTTCTACGTTCCGGGCAACCTACTCTTCACTCTAGGGCGGTGCTCCACCAGGTTAAATAGTTAGAGCCTAAGAAGTCAACGCCAGAAGTATAAAATAAAATATAAATACAACAGCCTTTCCATCGTATATAATGTATATTAGCAAACAGTGTGAAAGTAATGGTCATTTCTACGTTCCCAGCAACCTAGGCTTCACCCTAGGGCGTTGTTCCACCAGATGGAATAGTTAGGGTCTAACAAGTCAGCGCCAGAAGCATAAAATACGATATAAATACAACAGCTTTTCCATCGTATAAAACGAATAATGGTAACCAGTGTGAATGTCATGGTCACTTGTACGTTCCGGGCAACCTAGGCTTCACTCTAGGACGTTGCTCCACCAGATCGAATAGTTGGGGCCTAAGAAGTCAACGCCAGATCCATAAAATACAATGAAGATGCAACAGTTTTTCCATCGTATAACAGGATTAATTGCAACCAGTTTGAAAGTGATGGTCATTTCTACGTTCCGGGCAACCTAGGCTTCACTCTATGGCGTTCTTCCACCACATCGAATAGATACGGCCTCAGAAGTCAACGCCTGAAGCATAAAATACAATAAAAATACAACAGTCTTTCCATCCTATAACAGGAATAATTGCAACCCGTGTGAAAGTGATGGTCATTTGTACGTTCCAGGCAACCTAGGCTTCGCTCTAGGGCGTTGTTCCACCAGATCGAATTGTTAGGGCCTAAGAAGTCAACGCCAGAAGCATAAGATACAATATAAATATAACAGTCTTTCCATCGTATAGATCGAATAATAGCTTCCAGTGTGAAAGATATGGTCATTTCTACGTTCCTGGCAACCTAGGCTTCACTCTAGGTCGTTGCTCCACCAGATCAAACAGTTAGGGCCTAAGAAGTGAACGCCAGAAGCATAAAATACAATATAAATACAACAGTTTTTCCATCATATAAAACGAGTAATTGCAACCAGTATGAAAGTTGTGGTCATTTCTACTTTCCGGGCAACCTAGGCTACACCCTAGGGCTTTGCTCCAACAGATTGAATAGTTAGGGCGTTAGAAGTCAACGCCCGAAGCATCAAATACAAAATAAATAGAACAGTTCTTCCATCATATAAAACGAATGATTGCAACCAGTATGAAACTTATGGTCATTTCTACGTTCCGGGCAACCTAGGCTTCACTCTATGCCGTTCTTCCACCACATCGAATAGCTACGGCCTCAGAAGTCAACGCCTGATGCATAAAATACAATAAAAATACAACAGTCTTTCCATCCTATAATAGGAATAATTGCTACCCGTGTGAAAGTGATGGTCATATGTACGTTCCAGGCAACCTAGGCTTCACTCTAGGGCGTTGTTCCACCAGATCGTATTGTTAGGGCCTAAGAAGTCAACGCCAGAAGCATAAGATACAATATAAATATAACAGTTTTTCCATCGTATAGAACGAATAATAGCAACCAGTGTGAAAGTTATGGTCATTTCTACGTTCCGGGCAACCTAGGCTTCACTCTAGGGCGTTGTTCCACCAGATCGAACAGCTAGGGCCTAAGAAGGCAACGCCAGAAGCATAAAATACAATATAAATATAACAGTTTCTCCATCGTATAAAACGAATAATAGCGACCAGTGTGAAAGTTATGGTCATATCTACGTTCCCGGCAACCTAGGCTTCACCCCAGGGCGTTGTTCCACCAGATCGAATAGTTAGGGCCTAAGAAGTGAACGCCAGCAGCATGAAATACAATATAAATACAATAGCTTTTCCATCGTGTAAAACGAATAATTGCTACCAGTGTGAAAGTTATGGTCATTTCTACGTTGCGGTCAACCTAGGCTTCACCATAGGGCGTTGTTCCACCAGATCGAATAGTTAGGGCCTGAGAAGTCAACGCCAGAAGCATAAAATACAATATAAATACAACAGTTTTTCCATCATATAAAACGTATAATTTCAACCAGTATGAAAGCTATGGTCATTTCTACCTTACGGGCTACCTAGGCTACACTCTAGGGAGTTGCTCCTACAGATTGAATAGTTAGGGCCTTGGAAGTCATTGCCCGAAGCATAAAATGCAATTAAAATACAACAGTTTTTCCATCATACAACAGGAATATTTGCAACCAGTTTGAAAGTGATGGTAATTTCAACGTTCTGGGCAACTTAGGCTTCATTCTAGGGCGTTGCTCCACTAGATCGAATAGTTAGTGCCTTAGAAGTCAACGCCAGAAGCATAAAATACAATATAAATACAACAGTTTTTCCATCGTGTAAAACGAATAATTGCAACCAGTATGGAAGTTAACGTCATTTCTACTTTCCGGGCAACCTAGGCTTCACCCTAGGGCGTTGCTCCAACAGATTCAATAGTTAGCGCCTTAGAAGTCAACGCCGGAAGCATAAAATGCAATAAAAATACAACAGTTTTTCCATCGTATAAAAGGATTAATTGCAACCAGTTTGAAAGTGATGGTCATTTCTACGTTCCGGGCTACCTAGGCTTCACTCTATGACGTTCTTCCACCACATCGAATAGCTACCGCCACAGAAGTCAACGCCTGAAGCATAAAATACAAAATAAATAGAACAGTTTTTCCGTCGTATAAAACGAATAATAGCAACCAGTGTCAAAGTTATGGTCATTTCTACGTTCCGGGCAACCTAGGCTTCACCCCAGGGCGTTGTTCCACCAGATCGAATAGTTAGGGCCTAAGAAGTGAACGCCAGCTGCATAAAATACAATATAAATACAACAGTTCTTCCATCATATAAAACGAATGATTGCAACCAGTATGAAAGTTATGGTCATTTCTACGTTCCGGGCAACCTAGGCTTCACTCTATGCCGTTCTTCCACCACATCGAATAGCTACGGCCTCAGAAGTCAACGCCTGAAGCATAAAATACAATAAAAATACAACAGCTTTTCCATCGTATAAAACGAATAATGGTAACCAGTGTGAATGTCATGGTCATTTGTACGTTCCGGGCAACCTAGGCTTCACTCTAGGACGTTGCTCCACCAGATCGAATAGTTGGGGCCTAAGAAGTCAACGCCAGATCCATAAAATACAATGAAGATGCAACAGTTTTTCCATCGTATAACAGGAATAATTGCAACCAGTGTGAAGGTAATGGTCATTTCTACGTTCCGGGCAACCTAGGCTTCACCCTAGGGCGTTGTTCAACCAGATCGAATAGGTAGGGCCATAGAAGTCAACGCCCCAAGCATAAAATACAATAAATATACAAGAGTTTTTCCATCGTATAACAGGAATTATTGCAACCAGTGTGAAAGTGATGGTCATTCCTACGTTCCGGGCAACCTAGGCTTCACTCTGGGGCGTTGTTCCACCAGATCGAATAGTTAGGGCCTAAGAAGTCAACGCCAGAGGCATAAAGTACAATATAAATATAACAGCTATTCCATCGTATAAAACGAATAATAGCAACCAGTGTGAAAGCTATGGTCATTTCTACGTTCCGGGCAACCTAGGCTTCACTCTAGGCCGTTGCTCCACCAGATGGAATAGCTAGGGCTTTAGAAGTCAACGCCCGAAGCATAAAATACAAAATTAATAGAACAGCTTTTCCATGTATAAAACGAATAATTGCTTCCTGTGTGAAAGTTATGGTCATTTCTACGTTCCGGGCAACCTAGGCTTCACCCGAGGGCGTCGTTCCACCAGATGGAATAGTTGGGACCTAAGAAGTCAACGCCACAAGCATAAAATATGATATAAATACAACAGCTTTTCCATCGTATAAAACAAATAATGGCAAACAGTGTGAAAGTTATGGTCATGTCCACGTTCCGGGCAACCTAGGCTTCACCCTAGTGCGTTGCTACACCAGATTGAATAGTTAGGGCCTTAGAAGTCATCGCCTGAAGCATACAATACAATGAAAATACAACAGTTTTACCATCGTATAACAGGAATAATTGCAACCTGTGCGAAAGTAATGACCATTTCGACGTTTCGGGCATCCTAGGCTTAACTCTGAGGTGTTGCTCCACCAAATCGAAGCGATTGGCCTTAGAAGTCACCGCCAGAAGCATAAAATACAATATAAATACAACAGCCTTTCCATCGTATAAAACGAATAATTGCTAACAGTGTGAAAGTTATGGTCATTTCTACGTTCCCAGCAACCTAGGCTTCACCCTAGGGCGTTGTTCCACCAGATGGAATAGTTAGGGTCTAACAAGTCAGCGCCAGAAGCATAAAATACGATATAAATACAACAGCTTTTCCATCGTATAAAACGAATAATGGTAACCAGTGTGAATGTCATGGTCACTTGTACGTTCCGGGCAACCTAGGCTTCACTCTAGGACGTTGCTCCACCAGATCGAATAGTTGGGGCCTAAGAAGTCAACGCCAGATCCATAAAATACAATGAAGATGCAACAGTTTTTCCATCGTATAACAGGATTAATTGCAACCAGTTTGAAAGTGATGGTCATTTCTACGTTCCGGGCAACCTAGGCTTCACTCTATGGCGTTCTTCCACCACATCGAATAGATACGGCCTCAGAAGTCAACGCCTGAAGCATAAAATACAATAAAAATACAACAGTCTTTCCATCCTATAACAGGAATAATTGCAACCCGTGTGAAAGTGATGGTCATTTGTACGTTCCAGGCAACCTAGGCTTCGCTCTAGGGCGTTGTTCCACCAGATCGAATTGTTAGGGCCTAAGAAGTCAACGCCAGAAGCATAAGATACAATATAAATATAACAGTCTTTCCATCGTATAGAACGAATAATAGCATCCAGTGTGAAAGATATGGTCATTTCTACGTTCCTGGCAACCTAGGCTTCACTCTAGGTCGTTGCTCCACCAGATCAAACAGTTAGGGCCTAAGAAGTGAACGCCAGAAGCATAAAATACAATATAAATACAACAGTTTTTCCATCATATAAAACGAGTAATTGCAACCAGTATGAAAGTTGTGGTCATTTCTACTTTCCGGGCAACCTAGGCTACACCCTAGGGCTATGCTCCAACAGATTGAATAGTTAGGGCGTTAGAAGTCAACGCCCGAAGCATAAAATACAAAATAAATAGAGCAGTTCTTCCATCATATAAAACGAATGATTGCAACCAGTATGAAACTTATGGTCATTTCTACGTTCCGGGCAACCTAGGCTTCACTCTATGGCGTTCTTCCACCACATCGAATAGCTACGGCCTCAGAAGTCAACGCCTGAAGCATAAAATACAATAAAAATACAACAGTCTTTCCATCCTATAATAGGAATAATTGCTACCCGTGTGAAAGTGATGGTCATATGTACGTTCCAGGCAACCTAGGCTTCACTCTAGGGCGTTGTTCCACCAGATCGTATTGTTAGGGCCTAAGAAGTCAACGCCAGAAGCATAAGATACAATATAAATATAACAGTTTTTCCATCGTATAGAACGAATAATAGCAACCAGTGTGAAAGTTATGGTCATTTCTACGTTCTGGGCAACCTAGGCTTCACTCTAGGGCGTTGTTCCACCAGATCGAACAGCTAGGGCCTAAGAAGGCAACGCCAGAAGCATAAAATACAATATAAATATAACAGTTTCTCCATCGTATAAAACGAACAATAGCGACCAGTGTGAAAGTTATGGTCATATCTACGTTCCCGGCAACCTAGGCTTCACCCCAGGGCGTTGTTCCACCAGATCGAATAGTTAGGGCCTAAGAAGTGAACGCCAGCAGCATGAAATACAATATAAATACAATAGCTTTTCCATCGTGTAAAACGAATAATTGCTACCAGTGTGAAGGTTATGGTCATTTCTACGTTGCGGTCAACCTAGGCTTCACCATAGGGCGTTGTTCCACCAGATCGAATAGTTAGGGCCTGAGAAGTCAACGCCAGAAGCATAAAATACAATATAAATACAACAGTTTTTCCATCATATAAAACGTATAATTGCAACCAGTATGAAAGCTATGGTCATTTCTACCTTACGGGCTACCTAGGCTACACTCTAGGGAGTTGCTCCTACAGATTGAATAGTTAGGGCCTTGGAAGTCATTGCCCGAAGCATAAAATGCAATTAAAATACAACAGTTTTTCCATCATACAACAGGAATATTTGCAACCAGTTTGAAAGTGATGGTAATTTCAACGTTCTGGGCAACTTAGGCTTCACTCTAGGGCGTTGCTCCACTAGATCGAATAGTTAGTGCCTTAGAAGTCAACGCCAGAAGCATAAAATACAATATAAATACAACAGTTTTTCCATCGTGTAAAACGAATAATTGCAACCAGTATGGAAGTTAACGTCATTTCTACTTTCCGGGCAACCTAGGCTTCACCCTAGGGCGTTGCTCCAACAGATTGAATAGTTAGCGCCTTAGAAGTCAACGCCGGAAGCATAAAATGCAATAAAAATACAACAGTTTTTCCATCGTATAAAAGGATTAATTGCAACCAGTTTGAAAGTGATGGTCATTTCTACGTTCCGGGCTACCTAGGCTTCACTCTATGACGTTCTTCCACCACATCGAATAGCTACCGCCTCAGAAGTCAACGCCTGAAGCATAAAATACAATAAAAATACAACAGTCTTTCCAGCCTATAACAGGAATAATTGCAACCCGTGTGAAAGTGATGGTCATTTGTACGTTCCAGGCAACCTAGGCTTCACTCTAGGGCGTTGTTCCACCAGATCGAATTGTTAGGGCCTAAGAAGTCAACGCCAGAAGCATAAGATACAATATAAATATAACAGTCTTTCCATCGTATAGAACGAATAATAGCATCCAGTGTGAAAGTTATGGTCATTTCGACGTGCCTGGCAACCTAGGCTTCACTCTAGGTCGTTGCTCCACCAGATCAAACAGATAGGGCCTTAGAAGTCAACGCCCGAAGCATAAAATACAAAATAAATAGAACAGTTTTTCCGTCGTATAAAACGAATAATAGCAACCAGTGTCAAAGTTATGGTCATTTCTACGTTCCGGGCAACCTAGGCTTCACCCCAGGGCGTTGTTCCACCAGATCGAATAGTTAGGGCCTAAGAAGTGAACGCCAGCTGCATAAAATGCAATATAAATACAACAGTTCTTCCATCATATAAAACGAATGATTGCAACCAGTATGAAAGTTATGGTCATTTCTACGTTCCGGGCAACCTAGGCTTCACTCTATGCCGTTCTTCCACCACATCGAATAGCTACGGCCTCAGAAGTCAACGCCTGAAGCATAAAATACAATAAAAATACAACAGCTTTTCCATCGTATAAAACGAATAATGGTAACCAGTGTGAATGTCATGGTCATTTGTACGTTTCGGGCAACCTAGGCTTCACTCTAGGACGTTGCTCCACCAGATCGAATAGTTGGGGCCTAAGAAGTCAACGCCAGATCCATAAAATACAATGAAGATGCAACAGTTTTTCCATCGTATAACAGGAATAATTGCAACCAGTGTGAAGGTAATGGTCATTTCTACGTTCCGGGCAACCTAGGCCTCACCCTAGCGCGTTGCTCCACCAGATGGAATAGTTAGGGCCTAAGAAGTCAACGCCAGCAGCATAAAATACGATATAAATACAACAGTTTTTCCATCGTATAACAGGAATAATTGCAACCAGTGTGAAGGTAATGGTCATTTCTACGTTCCGAGCAACCTAGGCTTCACTGTAGGGTGTTGCTCCGCCAGATCGAATAGGTAGGGCCTTAGAAGTCAACGCCAGAAGCATAAAATACAAAATAAGTAGAACAGTTTTTCCATGTATAAAACGAATAATTGCTACCAGTGTGAAAGTTATGGTCATTTCTACGTTCCGGGCAACCTAGGCTTCGCTCCAGGGCGTTGTTCCACCAGATCGAATAGTTAGGGCCTTAGAAGTCATCGCCTGAAGCATACAATACAATAAAAATACAACAGTTTCACCATCGTATAACAGGAATAATTGCAACCAGTGCGAAAGTAATGACCATTTCGACGTTTCGGGCATCCTAGGCTTAACTCTGAGGCGTTGCCCCACCAGATCGAATAGCTAGGACCTTAGAATTCAAATACAGAAGCAGAAAGTACAATAAAAATGCAACAGTTCTTCAATCGTGTAGCATGAATAATTGTAACCAGTGTGAAAGTAACGATCATTTCTACGTTCCGGGCAACATAGGCTTCCCTCTTGGACGTTGCCTCACCTGATCGAATAGCTAGGACCTTAGAAGTCAAAGCCAGAAGCAGAAAAAACAATAAAAATGCACAGTTTTTCCATCGTATGGCATGAATAGTTGCAACCAGTGAGAAATTAATGATCATTTCGACGTTTCGGGCATCCTAGACTTAACTCTGAGGCATTGCTCCACCAGATCAAACAGTTAGGGCCTTAGAAGTCAACGCCCGAAGCATAAAATACAAAATAAACAGAACAGTTTTTCCATTGTGTAAAACGAATAATTGCTACCAGTGTGAAAGTTATGGTCATTTCTACGTTCCGGGCAACCTAGGCCACACTCTAGGGTGTTGTTCCGCCAGATCGAACAGCTAGGGCCTAAGAAGGCAACGCCAGAAGCATAAAATACAATATAAATATAACAGTTTCTCCATCGTATAAAACGAACAATAGCGACCAGTGTGAAAGTTATGGTCATATCTACGTTCCCGGCAACCTAGGCTTCACCCCAGGGCGTTGTTCCACCAGATCGAATAGTTAGGGCCTAAGAAGTGAACGCCAGCAGCATGAAATACAATATAAATACAATAGCTTTTCCATCGTGTAAAACGAATAATTGCTACCAGTGTGAAGGTTATGGTCATTTCTACGTTGCGGTCAACCTAGGCTTCACCATAGGGCGTTGTTCCACCAGATCGAATAGTTAGGGCCTGAGAAGTCAACGCCAGAAGCATAAAATACAATATAAATACAACAGTTTTTCCATCATATAAAACGTATAATTGCAACCAGTATGAAAGCTATGGTCATTTCTACCTTACGGGCTACCTAGGCTACACTCTAGGGAGTTGCTCCTACAGATTGAATAGTTAGGGCCTTGGAAGTCATTGCCCGAAGCATAAAATGCAATTAAAATACAACAGTTTTTCCATCATACAACAGGAATATTTGCAACCAGTTTGAAAGTGATGGTAATTTCAACGTTCTGGGCAACTTAGGCTTCACTCTAGGGCGTTGCTCCACTAGATCGAATAGTTAGTGCCTTAGAAGTCAACGCCAGAAGCATAAAATACAATATAAATACAACAGTTTTTCCATCGTGTAAAACGAATAATTGCAACCAGTATGGAAGTTAACGTCATTTCTACTTTCCGGGCAACCTAGGCTTCACCCTAGGGCGTTGCTCCAACAGATTGAATAGTTAGGGCCTTAGAAGTCAACGCCGGAAGCATAAAATGCAATAAAAATACAACAGTTTTTCCATCGTATAAAAGGATTAATTGCAACCAGTTTGAAAGTGATGGTCATTTCTACGTTCCGGGCTACCTAGGCTTCACTCTATGACGTTCTTCCACCACATCGAATAGCTACCGCCTCAGAAGTCAACGCCTGAAGCATAAAATACAAAATAAATAGAACAGTTTTTCCGTCGTATAAAACGAATAATAGCAACCAGTGTCAAAGTTATGGTCATTTCTACGTACCGGGCAACCTAGGCTTCACCCCAGGGCGTTGTTCCACCAGATCGAATAGTTAGGGCCTAAGAAGTGAACGCCAGCTGCATAAAATACAATATAAATACAACAGTTCTTCCATCATATAAAACGAATGATTGCAACCAGTATGAAAGTTATGGTCATTTCTACGTTCCGGGCAACCTAGGCTTCACTCTATGCCGTTCTTCCACCACATCGAATAGCTACGGCCTCAGAAGTCAACGCCTGAAGCATAAAATACAATAAAAATACAACATCTTTTCCATCGTATAAAACGAATAATGGTAACCAGTGTGAATGTCATGGTCATTTGTACGTTCCGGGCAACCTAGGCTTCGCTCCAGGGCGTTGTTCCACCAGATCGAATAGTTAGGGCCTTAGAAGTCATCGCCTGAAGCATACAATACAATAAAAATACAACAGTTTCACCATCGTATAACATGACTAATTGCAACCAGTGCGAAAGTAATGACCATTTCGACGTTTCGGGCATCTTAGGCTTAACTCTGAGGCGTTGCTCCACCGAATCGAAGAGATAGGGCCTTAGAAGTCACCGCCAGAAGCATAAAATACAATATAAATACAACAGCTTTGCCATCGTATAAAATGAATTATTGCAAACAGTGTGAAGGTAATGGTCATTTCTACGTTCCGAGCAACCTAGGCTTCACTGTAGGGTGTTGCTCCGCCAGATCGAATAGGTAGGGCCTTAGAAGTCAGCGCCAGAAGCATAAAATACAAAATAAATAGAACAGTTTTTCCATGTATAAAACGAATAATTGCTACCAGTGTGAAAGTTATGGTCATTTCCACGTTCCAGGCAACCTAGGCTTCACTCCAGGGCGTTGTTCCACCAGATGGAATAGTTAGGGCCTAAGAAGTCGACGCCCGAAGCATAAAATACAAAATAAATAGAACAGATTTTCCATGTGTAAAACGAATAATTGCTACCAGTGTCAAAGAGTTGGTCATTTCTACGTTCCGGGCAACCTAGGCTTCACCCTAGGGCGTTGTTCCACCAGATGGAATAGTTGGGGCCTGAGAACTCAACGCCAGAAGCATAAAATACAATAAAGATGCAACAGTTTTTCCATCGTATAACACGAATAATTGCAACCAGTGTGAAGGTAATGGTATGTTCTACGTTCCGGGCAACCTACTCTTCACTCTAGGGCGGTGCTCCACCAGGTTAAATAGTTAGAGCCTAAGAAGCCAACGCCAGAAGCATAAAATAAAATATAAATACAACAGCCTTTCCATCGTATATAATGTATATTAGCAAACAGTGTGAAAGTAATGGTCATTTCTACGTTCCGAGCAACCTAGGCTTCACTCTAGGGTGTTGCTCCGCCAGATCGAATAGGTAGGGCCTTAGAATTCAAATACAGAAGCAGAAGATACAATAAAAATGCAACAGTTCTCAATAGTATAGCGTGAATAATTGCAACCAGTGTGAAAGTAACGATCATTTCGACGTTTCAGGCATCCTAGACTTAACTCTGAGGCATTGCTCCACAAGATCGAATAGTTAGGGCCTAAGAGGTCAACGCCAGAAGCGTAAAATACAATATAAATACAATAGCTTTTCCATCGTATAAAACGTATAATTGCACCCAGTGTGGAAGTTATGGTCATTTCTGCGTTCCGGGCAACATAGGCTTCCCTCTTGGACGTTGCCTCACCTGATCGAATAGCTAGGACCTTAGAAGTCAAAGCCAGAAGCAGAAAAAACAATAAAAATGCAACAGTTTTTCCATGGTATGGCATGAATAGTTGCAACCAGTGAGAAATTAATGATCATTTCGACGTTTCGGGCATCCTAGACTTAACTCTGAGGCATTGCTCCACCAGGTCGAAGTGTTAGGGCCTTGGAATTCAACGCCAGAAGCATAAACTACAAAATAAATACAACAGTCTTTCAATCGTATAAAACGAATAATTGCAACCTGTGTGAAGGTTATGGTCATATCTACGTTCCTGACAAACTAGGCTTCACTGTAGGGCGTTACACCACCAGATCGAATAGGTAGGGCCATAGAAGTCAACGCCCGAGCATAAAATACGATAAATATACAAGAGTTTTTCCATCGTATAACAGGAATAATTGCAACCAGTGTGAAAGTGATGGTCATTTCTACGTACCGGGCAACCTAGGCTTCACTCCAGGGCGTTGTACCACCAGATCGAATAGTTAGGGCTTTAGAAGTCAACGCCAGAAGCATAAAATACAAAATAAATAGAACAGATTTTCCATGTATAAAACGAATGATTGCTTCCAGTGTGAAAGAGTTGGTCATTTCTACGTTCCGGGCAACCTAGGCTTCACCTCAGGGTGTTGTTCCACCAGATCGAATAGTTAGGGCCTAAGAAGTGAACGCCAGCAGCATAAAATACAATATAAATACAATAGCTTTTCCATCGTGTAAAACGAATAATTGCTACCGGTGTGAAAGTTATGGTCATTTCTACGTTCCGGTCAACCTAGGCTTCACCATAGGGCGTTGTTCCACCAGATCGAATAGTTAGGGCCTAAGAAGTGAACGCCAGAAGCATAAAATACAGTATAAATACAACAGTTTTTCCATCATATAAAACGTATAATTGCAACCAGTATGAAAGCTATGGTCATTTCTACTTTACGGGCTACCTAGGCTACACCCTAGGGCGTTGCTCCAACAGATGGAATAGTTAGCGCCTTAGAAGTCAACGCCGGAAGCATAAAATGCAATAAAAATACAACAGTTTTTCCATCGTATAAAAGGATTAATTGCAACCAGTTTGAAAGTGATGGTCATTTCTACGTTCCGGGCAACCTAGGCTTCACTCTATGGCGTTCTTCCACCACATCGAATAGATACGGCCTCAGAAGTCAACGCCTGAAGCATAAAATACAATAAAAATACAACAGTCTTTCCATCCTATAACAGGAATAATTGCAACCCGTGTGAAAGTGATGGTCATTTGTACGTTCCAGGCAACCTAGGCTTCGCTCTAGGGCGTTGTTACACCAGATCGAATTGTTAGGGCCTAAGAAGTCAACGCCAGAAGCATAAGATACAATATAAATCTAACAGTCTTTCCATCGTATAGAACGAATAATAGCATCCAGTGTGAAAGATATGGTCATTTCTACGTTCCTGGCAACCTAGGCTTCACTCTAGGTCGTTGCTCCACCAGATCAAACAGTTAGGGCCTAAGAAGTGAACGCCAGAAGCATAAAATACAATATAAATACAACAGTTTTTCCATCATATAAAACGAGTAATTGCAACCAGTATGAAAGTTGTGGTCATTTCTACTTTCCGGGCAACCTAGGCTACACCCTAGGGCTTTGCTCCAACAGATTGAATAGTTAGGGCGTTAGAAGTCAACGCCCGAAGCATAAAATACAAAATAAATAGAACAGTTCTTCCATCATATAAAACGAATGATTGCAACCAGTATGAAACTTATGGTCATTTCTACGTTCCGGGCAACCTAGGCTTCACTCTATGGCGTTCTTCCACCACATCGAATAGCTACGGCCTCAGAAGTCAACGCCTGAAGCATAAAATACAATAAAAATACAACAGTCTTTCCATCCTATAATAGGAATAATTGCTACCCGTGTGAAAGTGATGGTCATATGTACGTTCCAGGCAACCTAGGCTTCACTCTAGGGCGTTGTTCCACCAGATCGAATTGTTAGGGCCTAAGAAGTCAACGCCAGAAGCATAAGATACAATATAAATATAACAGTTTCTCCATCGTATAAAACGAATAATAGCGACCAGTGTGAAAGTTATGGTCATATCTACGTTCCCGGCAACCTAGGCTTCACCCCAGGGCGCTGTTCCACCAGATCGAATAGTTAGGGCCTAAGAAGTGAACGCCAGCAGCATGAAATACAATATAAATACAATAGCTTTTCCATCGTGTAAAACGAATAATTGCTACCAGTGTGAAAGTTATGGTCATTTCTACGTTGCGGTCAACCTAGGCTTCACCATAGGGCGTTGTTCCACCAGATCGAATAGTTAGGTCCTGAGAAGTCAACGCCAGAAGCATAAAATACAATATAAATACAACAGTTTTTCCATCATATAAAACGTATAATTGCAACCAGTATGAAAGCTATGGTGATTTCTACCTTACGGGCTACCTAGGCTACACTCTAGGGAGTTGCTCCTACAGATTGAATAGTTAGGGCCTTAGAAGTCATTGCCCGAAGCATAAAATGCAATTAAAATACAACAGTTTTTCCATCATACAACAGGAATATTTGCAACCAGTTTGAAAGTGATGGTAATTTCAACGTTCTGGGCAACTTAGGCTTCACTCTAGGGCGTTGCTCCACTAGATCGAATAGTTAGTGCCTTAGAAGTCAACGCCAGAAGCATAAAATACAATATAAATACAACAGTTTTTCCATCGTGTAAAACGAATAATTGCAACCAGTATGGAAGTTAACGTCATTTCTACTTTCCGGGCAACCTAGGCTTCACCCTAGGGCGTTGCTCCAACAGATTGAATAGTTAGCGCCTTAGAAGTCAACGCCGGAAGCATAAAATGCAATAAAAATACAACAGTTTTTCCATCGTATAAAAGGATTAATTGCAACCAGTTTGAAAGTGATGGTCATTTCTACGTTCCGGGCTACCTAGGCTTCACTCTATGACGTTCTTCCACCACATCGAATAGCTACCGCCTCAGAAGTCAACGCCTGAAGCATAAAATACAATAAAAATACAACAGTCTTTCCAGCCTATAACAGGAATAATTGCAACCCGTGTGAAAGTGATGGTCATTTGTACGTTCCAGGCAACCTAGGCTTCACTCTAGGGCGTTGTTCCACCAGATCGAATTGTTAGGGCCTAAGAAGTCAACGCCAGAAGCATAAGATACAATATAAATATAACAGTCTTTCCATCGTATAGAACGAATAATAGCATCCAGTGTGAAAGTTATGGTCATTTCGACGTGCCTGGCAACCTAGGCTTCACTCTAGGTCGTTGCTCCACCAGATCAAACAGTTAGGGCCTTAGAAGTCAACGCCCGAAGCATAAAATACAAAATAAATAGAACAGTTTTTCCGTCGTATAAAACGAATAATAGCAACCAGTGTCAAAGTTATGGTCATTTCTACGTTCCGGGCAACCTAGGCTTCACCCCAGGGCGTTGTTCCACCAGATCGAATAGTTAGGGCCTAAGAAGTGAACGCCAGCTGCATAAAATGCAATATAAATACAACAGTTCTTCCATCATATAAAACGAATGATTGCAACCAGTATGAAAGTTATGGTCATTTCTACGTTCCGGGCAACCTAGGCTTCACTCTATGCCGTTCTTCCACCACATCGAATAGCTACGGCCTCAGAAGTCAACGCCTGAAGCATAAAATACAATAAAAATACAACAGCTTTTCCATCGTATAAAACGAATAATGGTAACCAGTGTGAATGTCATGGTCATTTGTACGTTTCGGGCAACCTAGGCTTCACTCTAGGACGTTGCTCCACCAGATCGAATAGTTGGGGCCTAAGAAGTCAACGCCAGATCCATAAAATACAATGAAGATGCAACAGTTTTTCCATCGTATAACAGGAATAATTGCAACCAGTGTGAAGGTAATGGTCATTTCTACGTTCCGGGCAACCTAGGCCTCACCCTAGCGCGTTGCTCCACCAGATGGAATAGTTAGGGCCTAAGAAGTCAACGCCAGCAGCATAAAATACGATATAAATACAACAGTTTTTCCATCGTATAACAGGAATAATTGCAACCAGTGTGAAGGTAATGGTCATTTCTACGTTCCGAGCAACCTAGGCTTCACTGTAGGGTGTTGCTCCGCCAGATCGAATAGGTAGGGCCTTAGAAGTCAACGCCAGAAGCATAAAATACAAAATAAGTAGAACAGTTTTTCCATGTATAAAACGAATAATTGCTACCAGTGTGAAAGTTATGGTCATTTCTACGTTCCGGGCAACCTAGGCTTCGCTCCAGGGCGTTGTTCCACCAGATCGAATAGTTAGGGCCTTAGAAGTCATCGCCTGAAGCATACAATACAATAAAAATACAACAGTTTCACCATCGTATAACAGGAATAATTGCAACCAGTGCGAAAG
The DNA here is from genome assembly GCF_051401765.1 of Calliopsis andreniformis. Lineage (NCBI taxonomy): Eukaryota > Metazoa > Arthropoda > Insecta > Hymenoptera > Andrenidae > Calliopsis > Calliopsis andreniformis. Next base: position 8,804,133 of record NW_027480424.1, read on the forward strand.
TAATGACCATTTCGACGTTTCGGGCATCCTAGGCTTAACTCTGAGGCGTTGCCCCACCAGATCGAATAGCTAGGACCTTAGAATTCAAATACAGAAGCAGAAAATACAATAAAAATGCAACAGTTCTTCAATCGTGTAGCATGAATAATTGTAACCAGTGTGAAAGTAACGATCATTTCTACGTTCCGGGCAACATAGGCTTCCCTCTTGGACGTTGCCTCACCTGATCGAATAGCTAGGACCTTAGAAGTCAAAGCCAGAAGCAGAAAAAACAATAAAAATGCACAGTTTTTCCATCGTATGGCATGAATAGTTGCAACCAGTGAGAAATTAATGATCATTTCGACGTTTCGGGCATCCTAGACTTAACTCTGAGGCATTGCTCCACCAGATCAAACAGTTAGGGCCTTAGAAGTCAACGCCCGAAGCATAAAATACAAAATAAACAGAACAGTTTTTCCATTGTGTAAAACGAATAATTGCTACCAGTGTGAAAGTTATGGTCATTTCTACGTTCCGGGCAACCTAGGCCACACTCTAGGGTGTTGTTCCGCCAGATCGAACAGCTAGGGCCTAAGAAGGCAACGCCAGAAGCATAAAATACAATATAAATATAACAGTTTCTCCATCGTATAAAACGAACAATAGCGACCAGTGTGAAAGTTATGGTCATATCTACGTTCCCGGCAACCTAGGCTTCACCCCAGGGCGTTGTTCCACCAGATCGAATAGTTAGGGCCTAAGAAGTGAACGCCAGCAGCATGAAATACAATATAAATACAATAGCTTTTCCATCGTGTAAAACGAATAATTGCTACCAGTGTGAAGGTTATGGTCATTTCTACGTTGCGGTCAACCTAGGCTTCACCATAGGGCGTTGTTCCACCAGATCGAATAGTTAGGGCCTGAGAAGTCAACGCCAGAAGCATAAAATACAATATAAATACAACAGTTTTTCCATCATATAAAACGTATAATTGCAACCAGTATGAAAGCTATGGTCATTTCTACCTTACGGGCTACCTAGGCTACACTCTAGGGAGTTGCTCCTACAGATTGAATAGTTAGGGCCTTGGAAGTCATTGCCCGAAGCATAAAATGCAATTAAAATACAACAGTTTTTCCATCATACAACAGGAATATTTGCAACCAGTTTGAAAGTGATGGTAATTTCAACGTTCTGGGCAACTTAGGCTTCACTCTAGGGCGTTGCTCCACTAGATCGAATAGTTAGTGCCTTAGAAGTCAACGCCAGAAGCATAAAATACAATATAAATACAACAGTTTTTCCATCGTGTAAAACGAATAATTGCAACCAGTATGGAAGTTAACGTCATTTCTACTTTCCGGGCAACCTAGGCTTCACCCTAGGGCGTTGCTCCAACAGATTGAATAGTTAGGGCCTTAGAAGTCAACGCCGGAAGCATAAAATGCAATAAAAATACAACAGTTTTTCCATCGTATAAAAGGATTAATTGCAACCAGTTTGAAAGTGATGGTCATTTCTACGTTCCGGGCTACCTAGGCTTCACTCTATGACGTTCTTCCACCACATCGAATAGCTACCGCCTCAGAAGTCAACGCCTGAAGCATAAAATACAAAATAAATAGAACAGTTTTTCCGTCGTATAAAACGAATAATAGCAACCAGTGTCAAAGTTATGGTCATTTCTACGTACCGGGCAACCTAGGCTTCACCCCAGGGCGTTGTTCCACCAGATCGAATAGTTAGGGCCTAAGACGTGAACGCCAGCTGCATAAAATACAATATAAATACAACAGTTCTTCCATCATATAAAACGAATGATTGCAACCAGTATGAAAGTTATGGTCATTTCTACGTTCCGGGCAACCTAGGCTTCACTCTATGCCGTTCTTCCACCACATCGAATAGCTACGGCCTCAGAAGTCAACGCCTGAAGCATAAAATACAATAAAAATACAACATCTTTTCCATCGTATAAAACGAATAATGGTAACCAGTGTGAATGTCATGGTCATTTGTACGTTCCGGGCAACCTAGGCTTCGCTCCAGGGCGTTGTTCCACCAGATCGAATAGTTAGGGCCTTAGAAGTCATCGCCTGAAGCATACAATACAATAAAAATACAACAGTTTCACCATCGTATAACATGACTAATTGCAACCAGTGCGAAAGTAATGACCATTTCGACGTTTCGGGCATCTTAGGCTTAACTCTGAGGCGTTGCTCCACCGAATCGAAGAGATAGGGCCTTAGAAGTCACCGCCAGAAGCATAAAATACAATATAAATACAACAGCTTTGCCATCGTATAAAATGAATTATTGCAAACAGTGTGAAGGTAATGGTCATTTCTACGTTCCGAGCAACCTAGGCTTCACTGTAGGGTGTTGCTCCGCCAGATCGAATAGGTAGGGCCTTAGAAGTCAGCGCCAGAAGCATAAAATACAAAATAAATAGAACAGTTTTTCCATGTATAAAACGAATAATTGCTACCAGTGTGAAAGTTATGGTCATTTCCACGTTCCAGGCAACCTAGGCTTCACTCCAGGGCGTTGTTCCACCAGATGGAATAGTTAGGGCCTAAGAAGTCGACGCCCGAAGCATAAAATACAAAATAAATAGAACAGATTTTCCATGTGTAAAACGAATAATTGCTACCAGTGTCAAAGAGTTGGTCATTTCTACGTTCCGGGCAACCTAGGCTTCACCCTAGGGCGTTGTTCCACCAGATGGAATAGTTGGGGCCTGAGAACTCAACGCCAGAAGCATAAAATACAATAAAGATGCAACAGTTTTTCCATCGTATAACACGAATAATTGCAACCAGTGTGAAGGTAATGGTATGTTCTACGTTCCGGGCAACCTACTCTTCACTCTAGGGCGGTGCTCCACCAGGTTAAATAGTTAGAGCCTAAGAAGCCAACGCCAGAAGCATAAAATAAAATATAAATACAACAGCCTTTCCATCGTATATAATGTATATTAGCAAACAGTGTGAAAGTAATGGTCATTTCTACGTTCCGAGCAACCTAGGCTTCACTCTAGGGTGTTGCTCCGCCAGATCGAATAGGTAGGGCCTTAGAATTCAAATACAGAAGCAGAAGATACAATAAAAATGCAACAGTTCTCAATAGTATAGCGTGAATAATTGCAACCAGTGTGAAAGTAACGATCATTTCGACGTTTCAGGCATCCTAGACTTAACTCTGAGGCATTGCTCCACAAGATCGAATAGTTAGGGCCTAAGAGGTCAACGCCAGAAGCGTAAAATACAATATAAATACAATAGCTTTTCCATCGTATAAAACGTATAATTGCACCCAGTGTGGAAGTTATGGTCATTTCTGCGTTCCGGGCAACATAGGCTTCCCTCTTGGACGTTGCCTCACCTGATCGAATAGCTAGGACCTTAGAAGTCAAAGCCAGAAGCAGAAAAAACAATAAAAATGCAACAGTTTTTCCATGGTATGGCATGAATAGTTGCAACCAGTGAGAAATTAATGATCATTTCGACGTTTCGGGCATCCTAGACTTAACTCTGAGGCATTGCTCCACCAGGTCGAAGTGTTAGGGCCTTGGAATTCAACGCCAGAAGCATAAACTACAAAATAAATACAACAGTCTTTCAATCGTATAAAACGAATAATTGCAACCTGTGTGAAGGTTATGGTCATATCTACGTTCCTGACAAACTAGGCTTCACTGTAGGGCGTTACACCACCAGATCGAATAGGTAGGGCCATAGAAGTCAACGCCCGAGCATAAAATACGATAAATATACAAGAGTTTTTCCATCGTATAACAGGAATAATTGCAACCAGTGTGAAAGTGATGGTCATTTCTACGTACCGGGCAACCTAGGCTTCACTCCAGGGCGTTGTACCACCAGATCGAATAGTTAGGGCTTTAGAAGTCAACGCCAGAAGCATAAAATACAAAATAAATAGAACAGATTTTCCATGTATAAAACGAATGATTGCTTCCAGTGTGAAAGAGTTGGTCATTTCTACGTTCCGGGCAACCTAGGCTTCACCTCAGGGTGTTGTTCCACCAGATCGAATAGTTAGGGCCTAAGAAGTGAACGCCAGCAGCATAAAATACAATATAAATACAATAGCTTTTCCATCGTGTAAAACGAATAATTGCTACCGGTGTGAAAGTTATGGTCATTTCTACGTTCCGGTCAACCTAGGCTTCACCATAGGGCGTTGTTCCACCAGATCGAATAGTTAGGGCCTAAGAAGTGAACGCCAGAAGCATAAAATACAGTATAAATACAACAGTTTTTCCATCATATAAAACGTATAATTGCAACCAGTATGAAAGCTATGGTCATTTCTACTTTACGGGCTACCTAGGCTACACCCTAGGGCGTTGCTCCAACAGATGGAATAGTTAGCGCCTTAGAAGTCAACGCCGGAAGCATAAAATGCAATAAAAATACAACAGTTTTTCCATCGTATAAAAGGATTAATTGCAACCAGTTTGAAAGTGATGGTCATTTCTACGTTCCGGGCAACCTAGGCTTCACTCTATGGCGTTCTTCCACCACATCGAATAGATACGGCCTCAGAAGTCAACGCCTGAAGCATAAAATACAATAAAAATACAACAGTCTTTCCATCCTATAACAGGAATAATTGCAACCCGTGTGAAAGTGATGGTCATTTGTACGTTCCAGGCAACCTAGGCTTCGCTCTAGGGCGTCGTTACACCAGATCGAATTGTTAGGGCCTAAGAAGTCAACGCCAGAAGCATAAGATACAATATAAATCTAACAGTCTTTCCATCGTATAGAACGAATAATAGCATCCAGTGTGAAAGATATGGTCATTTCTACGTTCCTGGCAACCTAGGCTTCACTCTAGGTCGTTGCTCCACCAGATCAAACAGTTAGGGCCTAAGAAGTGAACGCCAGAAGCATAAAATACAATATAAATACAACAGTTTTTCCATCATATAAAACGAGTAATTGCAACCAGTATGAAAGTTGTGGTCATTTCTACTTTCCGGGCAACCTAGGCTACACCCTAGGGCTTTGCTCCAACAGATTGAATAGTTAGGGCGTTAGAAGTCAACGCCCGAAGCATAAAATACAAAATAAATAGAACAGTTCTTCCATCATATAAAACGAATGATTGCAACCAGTATGAAACTTATGGTCATTTCTACGTTCCGGGCAACCTAGGCTTCACTCTATGGCGTTCTTCCACCACATCGAATAGCTACGGCCTCAGAAGTCAACGCCTGAAGCATAAAATACAATAAAAATACAACAGTCTTTCCATCCTATAATAGGAATAATTGCTACCCGTGTGAAAGTGATGGTCATATGTACGTTCCAGGCAACCTAGGCTTCACTCTAGGGCGTTGTTCCACCAGATCGAATTGTTAGGGCCTAAGAAGTCAACGCCAGAAGCATAAGATACAATATAAATATAACAGTTTCTCCATCGTATAAAACGAATAATAGCGACCAGTGTGAAAGTTATGGTCATATCTACGTTCCCGGCAACCTAGGCTTCACCCCAGGGCGCTGTTCCACCAGATCGAATAGTTAGGGCCTAAGAAGTGAACGCCAGCAGCATGAAATACAATATAAATACAATAGCTTTTCCATCGTGTAAAACGAATAATTGCTACCAGTGTGAAAGTTATGGTCATTTCTACGTTGCGGTCAACCTAGGCTTCACCATAGGGCGTTGTTCCACCAGATCGAATAGTTAGGTCCTGAGAAGTCAACGCCAGAAGCATAAAATACAATATAAATACAACAGTTTTTCCATCATATAAAACGTATAATTGCAACCAGTATGAAAGCTATGGTGATTTCTACCTTACGGGCTACCTAGGCTACACTCTAGGGAGTTGCTCTTACAGATTGAATAGTTAGGGCCTTAGAAGTCATTGCCCGAAGCATAAAATGCAATTAAAATACAACAGTTTTTCCATCATACAACAGGAATATTTGCAACCAGTTTGAAAGTGATGGTAATTTCAACGTTCTGGGCAACTTAGGCTTCACTCTAGGGCGTTGCTCCACTAGATCGAATAGTTAGTGCCTTAGAAGTCAACGCCAGAAGCATAAAATACAATATAAATACAACAGTTTTTCCATCGTGTAAAACGAATAATTGCAACCAGTATGGAAGTTAACGTCATTTCTACTTTCCGGGCAACCTAGGCTTCACCCTAGGGCGTTGCTCCAACAGATTGAATAGTTAGCGCCTTAGAAGTCAACGCCGGAAGCATAAAATGCAATAAAAATACAACAGTTTTTCCATCGTATAAAAGGATTAATTGCAACCAGTTTGAAAGTGATGGTCATTTCTACGTTCCGGGCTACCTAGGCTTCACTCTATGACGTTCTTCCACCACATCGAATAGCTACCGCCTCAGAAGTCAACGCCTGAAGCATAAAATACAATAAAAATACAACAGTCTTTCCAGCCTATAACAGGAATAATTGCAACCCGTGTGAAAGTGATGGTCATTTGTACGTTCCAGGCAACCTAGGCTTCACTCTAGGGCGTTGTTCCACCAGATCGAATTGTTAGGGCCTAAGAAGTCAACGCCAGAAGCATAAGATACAATATAAATATAACAGTCTTTCCATCGTATAGAACGAATAATAGCATCCAGTGTGAAAGTTATGGTCATTTCGACGTGCCTGGCAACCTAGGCTTCACTCTAGGTCGTTGCTCCACCAGATCAAACAGTTAGGGCCTTAGAAGTCAACGCCCGAAGCATAAAATACAAAATAAATAGAACAGTTTTTCCGTCGTATAAAACGAATAATAGCAACCAGTGTCAAAGTTATGGTCATTTCTACGTTCCGGGCAACCTAGGCTTCACCCCAGGGCGTTGTTCCACCAGATCGAATAGTTAGGGCCTAAGAAGTGAACGCCAGCTGCATAAAATGCAATATAAATACAACAGTTCTTCCATCATATAAAACGAATGATTGCAACCAGTATGAAAGTTATGGTCATTTCTACGTTCCGGGCAACCTAGGCTTCACTCTATGCCGTTCTTCCACCACATCGAATAGCTACGGCCTCAGAAGTCAACGCCTGAAGCATAAAATACAATAAAAATACAACAGCTTTTCCATCGTATAAAACGAATAATGGTAACCAGTGTGAATGTCATGGTCATTTGTACGTTTCGGGCAACCTAGGCTTCACTCTAGGACGTTGCTCCACCAGATCGAATAGTTGGGGCCTAAGAAGTCAACGCCAGATCCATAAAATACAATGAAGATGCAACAGTTTTTCCATCGTATAACAGGAATAATTGCAACCAGTGTGAAGGTAATGGTCATTTCTACGTTCCGGGCAACCTAGGCCTCACCCTAGCGCGTTGCTCCACCAGATGGAATAGTTAGGGCCTAAGAAGTCAACGCCAGCAGCATAAAATACGATATAAATACAACAGTTTTTCCATCGTATAACAGGAATAATTGCAACCAGTGTGAAGGTAATGGTCATTTCTACGTTCCGAGCAACCTAGGCTTCACTGTAGGGTGTTGCTCCGCCAGATCGAATAGGTAGGGCCTTAGAAGTCAACGCCAGAAGCATAAAATACAAAATAAGTAGAACAGTTTTTCCATGTATAAAACGAATAATTGCTACCAGTGTGAAAGTTATGGTCATTTCTACGTTCCGGGCAACCTAGGCTTCGCTCCAGGGCGTTGTTCCACCAGATCGAATAGTTAGGGCCTTAGAAGTCATCGCCTGAAGCATACAATACAATAAAAATACAACAGTTTCACCATCGTATAACAGGAATAATTGCAACCAGTGCGAAAGTAATGACCATTTCGACGTTTCGGGCATCCTAGGCTTAACTCTGAGGCGTTGCCCCACCAGATCGAATAGCTAGGACCTTAGAATTCAAATACAGAAGCAGAAAATACAATAAAAATGCAACAGTTCTTCAATCGTGTAGCATGAATAATTGTAACCAGTGTGAAAGTAACGATCATTTCTACGTTCCGGGCAACATAGGCTTCCCTCTTGGACGTTGCCTCACCTGATCGAATAGCTAGGACCTTAGAAGTCAAAGCCAGAAGCAGAAAAAACAATAAAAATGCACAGTTTTTCCATCGTATGGCATGAATAGTTGCAACCAGTGAGAAATTAATGATCATTTCGACGTTTCGGGCATCCTAGACTTAACTCTGAGGCATTGCTCCACCAGGTCGAAGTGTTAGGGCCTTGGAATCCAACGCCAGAAGCATAAACTACAAAATAAATACAACAGTCTTTCAATCGTATAAAACGAATAATTGCAACCTGTGTGAAGGTTATGGTCATATCTACGTTCCTGACAAACTAGGCTTCACTGTAGGGTGTTGCTCCACCAGATCGAATAGGTAGGGCCATAGAAGTCAACGCCCGAGCATAAAATACGATAAATATACAAGAGTTTTTCCATCGTATAACAGGAATAATTGCAACCAGTGTGAAAGTGATGGTCATTTCTACGTTCCGCGCAACCTAGGCATCACCCTAGTGCGTTGTTCCACCAGATGGAATAGTTAGGGCCTAAGAGGTCAACGCCAGAAGAATAAAATGTAATATAAGTACAGCAGATTACCATCGTATAAAATGAATAATTGCAAACATTGTGAAAGTGATGGTCATTTCTACGTGCCGGGCAACCTAGGCGTCACTCTACGGCGTTGCTCCACCGCAGCTAAAAGCTACAGAATTAGAAGCTAACTCCAGAAGCATAAAATACAATAAAAATGCAACTGATTTTCCATCGTATAACATGACTAATTGCAACCAGTGCGAAAGTAATGACCATTTCGACGTTTCGGGCATCTTAGGCTTAACTCTGAGGCGTTGCTCCACCGAATCGAAGAGATAGGGCCTTAGAAGTCACCGCCAGAAGCATAAAATACAATATAAATACAACAGCTTTGCCATCGTATAAAATGAATTATTGCAAACAGTGTGAAGGTAATGGTCATTTCTACGTTCCGAGCAACCTAGGCTTCACTGTAGGGTGTTGCTCCGCCAGATCGAATAGGTAGGGCCTTAGAAGTCAGCGCCAGAAGCATAAAATACAAAATAAATAGAACAGTTTTTCCATGTATAAAACGAATAATTGCTACCAGTGTGAAAGTTATGGTCATTTCCACGTTCCAGGCAACCTAGGCTTCACTCCAGGGCGTTGTTCCACCAGATGGAATAGTTAGGGCCTAAGAAGTCGACGCCCGAAGCATAAAATACAAAATAAATAGAACAGATTTTCCATGTGTAAAACGAATAATTGCTACCAGTGTCAAAGAGTTGGTCATTTCTACGTTCCGGGCAACCTAGGCTTCACCCTAGGGCGTTGTTCCACCAGATGGAATAGTTGGGGCCTGAGAACTCAACGCCAGAAGCATAAAATACAATAAAGATGCAACAGTTTTTCCATCGTATAACACGAATAATTGCAACCAGTGTGAAGGTAATGGTATGTTCTACGTTCCGGGCAACCTACTCTTCACTCTAGGGCGGTGCTCCACCAGGTTAAATAGTTAGAGCCTAAGAAGCCAACGCCAGAAGCATAAAATAAAATATAAATACAACAGCCTTTCCATCGTATATAATGTATATTAGCAAACAGTGTGAAAGTAATGGTCATTTCTACGTTCCGAGCAACCTAGGCTTCACTCTAGGGTGTTGCTCCGCCAGATCGAATAGGTAGGGCCTTAGAATTCAAATACAGAAGCAGAAGATACAATAAAAATGCAACAGTTCTCAATAGTATAGCGTGAATAATTGCAACCAGTGTGAAAGTAACGATCATTTCGACGTTTCAGGCATCCTAGACTTAACTCTGAGGCATTGCTCCACAAGATCGAATAGTTAGGGCCTAAGAGGTCAACGCCAGAAGCGTAAAATACAATATAAATACAATAGCTTTTCCATCGTATAAAACGTATAATTGCACCCAGTGTGGAAGTTATGGTCATTTCTGCGTTCCGGGCAACATAGGCTTCCCTCTTGGACGTTGCCTCACCTGATCGAATAGCTAGGACCTTAGAAGTCAAAGCCAGAAGCAGAAAAAACAATAAAAATGCAACAGTTTTTCCATCGTATGGCATGAATAGTTGCAACCAGTGAGAAATTAATGATTATTTCGACGTTCCGGGCATCCTAGACTTAACTCTGAGACATTGCTCCACCAGGTCGAAGTGTTAGGTCCTTGGAATTCAACGCCAGAAGCATAAACTACAAAATAAATACAACAGTCTTTCAATCGTATAAAACGAATAATTGCAACCTGTGTGAAGGTTATGGTCATATCTACGTTCCTGACAAACTAGGCTTCACTGTAGGGCGTTACTCCACCAGATCGAATAGGTAGGGCCATAGAAGTCAACGCCCGAGCATAAAATACGATAAATATACAAGAGTTTTTCCATCGTATAACAGGAATAATTGCAACCAGTGTGAAAGTGATGGTCATTTCTACGTACCGGTCAACCTAGACTTCACTCTAGGGCGTTGTACCACCAGATCGAATAGTTAGGGCTTTAGAAGTCAACGCCAGAAGCATAAAATACAAAATAAATAGAACAGATTTTCCATGTATAAAACGAATGATTGCTTCCAGTGTGAAAGAGTTGGTCATTTCTACGTTCCGGGCAACCTAGGCTTCACCTCAGGGCGTTGTTCCACCAGATCGAATAGTTAGGGCCTAAGAAGTGAACGCCAGCAGTATAAAATACAATATAAATACAATAGCTTTTCCATCGTGTAAAACGAATAATTGCTACCGGTGTGAAAGTTATGGTCATTTCTACGTTCCGGTCAACCTAGGCTTCACCATAGGGCGTTGTTCCACCAGATCGAATAGTTAGGGCCTAAGAAGTGAACGCCAGAAGCATAAAATACAGTATAAATACAACAGTTTTTCCATCATATAAAACGTATAATTGCAACCAGTATGAAAGCTATGGTCATTTCTACTTTACGGGCTACCTAGGCTACACAATAGGGCGTTGCTCCAACAGATGGAATAGTTAGCGCCTTAGAAGTCAACGCCGGAAGCATAAAATGCAATAAAAATACAACAGTTTTTCCATCGTATAAAAGGATTAATTGCAACCAGTTTGAAAGTGATGGTCATTTCTACGTTCCGGGCAACCTAGGCTTCACTCTATGGCGTTCTTCCACCACATCGAATAGCTACGGCCTCAGAAGTCAACGCCTGAAGCATAAAATACAATAAAAATACAACAGCCTTTCCATCCTATAACAGGAATAATTGCAACCCGTGTGAAAGTGATGGTCATTTGTACGTTCCAGGCAACCTAGGCTTCGCTCTAGGGCGTTGTTCCACCAGATCGAATTGTTAGGGCCTAAGAAGTCAACGCCAGAAGCATAAGATACAATATAAATATAACAGTCTTTCCATCGTATAGAACGAATAATAGCATCCAGTGTGAAAGATATGGTCATTTCTACGTTCCTGGCAACCTAGGCTTCACTCTAGGTCGTTGCTCCACCAGATCAAACAGTTAGGGCCTAAGAAGTGAACGCCAGAAGCATAAAATACAATATAAATACAACAGTTTTTCCATCATATAAAACGAGTAATTGCAACCAGTATGAAAGTTGTGGTCATTTCTACTTTCCGGGCAACCTAGGCTACACCCTAGGGCTTTGCTCCAACAGATTGAATAGTTAGGGCGTTAGAAGTCAACGCCCGAAGCATAAAATACAAAATAAATAGAACAGTTCTTCCATCATATAAAACGAATGATTGCAACCAGTATGAAACTTATGGTCATTTCTACGTTCCGGGCAACCTAGGCTTCACTCTATGGCGTTCTTCCACCACATCGAATAGCTACGGCCTCAGAAGTCAACGCCTGAAGCATAAAATACAATAAAAATACAACAGTCTTTCCATCCTATAATAGGAATAATTGCTACCCGTGTGAAAGTGATGGTCATATGTACGTTCCAGGCAACCTAGGCTTCACTCTAGGGCGTTGTTCCACCAGATCGAATTGTTAGGGCCTAAGAAGTCAACGCCAGAAGCATAAGATACAATATAAATATAACAGTTTTTCCATCGTATAGAACGAATAATAGCAACCAGTGTGAAAGTTATGGTCATTTCTACGTTCCGGGCAACCTAGGCTTCACTCTAGGGCGTTGTTCCACCAGATCGAACAGCTAGGGCCTAAGAAGGCAACGCCAGAAGCATAAAATACAATATAAATATAACAGTTTCTCCATCGTATAAAACGAATAATAGCGACCAGTGTGAAAGTTATGGTCATATCTACGTTCCCGGCAACCTAGGCTTCACCCCAGAGCGTTGTTCCACCAGATCGAATAGTTAGGGCCTAAGAAGTGAACGCCAGCAGCATGAAATACAATATAAATACAATAGCTTTTCCATCGTGTAAAACGAATAATTGCTACCAGTGTGAAAGTCATGGTCATTTCTACGTTGCGGTCAACCTAGGCTTCACCATAGGGCGTTGTTCCACCAGATCGAATAGTTAGGGCCTGAGAAGTCAACGCCAGAAGCATAAAATACAATATAAATACAACAGTTTTTCCATCATATAAAACGTATAATTGCAACCAGTATGAAAGCTATGGTCATTTCTACCTTACGGGCTACCTAGGCTACACTCTAGGGAGTTGCTCCTACAGATTGAATAGTTAGGGCCTTAGAAGTCATTGCCCGAAGCATAAAATGCAATTAAAATACAACAGTTTTTCCATCATACAACAGGAATATTTGCAACCAGTTTGAAAGTGATGGTAATTTCAACGTTCTGGGCAACTTAGGCTTCACTCTAGGGCGTTGCTCCACTAGATCGAATAGTTAGTGCCTTAGAAGTCAACGCCAGAAGCATAAAATACAATATAAATACAACAGTTTTTCCATCGTGTAAAACGAATAATTGCAACCAGTATGGAAGTTAACGTCATTTCTACTTTCCGGGCAACCTAGGCTTCACCCTAGGGCGTTGCTCCAACAGATTGAATAGTTAGCGCCTTAGAAGTCAACGCCGGAAGCATAAAATGCAATAAAAATACAACAGTTTTTCCATCGTATAAAAGGATTAATTGCAACCAGTTTGAAAGTGATGGTCATTTCTACGTTCCGGGCTACCTAGGCTTCACTCTATGACGTTCTTCCACCACATCGAATAGCTACCGCCTCAGAAGTCAACGCCTGAAGCATAAAATACAATAAAAATACAACAGTCTTTCCAGCCTATAACAGGAATAATTGCAACCCGTGTGAAAGTGATGGTCATTTGTACGTTCCAGGCAACCTAGGCTTCACTCTAGGGCGTTGTTCCACCAGATCGAATTGTTAGGGCCTAAGAAGTCAACGCCAGAAGCATAAGATACAATATAAATATAACAGTCTTTCCATCGTATAGAACGAATAATAGCATCCAGTGTGAAAGTTATGGTCATTTCGACGTGCCTGGCAACCTAGGCTTCACTCTAGGACGTTGCTCCACCAGATCAAACAGTTAGGGCCTTAGAAGTCAACGCCCGAAGCATAAAATACAAAATAAATAGAACAGTTTTTCCGTCGTATAAAACGAATAATAGCAACCAGTGTCAAAGTTATGGTCATTTCTACGTTCCGGGCAACCTAGGCTTCACCCCAGGGCGTTGTTCCACCAGATCGAATAGTTAGGGCCTAAGAAGTGAACGCCAGCTGCATAAAATACAATATAAATACAACAGTTCTTCCATTATATAAAATGAATGATTGCAACCAGTATGAAAGTTATGGTCATTTCTACGTTCCGGGCAACCTAGGCTTCACTCTATGCCGTTCTTCCACCACATCGAATAGCTACGGCCTCAGAAGTCAACGCCTGAAGCATAAAATACAATAAAAATACAACAGTCTTTCCATCCTATAACAGGAATCATTGCAACCCGTGAGAAAGTGATGGTCATTTGTACGTTCCAGGCAACCTAGGCTTCACTCTAGGGCGTTGTTCCACCAGATCGAATTGTAAGGGCCTAAGAAGTCAACGCCAGAAGCATAAGATACAATATAAATATAACAGTTTTTCCATCGTATAAAAGGATTAATTGCAACCAGTTTGAAAGTGATGATCATTTCTACGTTCCGGGCAACCTAGGCTTCACTCTAGGCGTTGTTCCACCAAATGAAATAGTTAGGGCATAAGAAGTCAACGCCAGAAGCATAAAATACGGTATAAATACAGCAGCTTTTCCATCGTATAAAACAAATAATTGCAACCAGTGTGAAAGTGATGATCATTTCTACGTTCCGGGCAACCTAGGCTTCACTCTAGCGCGTTGCTCCACCAGATCGAACACTTAGGGCCTAAGAAGGCACCGCCAGAAGCATAAAATACAATATAAATACAACAGTTTTTCCATCGTATAAAACGAATAATTGCTACCGGTGTGAAAGTTGTGGTCATTTCTACGTTCCGGGCAACCTAGGCATCACCCTAGGGTGTTGTTCCACCAAATGGAATAGTTAGGCCATAAGAAGCCAACGCCAGAAGCATAAAATACAATATAAATACAACAGTTTTTCCATCATATAAAACGAATGATAGCAACCAGTGTGAAAATTATGGTCATTTCTACGTTCCGGGCAACCTAGGCTGCACTCTAGGGCGTTGCTCCACTAGATCGAATAGTTAGGGCCTTAGAAGTCAACGCCCGGAGCATAAAATACAAAATAAATAAAACAGTTTTTCCACCGTATAAAACGAAAAATTGCAAACAGTGTGAAAGATATGGACATTTCTACGTTCCGGCCAACCTAGACTTCACCACAGGGCGTTGTTCCACCAGATCGAATAGTTAGGGCCTAAGAAGTGAACGCCAGAAACATAAAATACAATATAAATACAACAGTTTTTCCATCACATAAAACGAGTAATTGCAACCAGTATGAAAGTTGTGGTCATTTCTACTTTCCGGTCAAACTAGGCTACACCCTAGGGCGTTGCTCCAACAGATTGAATAGTTAGGGCCTTAGAAGTCAATGCCCGAAGCATAAAATGCAATAAAAATACAACAGTTTTTCCATCATATGACCGGAATAATTGCAACCAGTTTGAAAGTGATGGTCATTTCTACGTTCCGGGCAACCTAGGCTACACCCTAGGGCGTTGCTCCAACAGATTGAATAGTTAGGGCCTTAGAAGTCAATGCCCGAAGCATAAAATGCAAAAAAAATACAACAGTTTTTCCGTCATATAACAGGAATAATTGCAACCAGTTTGAGAGTGATGGTCATTTCTACGTTCCGGGAAGCCTCGGCTTCACTCTAGGGCGTTGCTCCACCAGATCGAATAGTTAGGGCCTTAGAAGTCAACGCCAGAATCATAAAATACAATAGAGATGCAACAGCTTTTCCACCGTATTAAACGAATAATTTCAACCAGTGTGAATGTTATAGTCATTTCTACATTCCGAGCAACCTAGGCTTCACTCTAGGGCGTTGAGCCAACAGATTGAATAGTTAGGGCCTTAGCAGTCAACGCACGAAGCGTAAAATACAATATAAATACAACAGTTTTTCAATCATATAACAGGAATAATTGCAACCAGTTTGAAAGTGATGGTCATTTCTACGTTCCGGGCGACCTAGGCTTCACTCCAGGGCGTTGCTCCACCAGATCGAATAGTTAGTGCCTTATAAGTCAACGCCAGAAGCATAAAATACAATATAAGTATAACAGTTTTTCCATCGTATAAAACGAATAATTGCAACCAGTATGAAAGTTATGGTCATTTCTACGTTCCGGGCAACCTAGGCTTCACTCTATGGCGTTCTTCCACTACATCCAATAGCAACGGCCTCAGAAGACAACGCCCGAAGCATAAAATGCAATAAAAATACAACACTGTTTCCATCATATAACAGGAATAATTGCAACCAGTTTGAAAGTGATGGCCAATTCTACGTTCCGCGCAACCTAGGCTTCACTCTATTGCGTTGCTCCACCAGATCGAATAGTTAGTGCCTTAGAAGTCGACGCCAGAAGCTTAAAATACAATATAAATACAACAGTTTTTCCATCGTATAAAACGAATAATTGCAACCAGTATGAAACTTATGGTCATTCCTACTTTCCGAGCAACCTAGGCTTCACCCTAGGGCGTTGCTCCAACAGATTGAATAGTTAGGGCCTAAGAAGTCAACGCCAGAAGCATAAAATGCAATAAAAATACAACAGTTTTTCCATCGTATAACAGGATTAATTGCAACCAGTTTGAAAGTGATGGTCATTTCTCCTTTCCGGGCAACCTAGGCTTCACTCTAGGGCGTTGCTCCACTAGATCGAATAGCTAGGGCCTTAGAAGTCAACGCCAGACGCATAAAATACAAAATTAATACAACAGTTTTTCCATTGTATAAAACGAATAATTGCAACCAGTATGAAACTTATGGTCATTTCTACTTTCCCAGCAACCTAGGCTTCACCCTAGGCCGTTCCTCCAACAGATGGAATAGTTAGGGCCTTAGAAGTCAACGCCCGAAGCATAAAATGCAATAAAGATACAACACTGTTTCCATCATATAACAGGAATAATTGCAACCACTTTGAAAGTGATGGCCAATTCTACGTTCCGCGCAACCTAGGCTTCACTCCAGGGCGTTGCTCCACAAGATCGAATAGTTACGGCCTAAGAAGTCAACGCCAGAAGCATAAAATACGATATAAATACAACAGCTTTTCCATCGTATAAAACGAATAATTGCAACCAGTGTGAAAGTAATGGTCATTTCTACGTTCCGAGCACCCTAGGCGTCACTCTAGGGCTTTGCTCCACCACATCTAATAGCTACGGCCTTAGAAGCCAACGCCAGAGGCATAAAATACAATATAAATACAACAGCCGTTACACCGTATAAAACGAATAATTGCAACCTGTGTGAAGGTTATGGTCATATCTACGTTCCGGGCAACCTCGGCTTCACTGTAGGGCGTTGCTCCACCAGATCGGAGTGTTAGGGCCTAAGAAGTCAACGGCCGAAGCATAAAATACTATATAAATACAACAGCTTTTCCGTCGTATTAAATGAATAATTGCAAACAGTGTGAAAGTAGTGGTCATTTCTACGTTCCGAGCATCCTAGGCTTCACTCTAGGGCGGTGCTCCACCATATCGAATAGCTACGGCCTTAGAAGCCTACGCCTGAAGCATAAAATACAATACAAATACAACAGCCCTTTCATCGTATAACAGGAATAATTTCAACAAGCGTGAAAGTAATGATCATTTCGGCGTTTCGGGCATCCTAGACTTAACTCTGAGGCATTGCTCCACCAGATCGAATAGTTAGGGCCTAAGAAGTGAACGCCAGAAGCATAAAATACAGTATAAATACAACAGTTTTTCCATCATATAAAACGTATAATTGCAACCAGTATGAAAGCTATGGTCATTTCTACTTTACGGGCTACCTAGGCTACACCCTAGGGCGTTGCTCCTACAGATTGAATAGTTAGGGCCTTAGAAGTCATTGCCCGAAGCATAAAATGCAATAAAAATACAACAGTTTTTCCATCATATAACAGGAATATTTGCAACCAGTTTGAAAGTGATGGTAATTTCAACGTTCCGGGCAACTTAGGCTTCACTCTAGGGCGTTGCTCCACTAGATCGAATAGTTAGTGCCTTAGAAGTCAACGCCAGAAGCATAAAATACAATATAAATACAACAGCCTTTACACCGTATAAAAGTGAATAATTGCAACCTGTGTGAAGGTTATGGTCATCTCTACGTTCCGGGCAACATAGGCTTCACTCTACGGCGTTGCTCCACCTGATCGAATAGTTAGGGCCTTAGAAGTCAACGCCAGAAGCATAAAATACAATAAAGATGCAACAGTTTTTCCATCGTATAACAGGAATAACTGCAAACAGTGTGAAAGTACTTGTCATTTCTACGTTCCGGGTAACCTAGGTTTCACTCTAGGGCGTTGCTCCACCAGATCAAATAGCTAGGGACTTAGAATTCAACGCCATAAGAATAAAATACAACATAAGTACAACAGTTTTTCCATCGTATAAAATGAATAATTGCAACCAGTGTGAAAGTTATGGTCATTTCTACATTTCGAGCAACCTAGGTTTCACTCTAGGGCGTTGCTCCACCTGATCGAATAGTTAGGGCCTTAGAAGTCAACGCCAGAAGCATAAAATACAATAAAGATGCAACAGTTTTTCCATCGTATAACAGGAATAACTGCAAACAGTGTGAAAGTACTGGTCATTTCTACGTTCCGGGTAACCTAGGTTTCACTCTAGGGCGTTGCTCCACCAGATCAAATAGCTAGGTACTTAGAATTCCACGCCATAAGTATATAATACAATATAAATATAACAGTTTTTCCATCGTATAAAATGAATATTAGCAACCAGTGTGAAAGTTATGGTCATTTCAACGTTCCGGGCAATCTAGGCTTCACACTGGGGCGTTGTTCCACCAGATCGAATAGTTAGGGCCTAAGAAGTGAACGCCAGCAGCATAAAATACAATATAAATACAATAGCTTTTCCATCGTGTAAAACGAATAATTGCTACCGGTGTGAAAGTTATGGTCATTTCTACGTTCCGGTCAACCTAGGCTTCACCATAGGGCGTTGTGCCACCAGATCGAATAGTTAGGGCCTAAGAAATGAACGCCAGAAGCATAAAATACAATATAAATGCAACAGTTTTTCCATCATATAAAACGTATAATTGCAACCAGTATGAAAGCTATGGTCATTTCTACTTTACGGGCTACCTAGGCTACACCCTAGGGCGTTGCTCCGACAGATTGAATAGTTAGGGCCTTAGAAGTCATTGCCCGAAGCATAAAATGCATTAAAAATACAACAGTTTTTCCATCATATAACAGGAATATTTGCAACCAGTTTGAAAGCGATGGTAATTTCAACGTTCTGGGCAACTTAGGCTTCACTCTAGGGCGTTGCTCCACTAGATCGAATAGTTAGTGCCTTAGAAGTCAACGCCAGAAGCATAAAATACAATATAAATACAACAGTTTTTCCATCGTATAAAACGAATAATAGCAACCAGTGTCAAAGTTATGGTCATTTCTACGTTCCGGGCAACCTAGGCTTCACCCCAGGGCGTTGTTCCACCAGATCGAATAGTTAGGGCCTAAGAAGTGAACGCCAGCTGCATAAAATACAATATAAATACAACAGTTCTTCCATCATATAAAACGAATGATTGGAACCAGTATCAATGTTATGGTCATTTCTACGTTCCGGGCAACCTAGGCTTCACTCTATGGCGTTCTTCCACCACATCGAATAGCTACGGCCTCAGAAGTCAACGCCTGAAGCATAAAATACAATAAAAATACAACAGCCTTTCCATCCTATAACAGGAATAATTGCAACCCGTGTGAAAGTGATGGTCATTTGTACGTTCCAGGCAACCTAGGCTTCGCTCTAGGGCGTTGTTCCACCAGATCGAATTGTTAGGGCCTAAGAAGTCAACGCCAGAAGCATAAGATACAATATAAATATAACAGTCTTTCCACCGTATAGAACGAATAATAGCATCCAGTGTGAAAGATATGGTCATTTCTACGTCCCTGGCAACCTAGGCTTCACTCTGGGTCGTTGCTCCACCAGATCAAACAGTTAGGGCCTAAGAAGTGAACGCCAGAAGCATAAAATACAATATAAATACAACAGTTTTTCCATCATATAAAACGAGTAATTGCAACCAGTATGAAAGTTGTGGTCATTTCTACTTTCCGGGCAACCTAGGCTACACCCTAGGGCTTTGCTCCAACAGATTGAATAGTTAGGGCGTTAGAAGTCAACGCCCGAAGCATAAAATACAAAATAAATAGAACAGTTCTTCCATCATATAAAACGAATGATTGCAACCAGTATGAAACTTATGGTCATTTCTACGTTCCGGGCAACCTAGGCTTCACTCTATGGCGTTCTTCCACCACATCGAATAGCTACGGCCTCAGAAGTCAACGCCTGAAGCATAAAATACAATAAAAATACAACAGTCTTTCCATCCTATAATAGGAATAATTGCTACCCGTGTGAAAGTGATGGTCATATGTACGTTCCAGGCAACCTAGGCTTCACTCTAGGGCGTTGTTCCACCAGATCGAATTGTTAGGGCCTAAGAAGTCAACGCCAGAAGCATAAGATACAATATAAATATAACAGTTTTTCCATCGTATAGAACGAATAATAGCAACCAGTGTGAAAGTTATGGTCATTTCTACGTTCCGGGCAACCTAGGCTTCACTCTAGGGCGTTGTTCCACCAGATCGAACAGCTAGGGCCTAAGAAGGCAACGCCAGAAGCATAAAATACAATATAAATATAACAGTTTCTCCATCGTATAAAACGAATAATAGCGACCAGTGTGAAAGTTATGGTCATATCTACGTTCCCGGCAACCTAGGCTTCACCCCAGAGCGTTGTTCCACCAGATCGTATAGTTAGGGCCTAAGAAGTGAACGCCAGCAGCATGAAATACAATATAAATACAATAGCTTTTCCATCGTGTAAAACGAATAATTGCTACCAGTGTGAAAGTCATGGTCATTTCTACGTTGCGGTCAACCTAGGCTTCACCATAGGGCGTTGTTCCACCAGATCGAATAGTTAGGGCCTGAGAAGTCAACGCCAGAAGCATAAAATACAATATAAATACAACAGTTTTTCCATCATATAAAACGTATAATTGCAACCAGTATGAAAGCTATGGTCATTTCTACCTTACGGGCTACCTAGGCTACACTCTAGGGAGTTGCTCCTACAGATTGAATAGTTAGGGCCTTAGAAGTCATTGCCCGAAGCATAAAATGCAATTAAAATACAACAGTTTTTCCATCATACAACAGGAATATTTGCAACCAGTTTGAAAGTGATGGTAATTTCAACGTTCTGGGCAACTTAGGCTTCACTCTAGGGCGTTGCTCCACTAGATCGAATAGTTAGTGCCTTAGAAGTCAACGCCAGAAGCATAAAATACAATATAAATACAACAGTTTTTCCATCGTGTAAAACGAATAATTGCAACCAGTATGGAAGTTAACGTCATTTCTACTTTCCGGGCAACCTAGGCTTCACCCTAGGGCGTTGCTCCAACAGATTGAATAGTTAGCGCCTTAGAAGTCAACGCCGGAAGCATAAAATGCAATAAAAATACAACAGTTTTTCCATCGTATAAAAGGATTAATTGCAACCAGTTTGAAAGTGATGGTCATTTCTACGTTCCGGGCTACCTAGGCTTCACTCTATGACGTTCTTCCACCACATCGAATAGCTACCGCCTCAGAAGTCAACGCCTGAAGCATAAAATACAATAAAAATACAACAGTCTTTCCAGCGTATAACAGGAATAATTGCAACCCGTGTGAAAGTGATGGTCATTTGTACGTTCCAGGCAACCTAGGCTTCACTCTAGGGCGTTGTTCCACCAGATCGAATTGTTAGGGCCTAAGAAGTCAACGCCAGAAGCATAAGATACAATATAAATATAACAGTCTTTCCATCGTATAGAACGAATAATAGCATCCAGTGTGAAAGTTATGGTCATTTCGACGTGCCTGGCAACCTAGGCTTCACTCTAGGTCGTTGCTCCACCAGATCAAACAGTTAGGGCCTTAGAAGTCAACGCCCGAAGCATAAAATACAAAATAAATAGAACAGTTTTTCCGTCGTATAAAACGAATAATAGCAACCAGTGTCAAAGTTATGGTCATTTCTACGTTCCGGGCAACCTAGGCTTCACCCCAGGGCGTTGTTCCACCAGATCGAATAGTTAGGGCCTAAGAAGTGAACGCCAGCTGCATAAAATACAATATAAATACAACAGTTCTTCCATTATATAAAACGAATGATTGCAACCAGTATGAAAGTTATGGTCATTTCTACGTTCCGGGCAACCTAGGCTTCACTCTATGCCGTTCTTCCACCACATCGAATAGCTACGGCCTCAGAAGTCAACGCCTGAAGCATAAAATACAATAAAAATACAACAGTCTTTCCATCCTATAACAGGAATCATTGCAACCCGTGTGAAAGTGATGGTCATTTGTACGTTCCAGGCAACCTAGGCTTCACTCTAGGGCGTTGTTCCACCAGATCGAATTGTTAGGGCCTAAGAAGTCAACGCCAGAAGCATAAGATACAATATAAATATAACAGTTTTTCCATCGTATAAAAGGATTAATTGCAACCAGTTTGAAAGTGATGATCATTTCTACGTTCCGGGCAACCTAGGCTTCACTCTAGGCGTTGTTCCACCAAATGAAATAGTTAGGGCATAAGAAGTCAACGCCAGAAGCATAAAATACGGTATAAATACAGCAGCTTTTCCATCGTATAAAACAAATAATTGCAACCAGTGTGAAAGTGATGATCATTTCTACGTTCCGGGCAACCTAGGCTTCACTCTAGCGCGTTGCTCCACCAGATCGAACACTTAGGGCCTAAGAAGGCACCGCCAGAAGCATAAAATACAATATAAATACAACAGTTTTTCCATCGTATAAAACGAATAATTGCTACCGGTGTGAAAGTTGTGGTCATTTCTACGTTCCGGGCAACCTAGGCATCACCCTAGGGTGTTGTTCCACCAGATGGAATAGTTAGGGCATAAGAAGCCAACGCCAGAAGCATAAAATACAATATAAATACAACAGTTTTTCCATCATATAAAACGAATGATAGCAACCAGTGTGAAAATTATGGTCATTTCTACGTTCCGGGCAACCTAGGCTGCACTCTAGGGCGTTGCTCCACTAGATCGAATAGTTAGGGCCTTAGAAGTCAACGCCCGGAGCATAAAATACAAAATAAATAAAACAGTTTTTCCACCGTATAAAACGAAAAATTGCAAACAGTGTGAAAGATATGGACATTTCTACGTTCCGGCCAACCTAGACTTCACCACAGGGCGTTGTTCCACCAGATCGAATAGTTAGGGCCTAAGAAGTGAACGCCAGAAACATAAAATACAATATAAATACAACAGTTTTTCCATCACATAAAACGAGTAATTGCAACCAGTATGAAAGTTGTGGTCATTTCTACTTTCCGGTCAAACTAGGCTACACCCTAGGGCGTTGCTCCAACAGATTGAATAGTTAGGGCCTTAGAAGTCAATGCCCGAAGCATAAAATGCAATAAAAATACAACAGTTTTTCCATCATATGACCGGAATAATTGCAACCAGTTTGAAAGTGATGGTCATTTCTACGTTCCGGGCAACCTAGGCTACACCCTAGGGCGTTGCTCCAACAGATTGAATAGTTAGGGCCTTAGAAGTCAATGCCCGAAGCATAAAATGCAAAAAAAATACAACAGTTTTTCCGTCATATAACAGGAATAATTGCAACCAGTTTGAGAGTGATGGTCATTTCTACGTTCCGGGAAGCCTCGGCTTCACTCTAGGGCGTTGCTCCACCAGATCGAATAGTTAGGGCCTTAGAAGTCAACGCCAGAATCATAAAATACAATAGAGATGCAACAGCTTTTCCACCGTATTAAACGAATAATTTCAACCAGTGTGAATGTTATAGTCATTTCTACATTCCGAGCAACCTAGGCTTCACTCTAGGGCGTTGAGCCAACAGATTGAATAGTTAGGGCCTTAGCAGTCAACGCACGAAGCGTAAAATACAATATAAATACAACAGTTTTTCAATCATATAACAGGAATAATTGCAACCAGTTTGAAAGTGATGGTCATTTCTACGTTCCGGGCGACCTAGGCTTCACTCTAGGGCGTTGCTCCACCAGATCGAATAGTTAGTGCCTTATAAGTCAACGCCAGAAGCATAAAATACAATATAAGTATAACAGTTTTTCCATCGTATAAAACGAATAATTGCAACCAGTATGAAAGTTATGGTCATTTCTACGTTCCGGGCAACCTAGGCTTCACTCTATGGCGTTCTTCCACTACATCCAATAGCAACGGCCTCAGAAGACAACGCCCGAAGCATAAAATGCAATAAAAATACAACACTGTTTCCATCATATAACAGGAATAATTGCAACCAGTTTGAAAGTGATGGCCAATTCTACGTTCCGCGCAACCTAGGCTTCACTCTATTGCGTTGCTCCACCAGATCGAATAGTTAGTGCCTTAGAAGTCGACGCCAGAAGCTTAAAATACAATATAAATACAACAGTTTTTCCATCGTATAAAACGAATAATTGCAACCAGTATGAAACTTATGGTCATTCCTACTTTCCGAGCAACCTAGGCTTCACCCTAGGGCGTTGCTCCAACAGATTGAATAGTTAGGGCCTAAGAAGTCAACGCCAGAAGCATAAAATGCAATAAAAATACAACAGTTTTTCCATCGTATAACAGGATTAATTGCAACCAGTTTGAAAGTGATGGTCATTTCTGCTTTCCGGGCAACCTAGGCTTCACTCTAGGGCGTTGCTCCACTAGATCGAATAGCTAGGGCCTTAGAAGTCAACGCCAGACGCATAAAATACAAAATTAATACAACAGTTTTTCCATTGTATAAAACGAATAATTGCAACCAGTATGAAACTTATGGTCATTTCTACTTTCCCAGCAACCTAGGCTTCACCCTAGGCCGTTCCTCCAACAGATGGAATAGTTAGGGCCTTAGAAGTCAACGCCCGAAGCATAAAATGCAATAAAGATACAACACTGTTTCCATCATATAACAGGAATAATTGCAACCACTTTGAAAGTGATGGCCAATTCTACGTTCCGCGCAACCTAGGCTTCACTCCAGGGCGTTGCTCCACAAGATCGAATAGTTACGGCCTAAGAAGTCAACGCCAGAAGCATAAAATACGATATAAATACAACAGCTTTTCCATCGTATAAAACGAATAATTGCAACCAGTGTGAAAGTAATGGTCATTTCTACGTTCCGAGCACCCTAGGCGTCACTCTAGGGCTTTGCTCCACCACATCTAATAGCTACGGCCTTAGAAGCCAACGCCAGAGGCATAAAATACAATATAAATACAACAGCCGTTACACCGTATAAAACGAATAATTGCAACCTGTGTGAAGGTTATGGTCATATCTACGTTCCGGGCAACCTCGGCTTCACTGTAGGGCGTTGCTCCACCAGATCGGAGTGTTAGGGCCTAAGAAGTGAACGCCAGAAGCATAAAATACAGTATAAATACAACAGTTTTTCCATCATATAACAGGAATATTTGCAACCAGTTTGAAAGTGATGGTAATTTCAACGTTCCGGGCAACTTAGGCTTCACTCTAGGGCGTTGCTCCACTAGATCGAATAGTTAGTGCCTTAGAAGTCAACGCCAGAAGCATAAAATACAATATAAATACAACAGCCTTTACACCGTATAAAAGTGAATAATTGCAACCTGTGTGAAGGTTATGGTCATCTCTACGTTCCGGGCAACATAGGCTTCACTCTACGGCGTTGCTCCACCTGATCGAATAGTTAGGGCCTTAGAAGTCAACGCCAGAAGCATAAAATACAATAAAGATGCAACAGTTTTTCCATCGTATAACAGGAATAACTGCAAACAGTGTGAAAGTACTTGTCATTTCTACGTTCCGGGTAACCTAGGTTTCACTCTAGGGCGTTGCTCCACCAGATCAAATAGCTAGGGACTTAGAATTCAACGCCATAAGAATAAAATACAACATAAGTACAACAGTTTTTCCATCGTATAAAATGAATAATTGCAACCAGTGTGAAAGTTATGGTCATTTCTACATTTCGAGCAACCTAGGTTTCACTCTAGGGCGTTGCTCCACCTGATCGAATAGTTAGGGCCTTAGAAGTCAACGCCAGAAGCATAAAATACAATAAAGATGCAACAGTTTTTCCATCGTATAACAGGAATAACTGCAAACAGTGTGAAAGTACTGGTCATTTCTACGTTCCGGGTAACCTAGGTTTCACTCTAGGGCGTTGCTCCACCAGATCAAATAGCTAGGTACTTAGAATTCCACGCCATAAGTATATAATACAATATAAATATAACAGTTTTTCCATCGTATAAAATGAATATTAGCAACCAGTGTGAAAGTTATGGTCATTTCAACGTTCCGGGCAATCTAGGCTTCACACTGGGGCGTTGTTCCACCAGATCGAATAGTTAGGGCCTAAGAAGTGAACGCCAGCAGCATAAAATACAATATAAATACAATAGCTTTTCCATCGTGTAAAACGAATAATTGCTACCGGTGTGAAAGTTATGGTCATTTCTACGTTCCGGTCAACCTAGGCTTCACCATAGGGCGTTGTGCCACCAGATCGAATAGTTAGGGCCTAAGAAATGAACGCCAGAAGCATAAAATACAATATAAATGCAACAGTTTTTCCATCATATAAAACGTATAATTGCAACCAGTATGAAAGCTATGGTCATTTCTACTTTACGGGCTACCTAGGCTACACCCTAGGGCGTTGCTCCGACAGATTGAATAGTTAGGGCCTTAGAAGTCATTGCCCGAAGCATAAAATGCATTAAAAATACAACAGTTTTTCCATCATATAACAGGAATATTTGCAACCAGTTTGAAAGCGATGGTAATTTCAACGTTCTGGGCAACTTAGGCTTCACTCTAGGGCGATGTTCCACCAGATCGAACAGCTAGGGCCTCAGAAGGCAACGCCAGAAGCATAAAATACAATATAAATATAACTGTTTCTCCAAGGTATAAAACGAATAATAGCGACCAGTGTGAGAGTTATGATCATTTCTACGTTCCCGGCAACCTAGGCATCACCCCAGGGCGTTGTTCCACCAGATCGCATAGTTAGGGCCTAAGAAGTGAACGCCAGCAGCATAAAATACAATATAAATACAATAGCTTTTCCATCGTGTAAAACGAATAATTGCTACAGGTGTGAAAGTTATGGTCATTTCTACGTTACGGTCAACCTAGGCTTCACCATAGGGCGTTGTTCCACCAGATCGAATAGTTAGGGCCTAAGAAGTGAACGCCAGAAGCATAAAATACGATACAAATACAACAGCTTTTCCATCGTATAAAACGAATAATGGTGACCAGTGTGAATGTTAAGGTCATTTCTACGTCCCGGGCAACCTAGGCTTCACTCTAGGACGATGCTCCACGAGATCGAATAGTTAGGGCCTAAGAAGTCAACGACAGAAGCATAAAATACAATAAAGATGCAACAGCTGTTCCATCGTATAACAGGAATAACTGCAAACAGTGTGAAAGTACAGGTCATTTCTACGTTCCGTGTAATCCAGGTTTCACTCTAGGGCGTTGCTACACCAGATCGAATAGCTAGGGACAAAGAAGTCAACGCCAGAAGCATAAAATACAATAAAG
The DNA here is from genome assembly GCF_051401765.1 of Calliopsis andreniformis. NCBI lineage: Eukaryota > Metazoa > Arthropoda > Insecta > Hymenoptera > Andrenidae > Calliopsis > Calliopsis andreniformis. The sequence goes on from NW_027480424.1 coordinate 8,831,456, forward strand.
ATGCAACAGCTTTTCCATCGTATACCAGGAATAATTGCAACCCGTGTGAAGGTAATGGTATGTTCTACGTTCCGGGCAACCTAGGCTTCACTCTAGGGCGGTGCTCCACCAGGTCAAACAGTTAGGGCCTAAGAAGTCAACGCCAGAAGCATAAAATACAATATAAATACAACAGCCTTTCCATCGTATATAATGTATATTTGCAAACAGTGTGAAAGTAATGGTCATTTCTACGTTCCTGGCAACCTAGGTTTCACTCTAGGGCGTCGTTGCACCAGATCGAATAGTTAGGGCCTAAGAAGTCAACGCCAGAAGAATAAAATGCAATATAAGTACAACAGTTTACCATCGTATAAAATGAATAATTGCAACCAGTATGGAAGTTAACGTCATTTCTACTTTCCGGGCAACCTAGGCTTCACCCTAGGGCGTTGCTCCAACAGATTGAATAGCTAGCGCCTTAGAAGTCAACGCCGGAAGCATAAAATGCAATAAAAATACAACAGTTTTTCCATCGTATAAAAGGATTAATTGCAACCAGTTTGAAAGTGATGGTCATTTCTACGTTCCGGGCTACCTAGGCTTCACTCTATGACGTTCTTCCACCACATCGAATAGCTACCGCCTCAGAAGTCAACGCCTGAAGCATAAAATACAATAAAAATACAACAGTCTTTCCAGCCTATAACAGGAATAATTGCAACCCGTGTGAAAGTGATGGTCATTTGTACGTTCCAGGCAACCTAGGCTTCACTCTAGGGCGTTGTTCCACCAGATCGAATTGTTAGGGCCTAAGGAGTCAACGCCAGAAGCATAAGATACAATATAAATATAACAGTCTTTCCATCGTATAGAACGAATAATAGCATCCAGTGTGAAAGTTATGGTCATTTCGACGTGCCTGGCAACCTAGGCTTCACTCTAGGTCGTTGCTCCACCAGATCAAACAGTTAGGGCCTTAGAAGTCAACGCCCGAAGCATAAAATACAAAATAAATAGAACAGTTTTTCCATCGTATAAAACGAATAATAGCAACCAGTGTCAAAGTTATGGTCATTTCTACGTTCCGGGCAACCTAGGCTTCACTCTATGGCGTTCTTCCACCACATCGAATAGATACGGCCTAAGAAGTCAACGCCTGAAGCATAAAATACAATAAAAATACAACAGTCTTTCCATCCTATAACAGGAATAATTGCAACCCGTGTGAAAGTGATGGTCATTTGTACGTTCCAGGCAACCTAGGCTTCACTCTAGGGCGTTGTTCCACCAGATCGAATTGTTAGGGCCTAAGAAGTCAACGCCAGAAGCATAAGATACAATATAAATATAACAGTTTTTCCATCGTATAGAACGAATAATAGCAACCAGTGTGAAAGTTATGGTCTTTTCTACGTTCCGGGCAACCTAGGCTTCACTCTAGGGCGATGTTCCACCAGATCGAACAGCTAGGGCCTCAGAAGTCAACGCCAGAAGCATAAAATACAATATAAATATAACTGTTTCTCCATCGTATAAAACGAATAATAGCGACCAGTGTGAAAGTTATGATCATTTCTACGTTCCCGGCAACCTAGGCTTCACCCCAGGGCGTTGTTCCACCAGATCGAATAGTTATGGCCTAAGAAGTGAACGCCAGCAGCATAAAATACAATATAAATACAATAGCTTTTCCATCGTGTAAAACGAATAATTGCTACCGGTGTGAAAGTTATGGTCATTTCTACGTTCCGGTCAACCTAGGCTTCACCATAGGGGGTTGCTCCACCAGATGGAATAGATGGGGCCTAAGAAGTCAACGCCAGAAGCATAAAATACGATATAAATACAACAGCTTTTCCATCGTATATTACGAATAATGGCAACCAGTGTGAAAGTTATGGTCATTTCTACGTTCCGGGCAACCTAGGCTTCACTCTAGGGCGTTGTACCACCAGATCGAATAGTTAGGGCCTTAGAAGTCAACGCCAGAAGCATAAAATACAAAATAAATAGAACAGTTCTTCCATGTATAAAACGAATAATTGCTACCAGTGTGAAAGTTATGGTCATTTCTACGTTCCAGGCAACCTAGGCTTCACCCTAGTGCGTTGTTCCACCAGATGGAATAGTTAGGGCCTAAGAAGTCAACGCCAGAAGCATAAAATACGATATAAATACAAAAGCTTTTCCATCATATAAAACGATTAAGGGTAACCAGTGTGAAAGTTATGGTCATTTCTACGTTCCGGGCAACCTAGGTTTCACTCTAGGACGTTGCTCCACCAGATCGAATAGTTAGGGCCTAAGAAGTCAACGCCAGAAGCATAAAATACAATAAAGATGCAACAGTTTTTAAACCGTATAACAGGAATAATTGCAACCAGTGTGAATGTAATGGTCATTTGTACGTTCCGGGCAACCTAGGCTTCACTGTAGGGCGTTGCTCCACCAGATCGAATAGTTAGTGCCTTAGAAGTCAACGCCCGAAGCATAAAATACAAAATAAATAGAACAGATTTTCCATGGATAAAACGAATAATTGCTTCCAGTGTGAAAGAGTTGGTCATTTCTACGTTCCGGGCAACCCTGGCTTCACCATAGGGCGTTGTTCCACCAGATCGAATAGGTAGGGCCATAGAAGTCAACGCCCCAAGCATAGAATACAATAAATATACAAGAGTTTTTCCATCGTATAACAGGAATTATTGCAACCAGTGTGAAAGTGATGGTCATTTCTACGTTCCGGGCAAGCTAGGCTTCACTCTGGGGCGTTGTTCCACCAGATGGAATAGTTGGGGCCTTAGAAGTCAACGCCAGAAGCATAAAATACGATATAAATACAACAGCGTTTCCATCCTATAAAACGAATAATGGCAACCAGAGTGAAAGTTATGGTCATTTTTACGTTCCGGGCAACCTAGGCTTCACCCTAGTGCGTTGCTACACCAGATCGAATAGTTAGGGCCTTAGAAGTCATCGCCTGAAGCATACAAACCAATAAAAATGCAACAGGTTTACCATCGTATAACAGGAATAATTGCAACCAGTGTGAAAGTGATGGTTTTTTCTACGATACGGGTGACCCAGGTTTCACTCTAGGGCGTTACTCCGCCACATCGAATAGCTACGGCCGTAGAAGTCAACGCCTGAAGCATAAAATGCAATAAAAATACAACAGTTTTTTCATCGTATAACAGGAATAATTGCAGCAAGCGTGAAGGTAATGGTCATTTCTACGTTCCGGGCAACCTAGGCATCACTCTTGGGCGTTGCTCCACCAGATCGGATAGTTAGGGCCTTAGAAGTCAACGCCAGAAGCATAAAATACAATATTTATACAACAGTTGTTCCATCGCATAACAGGAATAATTGCAACCAGTGTGAAAGATATGGTCATAGCAACGTTCGGGGCAACCTATGCTTCACTCTTGGACGTTGCCCCACCAGATCGAATAGCTAGGACCTTTGAATTCAAATACAGAAGCAGAAAATACAATAAAAATGTAACAGTTCTTCAATCGTATAGCATGAATAATTGAAACCAGTGTGAAAGTAACGATCATTTCGACGTTTCGGGCATCATAGACTTAACTCTGAGGCATTGCTCCACCAGGTCGAAGTGTTAGGGCCTTGGAATTCAACGCCAGAATCATAAACTACAAAATAAATACAACAGTCTTTCAATCGTATAAAACGAATAATTGCAACCTGTGTGAAGGTTATGGTCATATCTACGTTCCGGACAAACTAGGCTTCACTGTAGGGTGTTGCTCCACCAGATCGAACAGGTAGGGCCATAGAAGTCAACGCCCGAAACATAAAATACGATAAATATACAACAGTTTTTCCACCGAGTAACAGGGATAATTGCAACCAGTGTGAAAGTGATGGTCATTTCTACGTTCCGGGCAACCTAGGCTTCACTCTGGGGCGTTGTTCCACCACATCGAATAGTTAGGGCCTAAGAAGTCAACGGCAGAAGCATAAAACACAATATAAATATAACAGTTATTCCATCGTACAAAACGAATAATAGCAACCAGTGTGAAAGCTATGGTCATTTCTACGTTCCGGGCAACCTAGGCTTCACTGTAGGGCGTTGTGCCACCAGATCGAATAGGTAGGGCCATAGAAGTCAACGCCCGAAGCTAAAAATACGATAAATATAAAAGAGTTTTTCCATCGTACAACAGGAATAATTGCAACCAGTGCGAAAGTGATGGTCATTTCTACGTTCCGGGCAACCTAGGCTTCACTCTAGGGCGTTGTACCACCAGATCGAATAGTTAGGGCCTTAGAAGTCAGCGCCAGAAGCATAAAATACAAAATAAATAGAACAGTTCTTACATGTATAAAACGAATAATTGCTACCAGTGTGAAAGCTAAGGTCATTTCTACGTTCCGGGCAACCTAGGCTTCACCCCAGGGCGTTGTTCCACCAGATCGAATAGTTAGGGCCTAAGAACTGAACGCCAGCTGCATAAAATACAATATAAATACAACAGTTCTTCCATCATATAAAACGAATGATTGCAACCAGTATGAAAGTTATGGTCATTTCTACGTTCCGGGCAACCTAGGCTTCACTCTAGGGCGTTGTACCACCAGATCGAATAGTTAGGGCCTTAGAAGTCAACGCCAGAAGCTTAAAATACAAAATAAATAGAACAGTTCTTACATGTATAAAACGAATAATTGCTACCAGTGTGAAAGTTATGGTCATTTCTACGTTCCGGGCAACCTAGGCTTCACCCTAGTGCGTTGTTCCACCAGATGGAATAGTTAGGGCCTAAGAAGTCAACGCCAGAAGCATAAAATACGATATAAATACAACAGCTTTTCCATCGTATAACAGGAATAATTGCAACCAGTGCGAAAGTAATGACCATTTCGACGTTTTGGGCATCCTAGGCTTAACTCTGAGGCGTTGCCCCACCAGATCGAATAGCTAGGACCTTAGAATTCAAATACAGAAGCAGAAAATACAATAAAAATGCAACAGTTCTTCAATCGTATAGCATGAATAATTGCAACCAGTCTGAAAGTAATGATCATTTCGACGTTTCGGGCATCCTAGACTTAACTCTGAGGCACTGCTCCACAAGATCGAATAGTTAGGGCCTAAGAAGTCAACGCCAGAAGCATAAAATACAATATAAATACAATAGCTTTTCCATCGTATAAAACGAATAATTGCACCCAGTGTGAAAGTTATGGTCATTTCTACGTTCCGGGCAACATAGGCTTCCCTCTTGGACGTTGCCTCACCTGATCGAATAGCTAGGACCTTAGAAGTCAAAGCGAGAAGCAGAAAAAACAATAAAAATGCAACAGTTTTTCCATCGTATGGCATGAATAGTTGCAACCAGTGAGAAATTAATGATCATTTCGACGTTTCGGGCATCCTAGACTTAACTCTGAGGCATTGCTCCACCAGGTCGAAGTGTTGCGGCCGTGGAATTCAACGCCAGAAGCATAAACTACAAAATAAATACAACAGTCTTTCAATCGTATAAAACGAATAATTGCAACCTGTGTGAAGGTTATGGTCATATCTACGTTCCGGACAACCTAGGCTTCACTGTAGGGCGTTGCTCCACCAGATCGAATAGGTAGGGCCATAGAAGTCAACGCCCGAAGCTAAAAATACGATAAATATAAAAGAGTTTTTCCATCGTACAACAGGAATAATTGCAACCAGTGCGAAAGTGATGGTCATTTCTACGTTCCGGGCAACCTAGGCTTCACTCTAGGGCGTTGTACCACCAGATCGAATAGTTAGGGCCTTAGAAGTCAGCGCCAGAAGCATAAAATACAAAATAAATAGAACAGTTCTTACATGTATAAAACGAATAATTGCTACCAGTGTGAAAGCTAAGGTCATTTCTACGTTCCGGGCAACCTAGGCTTCACCCTAGTGCGTTGTTCCACCAGATGGAATAGTTAGGGCCTAAGAAGTCAACGCCAGAAGCATAAAATACGATATAAATACAACAGCTTTTCCATCGTATAAAACGAATAATGGCAACCAGTGTGAAAGTTATGGTCATTTCTACGTTCCGGGCAACCTAGGCTTCACTCTAGGACGTTGCTCCACCAGATCGAATAGCTAGGGCTTTAAAAGTCAACGCCCGAAGCATAAAATACAAAATAAATAGAACAGCTTTTCCATGTATAAAACGAATAATTGCTTCCTGTGTGAAAGTTATGGTCATTTCTACGTTGCGGGCAACCTAGGCGTCACCATAGGGCGTTGTACCACCAGATGGAATAGTTGGGGCCTAAGATGTCAACGCCAGAAGCATAAAATATGATATAAATACAACAACCTTTCCATCGTATAAAACGAATAATGGCAAACAGTGTGAAAGTTATGGTCATTTCCACGTTCCCGGCAACCTAGGCTTCACTCTAGGGCGTTGTACCACCAGATCGAATAGTTAGGGCCTTAGAAGTCAACGCCAGAAGCATAAAATACAAAATAAATAGAACAGTTCTTACATGTATAAAACGAATAATTGCTACCAGTGTGAAAGTTATGGTCATTTCTACGTTCCGGGCAACCTAGGCTTCACCCTAGTGCGTTGTTCCACCAGATGGAATAGTTAGGGCCTAAGAAGTCAACGCCAGAAGCATAAAATACGATATAAATACAACAGCTTTTCCATCGTATAAAACGAATAATGGCAACCAGTGTGAAAGTTATGGTCATTTCTACGTTCCAGGCAACCTAGGCTTCACTCTAGGACGTTGCTCCACCAGATCGAATAGCTAGGGCTTTAGAAGTCAACGCCCGAAGCATAAAATACAAAATAAATAGAACAGCTTTTCCATGTATAAAACGAATAATTGCTTCCTGTGTGAAAGTTATGGTCATTTCTACGTTGCGGGCAACCTAGGCTTCACCCGAGGGCGTCGTTCCACCAGATGGAATAGTACGGACCTAAGAAGTCAACGCCAGAAGCATAAAATATCATATATATACAACAGCTTTTTCATCGTATAAAACGAATAATGGCAAACAGTGTGAAAGTTATGGTCATTTCCACGTTCCGGGCAACCTAGGCTTCACCCTAGTGCGTTGCTACACCAGATCGAATAGTTAGGGCCTTAGAAGTCATCGCCTGAAGCATACAATACAATAAAAATGCAACAGTTTTACCATCGTATAACAGGGATAATTGCAACCAGTGCGAAAGTAATGACCGTTTCGACGTTTCGGGCATCCTAGGCTTAACTCTGAGGCGTTGCCCCACCAGATCGAATGGCTAGGACCTTAGAATTCAAATACAGAAGCAGAAAATACAATAAAAATGCAACAGTTCTTCAATCGTATAGCATGAATAATTGCAACCAGTGTGAAAGTAACGATCATTTCGACGTTTCGGGCATCCTAGACTTAACTCTGAGGCATTGCTCCACAAGATCGAATAGTTAGGGCCTAAGAAGTCAACGCCAGAATCTTAAAATACAATATAAATACAATAGCTTTTCCATCGTATAAAACGAATAATTGCACCCAGTGTGAAAGTTATGGTCATTTCTACGTTCCGGGCAACATAGGCTTCCCTCTTGGATGTTGGCTCACCTGATCGAATAGCTAGGACCTTAGAAGTCAAAGCCAGAAGCAGAAAAAACAATAAAAATGCAACAGTTTTTCCATCGTATAGCATGAGTAGTTGCAACCAGTGAGAAATTAATGATCATTTCGACGTTTCGGGCATCCTAGACTTAACTCTGAGGCATTGATCCAACAGGTCGAAGTGTTAGGGCCTTGGAATTCAACGCCAGAAGCATAAACTACAAAATAAATACAACAGTCTTTCAATCGTATAAAACGAATAATTGCAACCTGTGTGATGGTTATGGTCATATCTACGTTCCGGACAACCTAGGCTTCACTGTAGGGTATTGCTCCACCAGATCGAATAGTTAGTGCCTTAGAAGTCAACGCCCGAAGCATAAAATACAAAATAAATAGAACAGATTTTCCATGTATAAAACGAATAATTGCTTCCAGTGTGAAAGAGTTGGTCATTTCTACGTTCCGGGCAACCCTGGCTTCACCCTAGGGCGTTGTTCCACCAGATCGAATAGGTAGGGCCATAGAAGTCAACGCCCCAAGCATAGAATACAATAAATATACAAGAGTTTTTCCATCGTATAACAGGAATTATTGCAACCAGTGTGAAAGTGATGGTCATTTCTACGTTCCGGGCAACCTAGGCTTTACACTGGGGCGTTGTTCCACCAGATCGAATAGTTAGGGCCTAAGAAGTCAACGCCAGAAGCATAAAATACGATATAAATACAACAGCTTTTCCATCGCATAAAACGAATAATGGCAACCAGTGTGAAAGTTATGGTCATTTCTACGTTCCGGGCAACCTAGGCTTCACTCTAGGACGTTGCTCCACCAGATCGAATAGCTAGGGCTTTAGAAGTCAACGCCGGAAGCATAAAATGCAATAAAAATACAACAGTTTTTCCATCGTATAAAAGGATTAATTGCAACCAGTTTGAAAGTGATGGTCATTTCTACGTTCCGGGCTACCTAGGCTTCACTCTATGATGTTCTTCCACCACATCGAATAGCTACCGCCTCAGAAGTCAACGCCTGAAGCATAAAATACAATAAAAATACAACAGTCTTTCCAGCCTATAACAGGAATAATTGCAACCCGTGTGAAAGTGATGGTCATTTGTACGTTCCAGGCAACCTAGGCTTCACTCTAGGGCGTTGTTCCACCAGATCGAATTGTTAGGGCCTAAGAAGTCAACGCCAGAAGCATAAGATACAATATAAATATAACAGTCTTTCCATCGTATAGAACGAATAATAGCATCCAGTGTGAAAGTTATGGTCATTTCGACGTGCCTGGCAACCTAGGCTTCACTCTAGGTCGTTGCTCCACCAGATCAAACAGTTAGGGCCTTAGAAGTCAACGCCCGAAGCATAAAATACAAAATAAATAGAACAGTTTTTCCATCGTATAAGACGAATAATAGCAACCAGTGTCAAAGTTATTGTCATTTCTACGTTCCGGGCAACCTAGGCTTCACCCCAGGGCGTTGTTCCACCAGGTCGAATAGTTAGGGCCTAAGAAGTGAACGCCAGCTGCATAAAATACAATATAAATACAACAGCTTTTCCATCGTATAAAACGAATAATGGCAACCAGTGTGAAAGTTATGGTCATTTCTACGTTCCGGGCAACCTAGGCTTCACTCTAGGACGTTGCTCCACCAGATCGAATAGCTAGGGCTTTAAAAGTCAACGCCCGAAGCATAAAATACAAAATAAATAGAACAGCTTTTCCATGTATAAAACGAATAATTGCTTCCTGTATGAAAGTTATGGTCATTTCTACGTTGCGGGCAACCTAGGCGTCACCATAGGGCGTTGCACCACCAGATGGAATAGTTGGGGCCTAAGATGTCAACGCCAGAAGCATAAAATATGATATAAATACAACAACCTTTCCATCGTATAAAACGAATAATGGCAACCAGTGTGAAAGTTATGGTCATTTCTACGTTCCAGGCAACCTAGGCTTCACTCTAGGACGTTGCTCCACCAGATCGAATAGCTAGGGCTTTAGAAGTCAACGCCCGAAGCATAAAATACAAAATAAATAGAACAGCTTTTCCATGTATAAAACGAATAATTGCTTCCTGTGTGAAAGTTATGGTCATTTCTACGTTGCGGGCAACCTAGGCTTCACCCGAGGGCGTCGTTCCACCAGATGGAATAGTACGGACCTAAGAAGTCAACGCCAGAAGCATAAAATATCATATATATACAACAGCTTTTTCATCGTATAAAACGAATAATGGCAAACAGTGTGAAAGTTATGGTCATTTCCACGTTCCGGGCAACCTAGGCTTCACCCTAGTGCGTTGCTACACCAGATCGAATAGTTAGGGCCTTAGAAGTCATCGCCTGAAGCATACAATACAATAAAAATGCAACAGTTTTACCATCGTATAACAGGGATAATTGCAACCAGTGCGAAAGTAATGACCGTTTCGACGTTTCGGGCATCCTAGGCTTAACTCTGAGGCGTTGCCCCACCAGATCGAATGGCTAGGACCTTAGAATTCAAATACAGAAGCAGAAAATACAATAAAAATGCAACAGTTCTTCAATCGTATAGCATGAATAATTGCAACCAGTGTGAAAGTAACGATCATTTCGACGTTTCGGGCATCCTAGACTTAACTCTGAGGCATTGCTCCACAAGATCGAATAGTTAGGGCCTAAGAAGTCAACGCCAGAATCTTAAAATACAATATAAATACAATAGCTTTTCCATCGTATAAAACGAAAAATTGCACCCAGTGTGAAAGTTATGGTCATTTCTACGTTCCGGGCAACATAGGCTTCCCTCTTGGATGTTGGCTCACCTGATCGAATAGCTAGGACCTTAGAAGTCAAAGCCAGAAGCAGAAAAAACAATAAAAATGCAACAGTTTTTCCATCGTATAGCATGAGTAGTTGCAACCAGTGAGAAATTAATGATCATTTCGACGTTTCGGGCATCCTAGACTTAACTCTGAGGCATTGATCCAACAGGTCGAAGTGTTAGGGCCTTGGAATTCAACGCCAGAAGCATAAACTACAAAATAAATACAACAGTCTTTCAATCGTATAAAACGAATAATTGCAACCTGTGTGATGGTTATGGTCATATCTACGTTCCGGACAACCTAGGCTTCACTGTAGGGTATTGCTCCACCAGATCGAATAGTTAGTGCCTTAGAAGTCGACGCCCGAAGCATAAAATACAAAATAAATAGAACAGATTTTCCATGTATAAAACGAATAATTGCTTCCAGTGTGAAAGAGTTGGTCATTTCTACGTTCCGGGCAACCCTGGCTTCACCCTAGGGCGTTGTTCCACCAGATCGAATAGGTAGGGCCATAGAAGTCAACGCCCCAAGCATAGAATACAATAAATATACAATAGTTTTTCCATCGTATAACAGGAATTATTGCAACCAGTGTGAAAGTGATGGTCATTTCTACGTTCCGGGCAACCTAGGCTTTACACTGGGGCGTTGTTCCACCAGATCGAATAGTTAGGGCCTAAGAAGTCAACGCCAGAAGCATAAAATACAATATAAATATAACTGTTTCTCCAAGGTATAAAACGAATAATAGCGACCAGTGTGAAAGTTATGATCATTTCTACGTTCCCGGCAACCTAGGCTTCACCCCAGGGCGTTGTTCCACCAGATCGAATAGTTAGGGCCTAAGAAGTGATCGCCAGCAGCATAAAATACAATATAAATACAATAGCTTTTCCATCGTGTAAAACGAATAATAGCAACCAGTGTGAAAGCTATGGTCATTTCTACGTTCCGGGCAACCTAGGCTTCACCATAGGGCGTTGTTCCACCAGATCGAATAGTTAGGGCCTAAGAAGTGAACGCCAGAAGCATAAAATACGATATAAATACAACAGCTTTTCCATCGTATAAAACGAATAATGGTGACCAGTGTGAATGTTATGGTCATTTCTACGTCCCGGGCAACCTAGGCTTCACTCTAGGACGATGCTCCACGAGGTCGAATAGTTAGGGCCTAAGAAGTCAACGCCAGAAGCATAAAATACAATAAAGATGCAACAGCTGTTCCATCGTATAACAGGAATAACTGCAAACAGTGTGAAAGTACAGGTCATTTCTACGTTCCGTGTAATCCAGGTTTCACTCTAGGGCGTTGCTCCACCAGATCGAATAGCTAGGGACAAAGAAGTCAACGCCAGAAGCATAAAATACAATAAAGATGCAACAGCTTTTCCATCGTATAACAGGAATAATTGCAACCCGTGTGAAGGTAATGGTATGTTCTACGTTCCGGGCAACCTAGGCTTCACTCTAGGGCGGTGCTCCACCAGGTTAAACAGTTAGGGCCTAAGAAGTCAACGCCAGAAGCATAAAATACAATATAAATACAACAGCCTTTCCATCGTATATAATGTATATTTGCAAACAGTGTGAAAGTAATGGTCATTTCTACGTTCCTGGCAACCTAGGTTTCACTCTAGGGCGTCGTTCCACCAGATCGAATAGTTAGGGCCTAAGAAGTCAACGCCAGAAGAATAAAATGCAATATAAGTACAACAGTTTACCATCGTATAAAATGAATAATTGCAACCAGTATGGAAGTTAACGTCATTTCTACTTTCCGGGCAACCTAGGCTTCACCCTAGGGCGTTGCTCCAACAGATTGAATAGTTAGCGCCTTAGAAGTCAACGCCGGAAGCATAAAATGCAATAAAAATACAACAGTTTTTCCATCGTATAAAAGGATTAATTGCAACCAGTTTGAAAGTGCTGGTCATTTCTACGTTCCGGGCTACCTAGGCTTCACTCTATGACGTTCTTCCACCACATCGAATAGCTACCGCCTCAGAAGTCAACGCCTGAAGCATAAAATACAATAAAAATACAACAGTCTTTCCAGCCTATAACAGGAATAATTGCAACCCGTGTGAAAGTGATGGTCATTTGTACGTTCCAGGCAACCTAGGCTTCACTCTAGGGCGTTGTTCCACCAGATCGAATTGTTAGGGCCTAAGAAGTCAACGCCAGAAGCATAAGATACAATATAAATATAACAGTCTTTCCATCGTATAGAACGAATAATAGCATCCAGTGTGAAAGTTATGGTCATTTCGACGTGCCTGGCAACCTAGGCTTCACTCTAGGTCGTTGCTCCACCAGATCAAACAGTTAGGGCCTTAGAAGTCAACGCCCGAAGCATAAAATACAAAATAAATAGAACAGTTTTTCCATCGTATAAGACGAATAATAGCAACCAGTGTCAAAGTTATGGTCATTTCTACGTTCCGGGCAACCTAGGCTTCACCCCAGGGCGTTGTTCCACCAGATCGAATAGTTAGGGCCTAAGAAGTGAACGCCAGCTGCATAAAATACAATATAAATACAACAGTTCTTCCATCATATAAAACGAATGATTGCAACCAGTATGAAAGTTATGGTCATTTCTACGTTCCGGGCAACCTAGGCTTCACTCTATGGCGTTCTTCCACCACATCGAATAGATACGGCCTAAGAAGTCAACGCCTGAAGCATAAAATACAATAAAAATACAACAGTCTTTCCATCCTATAACAGGAATAATTGCAATCCGTGTGAAAGTGATGGTCATTTGTACGTTCCAGGCAACCTAGGCTTCACTCTAGGGCGTTGTTCCACCAGATCGAATTGTTAGGGCCTAAGAAGTCAATGCCAGAAGCATAAGATACAATATAAATATAACAGTTTTTCCATCGTATAGAACGAATAATAGCAACCAGTGTGAAAGTTATGGTCTTTTCTACGTTCCGGGCAACCTAGGCTTCACTCTAGGGCGATGTTCCACCAGATCGAACAGCTAGGGCCTCAGAAGTCAACGCCAGAAGCATAAAATACAATATAAATATAACTGTTTCTCCATCGTATAAAACGAATAATAGCGACCAGTGTGAAAGTTATGATCATTTCTACGTTCCCGGCAACCTAGGCTTCACCCCAGGGCGTTGTTCCACCAGATCGAATAGTTAGGGCCTAAGAAGTGAACGCCAGCAGCATAAAATACAATATAAATACAATAGCTTTTCCATCGTATAAAACGAATAATAGCAACCAGTGTGAAAGCTGTGGTCATTTCTACGTTCCGGGCAACCTAGGCTTCACCATAGGGGGTTGCTCCACCAGATGGAATAGTTAGGGCCTAAGAAGTCAACGCCAGAAGCAGAAAATACGATATAAATACAACAGCTTTTCCATCGTATATTACGAATAATGGCAACCAGTGTGAAAGTTATGGTCATTTCTACGTTCCGGGCAAGCTAGGCTTCACTCTAGGGCGTTGTACCACCAGATCGAATAGTTAGGGCCTTAGAAGTCAACGCCAGAAGCATAAAATACAAAATAAATGGAACAGTTCTTCCATGTATAAAACGAATAATTGCTACCAGTGTGAAAGTTATGGTCATTTCTACGTTCCGGGCAACCTAGGCTTCACCCTAGTGCGTTGTTCCACCAGATGGAATAGTTAGGGCCTAAGAAGTCAACGCCAGAAGCATAAAATACGATATAAATACAAAAGCTTTTCCATCATATAAAACGAATAATGGTAACCAGTGTGAAAGTTATGGTCATTTCTACGTTCCGGGCAACCTAGGTTTCACTCTAGGACGTTGCTCCACCAGATCCAATAGTTAGGGCCTAAGAAGTCAACGCCAGAAGCATAAAATACAATAAAGATGCAACAGTTTTTAAACCGTATAACAGGAATAATTGCAACCAGTGTGAATGTAATGGTCATTTGTACGTTCCGGGCAAGCTAGGCTTCACTGTAGGGCGTTGCTCCACCAGATCGAATAGTTAGTGCCTTAGAAGTCAACGCCCGAAGCATAAAATACAAAATAAATAGAACAGATTTTCCATGTATAAAACGAATAATTGCTTCCAGTGTGAAAGAGTTGGTCATTTCTACGTTCCGGGCAACCCTGGCTTCACCATAGGGCGTTGTTCCACCAGATCGAATAGGTAGGGCCATAGAAGTCAACGCCCCAAGCATAGAATACAATAAATATACAAGAGTTTTTCCATCGTATAACAGGAATTATTGCGACCAGTGTGAAAGTGATGGTCATTTCTACGTTCCGGGCAACCTAGGCTTCACTCTGGGGCGTTGTTCCACCAGATGGAATAGTTGGGGCCTTAGAAGTCAACGCCAGAAGCATAAAATACGATATAAATACAACAGCTTTTCCATCCTATAAAACGAATAATGGCAACCAGAGTGAAAGTTATGGTCATTTTTACGTTCCGGGCAACCTAGGCTTCACCCTAGTGCGTTGCTACACCAGATCGAATAGTTAGGGCCTTAGAAGTCATCGCCTGAAGCATACAAACCAATAAAAATGCAACAGGTTTACCATCGTATAACAGGAATAATTGCAACCAGTGTGAAGGTGATGGTTTTTTCTACGATACGGGTGACACAGGTTTCACTCTAGGGCGTTACTCCGCCACATCGAATAGCTACGGCCGTAGAAGTCAACGCCTGAAGCATAAAATGCAATAAAAATACAACAGTTTTTTCATCGTATAACAGGAATAATTGCAGCAAGCGTGAAGGTAATGGTCATTTCTACGTTCCGGGCAACCTAGGCATCACTCTTGGGCGTTGCTCCACCAGATCGGATAGTTAGGGCCTTAGAAGTCAACGCCAGAAGCATAAAATACAATATATATACAACAGTTGTTCCATCGCATAACAGGAATAATTGCAACCAGTGTGAAAGATATGGTCATAGCAACGTTCCGGGCAACCTATGCTTCACTCTTGGACGTTGCCCCACCAGATCGAATAGCTAGGACCTTTGAATTCAAATACAGAAGCAGAAAATACAATAAAAATGCAACAGTTCTTCAATCGTATAGCATGAATAATTGCAACCAGTGTGAAAGTAACGATCATTTCGACGTTTCGGGCATCCTAGACTTAACTCTGAGGCATTGCTCCACCAGGTCGAAGTGTTAGGGCCTTGGAATTCAACGCCAGAATCATAAACTACAAAATAAATACAACAGTCTTTCAATCGTATAAAACGAATAATTGCAACCTGTGTGAAGGTTATGGTCATATCTACGTTCCGGACAAACTAGGCTTCACTGTAGGGTGTTGCTCCACCAGATCGAACAGGTAGGGCCATAGAAGTCAACGCCCGAAACATAAAATACGATAAATATACAACAGTTTTTCCACCGAATAACAGGAATAATTGCAACCAGTGTGAAAGTGATGGTCATTTCTACGTTCCGGGCAACCTAGGCTTCACTCTGGGGCGTTGTTCCACCACATCGAATAGTTAGGGCCTAAGATGTCAACGCCAGAAGCATAAAATATGATATAAATACAACAACCTTTCCATCGTATAAAACGAATAATGGCAACCAGTGTGAAAGTTATGGTCATTTCTACGTTCCGGGCAAGCTAGGCTTCACTCTAGGGCGTTGTACCACCAGATCGAATAGTTAGGGCCTTAGAAGTCAACGCCAGAAGCATAAAATACAAAATAAATGGAACAGTTCTTCCATGTATAAAACGAATAATTGCTACCAGTGTGAAAGTTATGGTCATTTCTACGTTCCGGGCAACCTAGGCTTCACCCTAGTGCGTTGTTCCACCAGATGGAATAGTTAGGGCCTAAGAAGTCAACGCCAGAAGCATAAAATACGATATAAATACAAAAGCTTTTCCATCATATAAAACGAATAATGGTAACCAGTGTGAAAGTTATGGTCATTTCTACGTTCCGGGCAACCTAGGTTTCACTCTAGGACGTTGCTCCACCAGATCCAATAGTTAGGGCCTAAGAAGTCAACGCCAGAAGCATAAAATACAATAAAGATGCAACAGTTTTTAAACCGTATAACAGGAATAATTGCAACCTGTGTGAAGGTTATGGTCATATCTACGTTCCGGACAACCTAGGCTTCACTGTAGGGTATTGCTCCACCAGATCGAATAGTTAGTGCCTTAGATGTCAACGCCCGAAGCATAAAATACAAAATAAATAGAACAGATTTTCCATGTATAAAACGAATAATTGCTTCCAGTGTGAAAGAGTTGGTCATTTCTACGTTCCGGGCAACCCTGGCTTCACCCTAGGGCGTTGTTCCACCAGATCGAATAGGTAGGGCCATAGAAGTCAACGCCCCAAGCATAGAATACAACAAATATACAAGAGTTTTTCCATCGTATAACAGGAATTATTGCAACCAGTGTGAAAGTGATGGTCATTTCTACGTTCCGGGCAACCTAGGCTTTACACTGGGGCGTTGTTCCACCAGATCGAATAGTTAGGGCCTAAGAAGTCAACGCCAGAAGCATAAAATACGATATAAATACAACAGCTTTTCCATCGTATAAAACGAATAATGGCAACCAGTGTGAAAGTTATGGTCATTTCTACGTTCCGGGCAACCTAGGCTTCACTCTAGGACGTTGCTCCACCAGATCGAATAGCTAGGGCTTTAGAAGTCAACGCCCGAAGCATAAAATACAAAATAAATAGAACAGCTTTTCCATGTATAAAACGAATAATTGCTTCATGTGTGAAAGTTATGGTCATTTCTACGTTGCGGGCAACCTAGGCGTCACCATAGGGCGTTGTTCCACCAGATCGAATAGTTAGGGCCTAAGAATTGAACGCCAGCTGCATAAAATACAATATAAATACAACAGTTCTTCCATCATATAAAACGAATGATTGCAACCAGTATGAAAGTCATGGTCATTTCTACGTTCCGGGCAACCTAGGCTTCACTCTATGGCGTTCTTCCACCACATCGAATAGCTACGGCCTCAGAAGTCAACGCCTGAAGCATAAAATACAATAAAAATACAACAGTCTTTCCATCCTATAACAGGAATAATTGCAACCCGTGTGAAAGTGATGGTCATTTGTACGTTCCAGGCAACCTAGGCTTCACTCTAGGGCGATGTTCCACCAGATCGAACAGCTAGGGCCTCAGAAGGCAACGCCAGAAGCATAAAATACAATATAAATATAACTGTTTCTCCAAGGTATAAAACGAATAATAGCGACCAGTGTGAAAGTTATGATCATTTCTACGTTCCCGGCAACATAGGCTTCCCTCTTGGATGTTGGCTCACCTGATCGAATAGCTAGGACCTTAGAAGTCAAAGCCAGAAGCAGAAAATACAAAATAAATAGAACAGCTTTTCCATGTATAAAACGAATAATTGCTTCATGTGTGAAAGTTATGGTCATTTCTACGTTGCGGGCAACCTAGGCGTCACCATAGGGCGTTGTTCCACCAGATCGAATAGTTAGGGCCTAAGAATTGAACGCCCGAAGCATAAAATACAAAATAAATAGAACAGCTTTTCCATGTATAAAACGAATAATTGCTTCCTGTATGAAAGTTATGGTCATTTCTACGTTGCGGGCAACCTAGGCGTCACCATAGGGCGTTGCACCACCAGATGGAATAGTTGGGGCCTAAGATGTCAACGCCAGAAGCATAAAATATGATATAAATACAACAACCTTTCCATCGTATAAAACGAATAATGGCAACCAGTGTGAAAGTTATGGTCATTTCTACGTTCCAGGCAACCTAGGCTTCACTCTAGGACGTTGCTCCACCAGATCGAATAGCTAGGGCTTTAGAAGTCAACGCCCGAAGCATAAAATACAAAATAAATAGAACAGCTTTTCCATGTATAAAACGAATAATTGCTTCCTGTGTGAAAGTTATGGTCATTTCTACGTTGCGGGCAACCTAGGCTTCACCCGAGGGCGTCGTTCCACCAGATGGAATAGTACGGACCTAAGAAGTCAACGCCAGAAGCATAAAATATCATATATATACAACAGCTTTTTCATCGTATAAAACGAATAATGGCAAACAGTGTGAAAGTTATGGTCATTTCCACGTTCCGGGCAACCTAGGCTTCACCCTAGTGCGTTGCTACACCAGATCGAATAGTTAGGGCCTTAGAAGTCATCGCCTGAAGCATACAATACAATAAAAATGCAACAGTTTTACCATCGTATAACAGGGATAATTGCAACCAGTGCGAAAGTAATGACCGTTTCGACGTTTCGGGCATCCTAGGCTTAACTCTGAGGCGTTGCCCCACCAGATCGAATGGCTAGGACCTTAGAATTCAAATACAGAAGCAGAAAATACAATAAAAATGCAACAGTTCTTCAATCGTATAGCATGAATAATTGCAACCAGTGTGAAAGTAACGATCATTTCGACGTTTCGGGCATCCTAGACTTAACTCTGAGGCATTGCTCCACAAGATCGAATAGTTAGGGCCTAAGAAGTCAACGCCAGAATCTTAAAATACAATATAAATACAATAGCTTTTCCATCGTATAAAACGAAAAATTGCACCCAGTGTGAAAGTTATGGTCATTTCTACGTTCCGGGCAACATAGGCTTCCCTCTTGGATGTTGGCTCACCTGATCGAATAGCTAGGACCTTAGAAGTCAAAGCCAGAAGCAGAAAAAACAATAAAAATGCAACAGTTTTTCCATCGTATAGCATGAGTAGTTGCAACCAGTGAGAAATTAATGATCATTTCGACGTTTCGGGCATCCTAGACTTAACTCTGAGGCATTGATCCAACAGGTCGAAGTGTTAGGGCCTTGGAATTCAACGCCAGAAGCATAAACTACAAAATAAATACAACAGTCTTTCAATCGTATAAAACGAATAATTGCAACCTGTGTGATGGTTATGGTCATATCTACGTTCCGGACAACCTAGGCTTCACTGTAGGGTATTGCTCCACCAGATCGAATAGTTAGTGCCTTAGAAGTCGACGCCCGAAGCATAAAATACAAAATAAATAGAACAGATTTTCCATGTATAAAACGAATAATTGCTTCCAGTGTGAAAGAGTTGGTCATTTCTACGTTCCGGGCAACCCTGGCTTCACCCTAGGGCGTTGTTCCACCAGATCGAATAGGTAGGGCCATAGAAGTCAACGCCCCAAGCATAGAATACAATAAATATACAAGAGTTTTTCCATCGTATAACAGGAATTATTGCAACCAGTGTGAAAGTGATGGTCATTTCTACGTTCCGGGCAACCTAGGCTTTACACTGGGGCGTTGTTCCACCAGATCGAATAGTTAGGGCCTAAGAAGTCAACGCCAGAAGCATAAAATACAATATAAATATAACTGTTTCTCCAAGGTATAAAACGAATAATAGCGACCAGTGTGAAAGTTATGATCATTTCTACGTTCCCGGCAACCTAGGCTTCACCCCAGGGCGTTGTTCCACCAGATCGAATAGTTAGGGCCTAAGAAGTGATCGCCAGCAGCATAAAATACAATATAAATACAATAGCTTTTCCATCGTGTAAAACGAATAATAGCAACCAGTGTGAAAGCTATGGTCATTTCTACGTTCCGGGCAACCTAGGCTTCACCATAGGGCGTTGTTCCACCAGATCGAATAGTTAGGGCCTAAGAAGTGAACGCCAGAAGCATAAAATACGATATAAATACAACAGCTTTTCCATCGTATAAAACGAATAATGGTGACCAGTGTGAATGTTATGGTCATTTCTACGTCCCGGGCAACCTAGGCTTCACTCTAGGACGATGCTCCACGAGATCGAATAGTTAGGGCCTAAGAAGTCAACGCCAGAAGCATAAAATACAATAAAGATGCAACAGCTGTTCCATCGTATAACAGGAATAACTGCAAACAGTGTGAAAGTACAGGTCATTTCTACGTTCCGTGTAATCCAGGTTTCACTCTAGGGCGTTGCTCCACCAGATCGAATAGCTAGGGACAAAGAAGTCAACGCCAGAAGCATAAAATACAATAAAGATGCAACAGCTTTTCCATCGTATAACAGGAATAATTGCAACCCGTGTGAAGGTAATGGTATGTTCTACGTTCCGGGCAACCTAGGCTTCACTCTAGGGCGGTGCTCCACCAGGTTAAACAGTTAGGGCCTAAGAAGTCAACGCCAGAAGCATAAAATACAATATAAATACAACAGCCTTTCCATCGTATATAATGTATATTTGCAAACAGTGTGAAAGTAATGGTCATTTCTACGTTCCTGGCAACCTAGGTTTCACTCTAGGGCGTCGTTCCACCAGATCGAATAGTTAGGGCCTAAGAAGTCAACGCCAGAAGAATAAAATGCAATATAAGTACAACAGTTTACCATCGTATAAAATGAATAATTGCAACCAGTATGGAAGTTAACGTCATTTCTACTTTCCGGGCAACCTAGGCTTCACCCTAGGGCGTTGCTCCAACAGATTGAATAGTTAGCGCCTTAGAAGTCAACGCCGGAAGCATAAAATGCAATAAAAATACAACAGTTTTTCCATCGTATAAAAGGATTAATTGCAACCAGTTTGAAAGTGATGGTCATTTCTACGTTCCGGGCTACCTAGGCTTCACTCTATGACGTTCTTCCACCACATCGAATAGCTACCGCCTCAGAAGTCAACGCCTGAAGCATAAAATACAATAAAAATACAACAGTCTTTCCAGCCTATAACAGGAATAATTGCAACCCGTGTGAAAGTGATGGTCATTTGTACGTTCCAGGCAACCTAGGCTTCACTCTAGGGCGTTGTTCCACCAGATCGAATTGTTAGGGCCTAAGAAGTCAACGCCAGAAGCATAAGATACAATATAAATATAACAGTCTTTCCATCGTATAGAACGAATAATAGCATCCAGTGTGAAAGTTATGGTCATTTCGACGTGCCTGGCAACCTAGGCTTCACTCTAGGTCGTTGCTCCACCAGATCAAACAGTTAGGGCCTTAGAAGTCAACGCCCGAAGCATAAAATACAAAATAAATAGAACAGTTTTTCCATCGTATAAGACGAATAATAGCAACCAGTGTCAAAGTTATGGTCATTTCTACGTTCCGGGCAACCTAGGCTTCACCCCAGGGCGTTGTTCCACCAGATCGAATAGTTAGGGCCTAAGAAGTGAACGCCAGCTGCATAAAATACAATATAAATACAACAGTTCTTCCATCATATAAAACGAATGATTGCAACCAGTATGAAAGTTATGGTCATTTCTACGTTCCGGGCAACCTAGGCTTCACTCTATGGCGTTCTTCCACCACATCGAATAGATACGGCCTAAGAAGTCAACGCCTGAAGCATAAAATACAATAAAAATACAACAGTCTTTCCATCCTATAACAGGAATAATTGCAATCCGTGTGAAAGTGATGGTCATTTGTACGTTCCAGGCAACCTAGGCTTCACTCTAGGGCGTTGTTCCACCAGATCGAATTGTTAGGGCCTAAGAAGTCAATGCCAGAAGCATAAGATACAATATAAATATAACAGTTTTTCCATCGTATAGAACGAATAATAGCAACCAGTGTGAAAGTTATGGTCTTTTCTACGTTCCGGGCAACCTAGGCTTCACTCTAGGGCGATGTTCCACCAGATCGAACAGCTAGGGCCTCAGAAGTCAACGCCAGAAGCATAAAATACAATATAAATATAACTGTTTCTCCATCGTATAAAACGAATAATAGCGACCAGTGTGAAAGTTATGATCATTTCTACGTTCCCGGCAACCTAGGCTTCACCCCAGGGCGTTGTTCCACCAGATCGAATAGTTAGGGCCTAAGAAGTGAACGCCAGCAGCATAAAATACAATATAAATACAATAGCTTTTCCATCGTATAAAACGAATAATAGCAACCAGTGTGAAAGCTGTGGTCATTTCTACGTTCCGGGCAACCTAGGCTTCACCATAGGGGGTTGCTCCACCAGATGGAATAGTTAGGGCCTAAGAAGTCAACGCCAGAAGCAGAAAATACGATATAAATACAACAGCTTTTCCATCGTATATTACGAATAATGGCAACCAGTGTGAAAGTTATGGTCATTTCTACGTTCCGGGCAAGCTAGGCTTCACTCTAGGGCGTTGTACCACCAGATCGAATAGTTAGGGCCTTAGAAGTCAACGCCAGAAGCATAAAATACAAAATAAATGGAACAGTTCTTCCATGTATAAAACGAATAATTGCTACCAGTGTGAAAGTTATGGTCATTTCTACGTTCCGGGCAACCTAGGCTTCACCCTAGTGCGTTGTTCCACCAGATGGAATAGTTAGGGCCTAAGAAGTCAACGCCAGAAGCATAAAATACGATATAAATACAAAAGCTTTTCCATCATATAAAACGAATAATGGTAACCAGTGTGAAAGTTATGGTCATTTCTACGTTCCGGGCAACCTAGGTTTCACTCTAGGACGTTGCTCCACCAGATCCAATAGTTAGGGCCTAAGAAGTCAACGCCAGAAGCATAAAATACAATAAAGATGCAACAGTTTTTAAACCGTATAACAGGAATAATTGCAACCAGTGTGAATGTAATGGTCATTTGTACGTTCCGGGCAAGCTAGGCTTCACTGTAGGGCGTTGCTCCACCAGATCGAATAGTTAGTGCCTTAGAAGTCAACGCCCGAAGCATAAAATACAAAATAAATAGAACAGATTTTCCATGTATAAAACGAATAATTGCTTCCAGTGTGAAAGAGTTGGTCATTTCTACGTTCCGGGCAACCCTGGCTTCACCATAGGGCGTTGTTCCACCAGATCGAATAGGTAGGGCCATAGAAGTCAACGCCCCAAGCATAGAATACAATAAATATACAAGAGTTTTTCCATCGTATAACAGGAATTATTGCGACCAGTGTGAAAGTGATGGTCATTTCTACGTTCCGGGCAACCTAGGCTTCACTCTGGGGCGTTGTTCCACCAGATGGAATAGTTGGGGCCTTAGAAGTCAACGCCAGAAGCATAAAATACGATATAAATACAACAGCTTTTCCATCCTATAAAACGAATAATGGCAACCAGAGTGAAAGTTATGGTCATTTTTACGTTCCGGGCAACCTAGGCTTCACCCTAGTGCGTTGCTACACCAGATCGAATAGTTAGGGCCTTAGAAGTCATCGCCTGAAGCATACAAACCAATAAAAATGCAACAGGTTTACCATCGTATAACAGGAATAATTGCAACCAGTGTGAAGGTGATGGTTTTTTCTACGATACGGGTGACACAGGTTTCACTCTAGGGCGTTACTCCGCCACATCGAATAGCTACGGCCGTAGAAGTCAACGCCTGAAGCATAAAATGCAATAAAAATACAACAGTTTTTTCATCGTATAACAGGAATAATTGCAGCAAGCGTGAAGGTAATGGTCATTTCTACGTTCCGGGCAACCTAGGCATCACTCTTGGGCGTTGCTCCACCAGATCGGATAGTTAGGGCCTTAGAAGTCAACGCCAGAAGCATAAAATACAATATATATACAACAGTTGTTCCATCGCATAACAGGAATAATTGCAACCAGTGTGAAAGATATGGTCATAGCAACGTTCCGGGCAACCTATGCTTCACTCTTGGACGTTGCCCCACCAGATCGAATAGCTAGGACCTTTGAATTCAAATACAGAAGCAGAAAATACAATAAAAATGCAACAGTTCTTCAATCGTATAGCATGAATAATTGCAACCAGTGTGAAAGTAACGATCATTTCGACGTTTCGGGCATCCTAGACTTAACTCTGAGGCATTGCTCCACCAGGTCGAAGTGTTAGGGCCTTGGAATTCAACGCCAGAATCATAAACTACAAAATAAATACAACAGTCTTTCAATCGTATAAAACGAATAATTGCAACCTGTGTGAAGGTTATGGTCATATCTACGTTCCGGACAAACTAGGCTTCACTGTAGGGTGTTGCTCCACCAGATCGAACAGGTAGGGCCATAGAAGTCAACGCCCGAAACATAAAATACGATAAATATACAACAGTTTTTCCACCGAATAACAGGAATAATTGCAACCAGTGTGAAAGTGATGGTCATTTCTACGTTCCGGGCAACCTAGGCTTCACTCTGGGGCGTTGTTCCACCACATCGAATAGTTAGGGCCTAAGATGTCAACGCCAGAAGCATAAAATATGATATAAATACAACAACCTTTCCATCGTATAAAACGAATAATGGCAACCAGTGTGAAAGTTATGGTCATTTCTACGTTCCGGGCAAGCTAGGCTTCACTCTAGGGCGTTGTACCACCAGATCGAATAGTTAGGGCCTTAGAAGTCAACGCCAGAAGCATAAAATACAAAATAAATGGAACAGTTCTTCCATGTATAAAACGAATAATTGCTACCAGTGTGAAAGTTATGGTCATTTCTACGTTCCGGGCAACCTAGGCTTCACCCTAGTGCGTTGTTCCACCAGATGGAATAGTTAGGGCCTAAGAAGTCAACGCCAGAAGCATAAAATACGATATAAATACAAAAGCTTTTCCATCATATAAAACGAATAATGGTAACCAGTGTGAAAGTTATGGTCATTTCTACGTTCCGGGCAACCTAGGTTTCACTCTAGGACGTTGCTCCACCAGATCCAATAGTTAGGGCCTAAGAAGTCAACGCCAGAAGCATAAAATACAATAAAGATGCAACAGTTTTTAAACCGTATAACAGGAATAATTGCAACCTGTGTGAAGGTTATGGTCATATCTACGTTCCGGACAACCTAGGCTTCACTGTAGGGTATTGCTCCACCAGATCGAATAGTTAGTGCCTTAGATGTCAACGCCCGAAGCATAAAATACAAAATAAATAGAACAGATTTTCCATGTATAAAACGAATAATTGCTTCCAGTGTGAAAGAGTTGGTCATTTCTACGTTCCGGGCAACCCTGGCTTCACCCTAGGGCGTTGTTCCACCAGATCGAATAGGTAGGGCCATAGAAGTCAACGCCCCAAGCATAGAATACAACAAATATACAAGAGTTTTTCCATCGTATAACAGGAATTATTGCAACCAGTGTGAAAGTGATGGTCATTTCTACGTTCCGGGCAACCTAGGCTTTACACTGGGGCGTTGTTCCACCAGATCGAATAGTTAGGGCCTAAGAAGTCAACGCCAGAAGCATAAAATACGATATAAATACAACAGCTTTTCCATCGTATAAAACGAATAATGGCAACCAGTGTGAAAGTTATGGTCATTTCTACGTTCCGGGCAACCTAGGCTTCACTCTAGGACGTTGCTCCACCAGATCGAATAGCTAGGGCTTTAGAAGTCAACGCCCGAAGCATAAAATACAAAATAAATAGAACAGCTTTTCCATGTATAAAACGAATAATTGCTTCATGTGTGAAAGTTATGGTCATTTCTACGTTGCGGGCAACCTAGGCGTCACCATAGGGCGTTGTTCCACCAGATCGAATAGTTAGGGCCTAAGAATTGAACGCCAGCTGCATAAAATACAATATAAATACAACAGTTCTTCCATCATATAAAACGAATGATTGCAACCAGTATGAAAGTCATGGTCATTTCTACGTTCCGGGCAACCTAGGCTTCACTCTATGGCGTTCTTCCACCACATCGAATAGCTACGGCCTCAGAAGTCAACGCCTGAAGCATAAAATACAATAAAAATACAACAGTCTTTCCATCCTATAACAGGAATAATTGCAACCCGTGTGAAAGTGATGGTCATTTGTACGTTCCAGGCAACCTAGGCTTCACTCTAGGGCGATGTTCCACCAGATCGAACAGCTAGGGCCTCAGAAGGCAACGCCAGAAGCATAAAATACAATATAAATATAACTGTTTCTCCAAGGTATAAAACGAATAATAGCGACCAGTGTGAAAGTTATGATCATTTCTACGTTCCCGGCAACCTAGGCTTCACCCCAGGGCGTTGTTCCACCAGATCGAATAGTTAGGGCCTAAGAAGTGATCGCCAGCAGCATAAAATACAATATAAATACAATAGCTTTTCCATCGTATAAAAGGATTAATTGCAACCAGTTTGAAAGTGAT
This sequence comes from Calliopsis andreniformis, assembly GCF_051401765.1. Lineage (NCBI taxonomy): Eukaryota > Metazoa > Arthropoda > Insecta > Hymenoptera > Andrenidae > Calliopsis > Calliopsis andreniformis. Next base: position 8,857,877 of record NW_027480424.1, read on the forward strand.
GGTCATTTCTACGTTCCGGGCTACCTAGGCTTCACTCTATGACGTTCTTCCACCACATCGAATAGCTACCGCCTCAGAAGTCAACGCCTGAAGCATAAAATACAATAAAAATACGACAGTCTTTCCAGCCTATAACAGGAATAATTGCAACCCGTGTGAAAGTGATGGTCATTTGTACGTTCCAGGCAACCTGGGCTTCACTCTAGGGCGTTGTTCCACCAGATCGAATTGTTAGGGCCTAAGAAGTCAACGCCAGAAGCATAAGATACAATATGAATATAACAGTCTTTCCATCGTATAGAACGAATAATAGCATCCAGTGTGAAAGTTATGGTCATTTCGACGTGCCTGGCAACCTAGGCTTCACTCTAGGTCGTTGCTCCACCAGATCAAACAGTTAGGGCCTTAGAAGTCAACGCCCGAAGCATAAAATACAAAATAAATAGAACAGTTTTTCCATCGTATAAGACGAATAATAGCAACCAGTGTTAAAGTTATGGTCATTTCTACGTTCCGGGCAACCTAGGCTTCACCCCAGGGCGTTGTTCCACCAGATCGAATAGTTAGGGCCTAAGAAGTGAACGCCAGCTGCATAAAATACAATATAAATACAACAGTTCTTCCATCATATAAAACGAATGATTGCAACCAGTATGAAAGTTATGGTCATTTCTACGTTCCGGGCAACCTAGGCTTCACTCTATGGCGTTCTTCCACCACATCGAATAGATACGGCCTAAGAAGTCAACGCCTGAAGCATAAAATACAATAAAAATACAACAGTCTTTCCATCCTATAACAGGAATAATTGCAATCCGTGTGAAAGTGATGGTCATTTGTACGTTCCAGGCAACCTAGGCTTCACTCTAGGGCGTTGTTCCACCAGATCGAATTGTTAGGGCCTAAGAAGTCAACGCCAGAAGCATAAGATACAATATAAATATAACAGTTTTTCCATCGTATAGAACGAATAATAGCAACCAGTGTGAAAGTTATGGTCTTTTCTTCGTTCCGGGCAACCTAGGCTTCACTCTAGGGCGATGTTCCACCAGATCGAACAGCTAGGGCCTCAGAAGTCAACGCCAGAAGCATAAAATACAATATAAATATAACTGTTTCTCCATCGTATAAAACGAATAATAGCGACCAGTGTGAAAGTTATGATCATTTCTACGTTCCCGGCAACCTAGGCTTCACCCCAGGGCGTTGTTCCACCAGATCGAATAGTTAGGGCCTAAGAAGTGAACGCCAGCAGCATAAAATACAATATAAATACAATAGCTTTTCCATCGTGTAAAACGAATAATTGCTACCGGTGTGAAAGTTATGGTCACTTCTACGTTCCGGTCAACCTAGGCTTCACCATAGGGCGTTGTTCCACCAGATCGAATAGTTAGGGCCTAAGAAGTGAACGCCAGAAGCATAAAATACGATATAAATACAACAGCTTTTCCATCGTATAAAACGATTAATGTTGACCAGTGTGAATGTTATGGTCATTTCTACGTCCCGGGCAACCTAGGCTTCACTCTAGGACGATGCTCCACGAGATCGAATAGTTAGGGCCTAAGAAGTCAACGCCAGAAGCATAAAATACAATAAAGATGCAACAGCTGTTCCATCGTATAACAGGAATAACTGCAAACAGTGTGAAAGTACAGGTCATTTCTACGTTCCGTGTAATCCAGGTTTCACTCTAGGGCGTTGCTCCACCAGATCGAATAGCTAGGGACAAAGAAGTCAACGCCAGAAGCATAAAATACAATAAATATGCAACTGATGTTCCATCGTATAGCATGACTAATTGCAACCAGTGCGAAGGTAATGACCATTTCGACCTTTCGGGCATCCTAGGCTTAACTCTGAGGCGTTGTTCCACCAGATCGAATAGTTAGGGCCTAAGAAGTCAACGGCAGAAGCATAAAATACAATATAAATATAACAGTTTTTCCATCGTATAAAACGAATAATAGCAACCAGTGTGAAAGCTGTGGTCATTTCTACGTTCCGGGCAACCTAGGCTTCACCATAGGGGGTTGCTCCACCAGATGGAATAGTTGGGGCCTAAGAAGTCAACGCCAGAAGCAGAAAATACGATATAAATACAACAGCTTTTCCATCGTATATTACGAATAATGGCAACCAGTGTGAAAGTTATGGTCATTTCTACGTTCCGGGCAACCTAGGCTTCACTCTAGGGCGTTGTACCACCAGATCGAATAGTTAGGGCCTTAGAAGTCAACGCCAGAAGCATAAAATACAAAATAAATAGAACAGTTCTTCCATGTATAAAACGAATAATTGCTACCAGTGTGAAAGTTATGGTCATTTCTACGTTCCGGGCAACCTAGGCCTCACCCTAGTGCGTTGTTCCACCAGATGGAATAGTTAGGGCCTAAGAAGTCAACGCCAGAAGCATAAAATACGATATAAATACAAAAGCTTTTCCATCATATAAAACGAATAATGGTAACCAGTGTGAAAGTTATGGTCATTTCTACGTTCCGGGCAACCTAGGTTTCACTCTAGGACGTTGCTCCACCAGATCGAATAGTTAGGGCCTAAGAAGTCAACGCCAGAAGCATAAAATACAATAAAGATGCAACAGTTTTTAAACCGTATAACAGGAATAATTGCAACCAGTGTGAATGTAATGGTCATTTGTACGTTCCGGGCAACCTAGGCTTCACTGTAGGGCGTTGCTCCACCAGATCGAATAGTTAGTGCCTTAGAAGTCAACGCCCGAAGCATAAAATACAAAATAAATAGAACAGATTTTCCATGTATAAAACGAATAATTGCTTCCAGTGTGAAAGAGTTGGTCATTTCTACGTTCCGGGCAACCCTGGCTTCACCATAGGGCGTTGTTCCACCAGATCGAATAGGTAGGGCCATAGAAGTCAACGCCCCAAGCATAGAATACAATAAATATACAAGAGTTTTTCCATCGTATAACAGGAATTATTGCGACCAGTGTGAAAGTGATGGTCATTTCTACGTTCCGGGCAACCTAGGCTTCACTCTGGGGCGTTGTTCCACCAGATGGAATAGTTGGGGCCTTAGAAGTCAACGCCAGAAGCATAAAATACGATATAAATACAGCAGCTTTTCCATCCTATAAAACGAATAATGGCAACCAGAGTGAAAGTTATGGTCATTTTTACGTTCCGGGCAACCTAGGCTTCACCCTAGTGCGTTGCTACACCAGATCGAATAGTTAGGGCCTTAGAAGTCATCGCCTGAAGCATACAAACCAATAAAAATGCAACAGGTTTACCATCGTATAACAGGAATAATTGCAACCAGTGTGAAAGTGATGGTTTTTTCTACGATACGGGTGACCCAGGTTTCACTCTAGGGCGTTACTCCGCCACATCGAATAGCTACGGCCGTAGAAGTCAACGCCTGAAGCATAAAATGCAATAAAAATACAACAGTTTTTTCATCGTATAACAGGAATAATTGCAGCAAGCGTGAAGGTAATGGTCATTTCTACGTTCCGGGCAACCTAGGCATCACTCTTGGGCGTTGCTCCACCAGATCGGATAGTTAGGGCCTTAGAAGTCAACGCCAGAAGCATAAAACACAATATATATACAACAGTTGTTCCATCGCATAACAGGAATAATTGCAACCAGTGTGAAAGATATGGTCATAGCAACGTTCCGGGCAACCTATGCTTCACTCTTGGACGTTGCCCCACCAGATCGAATAGCTAGGACCTTTGAATTCAAATACAGAAGCAGAAAATACAATAAAAATGCAACAGTTCTTCAATCGTATAGCATGAATAATTGCAACCAGTGTGAAAGTAACGATCATTTCGACGTTTCGGGCATCCTAGACTTAACTCTGAGGCATTGCTCCACCAGGTCGAAGTGTTAGGGCCTTGGAATTCAACGCCAGAATCATAAACTACAAAATAAATACAACAGTCTTTCAATCGTATAAAACGAATAATTGCAACCTGTGTGAAGGTTATGGTCATATCTACGTTCCGGACAAACTAGGCTTCACTGTAGGGTGTTGCTCCACCAGATCGAACAGGTAGGGCCATAGAAGTCAACGCCCGAAACATAAAATACGATAAATATACAACAGTTTTTCCACCGAATAACAGGAATAATTGCAACCAGTGTGAAAGTGATGGTCATTTCTACGTTCCGGGCAACCTAGGCTTCACTCTGGGGCGTTGTTCCACCACATCGAATAGTTAGGGCCTAAGATGTCAACGCCAGAAGCATAAAATATGATATAAATACAACAACCTTTCCATCGTATAGAACGAATAATAGCAACCAGTGTGAAAGTTATGGTCTTTTCTACGTTCCGGGCAACCTAGGCTTCACTCTAGGGCGATGTTCCACCAGATCGAACAGCTAGGGCCTCAGAAGTCAACGCCAGAAGCATAAAATACAATATAAATATAACTGTTTCTCCATCGTATAAAACGAATAATAGCGACCAGTGTGAAAGTTATGATCATTTCTACGTTCCCGGCAACCTAGGCTTCACCCCAGGGCGTTGTTCCACCAGATCGAATAGTTAGGGCCTAAGAAGTGAACGCCAGCAGCATAAAATACAATATAAATACAATAGCTTTTCCATCGTGTAAAACGAATAATTGCTACCGGTGTGAAAGTTATGGTCACTTCTACGTTCCGGTCAACCTAGGCTTCACCATAGGGCGTTGTTCCACCAGATCGAATAGTTAGGGCCTAAGAAGTGAACGCCAGAAGCATAAAATACGATATAAATACAACAGCTTTTCCATCGTATAAAACGATTAATGTTGACCAGTGTGAATGTTATGGTCATTTCTACGTCCCGGGCAACCTAGGCTTCACTCTAGGACGATGCTCCACGAGATCGAATAGTTAGGGCCTAAGAAGTCAACGCCAGAAGCATAAAATACAATAAAGATGCAACAGCTGTTCCATCGTATAACAGGAATAACTGCAAACAGTGTGAAAGTACAGGTCATTTCTACGTTCCGTGTAATCCAGGTTTCACTCTAGGGCGTTGCTCCACCAGATCGAATAGCTAGGGACAAAGAAGTCAACGCCAGAAGCATAAAATACAATAAATATGCAACTGATGTTCCATCGTATAGCATGACTAATTGCAACCAGTGCGAAGGTAATGACCATTTCGACCTTTCGGGCATCCTAGGCTTAACTCTGAGGCGTTGTTCCACCAGATCGAATAGTTAGGGCCTAAGAAGTCAACGGCAGAAGCATAAAATACAATATAAATATAACAGTTTTTCCATCGTATAAAACGAATAATAGCAACCAGTGTGAAAGCTGTGGTCATTTCTACGTTCCGGGCAACCTAGGCTTCACCATAGGGGGTTGCTCCACCAGATGGAATAGTTGGGGCCTAAGAAGTCAACGCCAGAAGCAGAAAATACGATATAAATACAACAGCTTTTCCATCGTATATTACGAATAATGGCAACCAGTGTGAAAGTTATGGTCATTTCTACGTTCCGGGCAACCTAGGCTTCACTCTAGGGCGTTGTACCACCAGATCGAATAGTTAGGGCCTTAGAAGTCAACGCCAGAAGCATAAAATACAAAATAAATAGAACAGTTCTTCCATGTATAAAACGAATAATTGCTACCAGTGTGAAAGTTATGGTCATTTCTACGTTCCGGGCAACCTAGGCCTCACCCTAGTGCGTTGTTCCACCAGATGGAATAGTTAGGGCCTAAGAAGTCAACGCCAGAAGCATAAAATACGATATAAATACAAAAGCTTTTCCATCATATAAAACGAATAATGGTAACCAGTGTGAAAGTTATGGTCATTTCTACGTTCCGGGCAACCTAGGTTTCACTCTAGGACGTTGCTCCACCAGATCGAATAGTTAGGGCCTAAGAAGTCAACGCCAGAAGCATAAAATACAATAAAGATGCAACAGTTTTTAAACCGTATAACAGGAATAATTGCAACCAGTGTGAATGTAATGGTCATTTGTACGTTCCGGGCAACCTAGGCTTCACTGTAGGGCGTTGCTCCACCAGATCGAATAGTTAGTGCCTTAGAAGTCAACGCCCGAAGCATAAAATACAAAATAAATAGAACAGATTTTCCATGTATAAAACGAATAATTGCTTCCAGTGTGAAAGAGTTGGTCATTTCTACGTTCCGGGCAACCCTGGCTTCACCATAGGGCGTTGTTCCACCAGATCGAATAGGTAGGGCCATAGAAGTCAACGCCCCAAGCATAGAATACAATAAATATACAAGAGTTTTTCCATCGTATAACAGGAATTATTGCGACCAGTGTGAAAGTGATGGTCATTTCTACGTTCCGGGCAACCTAGGCTTCACTCTGGGGCGTTGTTCCACCAGATGGAATAGTTGGGGCCTTAGAAGTCAACGCCAGAAGCATAAAATACGATATAAATACAACAGCTTTTCCATCCTATAAAACGAATAATGGCAACCAGAGTGAAAGTTATGGTCATTTTTACGTTCCGGGCAACCTAGGCTTCACCCTAGTGCGTTGCTACACCAGATCGAATAGTTAGGGCCTTAGAAGTCATCGCCTGAAGCATACAAACCAATAAAAATGCAACAGGTTTACCATCGTATAACAGGAATAATTGCAACCAGTGTGAAAGTGATGGTTTTTTCTACGATACGGGTGACCCAGGTTTCACTCTAGGGCGTTACTCCGCCACATCGAATAGCTACGGCCGTAGAAGTCAACGCCTGAAGCATAAAATGCAATAAAAATACAACAGTTTTTTCATCGTATAACAGGAATAATTGCAGCAAGCGTGAAGGTAATGGTCATTTCTACGTTCCGGGCAACCTAGGCATCACTCTTGGGCGTTGCTCCACCAGATCGGATAGTTAGGGCCTTAGAAGTCAACGCCAGAAGCATAAAATACAATATATATACAACAGTTGTTCCATCGCATAACAGGAATAATTGCAACCAGTGTGAAAGATATGGTCATAGCAACGTTCCGGGCAACCTATGCTTCACTCTTGGACGTTGCCCCACCAGATCGAATAGCTAGGACCTTTGAAGTCAAATACAGAAGCAGAAAATACAATAAAAATGCAACAGTTCTTCAATCGTATAGCATGAATAATTGCAACCAGTGTGAAAGTAACGATCATTTCGACGTTTCGGGCATCCTAGACTTAACTCTGAGGCATTGCTCCACCAGGTCGAAGTGTTAGGGCCTTGGAATTCAACGCCAGAATCATAAACTACAAAATAAATACAACAGTCTTTCAATCGTATAAAACGAATAATTGCAACCTGTGTGAAGGTTATGGTCATATCTACGTTCCGGACAAACTAGGCTTCACTGTAGGGTGTTGCTCCACCAGATCGAACAGGTAGGGCCATAGAAGTCAACGCCCGAAACATAAAATACGATAAATATACAACAGTTTTTCCACCGAATAACAGGAATAATTGCAACCAGTGTTAAAGTGATGGTCATTTCTACGTTCCGGGCAACCTAGGCTTCACTCTGGGGCGTTGTTCCACCACATCGAATAGTTAGGGCCTAAGAAGTCAACGGCAGAAGCATAAAATACAATATAAATATAACAGGTATTCCATCGTACAAAACGAATAATAGCAACCAGTGTGAAAGCTATGGTCATTTCTACGTTCCGGGCAACCTAGGCTTCACTCTAGGCCGTTGCTCCACCCAATCGAATAGTTAGGGCCTTAGAAGTCAACGCGCGAAGCATAAAATACAAAATAAATAGAACAGCTGTTCCATGTATAAAACGAATAATTGTTTCCAGTGTGAACGTTATGATCATTACTACGTTCCGGGCAATCTAGGCGTCACCATAGGGCGTTGCTCCACCAGATGGAATTGTTGGGGCCTAAGATGTCAACGCCAGAAGCATAAAATATGATATAAATACATCAACCTTTCCATCGTATAAAACGAATAATGGCAAACAGTGTGAAAGTGATGGTCATTTCTACGTTCCGGGCAACCTAGGCTTCACTCTGGGGCGTTGTTCCACCACATCGAATAGTTAGGGCCTAAGATGTCAACGCCAGAAGCATAAAATATGATATAAATACAACAACCTTTCCATCGTATAGAACGAATAATAGCAACCAGTGTGAAAGTTATGGTCTTTTCTACGTTCCGGGCAACCTAGGCTTCACTCTAGGGCGATGTTCCACCAGATCGAACAGCTAGGGCCTCAGAAGTCAACGCCAGAAGCATAAAATACAATATAAATATAACTGTTTCTCCATCGTATAAAACGAATAATAGCGACCAGTGTGAAAGTTATGATCATTTCTACGTTCCCGGCAACCTAGGCTTCACCCCAGGGCGTTGTTCCACCAGATCGAATAGTTAGGGCCTAAGAAGTGAACGCCAGCAGCATAAAATACAATATAAATACAATAGCTTTTCCATCGTGTAAAACGAATAATTGCTACCGGTGTGAAAGTTATGGTCACTTCTACGTTCCGGTCAACCTAGGCTTCACCATAGGGCGTTGTTCCACCAGATCGAATAGTTAGGGCCTAAGAAGTGAACGCCAGAAGCATAAAATACGATATAAATACAACAGCTTTTCCATCGTATAAAACGATTAATGTTGACCAGTGTGAATGTTATGGTCATTTCTACGTCCCGGGCAACCTAGGCTTCACTCTAGGACGATGCTCCACGAGATCGAATAGTTAGGGCCTAAGAAGTCAACGCCAGAAGCATAAAATACAATAAAGATGCAACAGCTGTTCCATCGTATAACAGGAATAACTGCAAACAGTGTGAAAGTACAGGTCATTTCTACGTTCCGTGTAATCCAGGTTTCACTCTAGGGCGTTGCTCCACCAGATCGAATAGCTAGGGACAAAGAAGTCAACGCCAGAAGCATAAAATACAATAAATATGCAACTGATGTTAGTTCCATCGTATAGCATGACTAATTGCAACCAGTGCGAAGGTAATGACCATTTCGACCTTTCGGGCATCCTAGGCTTAACTCTGAGGCGTTGTTCCACCAGATCGAATAGTTAGGGCCTAAGAAGTCAACGGCAGAAGCATAAAATACAATATAAATATAACAGTTTTTCCATCGTATAAAACGAATAATAGCAACCAGTGTGAAAGCTGTGGTCATTTCTACGTTCCGGGCAACCTAGGCTTCACCATAGGGGGTTGCTCCACCAGATGGAATAGTTGGGGCCTAAGAAGTCAACGCCAGAAGCAGAAAATACGATATAAATACAACAGCTTTTCCATCGTATATTACGAATAATGGCAACCAGTGTGAAAGTTATGGTCATTTCTACGTTCCGGGCAACCTAGGCTTCACTCTAGGGCGTTGTACCACCAGATCGAATAGTTAGGGCCTTAGAAGTCAACGCCAGAAGCATAAAATACAAAATAAATAGAACAGTTCTTCCATGTATAAAACGAATAATTGCTACCAGTGTGAAAGTTATGGTCATTTCTACGTTCCGGGCAACCTAGGCCTCACCCTAGTGCGTTGTTCCACCAGATGGAATAGTTAGGGCCTAAGAAGTCAACGCCAGAAGCATAAAATACGATATAAATACAAAAGCTTTTCCATCATATAAAACGAATAATGGTAACCAGTGTGAAAGTTATGGTCATTTCTACGTTCCGGGCAACCTAGGTTTCACTCTAGGACGTTGCTCCACCAGATCGAATAGTTAGGGCCTAAGAAGTCAACGCCAGAAGCATAAAATACAATAAAGATGCAACAGTTTTTAAACCGTATAACAGGAATAATTGCAACCAGTGTGAATGTAATGGTCATTTGTACGTTCCGGGCAACCTAGGCTTCACTGTAGGGCGTTGCTCCACCAGATCGAATAGTTAGTGCCTTAGAAGTCAACGCCCGAAGCATAAAATACAAAATAAATAGAACAGATTTTCCATGTATAAAACGAATAATTGCTTCCAGTGTGAAAGAGTTGGTCATTTCTACGTTCCGGGCAACCCTGGCTTCACCATAGGGCGTTGTTCCACCCAATCGAATAGTTAGGGCCTTAGAAGTCAACGCCCGAAACATAAAATACAAAATAAATAGAACAGCTGTATCATGTATAAAACGAATAATTGTTTCCAGTGTGAACGTTATGATCATTACTACGTTCCGGGCAATCTAGGCGTCACCATAGGGCGTTGCTCCACCAGATGGAATTGTTGGGGCCTAAGATGTCAACGCCAGAAGCATAAAATATGATATAAATACATCAACCTTTCCATCGTATAAAACGAATAATGGCAAACAGTGTGAAAGTTATGGTCATTTCCACGTTCCCGGCAACCTAGGCCTCACTCTAGGGCGTTGTACCACCAGATCGAATAGTTAGGGCCTTAGAAGTCAACGCCAGAAGCTTAAAATACAAAATAAATAGAACAGTTCTTACATGTATAAAACGAATAATTGCTACCAGTGTGAAAGTTATGGTCATTTCTACGTTCCGGGCAAACTAGGCTTCACCCTAGTGCGTTGTTCCACCAGATGGAATAGTTAGGGCCTAAGAAGTCAACGCCAGAAGCATAAAATACGATATAAATACAACAGCTTTTCCATCGTATAACAGGAATAATTGCAACCAGTGCGAAAGTAATGACCATTTCGACGTTTCGGGCATCCTAGGCTTAACTCTGAGGCGTTGCCCCACCAGATCGAATAGCTAGGACCTTAGAATTCAAATACAGAAGCAGAAAATACAATCAAAATGCAACAGTTCTTCAATCGTATAGCATGAATAATTGCAACCAGTGTGAAAGTAACGATCATTTCGACGTTTCGGGCATCCTAGACTTAACTCTGAGGCACTGCTCCACAAGATCGAATAGTTAGGGCCTAAGAAGTCAACGCCAGAAGCATAAAATACAATATAAATACAATAGCCTTTCCATCGTATAAAACGAATAATTGCACCCAGTGTGAAAGTTATGGTCATTTCTACGTTCCGGGCAACATAGGCTTCCCTCTTGGACGTTGCCTCACCTGATCGAATAGCTAGGACCTTAGAAGTCAAAGCGAGAAGCAGAAAAAACAATAAAAATGCAACAGTTTTTCCATCGTATGGCATGAATAGTTGCAACCAGTGAGAAATTAATGATCATTTCGACGTTTCGGGCATCCTAGACTTAACTCTGAGGCATTGCTCCACCAGGTCGAAGTGTTGCGGCCTTGGAATTCAACGCCAGAAGCATAAACTACAAAATAAATACAACAGTCTTTCAATCGTATAAAACGAATAATTGCAACCTGTGTGAAGGTAATGGTCATATCTACGTTCCGGACAACCTAGGCTTCACTGTAGGGCGTTGCTCCACCAGATCGAATAGGTAGGGCCATAGAAGTCAACGCCCGAAGCTAAAAATACGATAAATATAAAAGAGTTTTTCCATCGTACAACAGGAATAATTGCAACCAGTGCGAAAGTGATGGTCATTTCTACGTTCCGGGCAACCTAGGCTTCACTCTAGGGCGTTGTACCACCAGATCGAATAGTTAGGGCCTTAGAAGTCAGCGCCAGAAGCATAAAATACAAAATAAATAGAACAGTTCTTACATGTATAAAACGAATAATTGCTACCAGTGTGAAAGCTAAGGTCATTTCTACGTTCCGGGCAACCTAGGCTTCACCCTAGTGCGTTGTTCCACCAGATGGAATAGTTAGGGCCTAAGATGTCAACGCCAGAAGCATAAAATACGATATAAATACAACAGCTTTACCATCGTATAAAACGAATAATGGCAACCAGTGTGAAAGTTATGGTCATTTCTACGTTCCGGGCAACCTAGGCTTCACTCTAGGACGTTGCTCCACCAGATCGAATAGCTAGGGCTATAGAAGTCAACGCCCGAAGCATAAAATACAAAATAGATAGAACAGCTTTTCCATGTATAAAACGAATAATTGCTTCCTGTGTGAAAGTTATGGTCATTTCTACGTTGCGGGCAACCTAGGCGTCACCATAGGGCGTTGCACCACCAGAAGGAATAGTTGGGGCCTAAGATGTCAACGCCAGAAGCATAAAATATGATATAAATACAACAACCTTTCCATCGTATAAAACGAATAATGGCAAACAGTGTGAAAGTTATGGTCATTTCCACGTTCCCGGCAACCTAGGCTTCACTCTAGGGCGTTGTACCACCAGATCGAATAGTTAGGGCCTTAGAAGTCAAAGCCAGAAGCAGAAAAAACAATAAAAATGCAACAGTTTTTCCATCGTATAGCATGAGTAGTTGCAACCAGTGAGAAATTAATGATCACTTCGACGTTTCGGGCATCCTAGACTTAACTCTGAGGCATTGATCCAACAGGTCGAAGTGTTAGGGCCTTGGAATTCAACGCCAGAAGCATAAACTACAAAATAAATACAACAGTCTTTCAATCGTATAAAACGAATAATTGCAACCTGTGTGATGGTTATGGTCATATCTACGTTCCGGACAACCTAGGCTTCACTGTAGGGTATTGCTCCACCAGATCGAATAGTTAGTGCCTTAGAAGTCAACGCCCGAAGCATAAAATACAAAATAAATAGAACAGATTTTCCATGTATAAAACGAATAATTGCTACCAGTGTGAACGCTATGGTCATTTCTACGTTCCGGGCAACCTAGGCTTCAATCTAGGCCGTTGCTCTACCGATCGAATAGTTAGTGCCTTAGAAGTCAACGCCCGAAGCATAAAATACAAAATAAATAGAACAGATTTTCCATGTGTAAAACGAATAATTGCTACCAGTGTGAACGTTATGGTCATTTCTACGTTCCGGGCAACCTAGGCTTGACCCTAGGGCGTTGCTTCACCAGATGGAATGGTTAGGGCCTTAGAAGTTAACGCCAGAAGCATAAAATACAATAAAGATGCAACAGTTTTTCCGTCATACAACAGGAATAACTGCAAACAGTGTGAAAGTACTGGTCATTTCTACGTTTCGGGTAACCTAGGTTTCACTCTAGGGCGTTGCACCACCAGATAGAATAGCTAGGGACTTATAATTCAACGCCAGAAGAATAAAATGCAATACAATTACAACAGTTTTTCCATCGTATAAAATGTATATTTGCAAAAGTTGTGAAAGTAATGGTCATTTCTACGTTCCGGGCAACCTATGAGACACTCAAGGGCGTTGCTCTACCACATCTAATAGCAACGGCCTTAAAAGTCAACGCCAGAAGCATAAAATACGATGTAAATACAACATCTTTTCCATCGTATAAAACGAATAATGGTAACCAGTGTGAAAGTTATGGTCACTTCTACGTTCCGGGCAACCTAGGCTTCACTCTAGGGTGTTGCCCCACCAGATGGGATTGCTAGGGACTTAGAAGTCAACGCCAGGAGCATGAAATACAATATAAATACAACAGCTTTTCCATCGTATAAAATGAATAATTGCAAACAGTGTGAAAGTAATGGTCATTTCTACGTTCCGGATAACCTAGGCGTCACTCTAGGGCGTTGCTCCACCATATCTAGTAGCTACGGCCTTAGAAGTCAACGCCAGAAGCATAAATTACAATATAAGTACAACAGCTTTTCCATCGCATAAAATGAATAATTGCAAACAGTGTGAAGGTAATGGTCATTTCTACTTTCCGGGCAACCTAGGCTTTACCCTAGGGCGTTGCTGCACCACATTGAATAGTTAAGGGCCTTAGAAGCCAACGCCCGAAGCATAGATTGCAATAAAGATACAACAGTTTTTCGATCGCATAACAGGAATAATTCCAACCAGTTTGAAAGTGATGGTCATTTCTACGTTCCGGGCAACCTAGGCTTCACTTTAGGGCGTTGTTACACCAGATCGACTAGTTGGGGCCTTAGAAGTCAACGCCAGAAGCATAAAATACAATAAAGATGCAACAGTTTTTCCATCGTATAAAACGAATAATTGCAACCAGTATGAAACTTATGGTCATTTCTACTTTCCGAGCAACCTAGGCTTCACCATAGGGCTTTGCTCCAACAGATTGAATAGTTAGGGCCTTAGAAGTCAACGCCCGAAGCATAAAATACAAAATAAATAGAACGGTTTTTCCATTGTATAAAACGAATAATTGCTACGAGTGTAAAAGCTATTTTCATTTCTACGTTCCGGCCAACCTAGGCTTCACCCTCTGGCGTTGTTCCACCAGATCGAATAGTTAGGGCCTAAGAAGTGAACGCCAGACGCATAAAATGCAATAAAAATACAACAGTTTTTCCATCGTATAAAACGTATAATTGTAACCAGTTTGATAGTGATGGTCATTTCTACGTACCGGGCAACCTAGGCTTCACTCTAGGGCGTTGCTCCACAAGATCGAATAGTTAGGGCCTTAGAAGTCAACGCCCGAAGCATAAAATATAAAATAAATAGAACAGTTTTTCCATCGTATAAAACGAAAAATTGTTACCAGTGTGAAGGTTATGGTCATTTCTACGTACCGGGCAACCTAGGCTTCACTCGAGGGCGTTGCTCCACCAGATCGAATAGTTAGGGCCTTAGAAGTCAACGCCCGAAGCATAAAATATAAAATAAATAGAACAGTTTTTCCATCGTATAAAACGAAAAATTGCTACCAGTGTGAAAGTTATGGTCATTTCTACGTTCCGCGCTATCTGGGCTTTACCCTAGGGCGTTGTTCCACCACATGGAATAGTTAGGGCCTAAGAAGTCAACGCCAGGAGCATAAAAAACGATATAAATACAACAGCTTTTCCATCGTATAAAACGAATAATTGCAACCAGTGTGGAAGTTATGGTCATTTCTACGTTCCGGGCAACCTAGGCTTAACTCTAGGGCGTTGCTCCACCAGATCGAATAGTTAGGGCCTTAGAAGTCAACGCACGAAGCATAAAATACAAAATAAATAAAACAGTTTTTCCATCGTATAAAACGAAAAATTGCAAACAGTGTGAAAGATATGGACATTTCTACGATCCGGGCAACCTAGGCTTCACCGTAGGGCGTTGTTCCACTAGAAGGAATAGTTAGGGCCTAAGAAGTCAACGCCAGAAGCATAAAATACGATATAAATACAACAGCTTTTCCATCGTATAAAACAAATAATTGCAACCAGTTTGATAGTGATGGTCATTTCTACGTACCGGGCAACCTAGGCCTTACTCTAGGGCGTTGCTCCACCAGATCGAATAGTTAGGGCCTTAGAAGTCAACGCCCGAAGCATAAAGTACAAAATAAATAGAACAGTTTTTCCATCGTATAAAACGAATAATTGCAACCAGTGTGAAAGTTATGGTCATTTCTACATTCCGAGCAACCTAGGCTTCACTCTAGGGCGTTGCTCCACCAGATCGAATAGTTAGGTCCTTAGCAGTCAACGCCAGAAGCATAAAATACGATATAAATACAGCAGCTTTTCCATCGTATAAAAGGAATAATTGCAAACAGTGTGAAAGTAATGGTCATTTCTACTTTCGGGGCAACCTAGGCTTCACTCTACGGCGTTGTTCCACCAGAACGAATAGTTAGGGCCTAAGAAGTCAACACCAGAAGAATAAAATACAAAATAAATACACCAGCCTTTACACCGTATAAAACGAATAATTGCAACCTGTGTGAATGTTATGGTCATATCTACGTTCCGGGCACCCTAGGCTTCACCGTACGGCGTTGCTCCACCAGATCAAACAGTTAGGGCCTTAGAAGTCAACGCCCGAAGCATAAAATACAAAATAAATAGAACAGTTTTACCATCGAGTAAAAGGAATAATTGCAAACAGTGTTAAAGTAATGGTCATTTCTACGTTCCGGGCAACCTAGGCTTCACTCTAGGGCGTTTCTCCACCAGATCAAACAGTTAAGGCCTTAGAAGTCAACGCCCGAAGCATAAAATACAAAATAAATAGAACATTTTTTCCATTGTATAAAACGAGTAATTGCTACCAGTGTAAAAGTTATGGTCATTTCTACGTTCCGGGCAACCTAGGCGTCACCCTAGGGCGTTGTTCCACCAGCTCGAATAGTTAGGGCCTAAGAAGTGAACGCCAGAAGCATAAAATACAATATAAATACAACAGCTTTTCCATCGTATAAAACGAATAATTGCAACCAGTGTGAAAGTTATGGTCATTTCTACATTCCGAGCAACCTAGGCTTCACTCTAGGGCGTTGCTCCAAAAGATTGAATAGTTAGGGCCTTAGAAGTCAACGCCCGAAGCATAAAATGCAATAAAAATACAACAGTTTTTCCATCGTACAACAGGATTAATTGCAACCAGTTTGAAAGTGATGGTCATTTCTACGTTCCAGGCAACCTAGGCTTCACTCAAGGGCGTTGTTCCACCATATCGAATAGTTAGGGCCTAAGAAGTGAACGCCAGAAGCATAAAATACAATATAAATACAACAGCTTTTCCATCGTATAAAACGAATAATTGCACCCAGTGTGAAAGTTATGGTCATTTCTACGTTCCGGGCAACATAGGCTTCCCTCTTGGACGTTGCCTCACCTGATCGAATAGCTAGGACCTTAGAAGTCAAAGCGAGAAGCAGAAAAAACAATAAAAATGCAACAGTTTTTCCATCGTATGGCATGAATAGTTGCAACCAGTGAGAAATTAATGATCACTTCGACGTTTCGGGCATCCTAGACTTAACTCTGAGGCATTGATCCAACAGGTCGAAGTGTTAGGGCCTTGGAATTCAACGCCAGAAGCATAAACTACAAAATAAATACAACAGTCTTTCAATCGTATAAAACGAATAATTGCAACCTGTGTGATGGTTATGGTCATATCTACGTTCCGGACAACCTAGGCTTCACTGTAGGGTATTGCTCCACCAGATCGAATAGTTAGTGCCTTAGAAGTCAACGCCCGAAGCATAAAATACAAAATAAATAGAACAGATTTTCCATGTATAAAACGAATAATTGCTACCAGTGTGAACGCTATGGTCATTTCTACGTTCCGGGCAACCTAGGCTTCAATCTAGGCCGTTGCTCTACCGATCGAATAGTTAGTGCCTTAGAAGTCAACGCCCGAAGCATAAAATACAAAATAAATAGAACAAATTTTCCATGTGTAAAACGAATAATTGCTACCAGTGTGAACGTTATGGTCATTTCTACGTTCCGGGAAACCTAGGCTTGACCCTAGGGCGTTGCTTCACCAGATGGAATGGTTAGGGCCTTAGAAGTTAACGCCAGAAGCATAAAATACAATAAAGATGCAACAGTTTTTCCGTCATACAACAGGAATAACTGCAAACAGTGTGAAAGTACTGGTCATTTCTACGTTTCGGGTAACCTAGGTTTCACTCTAGGGCGTTGCACCACCAGATAGAATAGCTAGGGACTTATAATTCAACGCCAGAAGAATAAAATGCAATACAATTACAACAGTTTTTCCATCGTATAAAATGTATATTTGCAAAAGTTGTGAAAGTAATGGTCATTTCTACGTTCCGGGCAACCTATGAGACACTCAAGGGCGTTGCTCTACCACATCTAATAGCAACGGCCTTAAAAGTCAACGCCAGAAGCATAAAATACGATGTAAATACAACATCTTTTCCATCGTATAAAACGAATAATGGTAACCAGTGTGAAAGTTATGGTCACTTCTACGTTCCGGGCAACCTAGGCTTCACTCTAGGGTGTTGCCCCACCAGATGGGATTGCTAGGGACTTAGAAGTCAACGCCAGGAGCATGAAATACAATATAAATACAACAGCTTTTCCATCGTATAAAATGAATAATTGCAAACAGTGTGAAAGTAATGGTCATTTCTACGTTCCGGATAACCTAGGCGTCACTCTAGGGCGTTGCTCCACCATATCTAGTAGCTACGGCCTTAGAAGTCAACGCCAGAAGCATAAATTACAATATAAGTACAACAGCTTTTCCATCGCATAAAATGAATAATTGCAAACAGTGTGAAGGTAATGGTCATTTCTACTTTCCGGGCAACCTAGGCTTTACCCTAGGGCGTTGCTGCACCACATTGAATAGTTAAGGGCCTTAGAAGCCAACGCCCGAAGCATAGATTGCAATAAAGATACAACAGTTTTTCGATCGCATAACAGGAATAATTCCAACCAGTTTGAAAGTGATGGTCATTTCTACGTTCCGGGCAACCTAGGCTTCACTCTAGGGCGTTGTTACACCAGATCGACTAGTTGGGGCCTTAGAAGTCAACGCCAGAAGCATAAAATACAATAAAGATGCAACAGTTTTTCCATCGTATAAAACGAATAATTGCAACCAGTATGAAACTTATGGTCATTTCTACTTTCCGAGCAACCTAGGCTTCACCATAGGGCTTTGCTCCAACAGATTGAATAGTTAGGGCCTTAGAAGTCAACGCCCGAAGCATAAAATACAAAATAAATAGAACGGTTTTTCCATTGTATAAAACGAATAATTGCTACGAGTGTAAAAGCTATTTTCATTTCTACGTTCCGGCCAACCTAGGCTTCACCCTCTGGCGTTGTTCCACCAGATCGAATAGTTAGGGCCTAAGAAGTGAACGCCAGACGCATAAAATGCAATAAAAATACAACAGTTTTTCCATCGTATAAAACGTATAATTGTAACCAGTTTGATAGTGATGGTCATTTCTACGTACCGGGCAACCTAGGCTTCACTCTAGGGCGTTGCTCCACAAGATCGAATAGTTAGGGCCTTAGAAGTCAACGCCCGAAGCATAAAATATAAAATAAATAGAACAGTTTTTCCATCGTATAAAACGAAAAATTGTTACCAGTGTGAAGGTTATGGTCATTTCTACGTACCGGGCAACCTAGGCTTCACTCGAGGGCGTTGCTCCACCAGATCGAATAGTTAGGGCCTTAGAAGTCAACGCCCGAAGCATAAAATATAAAATAAATAGAACAGTTTTTCCATCGTATAAAACGAAAAATTGCTACCAGTGTGAAAGTTATGGTCATTTCTACGTTCCGCGCTATCTGGGCTTTACCCTAGGGCGTTGTTCCACCACATGGAATAGTTAGGGCCTAAGAAGTCAACGCCAGGAGCATAAAAAACGATATAAATACAACAGCTTTTCCATCGTATAAAACGAATAATTGCAACCAGTGTGGAAGTTATGGTCATTTCTACGTTCCGGGCAACCTAGGCTTAACTCTAGGGCGTTGCTCCACCAGATCGAATAGTTAGGGCCTTAGAAGTCAACGCCCGAAGCATAAAATACAAAATAAATAAAACAGTTTTTCCATCGTATAAAACGAAAAATTGCAAACAGTGTGAAAGATATGGACATTTCTACGATCCGGGCAACCTAGGCTTCACCGTAGGGCGTTGTTCCACTAGAAGGAATAGTTAGGGCCTAAGAAGTCAACGCCAGAAGCATAAAATACGATATAAATACAACAGCTTTTCCATCGTATAAAACAAATAATTGCAACCAGTTTGATAGTGATGGTCATTTCTACGTACCGGGCAACCTAGGCTTTACTCTAGGGCGTTGCTCCACCAGATCGAATAGTTAGGGCCTTAGAAGTCAACGCCCGAAGCATAAAGTACAAAATAAATAGAACAGTTTTTCCATCGTATAAAACGAATAATTGCAACCAGTGTGAAAGTTATGGTCATTTCTACATTCCGAGCAACCTAGGCTTCACTCTAGGGCGTTGCTCCACCAGATCGAATAGTTAGGTCCTTAGCAGTCAACGCCAGAAGCATAAAATACGATATAAATACAGCAGCTTTTCCATCGTATAAAAGGAATAATTGCAAACAGTGTGAAAGTAATGGTCATTTCTACTTTCGGGGCAACCTAGGCTTCACTCTACGGCGTTGTTCCACCAGAACGAATAGTTAGGGCCTAAGAAGTCAACACCAGAAGAATAAAATACAAAATAAATACACCAGCCTTTACACCGTATAAAACGAATAATTGCAACCTGTGTGAATGTTATGGTCATATCTACGTTCCGGGCACCCTAGGCTTCACCGTACGGCGTTGCTCCACCAGATCAAACAGTTAGGGCCTTAGAAGTCAACGCCCGAAGCATAAAATACAAAATAAATAGAACAGTTTTACCATCGAGTAAAAGGAATAATTGCAAACAGTGTTAAAGTAATGGTCATTTCTACGTTCCGGGCAACCTAGGCTTCACTCTAGGGCGTTTCTCCACCAGATCAAACAGTTAAGGCCTTAGAAGTCAACGCCCGAAGCATAAAATACAAAATAAATAGAACATTTTTTCCATTGTATAAAACGAGTAATTGCTACCAGTGTAAAAGTTATGGTCATTTCTACGTTCCGGGCAACCTAGGCGTCACCCTAGGGCGTTGTTCCACCAGCTCGAATAGTTAGGGCCTAAGAAGTGAACGCCAGAAGCATAAAATACAATATAAATACAACAGCTTTTCCATCGTATAAAACGAATAATTGCAACCAGTGTGAAAGTTATGGTCATTTCTACATTCCGAGCAACCTAGGCTTCACTCTAGGGCGTTGCTCCAAAAGATTGAATAGTTAGGGCCTTAGAAGTCAACGCCCGAAGCATAAAATGCAATAAAAATACAACAGTTTTTCCATCGTACAACAGGATTAATTGCAACCAGTTTGAAAGTGATGGTCATTTCTACGTTCCAGGCAACCTAGGCTTCACTCAAGGGCGTTGTTCCACCATATCGAATAGTTAGGGCCTAAGAAGTGAACGCCAGAAGCATAAAATACAATATAAATACAACAGCTTTTCCATCGTATAAAACGAATAATTGCACCCAGTGTGAAAGTTATGGTCATTTCTACGTTCCGGGCAACATAGGCTTCCCTCTTGGACGTTGCCTCACCTGATCGAATAGCTAGGACCTTAGAAGTCAAAGCGAGAAGCAGAAAAAACAATAAAAATGCAACAGTTTTTCCATCGTATGGCATGAATAGTTGCAACCAGTGAGAAATTAATGATCATTTCGACGTTTCGGGCATCCTAGACTTAACTCTGAGGCATTGCTCCACCAGGTCGAAGTGTTGCGGCCTTGGAATTCAACGCCAGAAGCATAAACTACAAAATAAATACAACAGTCTTTCAATCGTATAAAACGAATAATTGCAACCTGTGTGAAGGTTATGGTCATATCTACGTTCCGGACAACCTAGGCTTCACTGTAGGGCGTTGCTCCACCAGATCGAATAGGTAGGGCCATAGAAGTCAACGCCCGAAGCTAAAAATACGATAAATATGAAAGAGTTTTTCCATCGTACAACAGGAATAATTGCAACCAGTGCGAAAGTGATGGTCATTTCTACGTTCCGGGCAACCTAGGCTTCACTCTAGGGCGTTGTACCACCAGATCGAATAGTTAGGGCCTTAGAAGTCAGCGCCAGAAGCATAAAATACAAAATAAATAGAACAGTTCTTACATGTATAAAACGAATAATTGCTACCAGTGTGAAAGCTAAGGTCATTTCTACGTTCCGGGCAACCTAGGCTTCACCCTAGTGCGTTGTTCCACCAGATGGAATAGTTAGGGCCTAAGAAGTCAACGCCAGAAGCATAAAATACGATATAAATACAACAGCTTTACCATCGTATAAAACGAATAATGGCAACCAGTGTGAAAGTTATGGTCATTTCTACGTTCCGGGCAACCTAGGCTTCACTCTAGGACGTTGCTCCACCAGATCGAATAGCTAGGGCTTTAGAAGTCAACGCCTGAAGCATAAAATACAAAATAAATAGAACAGCTTTTCCATGTATAAAACGAATAATTGCTTCCTGTGTGAAAGTTATGGTCATTTCTACGTTGCGGGCAACCTAGTCGTCACCATAGGGCGTTGCACCACCAGAAGGAATAGTTGGGGCCTAAGATGTCAACGCCAGAAGCATAAAATATGATATAAATACAACAACCTTTCCATCGTATAAAACGAATAATGGCAAACAGTGTGAAAGTTATGGTCATTTCCACGTTCCCGGCAACCTAGGCTTCACTCTAGGGCGTTGTACCACCAGATCGAATAGTTAGGGCCTTAGAAGTCAACGCCAGAAGCTTAAAATACAAAATAAATAGAACAGTTCTTACATGTATAAAACGAATAATTGCTACCAGTGTGAAAGTTATGGTCATTTCTACGTTCCGGGCAACCTAGGCTTCACCCTAGTGCGTTGTTCCACCAGATGGAATAGTTAGGGCCTAAGAAGTCAACGCCAGAAGCATAAAATACGATATAAATACAACAGCTTTTCCATCGTATAAAACGAATAATGGCAAACAGTGTGAAAGTTATGGTCATTTCCACGTTCCCGGCAACCTAGGCTTCACTCTAGGGCGTTGTACCACCAGATCGAATAGTTAGCGCCTTAGAAGTCAACGCCAGAAGCTTAAAATACAAAATAAATAGAACAGTTCTTACATGTATAAAACGAATAATTGCTACCAGTGTGAAAGTTATGGTCATTTCTACGTTCCGGGCAACCTAGGCTTCACCCTAGTGCGTTGGTCCACCAGATGGAATAGTTAGGGCCTAAGAAGTCAACGCCAGAAGCATAAAATACGATATAAATGCAACAGCTTTTCCATCGTATAACAGGAATAATTGCAACCAGTGCGAAAGTAATGACCATTTCGACGTTTCGGGCATCCTAGACTTAGCTCTGAGGCACTGCTCCACAAGATCGAATAGTTAGGGCCTAAGAAGTCAACGCCAGAAGCATAAAATACAATATAAATGCAATAGCTTTTCCATCGTATAAAACGAATAATTGCACCCAGTGTGAAAGTTATGGTCATTTCTACGTTCCGAGCAACATAGGCTTCCCCCTTGGACGTTGCCTCACCTGATCGAATAGCTAGGACCTTAGAAGTCAAAGCGAGAAGCAGAAAAAACAATAAAAATGCAACAGTTTTTCCATCGTATGGCATGAATAGTTGCAACCAGTGAGAAATTAATGATCATTTCGACGTTTCGGGCATCCTAGACTTAACTCTGAGGCATTGCTCCACCAGGTCGAAGTGTTGCGGCCTTGGAATTCAACGCCAGAAGCATAAACTACAAAATAAATACAACAGTCTTTCAATCGTATAAAACGAATAATTGCAACCTGTGTGAAGGTTATGGTCATATCTACGTTCCGGACAACCTAGGCTTCACTGTAGGGCGTTGCTCCACCAGATCGAATAGGTAGGGCCATAGAAGTCAACGCCCGAAGCTAAAAATACGATAAATATAAAAGAGTTTTTCCATCGTACAACAGGAATAATTGCAACCAGTGCGAAAGTGATGGTCATTTCTACGTTCCGGGCAACCTAGGCTTCACTCTAGGGCGTTGTACCACCAGATCGAATAGTTAGGGCTTTAGAAGTCAGCGCCAGAAGCATAAAATACAAAATAAATAGAACAGTTCTTACATGTATAAAACGAATAATTGCTACCAGTGTGAAAGCTATGGTCATTTCTACGTTCCGGGCAACCTAGGCATCACCCTAGTGCGTTGTTCCACCAGATGGAATAGTTAGGGCCTAAGAAGTCAACGCCAGAAGCATAAAATACGATATAAATACAACAGCTTTTCCATCGTATAAAACGAATAATGGCAACCAGTGTGAAAGTTATGGTCATTTCTACGTTCCAGGCAACCTAGGCTTCACTCTATGGCGTTCTTCCACCACATCGAATAGCAACGGCCTCAGAAGTCAACGCCCGAAGCATAAAATACAAAATAAATAGAACGGTTTTTCCATTGTATAAAACGAATAATTGCTGCCAGTGTAAAAGTTATGGTCATTTCTACGTTCCGGGCAACCTAGGCTTCACCGTAGGGCGTTGTTCCACTAGAAGGAATAGTTAGGGCCTAAGAAGTCAACGCCAGAAGCATAAAATACGATATAAATACAACAGCTTTTCCATCGTATAAAACAAATAATTGCAACCAGTTTGATAGTGATGGTCATTTATACGTACCGGGCAACCTAGGCTTCACTCTAGGGCGTTGCTCCAACAGATCGAATAGTTAGGGCCTTAGAAGTCAACGCCCGAAGCATAAAATACAAAATAAATAGAACAGTTTTTCCATTGTATAAAACGGATAATTGCTACCAGTGTAAAAGTTATTATCATTTCTACGTTCCGGGCAACCTGGGCTTCACCCTAGGGCGTTGTTCCACAAGATCGAATAGTTATGGCCTAAGAAGTGAACGCCAGAAGCATAAAATACAATATAAATACAACAACTTTTCCATCGTATAAAAGGAATAATTGCAACCAGTGTGAAAGTTATGGTCATTACTACATTCCGAGCAACCTAGGCTTCACTCTAGGGCGTTGCTCCAATAGATTGAATAGTTAGGGCCTTAGAAGTCAACGCCCGAAGCATAAAATGCAATAAAAATACAACAGTTTTTCCATCCTATAACAGGAATAATTGCAATCCGTGTGAAAGTGATTGTCATTTGTACGTTCCAGGAAACCTAGGCTTCACTCTAGGGCGGTGCTCCACCATATCGAATAGCTACGGCCTTGGAAGCCTACGCCTGAAGCATAAAATACAATAAGAATACAACGGTCTTTTCATCGTATAACAGGAATAATTGCAACAAGCGTGAAGGTAATGATCATTTCGGCGTTTCGGGCATCCTAGACTTATCTCTGAGGCATTGCTCCACCAGATCGAATAGCTAGGGCCTAAGAAGTCCACGCCAGAAGCATAAAATACAATATAAATACAACAGTTTTTCCATTGTATAAAACGAATAATTGCTACCAGTGTAAAAGTTATGATCATTTCTTCGTTCTGGGCAACCTAGGCTTCACCCTAGGGCGTTGTTCCACCAGATCGAATAGTTAGGTCCTAAGAAGTGAACGCCAGAAGCATAAAATACAATATAAATACAACAGTTTTTCCATCGTATAAAACGAATAATTGCAACCAGTATGAAAGTTATGGTCATTTCTACATTCCGAGCAACCTAGGCTTCACTCTAGGGCGTTGCTCCAACAGATTGAATAGTTTGGGCCTTAGAAGTCAACGCCCGAAGCATAAAATGCAATAAAAATACAACAGTTTTTCCATCGTTTAACAGGATTAATTGCATCGAGTTTGAAAGTGATGGTCATTTCTACGTTCCGGGCAACCTAGGCTTCACCCTAGTGCGTTGTTCCACCAGATCGAATAGTTAGGGCCTTAGAAGTCAACGCCAGAGGCATAAAATACAATATAAATAGAACAGCTTTACCATCGTAAAAAACGAATAATTGCAACCAGTGTGAAAGTTATGGTTATTTCTACAGTCCGAGCAACCTAGGCTTCACTCTAGGGCGTTGCTCCACCAGATCGAATAGTTAGGTCCTTAGAAGTCAACGCCAGAAGCATAAAATACGAAATAAATACAACAGCTTTTGCATCGTATAAAAGGAATAATTGCAAAGCAGTGTGAAAGTAATTGTCATTTCTACGTTCCGGGCAACCTGGGCTTCACTCTAGGGCGTTGCTCCACCAGATCAAACAGTTAGGGCCTTAGAAGTCAACGCCCGAAGCATAAAATACAAAATAAAAAGAACAGTTTTTACATTGTATAAAACGAATAATTGCTACCAGTGTAAAAGTTATGGTCATTTCTACGTTCCGGGCAACCTAGGCTTCACCCTAGGGCGTTGTTCCACCAGATCGAATAGTTAGGGCCTAAGAAGTGAACGCCAGAAGCATAAAATACATTATAAATACAACAGTTTTTCCATCGTATAAAACGAATAATTGCAACCAGTGTGAAAGTTATGGTCATTTCTACATTCCGAGCAACCTAGGCTTCACTCTAGTTCGTTGCTCCACCAGATCGAATAGTTAGGTCCTTAGCAGTCAACGCCAGAAGCATAAAATACGATATAAATACAGCAGCTTTTCCATCGTATAAAAGGAATAATTGCAGACAGTGTGAAAGTAATGGTCATTTCTACTTTCGGGGCAACCTAGGCTTCACTCTACGGCGTTGTTCCACCAGAACGAATAGTTAGGGCCTAAGAAGTCAACACCAGAAGAATAAAATACAAAATAAATACACCAGCCTTTACACCGTATAAAACGAATAATTGCAACCTGTGTGAATGTTATGGTCATATCTACGTTCCGGGCACCCTAGGCTTCACTGTACGGCGTTGCTCCACCAGATCAAACAGTTAGGGCCTTAGAAGTCAACGCCCGAAGCATAAAATACAAAATAAATAGAACAGTTTTACCATCGAGTAAAAGGAATAATTGCAAACAGTGTTAAAGTAATGGTCATTTCTACGTTCCGGGCAACCTAGGCTTCACTCTAGGGCGTTTCTCCACCAGATCAAACAGTTAAGGCCTTAGAAGTCAACGCCCGAAGCATAAAATACAAAATAAATAGAACATTTTTTCCATTGTATAAAACGAATAATTGCTACCAGTGTAAAAGTTATGGTCATTTCTACGTTCCGGGCAACCTAGGCGTCACCCTAGTGCGTTGTTCCACCAGCTCGAATAGTTAGGGCCTAAGAAGTGAACGCCAGAAGCATAAAATACAATATAAATACAACAGCTTTTCCATCGTATAAAACGAATAATTGCAACCAGTGTGAAAGTTATGGTCATTTCTACATTCCGAGCAACCTAGGCTTCACTCTAGGGCGTTGCTCCAACAGATTGAATAGTTAGGGCCTTAGAAGTCAACGCCCGAAGCATAAAATGCAATAAAAATACAACAGTTTTTCCATCGTACAACAGGATTAATTGCAACCAGTTTGAAAGTGATGGTCATTTCTACGTTCCAGGCAACCTAGGCTTCACTCAAGGGCGTTGTTCCACCATATCGAATAGTTAGGGCCTACGAAGTCAACGCCAGAAGCATAAAATACAATATAAGTATAACAGCTTTTCCATCGTATAAAACGAATAATTGCAAACAGTGTGAAAGTAATGGTCATTTCTACATTCCGAGCAACCTAGGCTTCACTCTAGGGCGTTGCTCCAACAGATTGAATAGTTAGCGCCTTAGAAGTCAACGCCCGAAGCATAAAATGCAATAAAAATACAACAGTTTTTCCATCGTAGAACAGGATTAATTGCAACCAGTTTGAAAGTGATGGTCATTTCTACGTTCCAGGCAACCTAGGCTTCACTCAAGGGCGTTGTTCCACCATATCGAATAGTTAGGGCCTACGAAGTCAACGCCAGAAGCATAAAATACAATATAAGTATAACAGCTTTTCCATCGTATAAAAGGAATAATTGCAAACAGTGTGAAAGTAATGGTCATTTCTACGTTCCGGGCAACCTAGGCTTCACCCTAGGGCGTTGCTCCACCAGATTAAACAGTTAGGGCCTCAGAAGTCAACGCCCGAAGCATAAAATACAAAATAAATAGAACAGTTTTTCCATTGTATAAAACGAATAATTGCTACCAGTGTAAAAGTTATGGTCATTTCTACGTTCCGGGCAACCTAGGCGTCACCCTAGTGCGTTGTTCCACCAGCTCGAATAGTTAGGGCCTAAGAAGTGAACGCCAGAAGCATAAAATACAATATAAATACAACAGCTTTTCCACCGTATAAAACGAATAATTGCAACCAGTGTGAAAGTTATGGTCATTTCTACATTCCGAGCAACCTAGGCTTCACTCTAGGGCGTTGCTCCAACAGATTGAATAGTTAGGGCCTTAGAAGTCAACGCCCGAAGCATAAAATGCAATAAAAATACAACAGTTTTTCCATCGTACAACAGGATTAATTGCAACCAGTTTGAAAGTGATGGTCATTTCTACGTTCCAGGCAACCTAGGCTTCACTCAAGGGCGTTGTTCCACCATATCGAATAGTTAGGGCCTAAGAAGTGAACGCCAGAAGCATAAAATACAATATAAATACAACAGCTTTTCCATCGTATAAAACGAATAATTGCACCCAGTGTGAAAGTTATGGTCATTTCTACGTTCCGGGCAACATAGGCTTCCCTCTTGGACGTTGCCTCACCTGATCGAATAGCTAGGACCTTAGAAGTCAAAGCGAGAAGCAGAAAAAACAATAAAAATGCAACAGTTTTTCCATCGTATGGCATGAATAGTTGCAACCAGTGAGAAATTAATGATCATTTCGACGTTTCGGGCATCCTAGACTTAACTCTGAGGCATTGCTCCACCAGGTCGAAGTGTTGCGGCCTTGGAATTCAACGCCAGAAGCATAAACTACAAAATAAATACAACAGTCTTTCAATCGTATAAAACGAATAATTGCAACCTGTGTGAAGGTTATGGTCATATCTACGTTCCGGACAACCTAGGCTTCACTGTAGGGCGTTGCTCCACCAGATCGAATAGGTAGGGCCATAGAAGTCAACGCCCGAAGCTAAAAATACGATAAATATGAAAGAGTTTTTCCATCGTACAACAGGAATAATTGCAACCAGTGCGAAAGTGATGGTCATTTCTACGTTCCGGGCAACCTAGGCTTCACTCTAGGGCGTTGTACCACCAGATCGAACAGTTAGGGCCTTAGAAGTCAGCGCCAGAAGCATAAAATACAAAATAAATAGAACAGTTCTTACATGTATAAAACGAATAATTGCTACCAGTGTGAAAGCTAAGGTCATTTCTACGTTCCGGGCAACCTAGGCTTCACCCTAGTGCGTTGTTCCACCAGATGGAATAGTTAGGGCCTAAGAAGTCAACGCCAGAAGCATAAAATACGATATAAATACAACAGCTTTACCATCGTATAAAACGAATAATGGCAACCAGTGTGAAAGTTATGGTCATTTCTACGTTCCGGGCAACCTAGGCTTCACTCTAGGACGTTGCTCCACCAGATCGAATAGCTAGGGCTTTAGAAGTCAACGCCTGAAGCATAAAATACAAAATAAATAGAACAGCTTTTCCATGTATAAAACGAATAATTGCTTCCTGTGTGAAAGTTATGGTCATTTCTACGTTGCGGGCAACCTAGTCGTCACCATAGGGCGTTGCACCACCAGAAGGAATAGTTGGGGCCTAAGATGTCAACGCCAGAAGCATAAAATATGATATAAATACAACAACCTTTCCATCGTATAAAACGAATAATGGCAAACAGTGTGAAAGTTATGGTCATTTCCACGTTCCCGGCAACCTAGGCTTCACTCTAGGGCGTTGCTCCACCAGATCGAATAGTTAGGGCCTTAGAAGTCAACGCCCGAAGCATAAAATACAAAATAAATAGAACAGTTTTTCCATTGTATAAAACGGATAATTGCTACCAGTGTAAAAGTTATTATCATTTCTACGTTCCGGGCAACCTAGGCTTCACCCTAGGGCGTTGTTCCACAAGATCGAATAGTTATGGCCTAAGAAGTGAACGCCAGAAGCATAAAATACAATATAAATACAACAACTTTTCCATCGTATAAAAGGAATAATTGCAACCAGTGTGAAAGTTATGGTCATTACTACATTCCGAGCAACCTAGGCTTCACTCTAGGGCGTTGCTCCAATAGATTGAATAGTTAGGGCCTTAGAAGTCAAAGCCCGAAGCATAAAATGCAATAAAAATACAACAGTTTTTCCATCCTATAACAGGAATAATTGCAATCCGTGTGAAAGTGATTGTCATTTGTACGTTCCAGGAAACCTAGGCTTCACTCTAGGGCGGTGCTCCACCATATCGAATAGCTACGGCCTTGGAAGCCTACGCCTGAAGCATAAAATACAATAAGAATACAACGGTCTTTTCATCGTATAACAGGAATAATTGCAACAAGCGTGAAGGTAATGATCATTTCGGCGTTTCGGGCATCCTAGACTTATCTCTGAGGCATTGCTCCACCAGATCGAATAGCTAGGGCCTAAGAAGTCCACGCCAGAAGCATAAAATACAATATAAATACAACAGTTTTTCCATTGTATAAAACGAATAATTGCTACCAGTGTAAAAGTTATGATCATTTCTTCGTTCTGGGCAACCTAGGCTTCACCCTAGGGCGTTGTTCCACCAGATCGAATAGTTAGGTCCTAAGAAGTGAACGCCAGAAGCATAAAATACAATATAAATACAACAGTTTTTCCATCGTATAAAACGAATAATTGCAACCAGTATGAAAGTTATGGTCATTTCTACATTCCGAGCAACCTAGGCTTCACTCTAGGGCGTTGCTCCAACAGATTGAATAGTTTGGGCCTTAGAAGTCAACGCCCGAAGCATAAAATGCAATAAAAATACAACAGTTTTTCCATCGTTTAACAGGATTAATTGCATCGAGTTTGAAAGTGATGGTCATTTCTACGTTCCGGGCAACCTAGGCTTCACCCTAGTGCGTTGTTCCACCAGATCGAATAGTTAGGGCCTTAGAAGTCAACGCCAGAGGCATAAAATACAATATAAATAGAACAGCTTTACCATCGTAAAAAACGAATAATTGCAACCAGTGTGAAAGTTATGGTTATTTCTACAGTCCGAGCAACCTAGGCTTCACTCTAGGGCGCTGCTCCACCAGATCGAATAGTTAGGTCCTTAGAAGTCAACGCCAGAAGCATAAAATACGAAATAAATACAACAGCTTTTGCATCGTATAAAAGGAATAATTGCAAAGCAGTGTGAAAGTAATTGTCATTTCTACGTTCCGGGCAACCTGGGCTTCACTCTAGGGCGTTGCTCCACCAGATCAAACAGTTAGGGCCTTAGAAGTCAACGCCCGAAGCATAAAATACAAAATAAAAAGAACAGTTTTTACATTGTATAAAACGAATAATTGCTACCAGTGTAAAAGTTATGGTCATTTCTACGTTCCGGGCAACCTAGGCTTCACCCTAGGGCGTTGTTCCACCAGATCGAATAGTTAGGGCCTAAGAAGTGAACGCCAGAAGCATAAAATACATTATAAATACAACAGTTTTTCCATCGTATAAAACGAATAATTGCAACCAGTGTGAAAGTTATGGTCATTTCTACATTCCGAGCAACCTAGGCTTCACTCTAGTTCGTTGCTCCACCAGATCGAATAGTTAGGTCCTTAGCAGTCAACGCCAGAAGCATAAAATACGATATAAATACAGCAGCTTTTCCATCGTATAAAAGGAATAATTGCAAACAGTGTGAAAGTAATGGTCATTTCTACTTTCGGGGCAACCTAGGCTTCACTCTACGGCGTTGTTCCACCAGAACGAATAGTTAGGGCCTAAGAAGTCAACACCAGAAGAATAAAATACAAAATAAATACACCAGCCTTTACACCGTATAAAACGAATAATTGCAACCTGTGTGAATGTTATGGTCATATCTACGTTCCGGGCACCCTAGGCTTCACTGTACGGCGTTGCTCCACCAGATCAAACAGTTAGGGCCTTAGAAGTCAACGCCCGAAGCATAAAATACAAAATAAATAGAACAGTTTTACCATCGAGTAAAAGGAATAGTTGCAAACAGTGTTAAAGTAATGGTCATTTCTACGTTCCGGGCAACCTAGGCTTCACTCTAGGGCGTTTCTCCACCAGATCAAACAGTTAAGGCCTTAGAAGTCAACGCCCGAAGCATAAAATACAAAATAAATAGAACATTTTTTCCATTGTATAAAACGAATAATTGCTACCAGTGTAAAAGTTATGGTCATTTCTACGTTCCGGGCAACCTAGGCGTCACCCTAGTGCGTTGTTCCACCAGCTCGAATAGTTAGGGCCTAAGAAGTGAACGCCAGAAGCATAAAATACAATATAAATACAACAGCTTTTCCATCGTATAAAACGAATAATTGCAACCAGTGTGAAAGTTATGGTCATTTCTACATTCCGAGCAACCTAGGCTTCACTCTAGGGCGTTGCTCCAACAGATTGAATAGTTAGGGCCTTAGAAGTCAACGCCCGAAGCATAAAATGCAATAAAAATACAACAGTTTTTCCATCGTACAACAGGATTAATTGCAACCAGTTTGAAAGTGATGGTCATTTCTACGTTCCAGGCAACCTAGGCTTCACTCAAGGGCGTTGTTCCACCATATCGAATAGTTAGGGCCTACGAAGTCAACGCCAGAAGCATAAAATACAATATAAGTATAACAGCTTTTCCATCGTATAAAAGGAATAATTGCAAACAGTGTGAAAGTAATGGTCATTTCTACATTCCGAGCAACCTAGGCTTCACTCTAGGGCGTTGCTCCAACAGATTGAAAAGTTAGGGCCTTAGAAGTCAACGCCCGAAGCATAAAATGCAATAAAAATACAACAGTTTTTCTATCGTATACCAGGATTAATTGCAACCAGTTTGAAAGTGATGGTCATTTCTACATTCCAGGCAACCTAGGCTTCACTCAAGGGCGTTGTTCCACCAGATCGAATAGTTAGGGCCTAAGAAGTCAACGCCAGAGGCATAAAATACAATATAAGTATAACAGCTTTTCCATCGTATAAAAGGAGAAATTGCAAACAGTGTGAAAGTAATGGTCATTTCTACGTTCCGGGCAACCTAGGCTTCACCCTAGGGCGTCGCTCCACCAGATTAAACAGTTAGGGCCTCAGAAGTCAACGCCCGAAGCATAAAATACAAAATAAATAGAACAGTTTTTCCATTGTATAAAACGAATAATTGCTACCAGTGTAAAAGTTATGGTCATTTCTACGTTCCGGGCAACCTAGGCTTCACCCTAGGGCGTTGTTCCACCAGATCGAATAGTTTGGGCCTAAGAAGTGTACGCCAGAAGCATAAAATACAATATAAATACAACAGTTTTTCCATCGTATAAAACGAATAATTGCAACCAGTGTGAATGTTATGGTTATTTCTACATTCCGAGCAACCTACGCTTCACTCTAAGGCGGTGCTCCACCAGGCTTAATAGTTAGGGCCTAAGAAGTCAACGCCAGAAGCATAAAATACAATATAAATACAACAGCCTTTCCATCGTATATAATGTATATTTGCAAACAGTGTGAAAGTAATGGTCATTTCTATGTTCCGAGCAACCTAGGCTTCACTGTAGGGTGTTGCTCCGCCAGATCGAATAGGTAGGGCCTTAGAAGTCAACGCCAGAAGCATAAAATACAATAAAGATGCAACAGTTGTTCCATCGTATAACAGGAATAACTGCAAACAGTGTGAAAGTACAGGACATTTTTACGTTCCGGGTAATCCAGGTTTCACTCTAGGGCGTTGCTCCACCAGATCGAATAGCTAGGGACTTAGAATTCAACGCCAGAAGAATAAAATACAATCTAAGTACAACAGTTTTTCCACCGAATAAAATGAATAATTGCATACATTGTGAAAGCAATGGTCATTTCTACGTTCCGGGCAACCTAGGCTTCACTCTAGGGCGTTGCTCCACCAGATCGAATAGCTAGGGACTTAGAATTCAATGCCAGAAGCATAAAATGCAATATATATATAACAGCTTTTCCATGTATAAAACGAATAATTGCTACCAGTGTGAAAGAGTTGGTCATTTCTACGTTCCGGACAACCTAGGCTTCACCCTAGGGCGTTGTTCCACCAGATGAAATAGTTAGGGCCTAAGAAGTCAACGCCAGAAGCATAAAATACAATAAAGATGCAATAGTTTTTCCATCGCATAACAGGAATAATTGCAAGCAGTGTGATGGTAATGGTATGTTCTACGTTCCGGGCAACCTAGGCTTCACTCTAGGGCGGTGCTCCACCAGGCTAAATAGTTAGGGCCTAAGAAGTCAACGCCAGAAGCATAAAATACAATATAAATACAACAGCCTTTCCATCGTATATAATGTATATTTGCAAACAGTGTGAAAGTAATGGTCATTTCTATGTTCCGAGCAACCTAGGCTTCACTGTAGGGTGTTGCTCCGCCAGATCGAATAGGTAGGGCCTTAGAAGTCAACGCCAGAAGCATAAAAAACAATAAAGATGCAACAGTTGTTCCATCGTATAACAGGAATAACTGCAAACAGTGTAGAAGTACAGGTCATTTTTACGTTCCGGGTAATCCAGGTTTCACTCTAGGGCGTTGTTCCACCAGATCGAATAGCTAGGGACTTCGAATTCAACGCCAGAAGAATAAAATACAATCTAAGTACAACAGTTTTTCCACCGAATAAAATGAATAATTGCATACATTGTGAAAGCAATGGTCATTTCTACGTTCCGGGCAACCTAGGCTTCACTCTAGGGCGTTGCTCCACCAGATCGAATAGCTAGGGACTTAGAATTCAACGCCAGAAGCATAAAATGCAATATATATATAACAGCTTTTCCATGTATAAAACGAATAATTGCTACCAGTGTGAAAGAGTTGGTCATTTCTACGTTCCGGACAACCTAGGCTTCACCCTAGGGCGTTGTTCCACCAGATGGAATAGTTAGGGCCTAAGAAGTCAACGCCAGAAGCATAAAATACAATAAAGATGCAACAGTTTTTCCATCGTATAATAGGAATAATTGCAACCAGTGTGAAGGTAATGGTATGTTCTACGTTCCGGCCAACCTAGGCTTCACTCTAGGGCGGTGCTCCACCAGATGGAATAGTTGGGGCCCAAGAAGTCGACGCCAGAAGCATAAAATACGATATAAGTACAACAGCTTTGCCATCGTATAGAACGAATAATGGCAACCAGTGTGAAAGTTATGGTCATTTCTACGTTCCGGGCAACCTAGGCTTCACTCTAGGCCGTTGCTCCACCAGATCGAATAGCTAGGGCCTTAGAAGTCAACACCCGAAGCATAAAATACAAAATAAATAGAACAGCTTTTCCATGTATAAAACGAATAATTGCTGCCAGTGTGAAAGTTATGGACATTTCTACGTTCTGGGCAACCTAGGCTTCACCCTAGTGCGTTGTTCCACCAGATGGAATAGTTAGGGCCTAAGAAGTCAACGCCAGAAGCATAAAATACGATATAAATACAACAGCTTTTCCATCGTATAAAACGAATAATGGCAAACAGTGTGAAGGTTATGGTCATTTCTACGTTCCGGGCAACCTAGGCTTCACTCTAGGACGTTGCTCCACCAGATGGAACAGTTGGGGCCTAAGAAGTCAACGCCAGAAGCATAAAATACAATAAAGATGCAACAGTTTTTCCATCGTATAACAGGAATAATTGCAACCAGTGTGAAGGTAATGGTCATTTCTACGTTCCGGGCATCGCAGGCTTCACTCTGGGGCGTTGTTCCACCAGATCGAATAGTTAGGGCCTAAGAAGTCAACGCCAGAAGCATAAAATGCAATATAAATATAACAGTTTTTCCATCGTATAATACGAATAATGGCAACCAGTGTGAAAGTTATGGTCATTTCTACGTTCCGGGCAACCTAGGCTTCACTCTAGGCTGTTGCTCCACCAGATCGAATAGCTAGGGCCTTAGAAGTCAACGTCCGAAGCATAAAATACAAAATAAATAGGACAGCTTTTCCATGTATAAAACGAATAATTGCTTCCTGTGTGAAAGTTAATGTCATTTCTACGTTCCGGGCAACCAAGGCTTCACTCTAGGACGATGCTCCACCAGATCGAATAGTTAGAGCCTAAGAAGTCAACGCCAGAAGCATAAAATACAATATAAATACAACAGTTGTTCCATCGCATAACAGGAATAAATGCAACCCGTGTGAAAGATATGGTCATAACTACGTTCCGGGCAACCTAGGCTTCACTGTTGGATGTTTCCCCACCAGATCGAATAGCTAGGACCTTAGAATTCAAATACAGAAGCAGAAAATACAGTCGAAATGCAACAGTTCTTCAATCGTATAGCATGAATAATTGCAACCAGTGTGAAAGTAACGATCATTTCGACGTTTCGGGCATCCTAGACTTAACTCTGAGGCATTGCTCCACCAGGTCGAAGTGCTAGGGCCTTGGAATTCAACGCCAGAAGCATAAACTACAAAATAAATACAACAGTCTAGCAATCGTATAAAACGAATAATTGCAACCTGTGTGAAGGTTATGGTCGTATCTATGTTCCGGACAAACTAGGCTTCACTGTAGGGTGCTGCTCCACCAGATCGAATAGGTAGGGCCATAGAAGTCAACGCCCGAAGCATAAAATACGATAAATATACGAGAGTTTTTCCATCGTATAACAGGAATAATTGCAACCAGTGTGAAAGTGATGGTCATTTCTACGTTCCGTGCAACCTAGGCTTCACCCTAGTGCGTTGTTCCACCAGATGGAATAGTTAGGGCCTAAGAAGACAACGCCAGAAGCATAAAATACGATATAAATACAACAGCTTTTCCATCATATAAAACGAATAATGGTAACCAGTGTAAAAGTTATGGTCATTTCTACGTTCCGGGCAACCTAGGCTTCACTCTAGGACGTTGCTCCACCAGATCGAATAGTTAAGGCCTAAGAAGTCAACGCCAGAAGCATAAAATTCAATAAAGATGCAACAGTTTTTCCATCGTATAACAGGTATAATCGCAACCAGTGTGAATGTAATGGTCATTTGTACGTTCCGGGCAACCTAGGCTTCACTCCAGGGCGTTGTTCCACCAGATCGAATAGTTAGTGCCTTAGAAGTCAACGCCCGAAGCATAAAATACAAAATAAATACAACAGATTTTCCATGTATAAAACGAATAATTGCTACCAGTGTGAAAGAGTTGGTCATTTCTACGTTCCGGGCAACCCAGGCTTCACCCTAGGGCGTTGTTCCCCCATATCGAATAGGTAGGGCCATAGAAGTCAACGCCCCAAGCATAAAATACAATAAATATACAAGAGTTTTTCCATCGTATAAAACGAATAATGGCAACCAGTGTGAAAGTTATGGTCATTTCTACGTTCCGGGCGACCTAGGCTTCACCCTAGGGCGTTGCTCCACCAGATGGACTAGTTAGGGCCTAAGAAGTTAACGCCAGCAGCATAAAATGCGATATAAATACAACAGCTTTTCCATCGTATAAAACGAATAATGGCAACCAGTGTGAAAGTAATGATCATTTCTACGTTCCGGGTAACCTAGGCGTCACTCTAGGGCGTTGCTCCACCAGATCGAATAGCTAGGGACTTAGAATTCAACGCCAGAAGGATAAAATACAATATAAGTACAACAGATTTTCCACGTATAAAACGAATAATTGCTACCAGTGTGAAAGAGTTGGTCATTTCTACGTTCCGGGCAACCCAGGCTTCACCCTAGGGCGTTGTTCCCCCATATCGAATAGGTAGGGCCATAGAAGTCAACGCCCCAAGCATAAAATACAATAAATATACAAGAGTTTTTCCATCGTATAAAACGAATAATGGCAACCAGTGTGAAAGTTATGGTCATTTCTACGTTCCGGGCGACCTAGTCTTCACCCTAGGGCGTTGCTCCACCAGATGGACTAGTTAGGGCCTAAGAAGTTAACGCCAGCAGCATAAAATACGATATAAATACAACAGCTTTTCCATCGTATAAAACGAATAATGGCAACCAGTGTGAAAGTTATGGTCATTTCTACGTTCCGGGCAACCTAGGATTCACTCTAGGCCGTTGCTCCACCAGATCGAATAGCTAGGGCCTTAGAAGTCAACGCTCGAAGCATAAAATACAAAATAAATAGAACAGCTTTTCCATGTATAAAACGAATAATTGCTACCAGTGTGAAAGTTATGGACATTTCTACGTTCCGGGCAACCTAGGCTTCACTCCAGGGCGTTGTTCCACCAGATGGAATAGTTAGGGCCTAAGAGGTCAACGCCAGAAGCATAAAATACGATATAAATACTACAGCTTTTCCATCGTATAAAACGAATAATTGCTACCAGTGTGAAAGTTATGGTCATTTCTACGTTCCGGGCAACCTAGGCTTCACTCTGGGTCGTTGCTCCTCCAGATCGAATAGCTAGATACTTAGAATTAAACGCCAGAAGCATAGAATGCAATAAAAATGCAACAGCTTTTCCATCGTATAACCGGAATAATTGCAACCAGTGTGAATGTAATGGTCATTTCTACGTTCCGGGCAACCTAGGCTTCACTCTGGGTCGTTGCTTCACCAGATCGAACAGCTAGGGACTTAGAATTAAACGCCAGAAGCATAAAATACAATAAAGATGCAACAGTTTTTCCATCGTATAACAGGAGTAATTGCAACCAGTGTGAATGTAATGGTCATTTCTACGTTCCGGGCAACCTAGGTTTCACTCCAGGGCGTTGCTCCACCAGGTCAAATAGTTAGGGCCCAAGAAGTCAACGCCAGAAGCATAAAATACGATATAGATACAACAGCTTTTACATCGTATAAAACGAATAATTGCAACCACTGTGAGAGTTCTGGTCACTTCGACGTTCCGGGCAACCTAGGCTTCAATCCAGGGTGTTGCTCCACCAGATCGAATAGTTAGGGCATTAGAAGTCAACGCCAGGAGCATAAGATACAATAAAAATACAATAGTCTTTTCATCGTATTACTGGAATAATTGCAATAAGCGTGAAAGTAATGATCATTTCGGCGTTTCGGGCATCCTAGACTTAACTCTGAGGCATTGCTCCTCCAGATCGAATAGCTGGGGCCTAAGAAGTCAATGACAGAAGCATAAAATACAATATAAATACAACGGCTTTGGCATCGAATAAATTAATAATTGCAAACAGTGTGAAAGATATGGTCATTT
Source organism: Calliopsis andreniformis (assembly GCF_051401765.1). NCBI lineage: Eukaryota > Metazoa > Arthropoda > Insecta > Hymenoptera > Andrenidae > Calliopsis > Calliopsis andreniformis. Next base: position 8,896,373 of record NW_027480424.1, read on the forward strand.
CTACGTTCCGCGCAACCTAGGCTTCATTCTAGAGCGTTGGTCCCCCAGATCGAACAGTTAGGGCCTTAGAAGTCAACGCCCGAAGCATAAAGTACAAAATAAATCGAACAGGTTTTCCATTGTATAAAACGAATAATTGCTACCAGTGTGAAAGTTATGGTCATTTCTACGTTCCGGGAAACCTAGGCTTCACCCTAGGGCGTTGCACCAACAGATTGAATAGCTAGGACCTCAGAAGTCAACGCCCGAAGCATAAAATACAAAATAAATAGAACAGTTTTTCCATCGTATAAAACGAATAGTTGCTACCGGTGTGAAAGTTATGGTCATTTCTACGTTCCGGGCAACGTAGGCGTCACGCTAGGGCGTTGCTCCACCACATCTAATAGCTACGGCCTTAGAAGTCAGCCGCAGATGAATAAAATACAATAAAGGTGCCACAGCTTTTCCATCGTATAAAACGAATAATTGCAACCAGTATGAAAGTTATGGTCATTTCTACTTTCCCGTCAACCTAGGCTACACCCTAGGGCGTTGTTCCACCAGGTCGAACAGTTAGGGCCTAAGAAGTCAACGCCAGAAGCATAAAATACAATATAAATACAACAGTTGTTCCATCGTATAAAATGAATAATTGCAAACATTGTGAAAGTAATGGTAATTTCTACGTGCCGGGCAACCTAGGCGTCACTCTAGGGCGTTGCTCCACCACAGCTAAAAGCTACGGCCTTAGAAGGCAACGCCAGAAGCATAAAATTCAATAAATATGCAACTGATTTTCCATCGTATAGCATGACTAATTGCAACCAGAGCGAAAGTAATGACCATTTCGACGTTTCGGGCATCCTAGGCTTAACTCTGAGGTGTTCCTCCACCAAATCGAAGAGATAGGGCCTTAGAAGTCAGAGCCAGAAGCATAAAATACGATATAAATACAATAGCTTTTCCATCGTATAAAACGAATAATGGTAACCAGTGTGAAAGTTACGGTCATCTGTACGTTCCGGGCAACCTAGGCTTCACTGTAGGGCTTTGCTCCACCAGATCGAATAGGTAGGGCCTAAGAAGTCAACGCCAGAAGCATAAAATACGATATAAATACAACAGCTATTCCATCGTATAAAGCGAATAATTGCAACCAGTGTGGAAGTTATGGTCATTTCTACGTTTCGGGCAACCTAGGCTTCACTCTAGGGCGGTGCTCCATAAGATCAAATAGTTAGGGCCTAAGAAGTCAACGCCAGAAGCATAAAATACAACATAAATACAACAGATTTTCCACCATATATAATGTATATTTGCAAACAGTGTGAAAGTAATGGTCATTTCTACGTACCGGGCAACCTAGGTTCTACTCTAGGACGTTGCTCCACCAAACCGAATAGCTAGGGCCTTAGAAGTCAACGCCAGAAGCATAAAATACAATAAAGATGCAAAAGTTTTTCCATCGTATAACAGGAATAACTGCAAACAGTATGAAAGTACTGGTCATATCTCCGTTACGGGTAACCCAGGTTTCTCTCTAGGGTGTTGCTCCACCAGATCGAATAGCTAGGGACTTAGAATTCAACGCCATAAGAATAAAATACAAAATAAGTACAACAGTTTTTCCATCGTATAAAATGAATAATTGCAACCAGTGTGAAAGTTATGGTCATTTCTACATTCCGATGTACGTAGGCTTCACTCTAGGGCGTTGCTCCACCTGATCGAGTAGTTAGGGCCTTAGAAGTCAACGCCAGAAGCATAAAATACAATAAAGATGCAACAGTTTTTCCATCGTATAACAGGAATAACTGCAAACTGTGTGAAAGTACTGGTCATTTCTATGTTCCGGGTAACCTAGGTATCACTCTAGGGCGTTGCTCCACCAGATCGAATAGCTAGGGACTTAGAATTCAACGCCATAAGAATAAAATACAATACAAATATAACAGTTTTTCCATCGTATAAAACGATTAATAACAACGAGTGTGAAAGTTATGGTTATTTCAACGTTCCGGGCAATCTAGGCAACACTCTAGGGCGTTGCTCCACCTGATCAAATAGCTAGCGACTTAGAATTAAACGCCAAAAGGATAGAATAAAATAAAAATACAACATTTTTTGAATCATATAACAGGAATAACTGCGACAGTTTGAAAGTGATGGCCATTTCTACGTTCCGGGTAACCTAGGCTTCACTCTAGGGCGTTGTTCCACCAGATCGTATAGCTAGGGACTTAGAAGTCAACGCCAGAAGCATAAAATACAATATAAATATAACAGTTTTTCCATCGTATAAAACGAATGATAGCAACCAGTGTGAAAGTTATGGTCATTTCTACGTTCCGGGCAGCCTAGGCTTCACTCTAGGGCGTTGCTCCACCAGATCGAATAGTTAGAGCCTTAGAAGTCAACGCCCGAAGCATAAAATGCAAAATAAATAGAACAGTTGTTCCATTGTATAAAACGAATAACTGCAACCAGTGTGAAAGTGCTGGTCATTTCTACGTTCCGGGCAGCCTAGGCTTCACTCTAGGGCGTTGCTCCACCAGATCGAATGGTTAGGGCCTTAGAAATCAACGCCCGAAGCATAAAGTGCAAAATAAATAGAACAGTTTTTCCACTGTATAAAACGAATAACTGCAACCAGTGTGAAAGTACTGGTCATTTCTACGTTCCGGGTAACCTAGGCTTCACTCTAGTGCGTTGCTCCACCAGATCGAATAGCTAGGGACTTAGAATTCAACGCCAGAAGGATAAAATACAATATAAGAGCAACAGTTTTTCCATCGTACAAAATGAATAATTGCAGACATTGTGAAAGTAATTGTCATTTCTACGTTCCGGACAACCTATGCGTCACTATAGGGCGTTGCTACACCACATCTAATAGCTACGGCCTTAGAAGTCAACGCGAGGAGCGTAAAATACAATATAAATACAACAGCTTTTCCATCGTATAAAATGAATAATTGCAAACAGTGTGAAAGTAATGATCATTTCTACGTTCTGGGTAACCTAGGCGTCACTCTAGGGCGTTGCTCCATCATATCTAATGGCTACGGCCTTAGAAGTCAACGCCAGAAGCACAAAATACAATAAAAATGCAGCAGTTTTTCCATCGTATAGCATGACAAATTGCAACCAGTGCGAAAGTAATGATCATATCGACATTTCGGGCACCCTAGACTCAACACTGAGGCGCTGCTCCACCAGATCCAAGAGTTAGGGCCTTAGAAGTCAACGCCAGAAGCATAAACTACAAAATAAATACAACAGTCTTTCCATCGTATAAAACGAATAATTGCAACCTGTGTGATGGTTATGGACATATCTACGTTCCGGGCAACCTAGGCTTCACTGTAGGGCGTTCCTCCACCAAATCGAATAGTTAGGGCCTTAGAAGTCAACGCCCGAATCATAAAATACAATATAAGTACAACAGTTTTTCCATCGTATAAAATGAATGCTTGCGAACATTGTGAAAGTAATGGTCAATTCTAGGTTCCGGGCAACCTACTCGTCACTCTAGGGCGTTGCTGCTCCACATCTGATAGCTACGCCCTTAGAAGTTAACGCCGGAAGCATAAAATACAATATAAATACAACAGCTTTGCCATGGTATAAAATGAGTAATTGCAAACAGTGTGAAGGTAATGGTCATTTCTACGTTCCGGCTACCTAGGCTTCACCCTAGGGCGCTGTTCCACCAGATGGATTAGTTAGGGCCTAAGAAGTCAACGCCAGAAGCATAAAATACGATATAAATACAACAGCTTTTCCATCGTATAAAACGAATAATTGCAAACAGTGTGAAAGTAATGGTCACTCCTACGTTCCGGGTAACCTAGGCGTCACTCTAGGGCGTTGCTACACCACATCTAATAGCTACGGCCTTAGAAGTCAACGCCAGGAGCGTAAAATACAATATAAATACAACAGCTTTTCCATCGTATAAAATGAATAATTGCAAACAGTGTGAAAGTAATGATCATTTCTACGTTCCGGGTAACCTAGGCGTCACTCTAGGGCGTTGCTCCACCAGATCGAATAGCTAGGGACTTAGAATTCAACGCCAGAAGGATAAAATACAATATAAGTACAACAGATTTTCCATGTATAAAACGAATAATTGCTACCAGTGTGAAAGAGTTGGTCATTTCTACGTTCCGAGCAACCCAGGCTTCACCCTAGGGCGTTGTTCCCCCATATCGAATAGGTAGGGCCATAGAAGTCAACGCCCCAAGCATAAAATACAATAAATATACAAGAGTTTTTCCATCGTATAAAACGAATAATGGCAACCAGTGTGAAAGTTATGGTCATTTCTACGTTCCGGGCGACCTAGTCTTCACCCTAGGGCGTTGCTCCACCAGATGGACTAGTTAGGGCCTAAGAAGTTAACGCCAGCAGCATAAAATACGATATAAATACATCAGCTTTTCCATCGTATAAAACGAATAATGGCAACCAGTGTGAAAGTTATGGTCATTTCTACGTTCCGGGCAACCTAGGATTCACTCTAGGCCGTTGCTCCACCAGATCGAATAGCTAGGGCCTTAGAAGTCAACGCTCGAAGCATAAAATACAAAATAAATAGAACAGCTTTTCCATGTATAAAACGAATAATTGCTACCAGTGTGAAAGTTATGGACATTTCTACGTTCCGGGCAACCTAGGCTTCACTCCAGGGCGTTGTTCCACCAGATGGAATAGTTAGGGCCTAAGAGGTCAACGCCAGAAGCATAAAATACGATATAAATACTACAGCTTTTCCATCGTATAAAACGAATAATTGCTACCAGTGTGAAAGTTATGGTCATTTCTACGTTCCGGGCAACCAAGGCTTCACTCTGGGTCGTTGCTCCTCCAGATCGAATAGCTAGATACTTAGAATTAAACGCCAGAAGCATAGAATGCAATAAAAATGCAACAGCTTTTCCATCGTATAACCGGAATAATTGCAACCAGTGTGAATGTAATGGTCATTTCTACGTTCCGGGCAACCTAGGCTTCACTCTGGGTCGTTGCTTCACCAGATCGAACAGCTAGGGACTTAGAATTAAACGCCAGAAGCATAAAATACAATAAAGATGCAACAGTTTTTCCATCGTATAACAGGAGTAATTGCAACCAGTGTGAATGTAATGGTCATTTCTACGTTCCGGGCAACCTAGGTTTCACTCCAGGGCGTTGCTCCACCAGGTCAAATAGTTAGGGCCCAAGAAGTCAACGCCAGAAGCATAAAATACGATATAGACACAACAGCTTTTACATCGTATAAAACGAATAATTGCAACCACTGTGAGAGTTCTGGTCACTTCGACGTTCCGGGCAACCTAGGCTTCAATCCAGGGTGTTGCTCCACCAGATCGAATAGTTAGGGCATTAGAAGTCAACGCCAGGAGCATAAGATACAATAAAAATACAATAGTCTTTTCATCGTATTACTGGAATAATTGCAATAAGCGTGAAAGTAATGATCATTTCGGCGTTTCGGGCATCCTAGACTTAACTCTGAGGCATTGCTCCTCCAGATCGAATAGCTGGGGCCTAAGAAGTCAATGACAGAAGCATAAAATACAATATAAATACAACGGCTTTGGCATCGAATAAATTAATAATTGCAAACAGTGTGAAAGATATGGTCATTTCTACGTTCCGCGCAACCTAGGCTTCATTCTAGAGCGTTGGTCCCCCAGATCGAACAGTTAGGGCCTTAGAAGTCAACGCCCGAAGCATAAAGTACAAAATAAATCGAACAGGTTTTCCATTGTATAAAACGAATAATTGCTACCAGTGTGAAAGTTATGGTCATTTCTACGTTCCGGGAAACCTAGGCTTCACCCTAGGGCGTTGCACCAACAGATTGAATAGCTAGGGCCTCAGAAGTCAACGCCCGAAGCATAAAATACAAAATAAATAGAACAGTTTTTCCATCGTATAAAACGAATAGTTGCTACCGGTGTGAAAGTTATGGTCATTTCTACGTTCCGGGCAACGTCGGCGTCACTCTAGGGCGTTGCTCCACCACATCTAATAGCTACGGCCTTAGAAGTCAGCCGCAGATGAATAAAATACAATAAAGGTGCCACAGCTTTTCCATCGTATAAAACGAATAATTGCAACCAGTGTGAAAGTTATGGTCATTTCTACTTTCCCGTCAACCTAGGCTTCACCCTAGGGCGTTGTTCCACCAGGTCGAACAGTTAGGGCCTAAGAAGTCAACGCCAGAAGCATAAAATACAATATAAATACAACAGTATTTCCATCGTATAAAATGAATAATTGCAAACATTGTGAAAGTAATGGTCATTTCTACGTGCCGGGCAACCTAGGCGTCACTCTAGGGCGTTGCTCCACCACAGCTAAAAGCTACGGCCTTAGAAGGCAACGCCAGAAGTATAAAATACAATAAATATGCAACTGATTTTCCATCGTATAGCATGACTAATTGCAACCAGAGCGAAAGTAATGACCATTTCGACGTTTCGGGCATCCTAGGCTTAACTCTGAGGCGTTCCACCACCAAATCGAAGAGATAGGGCCTTAGAAGTCAGCGCCAGAAGCATAAAATACGATATAAATACAATAGCTTTTCCATCGTATAAAACGAATAATGGTAACCAGTGTGAAAGTTACGGTCATCTGTACGTTCCGGGCAACCTAGGCTTCACTGTAGGGTTTTGCTCCACCAGATCGAATAGGTAGGGCCTAAGAAGTCAACGCCAGAAGCATAAAATACGATATAAATACAACAGCTTTTCCATCCTATAAAACGAATAATGGTAACCAGTGTGAAAGTTATGGTCATTTCTACGTTGCGGGCAACCTAGGCTTCACTCTAGGACGTTGCTCCACCAGATCGAATGGTTAAGGTCTAAGAAGTCAACGCCAGAAGCATAAAATACAATAAAGATGCACAGTTTTTCCATCGTATAACAGGAATAATTGCAACAAGTGTGAATGTAATGGTCATTTGTACGTTCCGGGCAACCAAGGCTTCACTCTAGGGCGTTGCTCCACCAGATCGAATAGTTAGTGCTTTAGAAGTCAACGCCAGAAGCATAAAATACAATATAAATATAACAGTTTTTCCATCGTATAAAACGAATAATTGCAACCAGTGTGGAAGTAATGGTCATTTCTACTTTCCGGGCAACCTACGCTTTACCCTAGGGCGTTGCTCCACCACATTTAATAGTTAGAGCCTTAGAAGTCAACGCCCGAAGCATATAATGCAATAAAAATACAACAGTTTTTCGATCGTATAACAGGAATAATTCCAACCCGTTTGAAAGTGATGGTCATTTCTTCATTCCGGGCAACCTAGGCTTCACTCTAGGGCGTCGTTACACCAGATCGAATAGTTAGGGCCTGAGAAGTCAACGCCAGAAGAATAAAACACAATATATGTACAACAGTTTTTCCATCGTATAAAATGAATAATTGCTAACATTGTGAAGGTACTGGTCATTTCTACGTTCTGGCAACCTAGGCTTCACTCTAGGGCGTTGCTCCACCAGATGGACTAGTTGGGGCCTTAGAAGTCAACGCCAGAAGCATAAAATGCCATAAAGATGCAACAGTTTTTCCATCGTATAACAGGAATAATTGCAACCAGGGTGAAGGTAATGGTTTGTTCTACGTTCCAGGCAACCTAGGCTTCACTCTAGGGCGGTGCTCCACCAGATCGAATAGTTAGGGCCTAAGAAGTCAACACCAGAAGAATAAAATACATTATAAGTACATTCAGCTTTTCCATTGTATAAAATGGATAATTGCAAACATTGTGAAAGTAGTGGCCGTTTCTACGTTCCGGGCAACCTAGGCTTCACTCTAGGGCGTTGTTCCACTATATCGAACAGTTAGGCCCAATGAAGTCAACGCCAGAAGCATAAAATACAATATAAATATAACAGTTTTTCTATTGTATAAAACGAATAATAGCAACCAGTGTGAATGTACTGGTCATTTCTACGTTCCGGATAACCTAGGTTTCACTCTAGGGCGTTGCTACACCAGATCGAGTAGCTAGGGACTTAGAATTCAACGCCAGAACGATAAAACACAACATAAGTACAACAGATATTCCATCGTATAAAATGAGTAGTTGCAAACATTGTGAAAGTAATGGTCATTTCTACGTTCCGGGCAACCTAGGCGTCACTCTAGGGCGTTGCTCCACCACATCTAATAGCTACGGCCTTAGAAGTCAACGCCAGAGGCATAAAATACAATATAAATACAACAGCTTTTCCATCGTACAAAATGAATAATAGCAAACAGTGTGAAAGTAATAGTCATTTCTACTTTCCGGGCAACCTAGGCTTCACCCTAGGGCGTTGATCCACCAGATGGAATAGGTAGGACCTAAGAAGTCAACCCCAGAAGCATAAAATACGATATAAATATAGCAGCTTTTCCATCGTATAAAACGAATAATTGCAACCAGTGTGATAGTTATGCTCATTTCTACGTTCCGGGCAACCTAGGCTTCACCCTAGGGCGTTGCTCCAACAGATTGAATAGTTAGGGCCTTAAAAGTCAATGCCCGAAGCATAAAATACAATATAAATATAATAGCTTTTCCATCGTATAAAACGAATAATTGCAACCAGTGTGAAAGTAATGGTCATTTCTGCGTTACGAGCAACCTAGGCGTCACTCTAGGGCGTTGCTCCACCAGATCGAATAGCTAGGGACTTATAATTCATCGCTAAAAGCATAAAATACAATTAAAATACAACAGTTTTTCCATCGTATAACAGGAATAATTGCAACCAGTGTGAATTTAATGGTCATTTCTAGGTTCCGGGCAACCTAGGTTTCACTCTAGGGCGTTGGTCCACCAGGTCGTGTAGTTAGGGCCTAAGAAGTCAACGCCAGAAGCATAAAATACGACATAAATACAACAGCTGTTCCATCGTATAAAAGGAATAATTGCAAACAGTGTGAAAGTAATGGTCATTTCTACATTCCGAGCAACCTAGGCTTCACTCTAGGGCGTTGCTCCACCAGATCGAATAGTTAGGTCCTTAGAAGTCAACGCCAGAAGCATAAAATACGATATAAATACAACAGCTTTTCCATCGTATAAAACGAATGATTGCAACCTGTGTGAAGGTTATGATCATATCTACGTTCCGGGCAACCTGGGCATCACTCTAGGGCGTTGCCCCACCAGATCTAATAGCTAAGGCCTTAGAAGTGAACGCCAGAAGCTTAAAATACAAAATAAATACAACTGCTTTTCCATCGTATAAAACGAATAATTGCAACCAGTGTGAATGTTATGGTCATTTCTACGTTCTGGGCAACCTAGGCGTCAGTCTAGTGCGTTGCTCCACCAGATCGAATAGCTAGGGACTTAGAATTAAACGCCAGGAGCATAAAATACAATAAAAATACAACAGCTTTTCCATCGTATAACAGGAGTAATTGCAACCAGTGTGAAAGTAATGGCATTTCTACGTTCCGTGCATCCTAGGCTTCACTCTAGGGCGTTGGTCCACGAGACCGAATAGTTTGGACCTAAGAAGTCAACGCCAGAAGCATAAAATACAATATAAATACAACAGTTTTTCCATCGTATAAAACGAATAATTGCAACCAGCATGAAAGTTATGGTCATTTCTACTTTCCGGGCAACCTAGGCTTCACCTTAGGGTGTTGTTCCACCAGATCGAAAATTTAGGGCCTAAGAAGTCAACGCCAGAAGAATAAAATACAATATAAGTACAACAACCTTTCCATCGTATAAAACGAATAATTGCAAGCAGTGTGAATGTTATGGTCATTTCTACGTTACGGGCAACCTAGGCTTCACTGTACGGCGTTGCTCCACCACATCGAATAGTTAGGGCCTAAGAAGTCAACACCAGGAGCATAAAATACAATATAAATACAACAGGTTTTCCATCCTATAACAGGAATAATTGCAACCAGTGTGAAAGTGATGGTCATTTCTACGTTCCGGGCAACCTAGTCTACACTCTAGGGCGTTGGTCCAACAGATTGAATAGTTAGGGCCTTAGAAGTCAACGCCAGAAGCACAAAAAACAATATAAATACAACAGTTTTTCCATTGTAAAGCATGGATCACTGCAACCAGAGTGAAAGTAATGATCATTTCTGCGTTTCGGTCATCCAAGACTTAAGTCTGAGGCATTGTTCCACCAGACCGAATAGTTAGGGCCTAAGAAGTCAACGCCTGAAGAATGTAATAGAATATAAGTACAACAAATTTTCCAACTTATAAAACGAATGATTGCAACCTGTGTGAAGGTTACGGTCATTTCTACGTTCCGGGTAACCTGGGCTTCACTCTAGGGCGTTGCCACACCAGATCGAATAGCTAAGGCCTTAGAAGTCAACGCCAGAAGCTTAAAATACAATAAAAATGCAACAGTCTTTTCATCGTATGACAGGAATAATTGCAACAAGCATTAAAGTAATGATCATTTCGGCGTTTCGAGCATCCTAGACTTAACTCTGAGGCGTTGCTCCACCAGATCGAAGAGTCAGGGCCTTAGAAGTCAACGCCAGAAGCATAAACTACAAAATAAATACAACAGCCTTTACATCGTATAAAACGTATAATTGCAACCTGTGTGAAGGTTATGGTCGTATCTACCTTCCGGCAACCTAGACTTCACTGTAGGGCGTTGCTCCACCACATCGAATAGTTAGGGCCTAAGAAGTCAACAGCAGGAGCATAAAATACAACATAAATACAAGAGGTTTTCCATCCTATAACAGGAATAATTGCAACCAGTGTGAAAGTGATGGTCATTTCTACGTTCCGGGCAACCTAGGCTTCACTCTAGGGCGTTTCTCCACCAGATCGAATAGTTAGGGCCTAAGTAGTGGACGCCAGAAGCATAAAATACAATACAAATACGACAGTTTTTCCATCGTATAAAACGAATAATAGCAACCAGTATGAAAGTTATGGTCATTTCTACTTTCCGGGCAACCTAGGCGTCACTCTAGGACGTTGCTCCACCAGATCGAATAGCTAGGGACTTATAATTCATCGCTAAAAGCATAAAATACAATTAAAATACAACAGTTTTTCCATCGTATAACAGGAATAATTGCAACCAGTGTGAATTTAATGGTCATTTCTAGGTTCCGGGCAACCTAGGTTTCACTCTAGGGCGTTGGTCCACCAGGTCGAATAGTTACGTCCTTAGAAGTCAACGCCAGAAGCATAAAATACGATATAAATACAACAGCTTTTCCATCGTATAAAACGATTAATTGCAACCACTGTGAAAGCTATGGTCATTTCTGCGTTCCGGGCAACCTAGGCTTCGCCCTAGGGCGTTCTTCCACCAGGTCGAATAGCTAGGTACTTGGAATTCATCGCCAGAAGCATGAAATACAATATAAATACAACAGCTTTTCCATCGTATAGAATGTATATTTGCAAACAGTGTGAAAGTAATGGACATTTCAACATCCTGAGCAAGCTAGGCTTCACTCTAGGGCGTTCCTCCACCAGATCGAGTAGTTAGGGCCTTAGAAGTAAACGCAGGAAGCATAAAATACATTAAAAATACAACAGTTTTGCCATCGTATAACAGGAATAATTCCAACCAGTGTGAAGGTAATGGTCATTTCTACGTTCCGGGCAACCTAGGCTTCTCTCTGGGGCGTTGTCCCACCAGATCGAATAGTTAGGGCCCAAGTAGTGGACGCCAGAAGCATAAAACACAACACAAATACAACAGTTTTTCCATCGTATAAAACGAATAATAGCAACAAGTATGAAAGTTATGGTCATTTCTACTTTCCGGGCAACCTAGGCTTCACCCTAGGGCGTTGCTCCAACAGATCCAATAGTTAGGGCCTTAGAAGTCAACGCCCGAAGCATAAAATGCAATAAAAATACAACAGTTTTTCCATCGTATAAAACGAATAATTGCAACCAGCATGAAAGTTATGGTCATTTCTACTTTCCGGGCAACCTAGGCTTCACCTTAGAGTGTTGTTCCACCAGAACGAATATTTAGGGCCTAAGAAGTCAACGCCAGAAGAATAAAATACAATATAAGTACAAAAACCTTTCCATCGTATAAAACGAATAATTGCAAACAGTGTGAATGTTATGGTCATTTCTACGTCACGGGCAACCTAGGCTTCACTGTACGGCGTTGCTCCACCACATCGAATAGTTAGGGCCTAAGAAGTCAACACCAGGAGCATAAAATACAATATAAATACAACAGGTTTTCCATCCTATAACAGGAATAATTGCAACCAGTGTGAAAGTGATGGTCATTTCTACGTTCCGGGCAACCTAGTCTACACTCTAGGGCGTTGGTCCAACAGATTGAATAGTTAGGGCCTTAGAACTCAACGCCAGAAGCACAAAAAACAATATAAATAAAGCAGCTTTTCCATCGTATAAAACGAATAATTGCAACCAGTGTGATAGTTATGCTCATTTCTACGTTCCGGGCAACCTAGGCTTCACCCTAGGGCGTTGCTCCAACAGATTGAATAGTTAGGATCTTAGAAGTCAATGCCCGAAGCATAAAATGCAATAAAAATACAACAGTTTTTCCATCATATAACAGGAATAATTACAACAAGCGTGATAGTAATGATCATTTCGGCATTTCGGGCATCCTAGACTTATCTCTGAGGCATTGCTCCACCAGATCGAATAGTTCGGGCCTAAGAAGTCAACGCCAGAAGCATAAAATACAATATGAATACAACAGTTTTTCCATCGTATAAAATGAATAATTGCAAACATTGTGAAAGTAATGGTCATTTCTACGTTCCGGGCAACCTAGGCATCACTCTAGGGCGTTGCTCCACCACATCTAATAGCTACGGCCTTAGAAGTCAACGCCAGAAGAATAAAATACAATAAAGTTGCAACAGCTTTTCCATCGTATAAAACGAATAATTGCAACCAGTGTGATAGTTATGCTCATTTCTACGTTCCGGGCAACCTAGGCTTCACCCTAGGGCGTTGCTCCAACAGATTGAATAGCTAGGGCCTTAAAAGTCAATGCCCGAAGCATAAAATACAATATAAATGTAATAGCTTTTCCATCGTATAAAACGAATAATTGCAACCAGTGTGAAAGTAATGGTCATTTCTGCGTTACGAGCAACCTAGGCGCCACTCTAGGGCGTTGCTCCACCAGATCGAATAGCTAGGGACTTATAATTCATCGCAAAAAGCATAAAATACAATTAAAATACAACAGTTTTTCCATCGTATAACAGGAATAATTGCAACCAGTGTGAAAGTAATGGTCATTTCTACGTTCCGAGCAACCTAGGCGTCACTCTAGGGCGTTGATCCACCAGATCGAATAGCTAGGGACTTGTAATTCATCGCTAAAAGCATAAAATACAATTAAACTACAACAGTCTTTCCATCGTATAACAGGAATAATTGCAACCAGTGTGAAAGTTATGGATATTTCTACATTCCGGCCAACCTAGACTTCACTCTAGGGCGTTGCTCCACCAGATCGAATAGGTATGGCCTTAGAAGTCAACGCCGGAAGCATAAAATACAAAATAAAAAGAACAGTTTTTCCATTGTATAAAACGAATAATTGCAACCAGTGTGAAAGTTATGGTCATTTCTACGTTCCGGGCAACCTAGGCTACACTCTCTGGAGTTGCTCCACCAGATCGAATAGTTAGGGCCTAAGAAGTCAACTCCAGAGGCATAAAACACAATATAAATAAAACAGTTTTTCCATCGTATAAAACGAATATTTGCAACCGGTTTGAAAGTTATGGTCATCTCTATGTTCCGGGCAAACCTAGGCTTCACTCTAGGGCGTTGCTCCACCAGATCAAATAGTTAGGGCCTAAGAAGACAACGCCAGAGGCATAAAATACAATAAAAATAGAACAGTTTTTCCATCGTGTAACAGGAATAATTGCAACCAGTGTGAAGGATATGGTCATTTCTACGTTCTGGGCACCCTAGGCTTCACTCTAGGGCGTTGTTCCACCAGATCGAATAGTTAGGTCCTAAGAAGTCAACGCCAGAAGCATAAAGTACAATAAAAATCCAACAGTTTGTCCACCGTATAACAGGAATAATTGCAACCAGCGTGATGGTAATGGTCATTTCTACGTTCCGTGAAACCTAGGCTTCACTCTAGGGCGCTGCTCCACCAGATCGAATAGCTAGGGACTTAGAAGTCAACGCCAGAAGCATAAAATACAGTATAAATACAACAGTCTTTTCATCGCGTAACAGGAATAATTGCAACCAGTGTGCAGGTAATGGTCATTTCTACGTTCCGGGCAACCTAGGCTTCACTCTAGGGCGTTGCTCCACCAGATCGAATAGTTAGGGCCTAAGAAGTCAACGCCAGAAGCATAAGACACACATTAAATACAACAGCTTTTCTATCGTATAGAACGAATAATTGCAACCAGTGTGAAAGTTATGGTCATTTCTACGTTCCGGGCAACCTAGACTGTACCCTAGGTCGTTGCTCCACCAGATCGAATAGTTAGGGCGTTAGAACTCAACGCCCGAAGCATAAAATGCAAAATAAATAGAATAGTTTTTCCATTGTATAAAATGAATAATTGCAAGCAGTGTGAAGGATATGGTCATTTCTACGTTCCGGGCAACCTAGGCTTCGCTCTAGGGCGTTGCTCCACCAGATCGAATAGGTATGGCCTTAGATGTCGACGCCCGAAGCATAAAATACAAAATAAAAAGAACAGTTTTTCCTTTGTATAAAACGAATAATTGCAACCGGTGTGAAAGTTATGGTCACTTCTACGTTCCGGGCAACCTAGGCTACACTCTAGGGCGTTGCTCCACTAGATCGAATAGCAACGGCCTCAGAAGTCAACGCCAGAAGCATAAAATACAATATAAATATAACAGTTTTTCCGTCGTATAAAACGAATAATAGCAACCAGTGTGAAAGTTATGGTCGTTTCTACGTTCCGGCAACCTAGGCTTCACTCTAGGGCGTTGTTCCACCAGATCAAACAGTTAGGGCCTTCGAAGTCAACGCCCGAAGCATAAAACTCAAAATAAATAGAACTGTTTTCACCATCTTATAAAACGAATAATTGCTACCAGTGTAAAAGTTATGGTCATTTCTACGTTCCGGGCAACCTAGGCTTCACCCTAGGGCGTTGTTCCACCAGATCGAATAGTTAGGGCCTTAGAAGTCAACGCCCGAAGCATAAAATACAAGATAAATAGAACAGTTTTTCCATCGTATAAAACGGATAATTGCTGCCAGTGTGAAAGTTATGGTCATTTCTACTTTCCGGGCAACCTAGGCTTTACCCTAGGGCGTTGTTCCACCTGATGGCATAGTTAGGGCCTAAGAAGTCAACGCCAGAAGCATAAAATACGATATAAATACAACAGCTTTTCCGTCGTATAAAACGAATAATTGCAACCAGTTTGAAAGTGATGGTCATTTCTACGTTCCGCGCAACCTGGGCTTTACCCTAGGGCGTTGTTCCACCAGATGGAATAGTTAGGGCCTAAGAAGTCAACGCCAGAAGCATAAAATACGATATAAATACAACAGCTTTTCCATCGTATAAAGCGAATAATTGCAACGAGTGTGGAAGTTATGGTCATTTCTACGTTTCGGGCAACCTAGGCTTCACTCTAGCGCGGGGCACCACAAGATCAAATAGTTAGGGCCTATGAAGTCAACGACAGAAGCATAAAATACAACATAAATACAACAGATTTTCCATCATATATAATGTATATATGCAAACAGTGTGAAAGTAATGGTCATTTCTACGTACAGAGCAACCTAGGTTCCACTCTATGGCGTGGCTCCACCAAATCGAATAGCTTGGGCCTTAGAAGTCAACGCCAGAAGCATAAAACACAATAAAGATGCAAAAGTATTTCCATCGTATAACAGGAATAACTGCAAACAGTATGAAAGTACTGGTCATTTCTACGTTCCGGGTAACCTAGGTTTCACTCTAGGGCGTTGCTCCACCAGATCGAATAGCTAGGGACTTAGAATTCAACACCATAAGAATAAAATACAATATAAATATAACAGTATTTCCATCGTATAAAACGAATAATTGCTACCAGTGTGAAAGTTATGGTCATTTCTACGTTCCGCGCAACCTGGGCTTTACCCTAGGGCGTTATTCCACCGGATGGAACAGTTAGGGCCTAAGAAGTCAACGCCAGAAGCATAAAATACGATATAAATACAACACCTTTTCCATCGTATAAAGCAAATAATTGCAACCAGTGTGATAGTTATGCTCATTTCTACGTTCCGGGCAACCTAGGCTTCACCCTAGGGCGTTGCTCCAACAGATTGAATAGTTAGGACCTTAGAAGTCAATGCCCGAAGCATAAAATGCAATAAAAATACAACAGTTTTTCCATCATATAACATGAATAATTACAACAAGCGTGATAGTAATGATCATTTCGGCATTTCGGGCATCCTAGACTTATCTCTGAGGCATTGCTCCACCAGATCGAATGGTTAGGGCCTAAGAAGTCAACGCCAGAAGCATAAAATACAATATGAATACAACAGTTTTTCCATCGTATAAAATGAATAATTGCAAACATTGTGAAAGTAATGGTCATTTCTACGTTCCGGGCAACCTAGGCATCACTCTAGGGCGTTGCTCCACCACATCTAATAGCTACGGCCTTAGAAGTCAACGCCAGAAGAATAAAATACAATAAAGTTGCAACAGCTTTTCAATCGTATAAAACGAATAATTGCAACCAGTGTGAAAGTTGTGGTCATTTCTACTTTCCGGGCAACCTAGGCCTCACCCTAGGTCGTTGCTCCAACAGATTGGATAGTTAGGACCTTAGAAGTCAATGCCCGAAGCATAAAATGCAATAAAAATACAACAGTTTTTCAATCATATAACAGGAATAATTGCAACCAGTTTGAAAGTGATGGTCACTTCTTCGTTCCGGGCAACCTAGGCTTCACTCTAGGGCGTTGTTCCACTATATCGAACAGTTAGGGCCAAAGAAGTCAACGCCAGAAGCATAAAATACAATATAAATATAACAGTTTTTCTATTGTATAAAACGAATAATAGCAACCAGTGTGAATGTACTGGTCATTTCTACGTTCCGGATAACCTAGGTTTCACTCTAGGGCGTTGCTCTACCAGATCGAGTAGCTAGGGACTTAGAATTCAACGCCAGAACGATAAAACACAACATAAGTACAACAGATATTCCATCGTATAAAATGAGTAGTTGCAAACAGTGTGAAAGTAATGGTTATTTCTACGTTCCGGGCTACCTAGGCTTCACTCTACGGCGTTGTTCCACCAGATCGAATAGTTAGGGCCTAAGAAGTCAACGCCTGAAGAATGTAATACAATATAAGTACAACAAATTTTCCAACGTATAAAACGAATGATTGCAACCTGTGTGAAGGTTACGGTCATTTCTACGTTCCGGGTAACCTGGGCTTCACTCTAGGGCGTTGCCACACCAGATCGAATAGCTAAGGCCTTAGAAGTCAACGCCAGAAGCTTAAAATACAATAAAAATGCAACAGTCTTTTCATCGTATGACAGGAATAATTGCAACAAGCATTAAAGTAATGATCATTTCGGCGTTTCGGACATCCTAGACTTAACTCTGAGGCGTTGCTCCACCAGATCGAAGAGTCAGGGCCTTAGAAGTCATCGCCAGAAGCATAAACTACAAAATAAATACAACAGCCTTTACATCGTATAAAACGTATAATTGCAACCTGTGTGAAGGTTATGGTCGTATCTACGTTCCGGCAACCTAGACTTCACTGTAGGGCGTTGCTCCACCACATCGAATAGTTAGGGCCTAAGAAGTCAACAACAGGAGCATAAAATACAACATAAATACAAGAGGTTTTCCATCCTATAACAGGAATAATTGCAACTAGTGTGAAAGTGATGGTCATTTCTACGTTCCGGGCAACCTAGGCTTCACTCTAGGGCGTTGCTCCACCAGATCGAATAGTTAGGGCCTAAGTAGTGGACGCCAGAAGCATAAAATACAATACAAATACGACAGTTTTTCCATCGTATAAAACGAATAATAGCAACCAGTATGAAAGTTATGGTCATTTCTACTTTCCGGGCAACCTAGGCTTCACCCTAGGGCGTTGCTCCAACAGATCGAACAGTTAGGGCCTTAGAAGTCAATGCCCGAAGCATAAAATGCAATAAAAATATAATAGCTTTTCCATCGTATAAAACGAATAATTGCAACCAGTGTGAAAGTAATGGTCATTTCTGCGTTACGAGCAACCGAGGCGTCACTCTAGGGCGTTGCTCCACCAGATCGAATAGCTAGGGACTTATAATTCATCGCTAAAAGCATAAAATACAATTAAAATACAACAGTTTTTCCATCGTATAACAGGAATAATTGCAACCAGTGTGAATTTAATGGTCATTTCTAGGTTCCGGGCAACCTAGGTTTCACTCTAGGGCGTTGGTCCACCAGGTCGAATAGTTACGTCCTTAGAAGTCAACGCCAGAAGCATAAAATACGATATAAATACAACAGCTTTTCCATCGTACAAAATGAATAATAGCAAACAGTGTGAAAGTAATAGTCATTTCTACTTTGCGGGCAACCTAGGCTTCACCCTAGGGCGTTGATCCACCAGATGGAATAGGTGGGACCTAAGAAGTCAACCCCAGAAGCATAAAATACGATATAAATATAGCAGCTTTTCCATCGTATAAAACGAATAATTGCAACCAGTGTGATAGTTATGCTCATTTCTACGTTCCGGGCAACCTAGGCTTCACCCTAGGGCGTTGCTCCAACAGATTGAATAGTTAGGGCCTTAAAAGTCAATGCCCGAAGCATAAAATACAATATAAATATAATAGCTTTTCCATCGTATAAAACGAATAATTGCAACCAGTGTGAAAGTAATGGTCATTTCTGCGTTACGAGCAACCTAGGCGTCACTCTAGGGCGTTGTTCCACCAGATCAAACAGTTAGGGCCTTCGAAGTCAACGCCCGAAGCATAAAACACAAAATAAATAGAACTGTTTTCACCATTTTATAAAACGAATAATTGCTACCAGTGTAAAAGTTATGGTCATTTCTACGTTCCGGGCAACCTAGGCTTCACCCTAGGGCGTTGTTCCACCAGATCGAATAGTTAGGGCCTTAGAAGTCCACGCCCGAAGCATAAAATACAAGATAAATAGAACAGTTTTTCCATTGTATAAAACGGATAATTGCTGCCAGTGTGAAAGTTATGGTCATTTCTACTTTCCGGGCAACCTAGGCTTCACCCTAGGGCGTTGTTCCACCTGATGGCATAGTTAGGGCCTAAGAAGTCAACGCCAGAAGCATAAAATACGATATAAATACAACAGCTTTTCCGTCGTATAAAACGAATAATTGCAAACTGTTTGAAAGTGATGGTCATTTCTACGTTCCGCCCAACCTGGGCTTTACCCTAGGGCGTTGTTCCACCAGATGGAATAGTTAGGGCCTAAGAAGTCAACGCCAGAAGCATAAAATACGATATAAATACAACAGCTTTTCCATCGTATAAAGCGAATAATTGCAACCAGTGTGGAAGTTATGGTCATTTCTACGTACCGGGCAACCTAGGTTCCACTCAAGGGCGTTGCTCCACCAAATCGAACAGCTAGGTCCTTAGACGTCAACGCCAGATTCATAAAATACAATGAAGGTGCAAAAGTTTTTCCATCGTATAACAGGAATAACTGCAAACAGTATGAAAGTACTGGTCATTTCTACGCTCCGGGTAACCTAGGTTTCACGCTAGGGCGTTGCTCCACCAGATCGAATAGCTAGGGCCCTAGAAGTCAACGCCAGAAGCATAAAGTAAAATAAAAATAGAACAGTTATTCCATCGTATAACAGGAATAATTGCAACCAGTGTGAAAGTTATGGTCATTTCTACATTTCGAGCAACCTAGGGTTCACTGTAGGGCGTCGTTCCACGAGATCGAATAGTTAGGGCCTAAGAAGTGAACGCCAGAAGCATAAAATACAATATAAATACAACAGTTTTTCCATCATATAAAACGAATAAGTGCAACCAGTATGAAAGTTATGGTCATTTCTCCTTTCCGAGCAACCTAGGCTTCACTCTAGGGCGTTGCTCCACCAGATCGAATAGTTAGGTCCTTAGAAGTCAACGCCAGAAGCATAAAATACGATATAAATACAACAGCATTTCCACCGTATTAAATGAATAATTGCAAACAGTGTGAAAGTAGTGGTCATTTCTACGTTCCGAGCAACCTAGGCTTCACTCTAGGGCGGTTCTCCAACATATCGAATAGCTACGGCCTTAGAAGTCTACGACTGAAGCATAAAATACAATAAAAATACAACAGTCTTTTCATCGTATAACAGGAATAATTGCAACAAGCGTGATAGTAATGATCATTTCGGCGTTTCGGGCATCCTAGACTTATCTCTGCGGCATTGCTCCACCAGATCGAATAGTTAGGGCCTAGGAAGTCAACGCTAGAAGCATAAAATACAATATAAATACAACAGCTTTGCCATCGTATAAAATGAATAATTGCAAACAGTGCGAAAGATATGGACATTTCTACGTTCCGGGCTACCTAGGCTTCTCTCTATGGCGTTCTTCCACCACATCGAATAGCAACGGCCTCAGAAGTCAAAACCAGAAGCATAAAATACAATATAAATATAACAGTTTTTCCATCGTATAAAACGAATAATAGCAACCAGTGTGAAAGTTATGGTCACTTCTACGTTCCGGGCAACCTAGACTTCACTCTAGGGCGTTGCTCCACCAGATCGAATAGTTAGGCCCTTAGAAGTCAACGCCAGAAGCATAAAATACAATAAAGATGCAACAGTTCTTCCATCGTATAACAGGAATAATTGCAACCAGTGTGAAGGTAATGGTATGTTCTACGTTCCGGGCAACCTAGGCGTCACTCTAGGGCGTTGCTCCACCACACCTAATGGCTACGGCCTTAGAAGTCAACCCCAGATGAATAAAATACGATAAAGATGCAATAGTTTTTCCATCGTATAAAACGAATAATTGCAACCAGTGTGAAAGTTATGGTCATTTCTACTTTACGGGCAACCTAGACTTCACCCTAGGGCGTTGTTCCACCAGATCGAACAGTTAGGGCCTAAGAAGTCAACGCCAGAAGCATAAAATACAATATAAATATAACAGTTTTTCCATTGTATAAAACGAATAATTGCTACCAGTGTAAAAGTTATTGTCATTTCTACGTTCCGGACAACCTAGGCTTCACCCTAGGGTGTTGTTCCACCGGATCGAATAGTTAGGGCCTAAGAAGTGACCGCCAGACGCATAAAATACAATATAAATACAACAGTTTTTCCATCATATAAAACGAATAATTGCAACCAGTATGAAAGTTATGGTCATTTCTACTTTCCGGGCAACCTAGGCTTCACGATAGGGCGTTGTTCCAACAGATCGAATAGTTAGGGCCTTAGAGGTCAACGCCCGAAGCATAAAATGCAATAAAAATACAACAGTTTTTCCATCACATAACAGGAATAATTGCAAGCAGTATGAAAGTACTGGTCATTTCTACGTTCCGGGTAACCTAGGTTTCACGCTAGGGCGTTGCTCCACCAGATCGAATAGCTAGGGCCTTAGAAGTCAACGCCAGAAGCATAAAATACAATAAAGATGCAACAGTTTTTCCATCGTATAACAGGAATAATTCCAACCAGTGTGAAGGTAATGGTATGTTCTACGTTCCGGGCAACCTATGCTTCACTCTAGGGCCGTGCTCTACCAGATTAAATAGTTAGGGCCTAAGAAGTCAACGCCAGAAGCATAAAACACAATATAAATACAACAGCTTTTCCATCGTATATAATGTATATTTGCAAACAGTGTGAAAGTAATGGTCATTTCCATGTTCCGGGCAATCTAGTCTTCACTCTAGGGCGTTGTACCACCAGATCGAATAGTTAGGGCCTAAGAAGTCAACGCCAGAAGCATAAAACACAATATAAATACAACAGCTTTTCCATCGTATAAAATGTATATTTGCAAACAGTGTGAAAGTAATGGTCATTTCCATGTTCCGGCAACCTGGACTTCACTCTAGGTTGTTGCTCCACCAGATCGAATAGTTAGGGCCTTAGAAGTCAACGCCCGAAGCATAAAATACAAAATAAATAAAACACTTTTTCCATCGTATAAAACGGATAATTGCTGCCAGTGTGGAAGTTATGGTCATTTCTACGTTCCGGGCAACCTGGGCTTTACCCTGGGGCGGTGCTCCACCAGATCGAATTGTTAGGGCCTTAGAAGTCAACCCCCGAAGCATAAAATGAAAAATAAATAGAACAGTTTTTCCATTGTATAAAACGAATAATTGCTACCAGTGTGAAAGTTATGGTCATTTCTACGTTCAGGGCAACCTACCCTTCACCCTAGGGCGTTGTTTCACCAGATCGAATAGTTATGGCCTAAGAAGTGAACGCCAGAAGCATAAAATATAATATAAATACAACAGTTTTTCCATCATATAAAACGAATAATTGCAACCAGTATGAAAGTTATGGTCATATCTACTTCCCGGGCAACCTAGGCTTCACGATAGGGCGTTGCTCCAACAGATTGAATAGTTAGGGCCTTAGAAGTCAATGCCCGAAGCATAAAATGCAATAAAAATACAACAGTTTTTCCATCACATAACAGGAATAATTGCAAGCAGTTTTAAAGTGATGGTCATTTCTACGTACCGGGCACCCTAGGCTTCACTCTAGGGCGTTGCTCCACCAGATCGTATAGTTAGGGCCTTAGAAGTCAACGCCAGAAGCATAAAATACAATATAAATGTAACAGTTTTTCCATCGTATAAAACGAATAATAGCAATCAGTGTGAAAGTTATGTTCATGTCAACGTTCCGGTCAATCTAGGCTTCACTCTAGGGCGATGCTCCACCAGATCAATCAGTTAGGGCCTTAGAAGTCAATGCCCGAAGCATAAAATGAAAAATAAATAGAACAGTTTTTCCATTGTATAAAACGAATAGTTGCTACCGGTGTGAAAGTTATGGTCATTTCTACGTTCTGGGCAACCTAGGCTTCACTCTTGGGCGTTGTTCCGCCAGATCGAATAGTTAGGGCCTAAGCAGTGAACGCCAGAAGCATAAAATACAATATAAATACAACTGTTTTTCTATCATATAAAACGAATAATAGCAACCCGTGTGAAAGTGATGGTCATTTCTACGTTCCGGGCAACATAGGCTTCACTCTAGAGCGTTGCTCCACCAGATCAAACAGTTAGGGCCTAAGAAGTCAACGCCAGAAGAATAAAACACAATATAAATACAACAGCATTTCCATCGTATATAATGTATATTTGCAAACAGTATGAAAGTAATGGTCATTTCCATGTTCCGGGCAACCTAGACTTCACTCTAGGTTGTTGCTCCACCAGATCGAATAGTTAGGGCCTAAGAAGTCAACGCCAGAAGAATAAAATACAATATAAGTACAAAAGTTTTTCCATCGTATAAAATGAATAATTGCAAACATTGTGAAAGTAATGGTCATTTCTACGTTCCGGGCAACCTAGGCGTCACTCTAGGGCGTTGCTCCACCACACCTAATCGCTACGGCCTTAGAAGTCAACCCCAGATGAATAAAATACAATAAAGATGCCACAGCTTTTCCATCGTACAAAACGAATAATTGCAACCAGTGTGAAGGTTATGGTTACTTCTACGTTCCGGGCAACCTAGGCGTCACTCTAGGGCGTTGCTCCACCACACCTAATAGCTACGGCCTTAGAAGTCAACCCCAGTGGAATAAAATACAATAAAGATGCCACAGCTTTTCCATCGTACAAAACGAATAATTGCAACCAGTGTGAAAGTTATGGTCACTTCTACGTTCCGGGCAACCTAGACTTCACTCTAGGGCGTTGCTCCACCAGATCGAATAGTTAGGGCCTTAGAAGTCAACGCCAGAAGCATAAAATACAATAAAGATGCAACAGTTTTTCCATCGTATAACAGGAATAATTGCAACCAGTGTGAACGTAATGGTATGTTCTACGTTCCGGGCAACCTATGCTTCACTCTAGGGCCGTGCTCTACCAGATTAAATAGTTAGGCCTAAGAAGTCAACGCCAGAAGCATAAAACACAATATAAATACAACAGCTTTTCCATCGTATATAATGTATATTTGCAAACAGTGTGAAAGTAATGGTCATTTCCATGTTCCGGGCAACCTAGACTTCACAATAGGTTGTTGCTCCACCAGATCGAATAGTTAGGTCCTTAGAAGTCAACGCCCGAAGCATAAAATACAAAATAAATAAAACACTTTTTCCATCGTATAAAACGAAAAATTGCTACCAGTGTGGAAGTTATGGTCATTTCTACGTTCCGGGCAACCTGGGCTTTACTCTAGGGCGTTGTTCCGCCAGATCGAATAGTTAGGGCCTAAGCAGTTAACGCCAGAAGCATAAAATACTATATTAATACAACAGTTTTTCCATCATATAAAACGAATAATTGCAACCAGTATGAAAGTTATGGTCATTTCTACGTTCCGGGCAACCTAGGCGTCACGATAGGGCGTTGCTCCATCAGATCGAATAGTTAGGGCCTTAGAAGTCAACGCCCGAAGCATAAAATGCAAACTAAATAGAACAGTTTTTCCATTGTATAAAACGAATAATTGCTACCAGTGTAAAAGTTATTGTCATTTCTACGTTCCGGACAACCTAGGCTTCACCCTAGGGCGTTGTTCCACCAGATCGAATAGTTAGGGCCTAAGAAGTGACCGCCAGAAGCATAAAATACAATATAAATACAACAGTTTTTCCATCATATAAAACGAATAATTGCAACCAGTATGAAAGTTATGGTCATTTCTACTTTCCGGGCAACCTAGGCTTCACGATAGGGCGTTGTTCCAACAGATCGAATAGTTAGGGGCTTAGAGGTCAACGCCCGAAGCATAAAATGAAAAATAAATAGAACAGTTTTTCCATTGTATAAAACGAATAGTTGCTACCGGTGTGAAAGTTATGGTCATTTCTACGTTCTGGGCAACCTAGGCTTCACTCTTGGGCGTTGTTCCGCCAGATCGAATAGTTAGGGCCTAAGCAGTGAACGCCAGAAGCATAAAATACAATATAAATACAACTGTTTTTCTATCATATAAAACGAATAATAGCAACCCGTGTGAAAGTGATGGTCATTTCTACGTTCCGGGCAACATAGGCTTCACTCTAGAACGTTGCTCCACCAGATCAAACAGTTAGGGCCTAAGAAGTCAACGCCAGAAGCATAAAACACAATATAAATACAACAGCTTTTCCATCGTATATAATGTATATTTGCAAACAGTATGAAAGTAATGGTCATTTCCATGTTCCGGGCAACCTAGACTTCACTCTAGGTTGTTGCTCCACCAGACCGAATAGTTAGGGCCTTAGAAGTCAACGCCCGAAGCATAAAATACAAAATAAATAAAACACTTTTTCCATCGTATAAAACGAATAATTGCTACCAGTGTGGAAGTTATGGTCATATCTACGTTCCGGGCAACCTGGGCTTTACTCTAGGGCGTTGTTCCGCCAGATCGAATAGTTAGGGCCTAAGCAGTGAACGCCAGAAGCACAAAATACAATATTAATACAACAGTTTTTCCATCATATAAAACGAATAATTGCAACCAGTATGAAAGTTATGGTCATTTCTACGTTCCGGGCAACCTAGGCGTCACGATAGGGCGTTGCTCCAACAGATCGAATAGTTAGGGCCTTAGAAGTCAACGCCCGAAGCATAAAATGCAAACTAAATAGAACAGTTTTTCCATTGAATAAAACGAATAATTGCTACCAGTGCAAAAGTTATTGTCATTTCTACGTTCCGGACAACCTAGGCTTCACCCTAGGGCGTTGTTCCACCAGATCGAATAGTTGGGGCCCAAGAAGTGACCGCCAGAAGCATAAAATACAATATAAATGCAACAGTTTTTCCATCATATAAAACGAATAATTGCAACCAGTATGAAAGTTATGGTCATTTCTACTTTCCGGGCAACCTAGGCTTCACGATAGGGCGTTGTTCCAACAGATCGAATAGTTAGGGCCCTAGAGGTCAACGCCCGAAGCATAAAATGCAATAAAAATACAACAGTTTTTCCATCACATAACAGGAATAATTGCAAGCAGTTTGAAAGTGATGGTCATTTCTACGTACCGGGCACCCTAGGCTTCACTCTAGGGCGTTGCTCCACCAGATCGAATAGTTACGGCCTTAAAAGTCAACGCCAGAAGCATAAAATACAATAAAGATGCAACAGTTTTTCCATCGTATAACAGGAATAATTGCAACCAGTGTGAAGGTAATGGTATGTTCTACGTTCCGGGCAACCTAGTCGTCACTATAGGGCGTTGCTCCACCAGATCGAATAGCTAGGGACTTAGAATTAAACGCCAGGAGCATAAAATACAATAAAAATACAACAGCTTTTCCATCGTATAACAGGAGTAATTGCAACCAGTGTGAAAGTAATGGCATTTCTACGTTCCGTGCATCCTAGGCTTCACTCTAGGGCGTTGGTCCACGAGACCGAATAGTTTGGACCTAAGAAGTCAACGCCAGAAGCATAAAATACAATATAAATACAACAGTTTTTCCATCATATAACAGGAATAATTGCAACCAGTTTGAAAGTGATGGTCACTTCTTCGTTCCGGGCAACCTAGGCTTCACTCTAGGGCGTTGTTCCACGTTATCGAACAGTTAGGGCCAAAGAAGTCAACGCCAGAAGCATAAAATACAATATAAATATAACAGTTTTTCTATTGTATAAAACGAATAATAGCAACCAGTGTGAATGTACTGGTCATTTCTACGTTCCGGATAACCTAGGTTTCACTCTAGGGCGTTGCTCTACCAGATCGAGTAGCTAGGGACTTAGAATTCAACGCCCGAACGATAAAACACAACATAAGTACAACAGATATTCCATCGTATAAAATGAGTAGTTGCAAACATTGTGAAAGTAATGGTCATTTCTACGTTCCGGGCAACCTAGGCGTCACTCTAGGGCGTTGCTCCACCACATCTAATAGCTACGGCCTTAGAAGTCAACGCCAGAGGAATAAAATACAATATAAATACAACAGCTTTTCCATCGTACAAAATGAATAATAGCAAACAGTGTGAAAGTAATAGTCATTTCTACTTTCCGGGCAACCTAGGCTTCACCCTAGGGCGTTGATCCACCAGATGGAATAGGTAGGACCTAAGAAGTCAGCCCCAGAAGCATAAAATACGATATAAATATAGCAGCTTTTCCATCGTATAAAACGAATAATTGCAACCAGTGTGATAGTTATGCTCATTTCTACGTTCCCAGGCAACCTAGGCTTCACCCTAGGGCGTTGCTCCAACAGAGTGAATAGTTAGGGCCTTAAAAGTCAATGCCCGAAGCATAAAATACAATATAAATATAATAGCTTTTCCATCGTATAAAACGAATTATTGCAACCAGTGTGAAGGATATGGTCATTTCTGCGTTACGAGCAACCTAGGCGTCACTCTAGGGCGTTGCTCCACCAGATCGAATAGCTAGGGACTTATAATTCATCGCTAAAAGCATAAAATACAATTAAAATACAACAGTTTTTCCATCGTATAACAGGAATAATTGCAACCAGTGTGAATTTAATGGTCAATTCTAGGTTCCGGGCAACCTAGGTTTCACTCTAGGGCGTTGGTCCACCAGGTCGAGTAGTTAGGGCCTAAGAAGTCAACGCCAGAAGCATAAAATACGACATAAATACAACAGCTATTCCATCGTAGAAAAGGAATAATTGCAAACAGTGTGAAAGTAATGGTTATTTCTACGTTCCGGGCTACCTAGGCTTCACTCTACGGCGTTGTTCCACCAGATCCAATAGTTAGGGCGTAAGAAGTCAACACCACAAGAATAAAATACAAAATAAATACAACAGCCTTTACACCGTATAAAACGAATAATTGCAACCTGTGTGAAGGGTATGGTCATATCTACATTCCGGGCAACCTAGGCTTCACTGTCGGGAGTTGCTCCACCAGATCGAAATGTTAGGGCCTAAGAAGTCTACGCCCGAAGCATAAAATACGATATAAATACAACAGCATTTCCATCGTATTAAATGAATAATTGCAAACAGTGTGAAAGTAGTGGTCATTTCTTCGTTCCGGGCAACCTAGGCTTCACTGTATGGCGTTCTTCCACCACATCGAATAGCAACGGCCTCAGAAGTCCACGCCTGAAGCATAAAATACAATAAAAATACAACAGTCTTTTCATCGTATAACAGGGATAATTGCAACAAGCGTGAAAGTAATGATCATTTCGGCGACTCGGGCATCCTAGACTTAACTCTGAGGCATTGCTCCACCAGATCGAATATTTAGGGCCTTAGAAGTCAACCCCAGAAGCATAAAATACAATATAAATACAACAGTTTTTCCATCGTATAAAACGAATAATTGCAACCAGTATGCAACTTATGGTCATTTCTACATTCCGAGCAACCTAGGCTTCACTCTAGGGCGTTGCTAAACCAGATCGAATAGTTAGGTCCTTAGAAGTCAACGCCAGAAGCATAAAATACGATATAAATACAACAGCTGTTCTATCGTATTAAACGAATAATAGCAAGCAGTGTGAAAGTAATGGTCATTTCGACATTCCGGGCAACCTAGGCGTCACTCGAGGGCGTTGCTCCACAACATCTAATAGCTACGGCCTTAGACGTCAACGCCAGAACCATTAGATACAATATAAATACAACAGCTTTTCCATCGTATAAAATGAATAATTGCATACAGTGTGAAAGTAATGGTCATTTCTACTTTCCGGGCAACCTAGGCTTCACCCTAGTGCGTTACTCCAACAGATTGAATAGTTAGGGCCTTAGAAGTCAACGCCCGAAGCATGAAATGCAATAAAAATACAACTGTCTTTTCATCGTATAACAGGAATAATTGCAACAAGCGTGAAAGTAATGATCATTTCGGCGTTCCGGGCATCCTAGACTTAACTCTGAGGCGTTGCTCCACCAGATCGAAGAGTGAGGGCCTTAAAAGTCAACGCCAGAAGCATAAAGTACAAACTAAATACAACAGCCTTTACAACGTATAAAACGAATGATTGCAAACTGTGTGAAGGTTATGATCATATCTACGTTCCGGGCAACCTGGGCATCACTCTAGGGCGTTGCCCCACCAGATCTAATAGCTAAGGCCTTAGAAGTGAACGCCAGAAGCTTAAAATACAAAATAAATACAACTGCTTTTCCATCGTATAAAACGAATAATTGCAACCAGTGTGAATGTTATGGTCATTTCTACGTTCTGGGCAACCTAGGCGTCACTCTAGTGCGTTGCTCCACCAGATCGAATAGCTAGGGACTTAGAATTAAACGCCAGGAGCATAAAATACAATAAAAATACAACAGCTTTTCCATCGTATAACAGGAGTAATTGCAACCAGTGTGAAAGTAATGGCATTTCTACGTTCCGTGCATCCTAGGCTTCACTCTAGGGCGTTGGTCCACGAGACCGAATAGTTTGGACCTAAGAAGTCAACGCCAGAAGCATAAAATACAATATAAATACAACAGTTTTTCCATCGTATAAAACGAATAATTGCAACCAGCATGAAAGTTATGGTCATTTCTACTTTCCGGGCAACCTAGGCTTCACCTTAGGGTGTTGTTCCACCAGATCGAAAATTTAGGGCCTAAGAAGTCAACGCCAGAAGAATAAAATACAATATAAGTACAACAACCTTTCCATCGTATAAAACGAATAATTGCAAGCAGTGTGAATGTTATGGTCATTTCTACGTTACGGGCAACCTAGGCTTCACTGTACGGCGTTGCTCCACCACATCGAATAGTTAGGGCCTAAGAAGTCAACACCAGGAGCATAAAATACAATATAAATACAACAGGTTTTCC
This sequence comes from Calliopsis andreniformis, assembly GCF_051401765.1. Taxonomy (NCBI): domain Eukaryota; kingdom Metazoa; phylum Arthropoda; class Insecta; order Hymenoptera; family Andrenidae; genus Calliopsis; species Calliopsis andreniformis. Next base: position 8,926,361 of record NW_027480424.1, read on the forward strand.
ATCCTATAACAGGAATAATTGCAACCAGTGTGAAAGTGATGGTCATTTCTACGTTCCGGGCAACCTAGTCTACACTCTAGGGCGTTGGTCCAACAGATTGAATAGTTAGGGCCTTAGAAGTCAACGCCAGAAGCACAAAAAACAATATAAATACAACAGTTTTTCCATTGTAAAGCATGGAACACTGCAACCAGAGTGAAAGTAATGATCATTTCTGCGTTCCGGTCATCCAAGACTTAAGTCTGAGGCATTGTTCCGCCAGACCGAATAGTTAGGGCCTAAGAAGTCAACGCCTGAAGAATGTAATACAATATAAGTACAACAAATTTTCCAACGTATAAAACGAATGATTGCAACCTGTGTGAAGGTTACGGTCATTTCTACGTTCCGGGTAACCTGGGCTTCACTCTAGGGCGTTGCCACACCAGATCGAATAGCTAAGGCCTTAGAAGTCAACGCCAGAAGCTTAAAATACAATAAAAATGCAACAGTCTTTTCATCGTATGACAGGAATAATTGCAACAAGCATTAAAGTAATGATCATTTCGGCGTTTCGGGCATCCTAGACTTAACTCTGAGGCGTTGCTCCACCAGATCGAAGAGTCAGGGCCTTAGAAGTCAACGCCAGAAGCATAAACTACAAAATAAATACAACAGCCTTTACATCGTATAAAACGTATAATTGCAACCTGTGTGAAGGTTATGGTCGTATCTACGTTCCGGCAACCTAGACTTCACTGTAGGGCGTTGCTCCACCACATCGAATAGTTAGGGCCTAAGAAGTCAACAACAGGAGCATAAAATACAACATAAATACAAGAGGTTTTCCATCCTATAACAGGAATAATTGCAACCAGTGTGAATGTGATGGTCATTTCTACGTTCCGGGCAACCTAGGCTTCACTCTAGGGCGTTGCTCCACCAGATCGAATAGTTAGGGCCTAAGTAGTGGACGCCAGAAGCATAAAATACAATACAAATACGACAGTTTTTCCATCGTATAAAACGAATAATAGCAACCAGTATGAAAGTTATGGTCATTTCTACTTTCCGGGCAACCTAGGCTTCACCCTAGGGCGTTGCTCCAACAGATCGAACAGTTAGGGCCTTAGAAGTCAATGCCCGAAGCATAAAATGCAATAAAAATATAATAACTTTTCCATCGTATAAAACGAATAATTGCAACCAGTGTGAAAGTAATGGTCATTTCTGCGTTACGAGCAACCTAGGCGTCACTCTAGGGCGTTGCTCCACCAGATCGAATAGCTAGGGACTTATAATTCATCGCTAAAAGCATAAAATACAATTAAAATACAACAGTTTTTCCATCGTATAACAGGAATAATTGCAACCAGTGTGAATTTAATGGTCATTTCTAGGTTCCGGGCAACCTAGGTTTCACTCTAGGGCGTTGGTCCACCAGGTCGAATAGTTACGTCCTTAGAAGTCAACGCCAGATGCATAAAATACGATATAAATACAACAGCTTTTCCATCGTACAAAATGAATAATAGCAAACAGTGTGAAAGTAATAGTCATTTCTACTTTCAGGGCAACCTAGGCCTCACCCTAGGGCGTTGATCCACCAGATGGAATAGGTGGGACCTAAGAAGTCAACCCCAGAAGCATAAAATACGATATAAATATAGCAGCTTTTCCATCGTATAAAACGAATAATTGCAACCAGTGTGATAGTTATGCTCATTTCTACGTTACGGGCAACCTAGCCTTCACCCTAGGGCGTTGCTCCAACAGATTGAATAGTTAGGGCCTTAAAAGTCAATGCCCGAAGCATAAAATACAATATAAATATAATAGCTTTTCCATCGTATAAAACGAATAATTGCAACCAGTGTGAAAGTAATGGTCATTTCTGCGTTACGAGCAACCTAGGCGTCACTCTAGGGCGTTGTTCCACCAGATCAAACAGTTAGGGCCTTCGAAGTCAACGCCCGAAGCATAAAACACAAAATAAATAGAACTGTTTTCACCATTTTATAAAACGAATAATTGCTACCAGTGTAAAAGTTATGGTCATTTCTACGTTCCGGGCAACCTAGGCTTCACCCTAGGGCGTTGTTCCACCAGATCGAATAGTTAGGGCCTTAGAAGTCCACGCCCGAAGCATAAAATACAAGATAAATAGAACAGTTTTTCCATTGTATAAAACGGATAATTGCTGCCAGTGTGAAAGTTATGGTCATTTCTACATTTCGAGCAACCTAGGGTTCACTGTAGGGCGTCGTTCCACGAGATCGAATAGTTAGGGCCTAAGAAGTGAACGCCAGAAGCATAAAATACAATATAAATACAACAGTTTTTCCATCATATAAAACGAATAAGTGCAACCAGTATGAAAGTTATGGTCATTTCTCCTTTCCGGGCAACCTAGGCTTCACCCTAGGGCGTTGCTCCAACAGATTGAATAGTTAGGGCCTTAGAAGCCAACGCCAGAAGCATAAAATGCAATATAAATATAACAGTTTTTCCATCGTATAAAACTAATAATAGCATCCAGTGTGAAAGTTGTGGTCATTTCTACGTTCCGGGCAACCTAGGCTTCACCCTAGGGCGCTGCTCCGCCAGATCAAACAGTTAGGGCCTTAGAAGTCAACGCCCGAAGCATTAAATACAAAATAAATAGAACAGTTTTTCCTGTGTATAAAACGAATAATTGCTACCAGTGTGAAAGTTATGGTCATTGCTACGTTCCGCGCAACCTAGGTTTCACTCCAGGGCGTTGCTCCACCAGATCGAATAGCTAGGTCCTTAGAAGTCAACGCTAGAAGCATAAAATACGATATAAATACAACAGCATTTCCACCGTATTAAATGAATAATTGCAAACAGTGTGAAAGTAGTGGTCATTTCTACGTTCCGAGCAACCTAGGCTTCACTCTAGGGCGGTGCTCCAACATATCGAATAGCTACGGCCTTAGAAGTCTACGACTGAAGCATAAAATACAATAAAAATACAACAGTCTTTTCATCGTATAACAGGAATAATTGCAACAAGCGTGATAGTAATGATCATTTCGGCGTTTCGGGCATCCTAGACTTATCTCTGCGGCATTGCTCCACCAGATCGAATAGTTAGGGCCTAGGAAGTCAACGCTAGAAGCATAAAATACAATATAAATACAACAGCTTTGCCATCGTATAAAATGAATAATTGCAAACAGTGCGAAAGATATGGACATTTCTACGTTCCGGGCTACCTAGGCTTCACTCTATGGCGTTCTTCCACCACATCGAATAGCAACGGCCTCAGAAGTCAAAACCAGAAGCATAAAATACAATATAAATATAACAGTTTTTCCATCGTATAAAACGAATAATAGCAACCAGTGTGAAAGTTATGGTCACTTCTACGTTCCGGGCAACCTAGACTTCACTCTAGGGCGTTGCTCCACCAGATCGAATAGTTAGGCCCTTAGAAGTCAACGCCAGAAGCATAAAATACAATAAAGATGCAACAGTTTTTCCATCGTATAACAGGAATAATTGCAACCAGTGTGAAGGTAATGGTATGTTCTACGTTCCGGGCAACCTAGGCGTCACTCTAGGGCGTTGCTCCACCACACCTAATGGCTACGGCCTTAGAAGTCAACCCCAGATGAATAAAATACGATAAAGATGCAACAGTTTTTCCATCGTATAAAACGAATAATTGCAACCAGTGTGAAAGTTATGGTCATTTCTACTTTACGGGCAACCTAGACTTCACCCTAGGGCGTTGTTCCACCAGATCGAACAGTTAGGGCCTAAGAAGTCAACGCCAGAAGCATAAAATACAATATAAATATAACAGTTTTTCCATTGTATAAAACGAATAATTGCTACCAGTGTAAAAGTTATTGTCATTTCTACGTTCCGGACAACCTAGGCTTCACCCTAGGGTGTTGTTCCACCGGATCGAATAGTTAGGGCCTAAGAAGTGACCGCCAGACGCATAAAATACAATATAAATACAACAGTTTTTCCATCATATAAAACGAATAATTGCAACCAGTATGAAAGTTATGGTCATTTCTACGTTCCGGGTAACCTAGGTTTCACGCTAGGGCGTTGCTCCACCAGATCGAATAGCTAGGGACTTAGAATTCAACGCCTTAAGAATAAAATACAATATAAGTACAACAGTTTTTCCATCGTATAAAATGAATAATTGCAACCAGTGTGAAAGTTATGGTCATTTCTACATTTCGAGCAACCTAGGGTTCACTGTAGGGCGTTGCTCCACCAGATCGAATAGTTAGGGCCTTAGAAGTCAACGCCAGAAGCATAAAACACAATATAAATACAACAGCTTTTCCATCGTATATAATGTATATTTGCAAACAGTGTGAAAGTAATGGTCATTTCCATGTTCCGGGCAATCTAGTCTTCACTCTAGGGCGTTGTACCACCATATCGAATAGTTAGGGCCTAAGAAGTCAACGCCAGAAGCATAAAACACAATATAAATACAACAGCTTTTCCATCGTATAAAATGTATATTTGCAAACAGTGTGAAAGTAATGGTCATTTCCATGTTCCGGGCAACCTGGACTTCACTCTAGGTTGTTGCTCCACCAGATCGAATAGTTAGGGCCTTAGAAGTCAACGCCCGAAGCATAAAATACAAAATAAATAAAACACTTTTTCCATCGTATAAAACGGATAATTGCTGCCAGTGTGGAAGTTATGGTCATTTCTACGTTCCGGGCAACCTGGGCTTTACCCTAGGGCGGTGCTCCACCAGATCGAATTGTTAGGGCCTTAGAAGTCAACCCCCGAAGCATAAAATGAAAAATAAATAGAACAGTTTTTCCATTGTATAAAACGAATAATTGCTACCAGTGTGAAAGTTATGGTCATTTCTACGTTCAGGGCAACCTACCCTTCACCCTAGGGCGTTGTTTCACCAGATCGAATAGTTATGGCCTAAGAAGTGAACGCCAGAAGCATAAAATACAATATAAATACAACAGTTTTTCCATCATATAAAACGAATAATTGCAACCAGTATGAAAGTTATGGTCATATCTACTTTCCGGGCAACCTAGGCTTCACGATAGGGCGTTGCTCCAACAGATTGAATAGTTAGGGCCTTAGAAGTCAATGCCCGAAGCATAAAATGCAATAAAAATACAACAGTTTTTCCATCACATAACAGGAATAATTGCAAGCAGTTTGAAAGTGATGGTCATTTCTACGTACCGGGCACCCTAGGCTTCACTCTAGGGCGTTGCTCCACCAGATCGTATAGTTAGGGCCTTAGAAGTCAACGCCAGAAGCATAAAATACAATATAAATGTAACAGTTTTTCCATCGTATAAAACGAATAATAGCAATCAGTGTGAAAGTTATGTTCATGTCAACGTTCCGGTCAATCTAGGCTTCACTCTAGGGCGATGCTCCACCAGATCAATCAGTTAGGGCCTTAGAAGTCAACGCCCGAAGCATAAAATGAAAAATAAATAGAACAGTTTTTCCATTGTATAAAACGAATAGTTGCTACCAGTGTGGAAGTTATGGTCATATCTACGTTCCGGGCAACCTGGGCTTTACTCTAGGGCGTTGTTCCGCCAGATCGAATAGTTAGGGCCTAAGCAGTGAACGCCAGAAGCACAAAATACAATATTAATACAACAGTTTTTCCATCATATAAAACGAATAATTGCAACCAGTATGAAAGTTATGGTCATTTCTACGTTCCGGGCAACCTAGGCCTCACGATAGGGCGTTGCTCCAACAGATCGAATAGTTAGGGCCTTAGAAGTCAACGCCCGAAGCATAAAATGCAAACTAAATAGAACAGTTTTTCCATTGAATAAAACGAATAATTGCTACCAGTGTAAAAGTTATTGTCATTTCTACGTTCCGGACAACCTAGGCTTCACCCTAGGGCGTTGTTCCACCAGATCGAATAGTTAGGGCCTAAGAAGTGACCGCTAGAAGCATAAAATACAATATAAATGCAACAGTTTTTCCATCATATAAAACGAATAATTGCAACCAGTATGAAAGTTATGGTCATTACTACTTTCCGGGCAACCTAGGCTTCACGATAGGGCGTTGTTCCAACAGATCGAATAGTTAGGGCCCTAGAGGTCAACGCCCGAAGCATAAAATGCAATAAAAATACAACAGTTTTTCCATCACATAACAGGAATAATTGCAAGCAGTTTGAAAGTGATGGTCATTTCTACGTACCGGGCACCCTAGGCTTCACTCTAGGGCGTTGCTCCACCAGATCGAATAGTTACGGCCTTAAAAGTCAACGCCAGAAGCATAAAATACAATAAAGATGCAACAGTTTTTCCATCGTATAACAGGAATAATTGCAACCAGTGTGAAGGTAATGGTATGTTCTACGTTCCGGGCAACCTAGTCGTCACTATAGGGCGTTGTTCCACCAGATCGAATAGTTAGGGCCTAAGAAGTCAACGCCAGAAGAATAAAACACAATATAAATACAACAGCTTTTCCATCGTATATAATGTATATTTGCAAACAGTGTGAAAGTAATGGTCATTTCCATGTTCCGGGCAACATAGACTTCACGATAGGTTGTTGCTCCACCAGATCGAATAGTTAGGGCCTTAGAAGTCAACGCCCGAAGCATAAAATACAAAATAAATAAAACACTTTTTCCATCGTATAAAACGAAAAATTGCTACCAGTGTGGAAGTTACGGTCATTTCTACGTTCCGGGCAACCTGGGCTTTACTCTAGGGCGTTGTTCCGCCAGATCGAATAGTTAGGGCCTAAGCAGTTAACGCCAGAAGCATAAAATACTATATTAATACAACAGTTTTTCCAACATATAAAACGAATAATTGCAACCAGTATGAAAGTTATGGTCATTTCTACGTTCCGGGCAACCTAGGCGTCACGATAGGGCGTTGCTCCATCAGATCGAATAGTTAGGGCCTTAGAAGTCAACGCCCGAAGCATAAAATGCAAACTAAATAGAACAGTTTTTCCATTGTATAAAACGAATAATTGCTACCAGTGTAAAAGTTATTGTCATTTCTACGTTCCGGACAACCTAGGCTTCACCCTAGGGCGTTGTTCCACCAGATCGAATAGTTAGGGCCTAAGAAGTGACCGCCAGAAGCATAAAATACAATATAAATACAACAGTTTTTCCATCATATAACAGGAATAATTGCTAGCAGTTTGAAAGTGATGGTCCTTTCTACGTACCGGGCAACCTAGGCTTCACTCTAGGGCGTTGCTCCATCAGATCGAATAGTTAGGGTCTTAGAAGTCAACGCCAGAAGCATAAAATACAATATAAATGTAACAGTTTTTCCATCGTATAAAACGAATAATAGCAATCAGTGTGAAAGTTATGGTCATTTCTACGTTCCGCGCAATCTGGGCTTTACCGTAGGGCGTTGTTCCACCAGAGGGAATAGTTAGGGCCTAAGAAGTCAACGCCAGAAGCATAAAATACGATATAAATAAAACAGTTTTTCCATCGTATAAAACGAATAATTGCTACCAGTGTGAAAGTTATGGTCATTTCTACGTACCGGGCAACCTAGGTTCCACTCAAGGGCGTTGCTCCACCAAATCGAACAGCTAGGTCCTTAGAAGTCAACGCCAGATTCATAAAATACAATAAAGGTGCAAAAGTTTTTCCATCGTATAACAGGAATAACTGCAAACAGTCTGAAAGTACTGGTCATTTCTACGTTCCGGGTAACCTAGGTTTCACGCTAGGGCGTTGCTCCACCAGATCGAATAGCTAGGGACTTAGAATTCAACGCCTTAAGAATAAAATACAATATAAGTACAACAGTTTTTCCATCGTATAAAATGAATAATTGCAACCAGTGTGAAAGTTATGGTCATTTCTACATTTCGAGCAACCTAGGGTTCACTGTAGGGCGTTGTTCCACGAGATCGAATAGTTAGGGCCTAAGAAGTGAACGCCAGAAGCATAAAATACAATATAAATACAACAGTTTTTCCATCATATAAAACGAATAATTGCAACCAGTATGAAAGTTATGGTCATTTCTCTTTTCCGGGCAACCTAGGCTTCACCCTAGGGCGTTGCTCCAACAGATTGAATAGTTAGGGCCTTAGAAGCCAACGCCAGAAGCATAAAATGCAATATAAATATAACAGTTTTTCCATCGTATAAAACTAATAATAGCAACCAGTGTGAAAGTTGTTGTCATTTCTACGTTCCGGGCAACCTAGGCTTCACCATAGGGCGCTGCTCCACCAGATCAAACAGTTAGGGCCTTAGAAGTCAACGCCCGAAGCATTAAATGCAAAATAAATAGAACAGTTTTTCCTGTGTATAAAACGAATAATTGCTACCAGTGTGAAAGTTATGGTCATTGCTACGTTCCGCGCAACCTAGGTTTCACTCCAGGGCGTTGCTCCACCAGATCGAATAGTTACGGCCTAAGAAGTCAACGCCAGAAGCATAAAACACGATAAAGATGCAACAGTTTTTCCATCGTACAAAACGAATAATTGCAACCAGTGTGAAAGTTATGGTCATTTCTACATTGCGAGCAACCTAGGCTTCGCTCTAGGGCGTTGCTCCACCAGATCGAATAGTTAGGTCCTTAGAAGTCAACGCCAGAAGCATAAAATACGATATAAATACAACAGCATTTCCACCGTATTAAATGAATAATTGCAAACAGTGTGAAAGTAGTGGTCATTTCTACGTTCCGAGCAACCTTGGCTTCACTCTAGGGCGGTGCTCCAACATATCGAATAGCTACGGCCTTAGAAGTCTACGACTGAAGCATAAAATACAATAAAAATACAACAGTCTTTTCATCGTATAACAGGAATAATTGCAACAAGCGTGATAGTAATGATCATTTCGGCGTTTCGGGCATCCTAGACTTATCTCTGCGGCATTGCTCCACCAGATCGAATAGTTAGGGCCTAAGAAGTCAACGCTAGAAGCATAAAATACAATATAAATACAACAGCTTTGCCATCGTATAAAATGAATATTGCAAACAGTGCGAAAGATATGGACATTTCTACGTTCCGGGCTACCTAGGCTTCACTCTATGGCGTTCTTCCACCACATCGTATAGCAACGGCCTCAGAAGTCAAAACCAGAAGCAAAAAATACAATATAAATATAACAGTTTTTCCATCGTATAAAACGAATAATAGCAACCAGTGTGAAAGTTATGGTCACTTCTACGTTCCGGGCAACCTAGACTTCACTCTAGGGCGTTGCTCCACCAGATCGAATAGTTAGGGCCTTAGAAGTCAACGCCAGAAGCATAAAATACAATAAAGATGCAACAGTTTTTCCATCGTATAACAGGAATAATTGCAACCAGTGTGAAGGTAATGGTATGTTCTACGTTCCGGGCAACCTAGGCGTCACTCTAGGGCGTTGCTCCACCACACCTAATGGCTACGGCCTTAGAAGTCAACCCCAGTGGAATAAAATACAATAAAGATGCCACAGCTTTTCCATCGTACAAAACGAATAATTGCAACCAGTGTGAAAGTTATGGTCACTTCTACGTTCCGGGCAACCTAGACTTCACTCTAGGGCGTTGCTCCACCAGATCGAATAGTTAGGGCCTTAGAAGTCAACGCCAGAAGCATAAAATACAATAAAGATGCAACAGTTTTTCCATCGTATAACAGGAATAATTGCAACCAGTGTGAACGTAATGGTATGTTCTACGTTCCGGGCAACCTATGCTTCACTCTAGGGCCGTGCTCTACCAGATTAAATAGTTAGGGCCTAAGAAGTCAACGCCAGAAGCATAAAACACAATATAAATACAACAGCTTTTCCATCATATATAATGTATATTTGCAAACAGTGTGAAAGTAATGGTCATTTCCATGTTCCGGGCAACCTAGACTTCACAATAGGTTGTTGCTCCACCAGATCGAATAGTTAGGGCCTTAGAAGTCAACGCCCGAAGCATAAAATACAAAATAAATAAAACACTTTTTCCATCGTATAAAACGAAAAATTGCTACCAGTGTGGAAGTTATGGTCATTTCTACGTTCCGGGCAACCTGGGCTTTACTCTAGGGCGTTGTTCCGCCAGATCGAATAGTTAGGGCCTAAGCAGTTAACGCCAGAAGCATAAAATACTATATTAATACAACAGTTTTTCCACCGTCTAAAACGAATAATAGCAACCAGTGTGAAAGTGATGGTCATTTCTACGTTCCAGGCAACCTAGGCTTCACTGTAGGGCGTTGCTCCTTCAGATCGAAATGTTAGGGCCCAAGAAGTCAACGACTGAAGCATAAATTACAATAAAAATACAACAGTCTTTTCATCGTATAACAGGAATAATTGCAACAAGCGTGATAGTAATGACAATTTCGGCGTTTCGGGCAGCCTAGACTTATCTCTGAGGCATTGCTCCACCAGATCGAATAGCTAGGGCCTTAGAAGTCAAATGCCCGAAGCATAAAATGCAATAAAAATACAACAGTTTTTCCATCATATAACAGGAATAATTGCTAGCAGTTTGAAAGTGATGGTCCTTTCTACGTACCGGGCAACCTAGGCTTCACTCTAGGGCGTTGCTCCATCAGATCGAATAGTTAGGGTCTTAGAAGTCAACGCCAGAAGCATAAAATACAATATAAATGTAACAGTTTTTCCATCGTATAAAACGAATAATAGCAATCAGTGTGAAAGTTATGGTCATTTCTACGTTCCGCGCAATCTGGGCTTTACCCTAGGGCGTTGTTCCACCAGAGGGAATAGTTAGGGCCTAAGAAGTCAACGCCAGAAGCATAAAATACGATATAAATAAAACAGTTTTTCCATCGTATAAAACGAATAATTGTTACCAGTGTGAAAGTTATGGTCATTTCTACGTACCGGGCAACCTAGGTTCCACTCAAGGGCGTTGCTCCACCAAATCGAACAGCTAGGTCCTTAGAAGTCAACGCCAGATTCATAAAACACAATAAAGGTGCAAAAGTTTTTCCATCGTATAACAGGAATAACAGCAAACAGTCTGAAAGTACTGGTCATTTCTACGTTCCGGGTAACCTAGGTTTCACGCTAGGGCGTTGCTCCACCAGATCGAATAGCTAGGGACTTAGAATTCAACGCCTTAAGAATAAAATACAATATAAGTACAACAGTTTTTCCATCGTATAAAATGAATAATTGCAACCAGTGTGAAAGTTATGGTCATTTCTACATTTCGAGCAACCTAGGGTTCACTGTAGGGTGTTGCTCCACCAGATCGAATAGTTAGGGCCTTAGAAGTCAACGCCAGAAGCATAAAATACAATAAAGATGCAACAGTTTTTCCATCGTATAACAGGAATAATTCCAACCAGTGTGAAGGTAATGTTATGTTCTACGTTCCGGGCAACCTATGCTTCACTCTAGGGCCGTGCTCTACCAGATTAAATAGTTAGGGCCTAAGAAGTCAACGCCAGAAGCATACAACACAATATAAATACAACAGCTTTTCCATCGTATATAATGTATATTTGCAAACAGTGTGAAAGTAATGGTCATTTCCATGTTCCGGTCAATCTAGTCTTCACTCTAGGGCGTTGACCACCAGATCGAATAGTTAGGGCCTAAGAAGTCAACGCCAGAAGCATAAAACACAATATAAATACAACAGCTTTTCCATCGTATATAATGTATATTTGCAAACAGTATGAAAGTAATGGTCATTTCCATGTTCCGGGCAACCTAGACTTCACTCTAGGTTGTTGCTCCACCAGACCGAATAGTTAGGGCCTTAGAAGTCAACGCCCGAAGCATAAAATACAAAATAAATAAAACACTTTTTCCATCGTATAAAACGAATAATTGCTACCAGTGTGGAAGTTATGGTCATATCTACGTTCCGGGCAACCTGGGCTTTACTCTAGGGCGTTGTTCCGCCAGATCGAATAGTTAGGGCCTAAGCAGTGAACGCCAGAAGCACAAAATACAATATTAATACAACAGTTTTTCCATCATATAAAACGAATAATTGCAACCAGTATGAAAGTTATGGTCATTTCTACGTTCCGGGCAACCTAGGCGTCACGATAGGGCGTTGCTCCAACAGATCGAATAGTTAGGGCCTTAGAAGTCAACGCCCGAAGCATAAAATGCAAACTAAATAGAACAGTTTTTCCATTGAATAAAACGAATAATTGCTACCAGTGTAAAAGTTATTGTCATTTCTACGTTCCGGACAACCTAGGCTTCACCCTAGGGCGTTGTTCCACCAGATCGAATAGTTAGGGCCTAAGAAGTGACCGCCAGAAGCATAAAATACAATATAAATGCAACAGTTTTTCCATCATATAAAACTAATAATAGCAACCAGTGTGAAAGTTATGGTCACTTCTACGTTCCGGGCAACCTAGACTTCACTCTAGGGCGTTGCTCCACCAGATCGAATAGTTAGGGCCTTAGAGGTCAACGCCCGAAGCATAAAATGCAATAAAAATACAACAGTTTTTCCATCACATAACAGGAATAATTGCAAGCAGTTTGAAAGTGATGGTCATTTCTACGTACCGGGCACCCTAGGCTTCACTCTAGGGCGTTGCTCCACCAGATCGAATAGTTACGGCCTTAAAAGTCAACGCCAGAAGCATAAAATACAATAAAGATGCAACAGTTTTTCCATCGTATAACAGGAATAATTGCAACCAGTGTGAAGGTAATGGTATGTTCTACGTTCCGGGCAACCTAGTCGTCACTATAGGGCGTTGTTCCACCAGATCGAATAGTTAGGGCCTAAGAAGTCAACGCCAGAAGAATAAAATACAATATAAGTACAAAAGTTTTTCCATCGTATAAAATGAATAATTGCAAACATTGTGAAAGTAATGGTCATTTCTACGTTCCGGGCAGCCTAGGCGTCACTCTAGGGCGTTGCTCCACCACACCTAATCGCTACGGCCTTAGAAGTCAACCCCAGATGAATAAAATACAATAAAGATGCCACAGCTTTTCCATCGTACAAAACGAATAATTGCAACCAGTGTGAAGGTTATGGTCACTTCTACGTTCCGGGCAACCTAGACTTCACTCTAGGGCGTTGCTCCACCAGGTCGAATAGTTAGGGCCTTAGAAGTCAACGCCAGAAGCATAAAATACAATAAAGATGCAACAGTTTTTCCATCGTATAACAGGAATAATTGCAACCAGTGTGAACGTAATGGTATGTTCTACGTTCCGGGCAGCCTATGCTTCACTCTAGGGCCGTGCTCTACCAGATTAAATAGTTAGGGCCTAAGAAGTCAACGCCAGAAGCATAAAACACAATATAAATACAACAGCTTTTCCATCGTATATAATGTACATTTGCAAACAGTGTGAAAGTAATGGTCATTTCCATGTTCCGGGCAACCTAGACTTCACAATAGGTTGTTGCTCCACCAGATCGAATAGTTAGGGCCTTAGAAGTCAACGCCCGAAGCATAAAATACAAAATAAGTAAAACACTTTTTCCATCGTATAAAACGAAAAATTGCTACCAGTGTGGAAGTTATGGTCATTTCTACGTTCCGGGCAACCTGGGCTTTACTCTAGGGCGTTGTTCCGCCAGATCGAATAGTTAGGGCCTAAGCAGTTAACGCCAGAAGCATAAAATACTATATTAATACAACAGTTTTTCCACCGTCTAAAACGAATAATAGCAACCAGTGTGAAAGTGATGGTCATTTCTACGTTCCAGGCAACCTAGGCTTCACTGTAGGGCGTTGCTCCTCCAGATCGAAATGTTAGGGCCCAAGAAGTCAACGACTGAAGCATAAAATACAATAAAAATACAACAGTCTTTTCATCGTATAACAGGAATAATTGCAACAAGCGGGATAGTAATGATCATTTCGGCGTTTCGGGCAGCCTACACTTATCTCTGAGGCATTGCTCCACCAGATCGAATAGTTAGGGCCTTAGAAGTCAAATGCCCGAAGCATAAAATGCAATAAAAATACAACAGTTTTTCCATCATATAACAGGAATAATTGCTAGCAGTTTGAAAGTGATGGTCCTTTCTACGTACCGGGCAACCTAGGCTTCACTCTAGGGCGTTGCTCCATCACATCGAATAGTTAGGGTCTTAGAAGTCAACGCCAGAAGCATAAAATACAATATAAATGTAACAGTTTTTCCATCGTATAAAACGAATAATAGCAATCAGTGTGAAAGTTATGGTCATTTCTACGTTCCGCGCAATCTGGGCTTTACCCTAGGGCGTTGTTCCACCAGAGGGAATAGTTAGGGCCTAAGAAGTCAACGCCAGAAGCATAAAATACGATATAAATAAAACAGTTTTTCCATCGTATAAAACGAATAATTGCTACCAGTGTAAAAGTTATTGTCATTTCTACGTTCCGGACAACCTAGGCTTCACCCTAGGGTGTTGTTCCACCAGATCGAACAGTTAGGGCCTAAGAAATCAACGCCAGAAGCATAAAATACAATATAAATATAACAGTTTTTCCATTGTATAAAACGAATAATTGCTACCAGTGTAAAAGTTATTGTCATTTCTACGTTCCGGACAACCTAGGCTTCACCCTAGGGTGTTGTTCCACCGGATCGAATAGTTAGGGCCTAAGAAGTGACCGCCAGACTCATAAAATACAATATAAATACAACAGTTTTTCCATCGTATAAAACGAATAATTGCTACCAGTGTGAAAGTTATGGTCATTTCTACGTACCGGGCAACCTAGGTTCCACTCAAGGGCGTTGCTCCACCAAATCGAACAGCTAGGTCCTTAGAAGTCAACGCCAGATTCATAAAATACAATAAAGGTGCAAAAGTTTTTCCATCGTATAACAGGAATAACTGCAAACAGTCTGAAAGTACTGGTCATTTCTACGTTCCGGGTAACCTAGGTTTCACGCTAGGGCGTTGCTCCACCAGATCGAATAGCTAGGGACTTAGAATTCAACGCCTTAAGAATAAAATACAATATAAGTACAACAGTTTTTCCATCGTATAAAATGAATAATTGCAACCAGTGTGAAAGTTATGGTCATTTCTACATTTCGAGCAACCTAGGGTTCACTGTAGGGCGTTGTTCCACGAGATCGAATAGTTAGGGCCTAAGAAGTGAACGCCAGAAGCATAAAATACAATATAAATACAACAGTTTTTCCATCATATAAAACTAATAATTGCAACCAGTATGAAAGTTATGGTCATTTCTCTTTTCCGGGCAACCTAGGCTTCACCCTAGGGCGTTGCTCCAACAGATTGAATAGTTAGGGCCTTAGAAGCCAACGCCAGAAGCATGAAATGCAATATAAATATAACAGTTTTTCCATCGTATAAAACTAATAATAGCAACCAGTGTGAAAGTTGTTGTCATTT
The DNA here is from genome assembly GCF_051401765.1 of Calliopsis andreniformis. Taxonomy (NCBI): domain Eukaryota; kingdom Metazoa; phylum Arthropoda; class Insecta; order Hymenoptera; family Andrenidae; genus Calliopsis; species Calliopsis andreniformis. The sequence goes on from NW_027480424.1 coordinate 8,941,681, forward strand.
CTACGTTCCGGGCAACCTAGGCTTCACCCTAGGGCGCTGCTCCACCAGATCGAATAGTTACGGCCTAAGAAGTCAACGCCAGAAGCATAAAACACGATAAAGATGCAACAGTTTTTCCATCGTACAAAACGAATAATTGCAACCAGTGTGAAAGTTATGGTCATTTCCATGTTCCGGGCAACCTGGACTTCACTCTAGGTTGTTGCTCCACCAGATCGAATAGTTAGGGCCTTAGAAGTCAACGCCCGAAGCATAAAATACAAAATAAATAAAACACTTTTTCCATCGTATAAAACGAATAATTGCTGCCAGTGTGGAAGTTATGGTCATTTCTACGTTCCGGGCAACCTGGGCTTTACCCTAGGGCGGTGCTCCACCAGATCGAATTGTTAGGGCCTTAGAAGTCAACCCCCGAAGCATAAAATGAAAAATAAATAGAACAGTTTTTCCATTGTATAAAACGAATAATTGCTACCAGTGTGAAAGTTATGGTCATTTCTACGTTCAGGGCAGCCTACCCTTCACCCTAGGGCGTTGTTTCACCAGATCGAATAGTTATGGCCTAAGAAGTGAACGCCAGAAGCATAAAATACAATATAAATACAACAGTTTTTCCATCATATAAAACGAATAATTGCAACCAGTATGAAAGTTATGGTCATATCTACATTCCGGGCAACCTAGGCTTCACCCTAGGGCGCTGCTCCACCAGATCAAACAGTTAGGGCCTTAGAAGTCAACGCCCGACGCATTAAATACAAAATAAATAGAACAGTTTTTCCTGTGTATAAAACGAATAATTGCTACCAGTGTGAAAGTTATGGTCATTGCTACGTTCCGCGCAACCTATGTTTCACTCCAGGGCGTTGCTCCACCAGATCGAATAGTTACGGCCTAAGAAGTCAACGCCAGAAGCATAAAACACGATAAAGATGCAACAGTTTTTCCATCGTACAAAACGAATAATTGCAACCAGTGTGAAAGTTATGGTCATTTCTACATTCCGAGCAACCTAGGCTTCACTCTAGGGCGTTGCGCCACCAGATCGAATAGTTAGGTCCTTAGAAGTCAACGCCAGAAGCATAAAATACGATATAAATACAACAGCATTTCCACCATATTAAATGAATAATTGCAAACAGTGTGAAAGTAGTGGTCATTTCTACGTTCCGAGCAACCTAGGCTTCACTCTAGGGCGGTGCTCCAACATATCGAATAGCTACGGCCTTAGTAGTCTACGACTGAAGCATAAAATACAATAAAAATACAACAGTCTTTTCATCGTATAACAGGAATAATTGCAACAAGCGTGATAGTAATGATCATTTCGGCGTTTCGGGCATCCTAGACTTATCTCTGCGGCATTGCTCCACCAGATCGAATAGTTAGGGCCTTAGAAGTCAACGCCAGAAGCATAAAATACAATAAAGATGCAACAGTTTTTCCATCGTATAACAGGAATAATTCCAACCAGTGTGAAGGTAATGGTATGTTCTACGTTCCGGGCAACCTATGCTTCACTCTAGGGCCGTGCTCTACCAGATTAAATAGTTAGGGCCTAAGAAGTCAACGCCAGAAGCATAAAACACAATATAAATACAACAGCTTTTCCATCGTATATAATGTATATTTGCAAACAGTGTGAAAGTAATGGTCATTTCCATGTTCCGGGCAATCTAGTCTTCACTCTAGGGCGTTGTACCACCAGATCGAATAGTTAGGGCCTAAGAAGTCAACGCCAGAAGCATAAAACACAATATAAATACAAGAGCTTTTCCATCGTATAAAATGTATATTTGCAAACAGTGTGAAAGTAATGGTCATTTCCATGTTCCGGGCAACCTGGACTTCACTCTAGGTTGTTGCTCCACCAGGTCGAATAGTTAGGGCCTTGGAAGTCAACGCCCGAAGCATAAAATACAAAATAAATAAAACACTTTTTCCATCGTATAAAACGAATAATTGCTGCCAGTGTGGAAGTTATGGTCATTTCTACGTTCCGGGCAACCTGGGCTTTACCCTAGGGCGGTGCTCCACCAGATCGAATTGTTAGGGCCTTAGAAGTCAACCCCCGAAGCATAAAATGAAAAATAAATAGAACAGTTTTTCCATTGTATAAAACGAATAATTGCTACCAGTGTGAAAGTTATGGTCATTTCTACGTTCAGGGCAACCTACCCTTCACCCTTGGGCGTTGTTTCACCAGATCGAATAGTTATGGCCTAAGAAGTGAACGCCAGAAGCATAAAATACAATATAAATACAACAGTTTTTCCATCATATAAAACGAATAATTGCAACCAGTATGAAAGTTATGGTCATATCTACATTCCGGGCAACCTAGGCTTCACCCTAGGGCGCTGCTCCACCAGATCAAACAGTTAGGGCCTTAGAAGTCAACGCCCGAAGCATTAAATACAAAATAAATAGAACAGTTTTTCCTGTGTATAAAACGAATAATTGCTACCAGTGTGAAGGTTATGGTCACTGCTACGTTCCGCGCAACCTAGGTTTCACTCCAGGGCGTTGCTCCACCAGATCGAATAGTTACGGCCTAAGAAGTCATCGCCAGAAGCATAAAACACGATAAAGATGCAACAGTTTTTCCATCGTACAAAACGAATAATTGCAACCAGTGTGAAAGTTATGGTCATTTCTACATTCCGAGCAACCTAGGCTTCACCCTAGGGCGTTGCTCCACCAGATCGAATAGTTAGGTCCTTAGAAGTCAACGCCAGAAGCATAAAATACGATATAAATACAACAGCATTTCCACCATATTAAATGAATAATTGCAAACAGTGTGAAAGTAGTGGTCATTTCTACGTTCCGAGCAACCTAGGCTTCACTCTAGGGCGGTGCTCCAACATATCGAATAGCTACGGCCTTAGAAGTCTACGACTGAAGCATAAAATACAATAAAAATACAACAGTCTTTTCATCGTATAACAGGAATAATTGCAACAAGCGTGATAGTAATGATCATTTCGGCGTTTCGGGCATCCTAGACTTATCTCTGCGGCATTGCTCCACCAGATCGAATAGTTAGGGCCTAAGAAGTCAACGCTAGGAACATAAAATACAATATAAATACAACAGCTTTGCCATCGTATAAAATGAATATTGCAAACAGTGCGAAAGATATGGACATTTCTACGTTCCGGGCTACCTAGGCTTCACTCTATGGCGTTCTTCCACCACATCGAATAGCAACGGCCTCAGAAGTCAAAACCAGAAGCATAAAATACAATATAAATATAACAGTTTTTCCATCGTATAAAACGAATAATAGCAACCAGTGTGAAAGTTATGGTCACTTCTACGTTCCGGGCAACCTAGACTTCACTCTAGGGCGTTGCTCCACCAGATCGAATAGTTAGGGCCTTAGAAGTCAACGCCAGAAGCATAAAATACAATAAAGATGCAACAGTTTTTCCATCGTATAACAGGAATAATTGCAACCAGTGTGAAGGTAATGGTATGTTCTACGTTCCGGGCAACCTAGGCGTCACTCTAGGGCGTTGCTCCACCACACCTAATGGCTACGGCCTTAGAAGTCAACCCCAGATGAATAAAATACGATAAAGATGCAACAGTTTTTCCATCGTATAAAACGAATAATTGCAACCAGTGTGAAAGTTATGGTCATTTCTACTTTACGGGCAACCTAGACTTCACCCTAGGGCGTTGTTCCACCAGATCGAACAGTTAGGGCCTAAGAAGTCAACGCCAGAAGCATAAAATACAATATAAATATAACAGTTTTTCCATTGTATAAAACGAATAATTGCTACCAGTGTAAAAGTTATTGTCATTTCTACGTTCCGGACAACCTAGGCTTCACCCTAGGGTGTTGTTCCACCGGATCGAATAGTTAGGGCCTAAGAAGTGACCGCCAGACTCATAAAATACAATATAAATACAACAGTTTTTCCATCATATAAAAGGAATAATTGCAACCAGTATGAAAGTTATGGTCATTTCTACTTTCCGGGCAACCTAGGCTTCACGATAGGGCGTTGTTCCAACAGATCGAATAGCTAGGGACTTAGAATTCAACGCCTTAAGAATAAAATACAATATAAGTACAACAGTTTTTCCATCGTATAAAATGAATAATTGCAACCAGTGTGAAAGTTATGGTCATTTCTACATTTCGAGCAACCTAGGGTTCACTGTAGGGCGTTGCTCCACCAGATCGAATAGTTAGGGCCTTAGAAGTCAACGCCAGAAGCATAAAATACAATAAAGATGCAACAGTTTTTCCATCGTATAACAGGAATAATTCCAACCAGTGTGAAGGTAATGGTATGTTCTACGTTCCGGGCAACCTATGCTTCACTCTAGGGCCGTGCTCTACCAGATTAAATAGTTAGGGCCTAAGAAGTCAACGCCAGAAGCATAAAACACAATATAAATACAACAGCTTTTCCATCGTATATAATGTATATTTGCAAACAGTGTGAAAGTAATGGTCATTTCCATGTTCCGGGCAATCTAGTCTCCACTCTAGGGCGTTGTACCACCAGATCGAATAGTTAGGGCCTAAGAAGTCAACGCCAGAAGCATAAAACACAATATAAATACAACAGCTTTTACATCGTATAAAATGTATATTTGCAAACAGTGTGAAAGTAATGGTCATTTCCATGTTCCGGGCAACCTGGACTTCACTCTAGGTTGTTGCTCCACCAGATCGAATAGTTAGGGCCTTAGAAGTCAACGCCAGAAGCATAAAATACAATATAAATGTAACAGTTTTTCCATCGTATAAAACGAATAATAGCAATCAGTGTGAAAGTTATGTTCATGTCAACGTTCCGGTCAATCTAGGCTTCACTCTAGGGCGATGCTCCACCAGATCAATCAGTTAGGGCCTTAGAAGTCAACGCCCGAAGCATAAAATAAAAATAAATAGAACAGTTTTTCCATTGTATAAAACGAATAGTTGCTACCTGTGTGAAAGTTATGGTCATTTCTACGTTCTGGGCAACCTAGGCTTCACTCTAGGGCGTTGTTCCGCCAGATCGAATAGTTAGGGCCTAAGCAGTGAAAGCCAGAAGCATAAAATACAATATAAATACAACTGTTTTTCTATCATATAAAACGAATAATAGCAACCCGTGTGAAAGTGATGGTCATTTCTACGTTCCGGGCAACATAGGCTTCACTCTAGAGCGTTGCTCCACCAGATCAAACAGTTAGGGCCTAAGAAGTCAACGCCAGAAGCATAAAACACAATATAAATACAACAGCTTTTCCATCGTATATAATGTATATTTGCAAACAGTATGAAAGTAATGGTCATTTCCATGTTCCGGGCAACCTAGACTTCACTCTAGGTTGTTGCTCCACCAGACCGAATAGTTAGGGCCTTAGAAGTCAACGCCCGAAGCATAAAATACAAAATAAATAAAACACTTTTTCCATCGTATAAAACGTATAATTGCTACCAGTGTGGAAGTTATGGTCATATCTACGTTCCGGGCAACCTGGGCTTTACTCTAGGGCGTTGTTCCGCCAGATCGAATAGTTAGGGCCTAAGCAGTGAACGCCAGAAGCACAAAATACAATATTAATACAACAGTTTTTCCATCATATAAAACGAATAATTGCAACCAGTATGAAAGTTATGGTCATTTCTACGTTCCGGGCAACCTAGGCGTCACGATAGGGCGTTGCTCCAACAGATCGAATAGTTAGGGCCTTAGAAGTCAACGCCCGAAGCATAAAATGCAAACTAAATAGAACAGTTTTTCCATTGAATAAAACGAATAATTGCTACCAGTGTAAAAGTTATTGTCATTTCTACGTTCCGGACAACCTAGGCTTCACCCTAGGGCGTTGTTCCACCAGATCGAATAGTTAGGGCCTAAGAAGTGACCGCCAGAAGCATAAAATACAATATAAATGCAACAGTTTTTCCATCATATAAAACGAATAATTGCAACCAGTATGAAAGTTATGGTCATTTCTACTTTCCGGGCAACCTAGGCTTCACGATAGGGCGTTCTTCCAACAGATCGAATAGTTAGGGCCTTAGAGGTCAACGCCTTAAGAATAAAATACAATATAAGTACAACAGTTTTTCCATCGTATAAAATGAATAATTGCAACCAGTGTGAAAGTTATGGTCATTTCTACATTTCGAGCAACCTAGGGTTCACTGTAGGGCGTTGCTCCGCCAGATCGAATAGTTAGGGCCTTAGAAGTCAACGCCAGAAGCATAAAATACAATAAAGATGCAACAGTTTTTCCATCGTATAACAGGAATAATTCCAACCAGTGTGAAGGTAATGGTATGTTCTACGTTCCGGGCAACCTATGCTTCACTCTAGGTCCGTGCTCTACCAGATTAAATAGTTAGGGCCTAAGAAGTCAACGCCAGAAGCATAAAACACAATATAAATACAACAGCTTTTCCATCGTATATAATGTATATTTGCAAACAGTGTGAAAGTAATGGTCATTTCCATGTTCCGGGCAATCTAGTCTTCACTCTAGGGCGTTGTACCACCAGATCGAATAGTTAGGGCCTAAGAAGTCAACGCCAGAAGCATAAAACACAATATAAATACAACAGCTTTTACATCGTATAAAATGTATATTTGCAAACAGTGTGAAAGTAATGGTCATTTCCATGTTCCGGGCAACCTGGACTTCACTCTAGGTTGTTGCTCCACCAGATCGAATAGTTAGGGCCTTAGAAGTCAACGCCCGAAGCATAAAATACAAAATAAATAAAACACTTTTTCCATCGTATAAAACGAATAATTGCTGCCAGTGTGGAAGTTATGGTCATTTCTACGTTCCGGGCAACCTGGGCTTTACCCTAGGGCGGTGCTCCACCAGATCGAATTGTTAGGGCCTTAGAAGTCAACCCCCGAAGCATAAAATGAAAAATAAATAGAACAGTTTTTCCATTGTATAAAACGAATAATTGCTACCAGTGTGAAAGTTATGGTCATTTCTACGTTCAGGGCAACCTACCCTTCACCCTAGGGCGTTGTTTCACCAGATCGAATAGTTATGGCCTAAGAAGTGAACGCCAGAAGCATAAAATACAATATAAATACAACAGTTTTTCCATGATATAAAACGAATAATTGCAACCAGTATGAAAGTTATGGTCATATCTACTTTCCGGGCAACCTAGGCTTCACGATAGGGCGTTGCTCCAACAGATTGAATAGTTAGGGCCTTAGAAGTCAATGCCCGAAGCATAAAATGCAATAAAAATACAACAGTTTTTCCATCACATAACAGGAATAATTGCAAGCAGTTTGAAAGTGATGGTCATTTCTACGTACCGGGCACCCTAGGCTTCACTCTAGGGCGTTGCTCCACCAGATCGTATAGTTAGGGCCTTAGAAGTCAACGCCAGAAGCATAAAATACAATATAAATGTAACAGTTTTTCCATCGTATAGAACGAATAATAGCAATCAGTGTGAAAGTTATGTTCATGTCAACGTTCCGGTCAATCTAGGCTTCACTCTAGGGCGATGCTCCACCAGATCAATCAGTTAGGGCCTTAGAAGTCAACGCCCGAAGCATAAAATAAAAATAAATAGAACAGTTTTTCCATTGTATAAAACGAATAGTTGCTACCGGTGTGAAAGTTATGGTCATTTCTACGTTCTGGGCAACCTAGGCTTCACTCTAGGGCGTTGTTCCGCCAGATCGAATAGTTAGGGCCTAAGCAGTGAACGCCAGAAGCATAAAATACAATATAAATACAACTGTTTTTCTATCATATAAAACGAATAATAGCAACCCGTGTGAAAGTGATGGTCATTTCTACGTTCCGGGCAACATAGGCTTCACTCTAGAGCGTTGCTCCACCAGATCAAACAGTTAGGGCCTAAGAAGTCAACGCCAGAAGCATAAAACACAATATAAATACAAAAGCTTTTCCATCGTATATAATGTATATTTGCAAACAGTATGAAAGTAATGGTCATTTCCATGTTCCGGGCAACCTAGACTTCACTCTAGGTTGTTGCTCCACCAGACCGAATAGTTAGGGCCTCAGAAGTCAACGCCCGAAGCATAAAATACAAAATAAATAAAACACTTTTTCCATCGTATAAAACGAATAATTGCTACCAGTGTGGAAGTTATGGTCATATCTACGTTCCGGGCAACCTGGGCTTTACTCTAGGGCGTTGTTCCGCCAGATCGAATAGTTAGGGCCTAAGCAGTGAACGCCAGAAGCACAAAATACAATATTAATACAACAGTTTTTCCATCATATAAAACGAATAATTGCAACCAGTATGAAAGTTATGGTCATTTCTACGTTCCGGGCAACCTAGGCGTCACGATAGGGCGTTGCTCCAACAGATCGAATAGTTAGGGCCTTAGAAGTCAACGCCCGAAGCATAAAATGCAAACTAAATAGAACAGTTTTTCCATTGAATAAAACGAATAATTGCTACCAGTGTAAAAGTTATTGTCATTTCTACGTTCCGGACAACCTAGGCTTCACCCTAGGGCGTTGTTCCACCAGATCGAATAGTTAGGGCCTAAGAAGTGACCGCCAGAAGCATAAAATACAATATAAATGCAACAGTTTTTCCATCATATAAAACGAATAATTGCAACCAGTATGAAAGTTATGGTCATTTCTACTTTCCGGGCAACCTAGGCTTCACGATAGGGCGTTCTTCCAACAGGTCGAATAGTTAGGCCCTTAGAGGTCAACGCCCGAAGCATAAAATGCAATAAAAATACAACAGTTTTTCCATCACATAACAGGAATAATTGCAAGCAGTTTGAAAGTGATGGTCATTTCTACGTACCGGGCACCCTACGCTTCACTCTAGGGCGTTGCTCCACCAGATCGAATAGTTACGGCCTTAAAAGTCAACGCCAGAAGCATAAAATACAATAAAGATGCAACAGTTTTTCCATCGTATAACAGGAATAATTGCAACCAGTGTGAAGGTAATGGTATGTTCTACGTTCCGGGCAACCTAGGCGTCACTCTAGGGCGTTGCTCCACCACACCTAATGGCTACGGCCTTAGAAGTCATCCCCAGATGAATAAAATACGATAAAGATGCAACAGTTTTTCCATCGTATAAAACGAATAATTGCAACCAGTGTGAAAGTTATGGTCATTTCTACTTTACGGGCAACCTAGACTTCACCCTAGGGCGTTGTTCCACCAGATCGAACAGTTAGGGCCTAAGAAGTCAACGCCAGAAGCATAAAATACAATATAAATATAACAGTTTTTCCATTGTATAAAACGAATAATTGCTACCAGTGTAAAAGTTATTGTCATTTCTACGTTCCGGACAACCTAGGCTTCACCCTAGGGTGTTGTTCCACCGGATCGAATAGTTAGGGCCTAAGAAGTGACCGCCAGACGCATAAAATACAATATAAATACAACAGTTTTTCCATCATATAAAACGAATAATTGCAACCAGTATGAAAGTTATGGTCATTTCTACTTTCCGGGCAACCTAGGCTTCACGATAGGGCGTTGTTCCAACAGATCGAATAGTTAGGGCCTTAGAGGTCAACGCCCGAAGCATAAAATGCAATAAAAATACAACGGTTTTTCCATCACATAACAGGAATAATTGCAAGCAGTATGAAAGTACTGGTCATTTCTACGTTCCGGGTAACCTTGGTTTCACGCTAGGGCGTTGCTCCACCAGATCGAATAGCTAGGGACTTAGAATTCAACGCCTTAAGAATAAAATACAATATAAGTACAACAGTTTTTCCATCGTATAAAATGAATAATTGCAACCAGTGTGAAAGTTATGGTCATTTCTACATTTCGAGCAACCTAGGGTTCACTGTAGGGCGTTGCTCCACCAGATCGAATAGTTAGGGCCTTAGAAGCCAACGCCAGAAGCATAAAATACAATAAAGATGCAACAGTTTTTCCATCGTATAACAGGAATAATTCCAACCAGTGTGAAGGTAATGGTATGTTCTACGTTCCGGGCAACCTATGCTTCACTCTAGGGCCGTGCTCTACCAGATTAAATAGTTAGGGCCTAAGAAGTCAACGCCAGAAGCATAAAACACAATATAAATACAACAGATTTTCCATCGTATATAATGTATATTTGCAAACAGTGTCAAAGTAATGGTCATTTCCATGTTCCGGGCAATCTAGTCTTCACTCTAGGGCGTTGTACCACCAGATCGAATAGTTAGGGCCTAAGAAGTCAACGCCAGAAGCATAAAACACAATATAAATACAACAGCTTTTCCATCGTATATAATGTATATTTGCAAACAGTGTGAAAGTAATGGTCATTTCCATGTTCCGGGCAACCTAGACTTCACAATAGGTTGTTGCTCCACCAGATCGAATAGTTAGGGCCTTAGAAGTCAACGCCCGAAGCATAAAATACAAAATAAATAAAACACTTTTTCCATCGTATAAAACGAAAAATTGCTACCAGTGTGGAAGTTATGGTCATTTCTACGTTCCGGGCAACCTGGGCTTTACTCTAGGGCGTTGTTCCGCCAGATCGAATAGTTAGGGCCTAAGCAGTTAACGCCAGAAGCATAAAATACTATATTAATACAACAGTTTTTCCATCATATAAAACGAATAATTGCAAGCAGTATGAAAGTACTGGTCATTTCTACGTTCCGGGTAACCTAGGTTTCACGCTAGGGCGTTGGTCCACCAGATCGAATAGCTAGGGACTTAGAATTCAACGCCTTAAGAATAAAATACAATATAAGTACAACAGTTTTTCCATCGTATAAAATGAATAATTGCAACCAGTGTGAAAGTTATGGTCATTTCTACATTTCGAGCAACCTAGGGTTCACTGTAGGGCGTTGCTCCACCAGATCGAATAGTTAGGGCCTTAGAAGTCAACGCCAGAAGCATAAAATACAATAAAGATGCAACAGTTTTTCCATCGTATAACAGGAATAATTCCAACCAGTGTGAAGGTAATGGTATGTTCTACGTTCCGGGCAACCTATGCTTCACTCTAGGGCCGTGCTCTACCAGATTAAATAGTTAGGGCCTAAGAAGTCAACGCCAGAAGCATAAAACACAATATAAATACAACAGCTTTTCCATCGTATATAATGTATATTTGCAAACAGTGTGACAGTAATGGTCATTTCCATGTTCCGGGCAATCTAGTCTTCACTCTAGGGCGTTGTACCACCAGATCGAATAGTTAGGGCCTAAGAAGTCAACGCCAGAAGCATAAAACACAATATAAATACAACAGCTTTTACATCGTATAAAATGTATATTTGCAAACAGTGTGAAAGTAATGGTCATTTCCATGTTCCGGGCAACCTGGACTTCACTCTAGGTTGTTGCTCCACCAGATCGAATAGTTAGGGCCTAAGGAGTCAACGCCAGAAGCATAAAACACAATATAAATACAACAGCTTTTCCATCGTATATAATGTATATTTGCAAACAGTGTGAAAGTAATGGTCATTTCCATGTTCCGGGCAACCTGGACTTCACTCTAGGGCGTTGCTCCACCAGATCGAATAGTTAGGGCCTTAGAAGTCAACGCCAGAAGCATAAAATACAATAAAGATGCAACAGTTTTTCCATCGTATAACAGGAATAATTGCAACCAGTGTGAAAGTAATGGTATGTTCTACGTTCCGGGCAACCTAGGCGTCACGATAGGGCGTTGCTCCACCAGATCGAATAGTTAGGGCCTTAGAAGTCAACGCCCGAAGCATAAAATGAAAAATAAATAGAACAGTTTTTCCATTGTATAAAACAAATAATTGCTACCAGTGTGAAAGTTATGGTCATTTCTACGTTCCGGGCAACCTAGACTTCACTCTAGGGCGTTGCTCCACCAGATCGAATAGTTAGGGCCTTACAAGTCAACGCCAGAAGCATAAAATACAATAAAGATGCAACAGTTTTTCCATCGTATAACAGGAATAATTGCAACCAGTGTGAACGTAATGGTATGTTCTACGTTCCGGGCAACCTATGCTTCACTCTAGGGCCGTGCTCTACCAGATTAAATAGTTAGGGCCTAAGAAGTCAACGCCAGAAGCATAAAACACAATATAAATACAACAGCTTTTCCATCGTATATAATGTATATTTGCAAACAGTGTGAAAGTAATGGTCATTTCCATGTTCCGGGCAACTTAGACTTCACAATAGGTTGTTGCTCCACCAGATCGAATAGTTAGGGCCTTAGAAGTCAACGCCCGAAGCATAAAATACAAAATAAATAAAACACTTTTTCCATCGTATAAAACGAAAAATTGCTACCAGTGTGGAAGTTATGGTCATTTCTACGTTCCGGGCAACCTGGGCTTTACTCTAGGGCGTTGTTCCGCCAGATCGAATAGCTAGGGACTTAGAATTCAACGCCTTAAGAATAAAATACAATATAAGTACAACAGTTTTTCCATCGTATAAAATGAATAATTGCAACCAGTGTGAAAGTTATGGTCATTTCTACATTTCGAGCAACCTAGGGTTCACTGTAGGGCGTTGCTCCACCAGATCGAATAGTTAGGGCCTTAGAAGTCAACGCCAGAAGCATAAAATACAATAAAGATGCTACAGTTTTTCCATCGTATAACAGGAATAATTCCAACCAGTGTGAAGGTAATGGTATGTTCTACGTTCCGGGCAACCTATGCTTCACTCTAGGGCCGTGCTCTACCAGATTAAATAGTTAGGGCCTAAGAAGTCAACGCCAGAAGCATAAAACACAATATAAATACAACAGCTTTTCCATCGTATATAATGTATATTTGCAAACAGTGTGAAAGTAATGGTCATTTCCATGTTCCGGGCAATCTAGTCTTCACTCTAGGGCGTTGTACCACCAGATCGAATAGTTAGGGCCTAAGAAGTCAACGCCAGAAGCATAAAACACAATATAAATACAACAGCTTTTACATCGTATAAAATGTATATTTGCAAACAGTGTGAAAGTAATGGTCATTTCCATGTTCCGGGCAACCTGGACTTCACTCTAGGTTGTTGCTCCACCAGATCGAATAGTTAGGGCCTTAGAAGTCAACGCCCGAAGCATAAAATACAAAATAAATAAAACACTTTTTCCATCGTATAAAACGAATAATTGCTGCCAGTGTGGAAGTTATGGTCATTTCTACGTTCCGGGCAACCTGGGCTTTACCCTAGGGCGGTGCTCCACCAGATCGAATTGTTAGGGCCTTAGAAGTCAACCCCCGAAGCATAAAATGAAAAATAAATAGAACAGTTTTTCCATTGTATAAAACGAATAATTGCTACCAGTGTGAAAGTTATGGTCATTTCTACGTTCAGGGCAACCTACCCTTCACCCTAGGGCGTTGTTTCACCAGATCGAATAGTTATGGCCTAAGAAGTGAACGCCAGAAGCATAAAATACAATATAAATACAACAGTTTTTCCATCATATAAAACGAATAATTGCAACCAGTATGAAAGTTATGGTCATATCTACTTTCCGGGCAACCTAGGCTTCACGATAGGGCGTTGCTCCAACAGATTGAATAGTTAGGGCCTTAGAAGTCAATGCCCGAAGCATAAAATGCAATAAAAATACAACAGTTTTTCCATCACATAACAGGAATAATTGCAAGCAGTTTGAAAGTGATGGTCATTTCTACGTACCGGGCACCCTAGGCTTCACTCTAGGGCGTTGCTCCACCAGATCGTATAGTTAGGGCCTTAGAAGTCAACGCCAGAAGCATAAAATACAATATAAATGTAACAGTTTTTCCATCGTATAAAACGAATAATAGCAATCAGTGTGAAAGTTATGTTCATGTCAACGTTCCGGTCAATCTAGGCTTCACTCTAGGGCGATGCTCCACCAGATCAATCAGTTAGGGCCTTAGAAGTCAACGCCCGAAGCATAAAATAAAAATAAATAGAACAGTTTTTCCATTGTATAAAACGAATAGTTGCTACCGGTGTGAAAGTTATGGTCATTTCTACGTTCTGGGCAACCTAGGCTTCACTCTAGGGCGTTGTTCCGCCAGATCGAATAGTTAGGGCCTAAGCAGTGAACGCCAGAAGCATAAAATACAATATAAATACAACAGTTTTTCCATCATATAAAACGAATAATTGCAACCAGTATGAAAGTTATGGTCATTTCTACTTTCCGGGCAACCTAGGCTTCACGATAGGGCGTTGTTCAAACAGATCGAATAGTTAGGGCCTTAGAGGTCAACGCCCGAAGCATAAAATGCAATAAAAATACAACAGTTATTCCATCACATAACAGGAATAATTGCAAGCAGTTTGAAAGTGATGGTCATTTCTACGTACCGGGAACCCTAGGCTTCACTCTAGGGCGTTGCTCCACCAGATCGAATAGTTACGGCCTTAGAAGTCAACGCCAGAAGCATAAAATACAATAAAGATGCAACAGTTTTTCCATCGTATAACAGGAATAATTGCAACCAGTGTGAAGGTAATGGTATGTTCTACGTTCCGGGCAACCTAGTCGTCACTATAGGGCGTTGTTCCACCAGATCGAATAGTTAGGGCCTAAGAAGTCAACGCCAGAAGAATAAAATACAATATAAGTACAAAAGTTTTTCCATCGTATAAAATGAATAATTGCAAACATTGTGAAAGTAATGGTCATTTCTACGTTCCGGGCAACCTAGGCGTCACTCTAGGGCGTTGCTCCACCACACCTAATCGCTACGGCCTTAGAAGTCAACCCCAGTGGAATAAAATACAATAAAGATGCCACAGCTTTTCCATCGTACAAAACGAATAATTGCAACCAGTGTGAAAGTTATGGTCAGTTCTACGTTCCGGGCAACCTAGACTTCACTCTAGGGCGTTGCTCCACCAGATCGAATAGTTAGGGCCTTAGAAGTCAACGCCAGAAGCATAAAATACAATAAAGATGCAACAGTTTTTCCATCGTATAACAGGAATAATTCCAACCAGTGTGAAGGTAATGGTATGTTCTACGTTCCGGGCAACCTATGCTTCACTCTAGGGCCGTGCTCTACCAGATTAAATAGTTAGGGCCTAAGAAGTCAACGCCAGAAGCATAAAACACAATATAAATACAACAGCTTTTCCATCGTATATAATGTATATTTGCAAACAGTGTGACAGTAATGGTCATTTCCATGTTCCGGGCAATCTAGTCTTCACTCTAGGGCGTTGTACCACCAGATCGAATAGTTAGGGCCTAAGAAGTCAACGCCAGAAGCATAAAACACAATATAAATACAACAGCTTTTACATCGTATAAAATGTATATTTGCAAACAGTGTGAAAGTAATGGTCATTTCCATGTTCCGGGCAACCTGGACTTCACTCTAGGTTGTTGCTCCACCAGATCGAATAGTTAGGGCCTAAGGAGTCAACGCCAGAAGCATAAAACACAATATAAATACAACAGCTTTTCCATCGTATATAATGTATATTTGCAAACAGTGTGAAAGTAATGGTCATTTCCATGTTCCGGGCAACCTGGACTTCACTCTAGGGCGTTGCTCCACCAGATCGAATAGTTAGGGCCTTAGAAGTCAACGCCAGAAGCATAAAATACAATAAAGATGCAACAGTTTTTCCATCGTATAACAGGAATAATTGCAACCAGTGTGAAAGTAATGGTATGTTCTACGTTCCGGGCAACCTAGGCGTCACGATAGGGCGTTGCTCCACCAGATCGAATAGTTAGGGCCTTAGAAGTCAACGCCCGAAGCATAAAATGAAAAATAAATAGAACAGTTTTTCCATTGTATAAAACAAATAATTGCTACCAGTGTGAAAGTTATGGTCATTTCTACGTTCCGGGCAACCTAGACTTCACTCTAGGGCGTTGCTCCACCAGATCGAATAGTTAGGGCCTTACAAGTCAACGCCAGAAGCATAAAATACAATAAAGATGCAACAGTTTTTCCATCGTATAACAGGAATAATTGCAACCAGTGTGAACGTAATGGTATGTTCTACGTTCCGGGCAACCTATGCTTCACTCTAGGGCCGTGCTCTACCAGATTAAATAGTTAGGGCCTAAGAAGTCAACGCCAGAAGCATAAAACACAATATAAATACAACAGCTTTTCCATCGTATATAATGTATATTTGCAAACAGTGTGAAAGTAATGGTCATTTCCATGTTCCGGGCAACCTAGACTTCACAATAGGTTGTTGCTCCACCAGATCGAATAGTTAGGGCCTTAGAAGTCAACGCCCGAAGCATAAAATACAAAATAAATAAAACACTTTTTCCATCGTATAAAACGAAAAATTGCTACCAGTGTGGAAGTTATGGTCATTTCTACGTTCCGGGCAACCTGGGCTTTACTCTAGGGCGTTGTTCCGCCAGATCGAATAGCTAGGGACTTAGAATTCAACGCCTTAAGAATAAAATACAATATAAGTACAACAGTTTTTCCATCGTATAAAATGAATAATTGCAACCAGTGTGAAAGTTATGGTCATTTCTACATTTCGAGCAACCTAGGGTTCACTGTAGGGCGTTGCTCCACCAGATCGAATAGTTAGGGCCTTAGAAGTCAACGCCAGAAGCATAAAATACAATAAAGATGCAACAGTTTTTCCATCGTATAACAGGAATAATTCCAACCAGTGTGAAGGTAATGGTATGTTCTACGTTCCGGGCAACCTATGCTTCACTCTAGGGCCGTGCTCTACCAGATTAAATAGTTAGGGCCTAAGAAGTCAACGCCAGAAGCATAAAACACAATATAAATACAACAGCTTTTCCATCGTATATAATGTATATTTGCAAACAGTGTGAAAGTAATGGTCATTTCCATGTTCCGGGCAATCTAGTCTTCACTCTAGGGCGTTGTACCACCAGATCGAATAGTTAGGGCCTAAGAAGTCAACGCCAGAAGCATAAAACACAATATAAATACAACAGCTTTTACATCGTATAAAATGTATATTTGCAAACAGTGTGAAAGTAATGGTCATTTCCATGTTCCGGGCAACCTGGACTTCACTCTAGGTTGTTGCTCCACCAGATCGAATAGTTAGGGCCTTAGAAGTCAACGCCCGAAGCATAAAATACAAAATAAATAAAACACTTTTTCCATCGTATAAAACGAATAATTGCTGCCAGTGTGGAAGTTATGGTCATTTCTACGTTCCGGGCAACCTGGGCTTTACCCTAGGGCGGTGCTCCACCAGATCGAATTGTTAGGGCCTTAGAAGTCAACCCCCGAAGCATAAAATGAAAAATAAATAGAACAGTTTTTCCATTGTATAAAACGAATAATTGCTACCAGTGTGAAAGTTATGGTCATTTCTACGTTCAGGGCAACCTACCCTTCACCCTAGGGCGTTGTTTCACCAGATCGAATAGTTATGGCCTAAGAAGTGAACGCCAGAAGCATAAAATACAATATAAATACAACAGTTTTTCCATCATATAAAACGAATAATTGCAACCAGTATGAAAGTTATGGTCATATCTACTTTCCGGGCAACCTAGGCTTCACGATAGGGCGTTGCTCCAACAGATTGAATAGTTAGGGCCTTAGAAGTCAATGCCCGAAGCATAAAATGCAATAAAAATACAACAGTTTTTCCATCACATAACAGGAATAATTGCAAGCAGTTTGAAAGTGATGGTCATTTCTACGTACCGGGCACCCTAGGCTTCACTCTAGGGCGTTGCTCCACCAGATCGTATAGTTAGGGCCTTAGAAGTCAACGCCAGAAGCATAAAATACAATATAAATGTAACAGTTTTTCCATCGTATAAAACGAATAATAGCAATCAGTGTGAAAGTTATGTTCATGTCAACGTTCCGGTCAATCTAGGCTTCACTCTAGGGCGATGCTCCACCAGATCAATCAGTTAGGGCCTTAGAAGTCAACGCCCGAAGCATAAAATAAAAATAAATAGAACAGTTTTTCCATTGTATAAAACGAATAGTTGCTACCGGTGTGAAAGTTATGGTCATTTCTACGTTCTGGGCAACCTAGGCTTCACTCTAGGGCGTTGTTCCGCCAGATCGAATAGTTAGGGCCTAAGCAGTGAACGCCAGAAGCATAAAATACAATATAAATACAACTGTTTTTCTATCATATAAAACGAATAATAGCAACCCGTGTGAAAGTGATGATCATTTCTACGTTCCGGGCAACATAGGCTTCACTCTAGAGCGTTGCTCCACCAGATCAAACAGTTAGGGCCTAAGAAGACAACGCCAGAAGCATAAAACACAATATAAATACAACAGCTTTTCCATCGTATATAATGTATATTTGCAAACAGTATGAAAGTAATGGTCATTTCCATGTTCCGGGCAACCTAGACTTCACTCTAGGTTGTTGCTCCACCAGACCGAATAGTTAGGGCCTTAGAAGTCAACGCCCGAAGCATAAAATACAAAATAAATAAAACACTTTTTCCATCGTATAAAACGAATAATTGCTACCAGTGTGGAAGTTATGGTCATATCTACGTTCCGGGCAACCTGGGCTTTACTCTAGGGCGTTGTTCCGCCAGATCGAATAGTTAGGGCCTAAGCAGTGAACGCCAGAAGCACAAAATACAATATTAATACAACAGTTTTTCCATCATATAAAACGAATAATTGCAACCAGTATGAAAGTTATGGTCATTTCTACGTTCCGGGCAACCTAGGCGTCACGATAGGGCGTTGCTCCAACAGATCGAATAGTTAGGGCCTTAGAAGTCAACGCCCGAAGCATAAAATGCAAACTAAATAGAACAGTTTTTCCATTGAATAAAACGAATAATTGCTACCAGTGTAAAAGTTATTGTCATTTCTACGTTCCGGACAACCTAGGCTTCACCCTAGGGCGTTGTTCCACCAGATCGAATAGTTAGGGCCTAAGAAGTGACCGCCAGAAGCATAAAATACAATATAAATACAACAGTTTTTCCATCATATAAAACGAATAATTGCAACCAGTATGAAAGTTATGGTCATTTCTACTTTCCGGGCAACCTAGGCTTCACGATAGGGCGTTGTTCAAACAGATCGAATAGTTAGGGCCTTAGAGGTCAACGCCCGAAGCATAAAATGCAATAAAAATACAACAGTTATTCCATCACATAACAGGAATAATTGCAAGCAGTTTGAAAGTGATGGTCATTTCTACGTACCGGGAACCCTAGGCTTCACTCTAGGGCGTTGCTCCACCAGATCGAATAGTTACGGCCTTAGAAGTCAACGCCAGAAGCATAAAATACAATAAAGATGCAACAGTTTTTCCATCGTATAACAGGAATAATTGCAACCAGTGTGAAGGTAATGGTATGTTCTACGTTCCGGGCAACCTAGTCGTCACTATAGGGCGTTGTTCCACCAGATCGAATAGTTAGGGCCTAAGAAGTCAACGCCAGAAGAATAAAATACAATATAAGTACAAAAGTTTTTCCATCGTATAAAATGAATAATTGCAAACATTGTGAAAGTAATGGTCATTTCTACGTTCCGGGCAACCTAGGCGTCACTCTAGGGCGTTGCTCCACCACACCTAATCGCTACGGCCTTAGAAGTCAACCCCAGTGGAATAAAATACAATAAAGATGCCACAGCTTTTCCATCGTACAAAACGAATAATTGCAACCAGTGTGAAAGTTATGGTCAGTTCTACGTTCCGGGCAACCTAGACTTCACTCTAGGGCGTTGCTCCACCAGATCGAATAGTTAGGGCCTTAGAAGTCAACGCCAGAAGCATAAAATACAATAAAGATGCAACAGTTTTTCCATCGTATAACAGGAATAATTGCAACCAGTGTGAACGTAATGGTATGTTCTACGTTCCGGGCAACCTATGCTTCACTCTAGGGCCGTGCTCTACCAGATTAAATAGTTAGGGCCTAAGAAGTCAACGCCAGAAGCATAAAACACAATATAAATACAACAGCTTTTCCATCGTATATAATGTATATTTGCAAACAGTGTGAAAGTAATGGTCATTTCCATGTTCCGGGCAACCTAGACTTCACAATAGGTTGTTGCTCCACCAGATCGAATAGTTAGGGCCTTAGAAGTCAACGCCCGAAGCATAAAATACAAAATAAATAAAACACTTTTTCCATCGTATAAAACGAAAAATTGCTACCAGTGTGGAAGTTATGGTCATTTCTACGTTCCGGGCAACCTGGGCTTTACTCTAGGGCGTTGTTCCGCCAGATCGAATAGTTAGGGCCTAAGCAGTTAACGCCAGAAGCATAAAATACTATATTAATACAACAGTTTTTCCATCATATAAAACGAATAATTGCAACCAGTATGAAAGTTATGGTCATTTCTACGTTCCGGGCAACCTAGGCGTCACGATAGGGCGTTGCTCCATCAGATCGAATAGTTAGGGCCTTAGAAGTCAACGCCCGAAGCATAAAATGCAAACTAAATAGAACAGTTTTTCCATTGTATAAAACGAATAATTGCTACCAGTGTAAAAGTTATTGTCATTTCTACGTTCCGGACAACCTAGGCTTCACCCTAGGGCGTTGTTCCACCAGATCGAATAGTTAGGGCCTAAGAAGTGACCGCCAGAAGCATAAAATACAATATAAATACAACAGTTTTTCCATCATATAAAACGAATAATTGCAACCAGTATGAAAGTTATGGTCATTTCTACTTTCCGGGCAACCTAGGCTTCACGATAGGGCGTTGTTCCAACAGATCGAATAGTTAGGGCCTTAGAGGTCAACGCCCGAAGCATAAAATGCAATAAAAATACAACAGTTTTTCCATCACATAACAGGAATAATTGCAAGCAGTGTGAAGGTAATGGTATGTTCTACGTTCCGGGCAACCTATGCTTCACTCTAGGGCCGTGCTCTACCAGATTAAATAGTTAGGGCCTAAGAAGTCAACGCCAGAAGCATAAAACACAATATAAATACAACAGCTTTTCCATCGTATATAATGTATATTTGCAAACAGTGTGAAAGTAATGGTCATTTCCATGTTCCGGGCAATCTAGTCTTCACTCTAGGGCGTTGTACCACCAGAACGAATAGTTAGGGCCTAAGGAGTCAACGCCAGAAGCATAAAACACAATATAAATACAACAGCTTTTCCATCGTATATAATGTATATTTGCAAACAGTGTGAAAGTAATGGTCATTTCCATGTTCCGGGCAACCTGGACTTCACTCTAGGGCGTTGCTCCACCAGATCGAATAGTTAGGGCCTTAGAAGTCAACGCCAGAAGCATAAAATACAATAAAGATGCAACAGTTTTTCCATCGTATAACAGGAATAATTGCAACCAGTGTGAAGGTAATGGTATGTTCTACGTTCCGGGCAACCTAGGCGTCACGATAGGGCGTTGCTCCACCAGATCGAATAGTTAGGGCCTTAGAAGTCAACGCCCGAAGCATAAAATGAAAAATAAATAGAACAGTTTTTCCATTGTATAAAACGAATAATTGCTACCAGTGTGAAAGTTATGGTCATTTCTACGTTCAGGGCAACCTACCCTTCACCCTAGGGCGTTGTTTCACCAGATCGAATAGTTATGGCCTAAGAAGTGAACGCCAGAAGCATAAAATACAATATAAATACAACAGTTTTTCCATCATATAAAACGAATAATTGCAACCAGTATGAAAGTTATGGTCATATCTACTTTCCGGTCAATCTAGGCTTCACTCTAGGGCGATGCTCCACCAGATCAATCAGTTAGGGCCTTAGAAGTCAACGCCCGAAGCATAAAATAAAAATAAATAGAACAGTTTTTCCATTGTATAAAACGAATAGTTGCTACCGGTGTGAAAGTTATGGTCATTTCTACGTTCTGGGCAACCTAGGCTTCACTCTAGGGCGTTGTTCCGCCAGATCGAATAGTTAGGGCCTAAGCAGTGAACGCCAGAAGCATAAAATGCAATATAAATACAACTGTTTTTCTATCATATAAAACGAATAATAGCAACCCGTGTGAAAGTGATAATCATTTCTACGTTCCGGGCATCATAGGCTTCACTCTAGAGCGTTGCTCCACCAGATCAAACAGTTAGGGCCTAAGAAGTCAACGCCAGAAGCATAAAACACAATATAAATACAACAGCTTTTCCATCGTATATAATGTATATTTGCAAACAGTATGAAAGTAATTGTCATTTCCATGTTCCGGGCAACCTAGACTTCACTCTAGGTTGTTGCTCCACCAGACCGAATAGTTAGGGCCTTAGAAGTCAACGCCCGAAGCATAAAATACAAAATAAATAAAACACTTTTTCCATCGTATAAAACGAATAATTGCTACCAGTGTGGAAGTTATGGTCATTTCTACGTTCCGGGCAACCTGGGCTTTACTCTAGGGCGTTGTTCCGCCAGATCGAATAGTTAGGGCCTAAGCAGT
Source organism: Calliopsis andreniformis (assembly GCF_051401765.1). Lineage (NCBI taxonomy): Eukaryota > Metazoa > Arthropoda > Insecta > Hymenoptera > Andrenidae > Calliopsis > Calliopsis andreniformis. The sequence goes on from NW_027480424.1 coordinate 8,963,992, forward strand.
TAACGCCAGAAGCATAAAATACTATATTAATACAACAGTTTTTCCATCATATAAAACGAATAATTGCAAGCAGTATGAAAGTACTGGTCATTTCTACGTTCCGGGTAACCTAGGTTTCACGCTAGGGCGTTGCTCCACCAGATCGAATAGCTAGGGACTTAGAAATCAACGCCTTAAGAATAAAATACAATATAAGTACAACAGTTTTTCCATCGTATAAAATGAATAATTGCAACCAGTGTGAAAGTTATGGTCATTTCTACATTTCGAGCAACCTAGGGTTCACTGTAGGGCGTTGCTCCACCAGATCGAATAGTTAGGGCCTTAGAAGTCAACGCCAGAAGCATAAAATACAATAAAGATGCAACAGTTTTTCCATCGTATAACAGGAATAATTCCAACCAGTGTGAAGGTAGTGGTATGTTCTACGTTCCGGGCAACCTATGCTTCACTCTAGGGCCGTGCTCTACCAGATTAAATAGTTAGGGCCTAAGAAGTCAACGCCAGAAGCATAAAACACAATATAAATACAACAGCTTTTCCATCGTATATAATGTATATTTGCAAACAGTGTGAAAGTAATGGTCATTTCCATGTTCCGGGCAATCTAGTCTTCACTCTAGGGCGTTGTACCACCAGATCGAATAGTTAGGGCCTAAGAAGTCAACGCCAGAAGCATAAAACACAATATAAATACAACAGCTTTTACATCGTATAAAATGTATATTTGCAAACAGTGTGAAAGTAATGGTCATTTCCATGTTCCGGGCAACCTGGACTTCACTCTAGGTTGTTGCTCCACCAGATCCAATAGTTAGGGCCTTAGAAGTCAACGCCCGAAGCATAAAATACAAAATAAATAAAACACTTTTTCCATCGTATAAAACGAATAATTGCTGCCAGTGTGGAAGTTATGGTCATTTCTACGTTCCGGGCAACCTGGGCTTTACCCTAGGGCGGTGCTCCACCAGATCGAATTGTTAGGGCCTTAGAAGTCAACCCCCGAAGCATAAAATGAAAAATAAATAGAACAGTTTTTCCATTGTATAAAACGAATAATTGCTACCAGTGTGAAAGTTATGGTCATTTCTACGTTCAGGGCAACCTACCCTTCACCCTAGGGCGTTGTTTCACCAGATCGAATAGTTATGGCCTAAGAAGTGAACGCCAGAAGCATAAAATACAATATAAATACAACAGTTTTTCCATCATATAAAACGAATAATTGCAACCAGTATGAAAGTTATGGTCATATCTACTTTCCGGGCAACCTAGGCTTCACGATAGGGCGTTGCTCCAACAGATTGAATAGTTAGGGCCTTAGAAGTCAATGCCCGAAGCATAAAATGCAATAAAAATACAACAGTTTTTCCATCACATAACAGGAATAATTGCAAGCAGTTTGAAAGTGATGGTCATTTCTACGTACCGGGCACCCTAGGCTTCACTCTAGGGCGTTGCTCCACCAGATCGTATAGTTAGGGCCTTAGAAGTCAACGCCAGAAGCATAAAATACAATATAAATGTAACAGTTTTTCCATCGTATAAAACGAATAATAGCAATCAGTGTGAAAGTTATGTTCATGTCAACGTTCCGGTCAATCTAGGCTTCACTCTAGGGCGATGCTCCACCAGATCAATCAGTTAGGGCCTTAGAAGTCAACGCCCGAAGCATAAAATAAAAATAAATAGAACAGTTTTTCCATTGTATAAAACGAATAGTTGCTACCGGTGTGAAAGTTATGGTCATTTCTACGTTCTGGGCAACCTAGGCTTCACTCTAGGGCGTTGTTCCGCCAGATCGAATAGTTAGGGCCTAAGCAGTGAACGCCAGAAGCATAAAATACAATATAAATACAACTGTTTTTCTATCATATAAAACGAATAATAGCAACCCGTGTGAAAGTGATGATCATTTCTACGTTCCGGGCAACATAGGCTTCACTCTAGAGCGTTGCTCCACCAGATCAAACAGTTAGGGCCTAAGAAGACAACGCCAGAAGCATAAAACACAATATAAATACAACAGCTTTTCCATCGTATATAATGTATATTTGCAAACAGTATGAAAGTAATGGTCATTTCCATGTTCCGGGCAACCTAGACTTCACTCTAGGTTGTTGCTCCACCAGACCGAATAGTTAGGGCCTTAGAAGTCAACGCCCGAAGCATAAAATACAAAATAAATAAAACACTTTTTCCATCGTATAAAACGAATAATTGCTACCAGTGTGGAAGTTATGGTCATATCTACGTTCCGGGCAACCTGGGCTTTACTCTAGGGCGTTGTTCCGCCAGATCGAATAGTTAGGGCCTAAGCAGTGAACGCCAGAAGCACAAAATACAATATTAATACAACAGTTTTTCCATCATATAAAACGAATAATTGCAACCAGTATGAAAGTTATGGTCATTTCTACGTTCCGGGCAACCTAGGCGTCACGATAGGGCGTTGCTCCAACAGATCGAATAGTTAGGGCCTTAGAAGTCAACGCCCGAAGCATAAAATGCAAACTAAATAGAACAGTTTTTCCATTGAATAAAACGAATAATTGCTACCAGTGTAAAAGTTATTGTCATTTCTACGTTCCGGACAACCTAGGCTTCACCCTAGGGCGTTGTTCCACCAGATCGAATAGTTAGGGCCTAAGAAGTGACCGCCAGAAGCATAAAATACAATATAAATACAACAGTTTTTCCATCATATAAAACGAATAATTGCAACCAGTATGAAAGTTATGGTCATTTCTACTTTCCGGGCAACCTAGGCTTCACGATAGGGCGTTGTTCAAACAGATCGAATAGTTAGGGCCTTAGAGGTCAACGCCCGAAGCATAAAATGCAATAAAAATACAACAGTTATTCCATCACATAACAGGAATAATTGCAAGCAGTTTGAAAGTGATGGTCATTTCTACGTACCGGGAACCCTAGGCTTCACTCTAGGGCGTTGCTCCACCAGATCGAATAGTTACGGCCTTAGAAGTCAACGCCAGAAGCATAAAATACAATAAAGATGCAACAGTTTTTCCATCGTATAACAGCAATAATTGCAACCAGTGTGAAGGTAATGGTATGTTCTACGTTCCGGGCAACCTAGTCGTCACTATAGGGCGTTGTTCCACCAGATCGAATAGTTAGGGCCTAAGAAGTCAACGCCAGCAGAATAAAATACAATATAAGTACAAAAGTTTTTCCATCGTATAAAATGAATAATTGCAAACATTGTGAAAGTAATGGTCATTTCTACGTTCCGGGCAACCTAGGCGTCACTCTAGGGCGTTGCTCCACCACACCTAATCGCTACGGCCTTAGAAGTCAACCCCAGATGAATAAAATAAAATAAAGATGCCACAGCTTTTCCATCGTACAAAACGAATAATTGCAACCAGTGTGAAGGTTATGGTCACTTCTACGTTCCGGGCAACCTAGGCGTCACTCTAGGGCGTTGCTCCACCACACCTAATAGCTACGGCCTTAGAAGTCAACCCCAGTGGAATAAAATACAATAAAGATGCCACAGCTTTTCCATCGTACAAAACGAATAATTGCAACCAGTGTGAAAGTTATGGTCACTTCTACGTTCCGGGCAACCTGGACTTCACTCTAGGGCGTTGCTCCACCAGATCGAATAGTTAGGGCCTTAGAAGTCAACGCCAGAAGCATAAAATACAATAAAGATGCAACAGTTTTTCCATCGTATAACAGGAATAATTGCAACCAGTGTGAAGGTAATGGTATGTTCTACGTTCCGGGCAACCTAGGCGTCACGATAGGGCGTTGCTCCACCAGATCGAATAGTTAGGGCCTTAGAAGTCAACGCCCGAAGCATAAAATGAAAAATAAATAGAACAGTTTTTCCATTGTATAAAACGAATAATTGCTACCAGTGTGAAAGTTATGGTCATTTCTACGTTCAGGGCAACCTACCCTTCACCCTAGGGCGTTGTTTCACCAGATCGAATAGTTATGGCCTAAGAAGTGAACGCCAGAAGCATAAAATACAATATAAATACAACAGTTTTTCCATCATATAAAACGAATAATTGCAACCAGTATGAAAGTTATGGTCATATCTACTTTCCGGTCAATCTAGGCTTCACTCTAGGGCGATGCTCCACCAGATCAATCAGTTAGGGCCTTAGAAGTCAACGCCCGAAGCATAAAATAAAAATAAATAGAACAGTTTTTCCATTGTATAAAACGAATAGTTGCTACCGGTGTGAAAGTTATGGTCATTTCTACGTTCTGGGCAACCTAGGCTTCACTCTAGGGCGTTGTTCCGCCAGATCGAATAGTTAGGGCCTAAGCAGTGAACGCCAGAAGCATAAAATGCAATATAAATACAACTGTTTTTCTATCATATAAAACGAATAATAGCAACCCGTGTGAAAGTGATGATGATTTCTACGTTCCGGGCATCATAGGCTTCACTCTAGAGCGTTGCTCCACCAGATCAAACAGTTAGGGCCTAAGAAGTCAACGCCAGAAGCATAAAACACAATATAAATACAACAGCTTTTCCATCGTATATAATGTATATTTGCAAACAGTATGAAAGTAATTGTCATTTCCATGTTCCGGGCAACCTAGACTTCACTCTAGGTTGTTGCTCCACCAGACCGAATAGTTAGGGCCTTAGAAGTCAACGCCCGAAGCATAAAATACAAAATAAATAAAACACTTTTTCCATCGTATAAAACGAATAATTGCTACCAGTGTGGAAGTTATGGTCATATCTACGTTCCGGGCAACCTGGGCTTTACTCTAGGGCGTTGTTCCGCCAGATCGAATAGTTAGGGCCTAAGCAGTGAACGCCAGAAGCACAAAATACAATATTAATACAAGAGTTTTTCCATCATATAAAACGAATAATTGCAACCAGTATGAAAGTTATGGTCATTCCTTCGTTCCGGGCAACCTAGGCGTCACGATAGGGCGCTGCTCCAACAGATCGAATAGTTAGGGCCTTAGAAGTCAACGCCCGAAGCATAAAATGCAAACTAAATAGAACAGTTTTTCCATTGAATAAAACGAATAATTGCTACCAGTGTAAAAGTTATTGTCATTTCTACGTTCCGGACAACCTAGGCTTCACCCTAGGGCGTTGTTCCACCAGATCGAATAGTTAGGGCCTAAGAAGTGACCGCCAGAAGCATAAAATACAATATAAATGCAACAGTTTTTCCATCATATAAAACGAATAATTGCAACCAGTATGAAAGTTATGGTCATTTCTACTTTCCGGGCAACCTAGGCTTCACGATAGGGCGTTCTTCCAACAGATCGAATAGTTAGGGCCTTAGAGGTCAACGCCCGAAGCATAAAATGCAATAAAAATACAACAGTTTTTCCATCACATAACAGGAATAATTGCAAGCAGTTTGAAAGTGATGGTCATTTCTACGTACCGGGCACCCTAGGCTTCACTCTAGGGCGTTGCTCCACCAGATCGAATAGTTACGGCCTTAAAAGTCAACGCCAGAAGCATAAAATAATATAAAGATGCAACAGTTTTTCCATCGTATAACAGGAATAATTGCAACCAGTGTGAAGGTAATGGTATGTTCTACGTTCCGGGCAACCTAGTCGTCACTATAGGGCGTTGTTCCACCAGATCGAATAGTTAGGGCCTAAGAAGTCAACGCCAGAAGAATAAAATACAATATAAGTACAAAAGTTTTTCCATCGTATAAAATGAATAATTGCAAACATTGTGAAAGTAATGGTCATTTCTACGTTCCGGGCAACCTAGGCGTCACTCTAGGGCGTTGCTCCACCACACCTAATCGCTACGGCCTTAGAAGTCAACCCCAGATGAATAAAATACAATAAAGATGCCACAGCTTTACCATCGTACAAAACGAATAATTGCAACCAGTGTGAAAGTTATGGTCACTTCTACGTTCCGGGCAACCTAGGCGTCACTCTAGGGCGTTGCTCCACCACACCTAATAGCTACGGCCTTAGAAGTCAACCCCAGTGGAATAAAATACAATAAAGATGCCACAGCTTTTCCATCGTACAAAACGAATAATTGCAACCAGTGTGAAAGTTATGGTCACTTCTACGTTCCGGGCAACCTAGACTTCACTCTAGGGCGTTGCTCCACCAGATCGAATAGTTAGGGCCTTAGAAGTCAACAACAGAAGCATAAAATACAATAAAGATGCAACAGTTTTTCCATCGTATAACAGGAATAATTGCAACCAGTGTGAACGTAATGGTATGTTCTACGTTCCGGGCAACCTATGCTTCACTCTAGGGCCGTGCTCTACCAGATTAAATAGTTAGGGCCTAAGAAGTCAACGCCAGAAGCATAAAACACAATATCAATACAACAGCTTTTCCATCGTATATAATGTATATTTGCAAACAGTGTGAAAGTAATGGTCATTTCCATGTTCCGGGCAACCTAGACTTCACAATAGGTTGTTGCTCCACCAGATCGAATAGTTAGGGCCTTAGAAGTCAACGCCCGAAGCATAAAATACAAAATAAATAAAACACTTTTTCCATCGTATAAAACGAAAAATTGCTACCAGTGTGGAAGTTATGGTCATTTCTACGTTCCGGGCAACCTGGGCTTTACTCTAGGGCGTTGCTCCACCAGATCGAATAGTTAGGGCCTTAGACGTCAACGCCAGAAGCATAAAATACAATAAAGATGCAACAGTTTTTCCATCGTATAACAGGAATAATTGCAACCAGTGTGAAGGTAATGGTATGTTCTACGTTCCGGGCAACCTAGGCGTCACGATAGGGCGTTGCTCCACCAGATCGAATAGTTAGGGCCTTAGAAGTCAACGCCCGAAGCATAAAATGAAAAATAAATAGAACAGTTTTTCCATTGTATAAAACGAATAATTGCTACCAGTGTGAAAGTTATGGTCATTTCTACGTTCAGGGCAACCTACCCTTCACCCTAGGGCGTTGTTTCACCAGATCGAATAGTTATGGCCTAAGAAGTGAACGCCAGAAGCATAAAATACAATATAAATACAACAGTTTTTCCATCATATAAAACGAATAATTGCAACCAGTATGAAAGTTATGGTCATATCTACTTTCCGGGCAACCTAGGCTTCACGGTAAGGCGTTGCTCCAACAGATTGAATAGTTAGGGCCTTAGAAGTCAATGCCCGAAGCATAAAATGCAATAAAAATACAACAGTTTTTCCATCACATAACAGGAATAATTGCAAGCAGTTTGAAAGTGATGGTCATTTCTACGTTCCGGGCAACCTGGGCTTTACTCTAGGGCGTTGTTCCGCCAGATCGAATAGTTAGGGCCTAAGCAGTTAACGCCAGAAGCATAAAATACTATATTAATACAACAGTTTTTCCATCATATAAAACGAATAATTGCAACCAGTATGAAAGTTATGGTCATTTCCATGTTCCGGGCAACCTGGACTTCACTCTAGGGCGTTGCTCCACCAGATCGAATAGTTAGGGCCTTAGAAGTCAACGCCAGAAGAATAAAATACAATATAAGTACAAAAGTTTTTCCATCGTATAAAATGAATAATTGCAAACATTGTGAAAGTAATGGTCATTTCTACGTTCCGGGCAACCTAGGCGTCACTCTAGGGCGTTGCTCCACCACACCTAATCGCTACGGCCTTAGAAGTCAACCCCAGATGAATAAAATACAATAAAGATGCCACAGCTTTTCCATCGTACAAAACGAATAATTGCAACCAGTGTGAAAGTTATGGTCACTTCTACGTTCCGGGCAACCTAGGCGTCACTCTAGGGCGTTGCTCCACCACACCTAATAGCTACGGCCTTAGAAGTCAACCCCAGTGGAATAAAATACAATAAAGGTGCCACAGCTTTTCCATCGTACAAAACGAATAATTGCAACCAGTGTGAAAGTTATGGTCACTTCTACGTTCCGGGCAACCTAGACTTCACTCTAGGGCGTTGCTCCACCAGATCGAATAGTTAGGGCCTTAGAAGTCAACGCCAGAAGCATAAAATACAATAAAGATGCAACAGTTTTTCCATCGTATAACAGGAATAATTGCAACCAGTGTGAACGTAATGGTATGTTCTACGTTCCGGGCAACCTATGCTTCACTCTAGGGCCGTGCTCTACCAGATTAAATAGTTAGGGCCTAAGAAGTCAACGCCAGAAGCATAAAACACTAGATAAATACAACAGCTTTTCCATCGTATATAATGTATATTTGCAAACAGTGTGAAAGTAATGGTCATTTCCATGTTCCGGGCAACCTAGACTGCACAATAGGTTGTTGCTCCACCAGATCGAATAGTTAGGGCCTTAGAAGTCAACGCCCGAAGCATAAAATACAAAATAAATAAAACACTTTTTCCATCGTATAAAACGAAAAATTGCTACCAGTGTGGAAGTTATGGTCATTTCTACGTTCCGGGCAACCTGGGCTTTACTCTAGGGCGTTGTTCCGAAAGATCGAATAGTTAGGGCCTAAGCAGTTAACGCCAGAAGCATAAAATACTATATTAATACAACAGTTTTTCCATCATATAAAACGAATAATTGCACCCAGTATGAAAGTTATGGTCATTTCGACGTTCCGGGCAACCTAGGCGTCACGATAGGACGTTGCTCCAACAGATCGAATAGTTAGGGCCTTAGAAGTCAACGCCCGAAGCATAAAATGCAAACTAAATAGAACAGTTTTTCCATTGTATAAAACGAATAATTGCTACCAGTGTAAAAGTTATTGTCATTTCTACGTTCCGGACAACCTAGGCTTCACCCTAGGGCGTTGTTCCACCAGATCGAATAGTTAGGGCCTAAGAAGTGACCGCCAGAAGCATAAAATACAATATAAATACAACAGTTTTTCCATCATATAAAACGAATAATTGCAACCAGTATGAAAGTTATGGTCATTTCTACTTTCCGGGCAACCTAGGCTTCACGATAGGGCGTTGTTTCAACAGATCGAATAGTTAGGGCCTTAGAGGTCAACGCCCGAAGCATAAAATGCAATAAAAATACAACAGTTTTTCCATCACATAACAGGAATAATTGCAAGCAGTTTGAAAGTGATGGTCATTTCTACGTACCGGGCACCCTAGGCTTCACTCTAGGGCGTTGCTCCACCAGATCGAATAGTTACGGCCTTAAAAGTCAACGCCAGAAGCATAAAATACAATAAAGATGCAACAGTTTTTCCATCGTATAACAGGAATAATTGCAACCAGTGTGAAGGTAATGGTATGTTCTACGTTCCGGGCAACCTATGCTTCACTCTAGGGCCGTGCTCTACCAGATTAAATAGTTAGGGCCTAAGAAGTCAACGCCAGAAGCATAAAACACAATATAAATACAACAGCTTTTCCATCGTATATAATGTATATTTGCACACAGTGTGAAAGTAATGGTCATTTACATGTTCCGGGCAACCTAGACTTCACAATAGGTTGTTGCTCCACCAGATCGAATAGTTAGGGCCTTAGAAGTCAACGCCAGAAGCATAAAACACAATATAAATACAACAGCTTTTCCATCGTATATAATGTATATTTGCAAACAGTGTGAAAGTAATGGTCATTTCCATGTTCCGGGCAACCTGGACTTCACTCTAGGTTGTTGCTCCACCAGATCGAATAGTTAGGGCCTTAGAAGTCAACGCCCGAAGCATAAAATACAAAATAAATAAAACACTTTTTCCATCGTATAAAAAGAATAATTGCTGCCAGTGTGGAAGTTATGGTCATTTCTACGTTCCGGGCAACCTGGGCTTTACCCTAGGGCGGTGCTCCACCAGATCGAATAGTTAGGGCCTTACAAGTCAACGCCCGAAGCATAAAATGAAAAATAAATAGAACAGTTTATCCATTGTATAAAACGAATATTTGCTACCAGTGTGAAAGTTATGGTCATTTCTACGTTCAGGGCAACCTACCCTTCACCCTAGGGCGTTGTTTCACCAGATCGAATAGTTATGGCCTAAGAAGTGAGCGCCAGAAGCATAAAATACAATATAAATACAACAGTTTTTCCATCGTCTAAAACGAATAATAGCAACCAGTGTGAAAGTTATGGTCATTTCTACGTTCCGGGCAACATAGGCTTCACTCTGGGGCGATGCTCCACCAGATCAAACAGCTAGGGCCTTAGAAGACTACGCCCGAAGCATTCAATACAAAACAAATAGAACAGTTTTTCCATTGTATAAAACGAATAATTGCTACCAGTGTGAAAGGTATGGTCATTTCTACGTACCGGGCAGCCTAGGCTCCACTCAAGGGCGTTGCTCCACCAAATCGAATAGTTAGGGCCTAAGAAGTGAACGCCAGAAGCATAAAATACAATATAAGTACAACAGCTTTTCCATCGTATAAAACGAATAATTGCTACCAGTGTAAAAGTTATGGTCATTTCTACGTTCCGGGCAATCTAGGCTTCACCCTAGGCCGTTGTTCCACCAGATCGAATAGTTAGGGTCTACGAAGTGAACGCCAGAAGCATAAAATACAATAAAAATACAACAGTTTTTCCATCATATAAAACGAATAATTGCAACCAGTATGAAAGTTATGGTCATTTCTACTTTCCGGGCAACCTAGGTTTCACTCTAGGGCGTTGCTCCTCCAGATCAAACAGTTAGGGCCTTAGAAGCCAACGCCCGAAGCATTAAATACAAAATAAATAGAACAGTTTTTCCATTGTATAAAACGAATAATTACTACCAGTGTGAAAGTTATGGTCATTTCTACGTTCAGGGCAACCTACCCTTCACCCTAGGGCGTTGTTTCACCAGATCGAATAGTTATGGCCTAAGAAGTGAGCGCCAGAAGCATAAAATACAATATAAATACAACAGTTTTTCCATCGTCTAAAACGAATAATAGCAACCAGTGTGAAAGTTATGGTCATTTCTACGTTCCGGGCAACATAGGCTTCACTCTAGGGCGATGCTCCACCAGATCAAACAGCTAGGGCCTTAGAAGACTACGCCCGAAGCATTAAATACAAAACAAATAGAACAGTTTTTCCATTGTATAAAACGAATAATTGCTACCAGTGTGAAAGGTATGGTCATTTCTACGTACCGGGCAGCCTAGGCTCCACTCAAGGGCGTTGCTCCACCAAATCGAATAGTTAGGGCCTAAGAAGTGAACGCCAGAAGCATAAAATACAATATAAGTACAACAGCTTTTCCATCATATAAAACGAATAATTGCAACCAGTATGAAAGTTATGGTCATATCTACTTTCCGGGCAACCTAGGCTTCACGATAGGGCGTTGCTCCAAAAGATTGAATAGTTAGGGCCTTAGAAGTCAATGCCAGGAGCATAAAATACAATAAAGATGCAACAGTTTTTCCATCGTATAACAGGAATAATTGCAACCAGTGTGAAGGTAATGGTATGTTCTACGTCCCGGGCAACCTATGCTTCTCTCTAGGGCGGTGCTCTACCAGATTAAATAGTTAGGGCGTAAGAAGTCAACGCCAGAAGCATAAAATACAATATAAATACAACTGTTTTTCTATCATATAAAACGAATAATTGCAACCAGTATGAAAGTTATGGTCATTTCTACTTTCCGGGCAACCTAGGCTTCACCCTAGGTCGTTGTTCCACCAGATCGAATAGTTAGGGCCAAAGAAGTGAACGCCAGAAGCATAATATACAATATAAATACAACAGTTTTTCCATCATATAAAACGAATAATTGCAACCAGTATGAAAGTTATGGTCATTTCTACATTGCGGGCAACCTAGGCTTCACTCTTGGGCGTTGCTCCACCAGATCGAATAGTTAGGGCCTTAGAAGTCAACGCCCGAAGCATAAAATAATATATAAATAGAACAGTTTTTCTATCGTATGAAACGAATGATAGCAACCAGTGTAAAAGTTATGGTCACTTCTACGTTCCGGGCAACCTAGGCGTCACTCTAGGGCGTTGCTCCACCACACCTAATAGCTACGGCCTTAGAAGTCAACACCAGATGAATAAAATACAATAAAGATGCCACAGCTTTTCCATCGTACAAAACGAATAATTGCAACCAGTGTGAAAGTTATGGTCACTTCTACGTTCCGGGCAACCTGGACTTCACTCTAGGGCGTTGCTCCACCACATCGAATAGTTAGGGCCTTAGAAGTCAACGCCAGAAGCATAAAATACAATAAAGATGCAACAGTTTTTCCATCGTATAACAGGAATAATTGCAACCAGTGTGAACGTAATGGTATGTTCTACGTTCCGGGCAACCTATGCTTCACTCTAGGGCCGTGCTCTACCAGATTAAATAGTTAGGGCCTAAGAAGTCAACGCCAGAAGCATAAAACACAATATAAAAACAACTGCTTTTCCATCGTATATAATGTATATTTGCAAACAGTGTGAAAGTAATGGTCATTTCCATGTTCCGGGCAACCTAGACTTCACTCTAGGTTGTTGCTCCACCAGATCGAATAGTTAGGGCCTTAGAAGTCAACGCCCGAAGCATAAAATACAAAATAAATAAAACACTTTTTCCATCGTATAAAACGAATAATTGCTACCAGTGTCGAAGTTATGGTCACTTCTACGTTCCGGGCAACCTGGGCTTTACTCTAGGGCGTTGTTCCGCCAGATCGAATAGTTAGGGCCTAAGCAGTTAACGCCAGAAGCATAAAATACAATATTAATACAACAGTTTTTCCATCATATAAAACGAATAATTGCAACCAGTATGAAAGTTATGGTCATTTCTACGTTCCGGGCAACCTAGGCGTCACGATAGGGCGTTGCTCCAACAGATCGAATAGTTAGGGCCTTAGAAGTCAACGCCCGAAGCATAAAATGCAAACTAAATATAACAGTTTTTCCATTGTATAAAACGAATAATTGCTACCAGTGTAAAAGTTATTGTCATTTCTACGTTCCGGACAACCTAGGTTTCACCCTAGGGCGTTGTTCCACCAGATCGAATAGTTAGGGCCGTAGAAGCCAACGCCCGAAGCATAAAATACAATATAAATACAACAGTTTTTCCATCATATAAAACGAATAATTGCAACCAGTATGAAAGTTATGGTCATTTCTACGTTCAGGGCAACCTACCCTTCACCCTAGGGCGTTGTTTCACCAGATCGAATAGTTATGGCCTAAGAAGTGAACGCCAGAAGCATAAAATACAATATAAATACAACAGTTTTTCCATCATATAAAACGAATAATTGCAACCAGTATGAAAGTTATGGTCATATCTACTTTCCGGGCAACCTAGGCTTCACGATAGGGCGTTGCTCCAAAAGATTGAATAGTTAGGGCCTTAGAAGTCAATGCCAGGAGCATAAAATACAATAAAGATGCAACAGTTTTTCCATCGTATAACAGGAATAATTGCAACCAGTGTGAAGGTAATGGTATGTTCTACGTCCCGGGCAACCTATGCTTCTCTCTAGGGCGGTGCTCTACCAGATTAAATAGTTAGGGCGTAAGAAGTCAACGCCAGAAGCATAAAATACAATATAAATACAACTGTTTTTCTATCATATAAAACGAATAATTGCAACCAGTATGAAAGTTATGGTCATTTCTACTTTCCGGGCAACCTAGGCTTCACACTAGGGCGTTGTTCCACCAGATCGAATAGTTAGGGCCAAAGAAGTGAACGCCAGAAGCATAATATACAATATAAATACAACAGTTTTTCCATCATATAAAACGAATAATTGCAACCAGTATGAAAGTTATGGTCATTTCTACATTGCGGGCAACCTAGGCTTCACTCTTGGGCGTTGCTCCACCAGATCGAATAGTTAGGGCCTTAGAAGTCAACGCCCGAAGCATAAAATAATATATAAATAGAACAGTTTTTCTATCGTATGAAACGAATGATAGCAACCAGTGTAAAAGTTATGGTCACTTCTACGTTCCGGGCAACCTAGGCGTCACTCTAGGGCGTTGCTCCACCACACCTAATAGCTACGGCCTTAGAAGTCAACACCAGATGAATAAAATACAATAAAGATGCCACAGCTTTTCCATCGTACAAAACGAATAATTGCAACCAGTGTGAAAGTTATGGTCACTTCTACGTTCCGGGCAATCTAGACTTCACTCTAGGGCGTTGCTCCACCACATCGAATAGTTAGGGCCTTAGAAGTCAACGCCAGAAGCATAAAATACAATAAAGATGCAACAGTTTTTCCATCGTATAACAGGAATAATTGCAACCAGTGTGAACGTAATGGTATGTTCTACGTTCCGGGCAACCTATGCTTCACTCTAGGGCGTTGTTCCGCCAGATCGAATAGTTAGGGCCTAAGCAGTTAACGCCAGAAGCATAAAATACAATATTAATACAACAGTTCTTCCATCATATAAAACGAATAATTGCAACCAGTATGAAAGTTATGGTCATTTCTACGTTCCGGGCAACCTAGGCGGCACGATAGGGCGTTGCTCCAACAGATCGAATAGTTAGGGCCTTAGAAGTCAACGCCCGAAGCATAAAATGCAAACTAAATATAACAGTTTTTCCATTGTATAAAACGAATAATTGCTACCAGTGTAAAAGTTATTGTCATTTCTACGTTCCGGACAACCTAGGTTTCACCCTAGGGCGTTGTTCCACCAGATCGAATAGTTAGGGCCTAAGAAGTGACCGCCAGAAGCATAAAATACAATATAAATACAACAGTTTTTCCATCATATAAAACGAATAATTGCAACCAGTATGAAAGTTATGGTCATTTCTACTTTCCGGGCAACCTAGGCTTCACGATAGGGCGTTGTTCCAACAGATCGAATAGTTAGGGCCTTAGTGGTCAACGCCCGAAGCATAAAATGCAATAAAAATACAACAGTTTTTCCATCACATAACAGGAATAATTGCAAGCTGTTTGAAAGTGATGGTCATTTCTACGTACCGGGAACCCTAGGCTTCACTCTAGGGCGTTGCTCCACCAGATCGAATTGTTAGGGCCTTAGAAGTCAACGCCAGAAGCATAAAATACAATACAAATGTAACAGTTTTTCCATCGTATAAAACGAATAATAGCAATCAGTATGAAAGTTATGTTCATTTCTACGTTCCCGGCAACCTAGGCTTCACTCTAGGGCGTTGCACCAACAGATTGAATAGTTAGGGCCTTTGAAGTCAAGGCGCGAAGCATAAAATACAAAATAAATAGAACAGTTTTTCCATCGTATAAAACGAATAGTTGCTACCGGTGTGAAAGTTGTGGTCATTTCTACATTCTGGGCAACCTAGGCGTCACTCTAGGGCGCTGCTCCACCACACCTAATAGCTACGGCCTTAGAAGTCAACCCCAGATGAATAAAATACAATAAAGATGCCACAGCTTTTCCATCGTACAAAACGAATAATTGCAACCAGTGTGAAAGTTATGGTCACTTCTACGTTCCGGGCAACGTAGGCGTCACTCTAGGGCGTTGCTCCACCACACCTAATAGCTACGGCCTTAGAAGTCAACCCCAGATGAATAAAATACAATAAAGATGCCACAGCTTTTCCATCGTACAAAACGAATAATTGCAACCAGTGTGAAAGTTATGGTCACTTCTACGTTCCGGGCAACCTAGACTTCACTCTAGGGCGTTGCTCCACCAGATCGAATAGTTAGGGCCTTTGAAGTCAACGCCAGAAGCATAAAATACAATAAAGATGCAACAGTTTTTCCATCGTATAACAGGAATAATTGCAACCAGTGTGAAGGTAATGGTATGTTCTACGTTCGGGGCAACCTATGCTTCACTCTAGGGCCGTGCTCTACCAGATTAAATAGTTAGGGCCTAAGAAGTCAACGCCAGAAGCATAAAACACAATATAAATACAACAGCTTTTCCATCGTATATAATGTATATTTGCAAACAGTGTGAAAGTAATGGTCATTTCCATGTTCCGGGCAATCTAGTCTTCACTCTAGGGCGTTGTACCACCAGATCGAATAGTTAGGGCCTAAGAAGTCAACGCCAGAAGCATAAAACACAATATAAATACAACAGCTATTCCATCGTATATAATGTATATTTGCAAACAGTGTGAAAGTAATGGTCATTTCCATGTTCCGGGCAACCTGGACTTCACTCTAGGTTGTTGCTCCACCAGATCGTATACTTAGGGCCTTAGAAGTCAACGCCCGAAGCATAAAATACAAAATAAATAAAACACTTTTTCCATCGTATAAAACGAATAATTGCTGCCAGTGTGGAAGTTATGGTCATTTCTACGTTCCGGGCAACCTAGGCGTCACGATAGGGCGTTGCTCCACCAGATCGAATAGTTAGGGCCTTAGAAGTCAACGCCCGAGGCATAAAATGAAAAATAAATAGAACAGTTTTTCCATTGTATAAAACGAATAATTGCAACCAGTATGAAAGTTATGGTCATATCTACTTTCCGGGCAACCTAGGCTTCACGATAGGGCGTTGCTCCAACAGATTGAATAGTTAGGGCCTTAGAAGTCAATGCCCGAAGCATAAAATGCAATAAAAATACAACAGTTTTTCCATCACATAACAGGAATAATTGCAAGCAGTTTGAAAGTGATGGCCATTTCTACGTACCGGGCACTCTAGGCTTCACTCTAGGGCGTTGCTCCACCAGATCCTATAGTTAGGGCCTTAGAAGTCAACGCCAGAAGCATAAAATACAATATAAATGTAACAGTTTTTCCATCGTATAAAACGAATAATAGCAATGAGTGTGAAAGTTATGTTCATTTCAACGTTCCGGTCAATCTAGGCATCACTCTAGGGCGATGCTCCACCAGATCATTCAGTTAGGGCCTTAGAAGTCAACGCCCGAAGCATAAAATGAAAAATAAATAGAACAGTTTTTCCATTGTATAAAACGAATAGTTGCTACCGGTGTGAAAGTTATGGTCATTTCTACGTTCTGGGCAACCTAGGCTTCACTCTAGGGCGTTGTTCCGCCAGATCGAATAGTTAGGGCTTAAGCAGTGAACGCCAGAAGCATAAAATACAATATAAATACAACTGTTTTTCTATCATATAAAACGAATAATTGCAACCCGTGTGAAAGTGAGGGTCATTTCTACGTTCCGGGCAACATAGGCTTCACTCTAGGGCGTTGCTCCACCAGATCAAACAGTTAGGGCCTAAGAAGTCAACGCCAGAAGCATAAAACACAATATAAATACAACAGCTTTTCCATCGTATATAATGTATATTTGCGAACAGTGTGAAAGTAATGGTCATTTCCATGTTCCGGGCAACCTAGACTTCACTCAAGGTTGTTGCTCCACCAGATCGAATAGTTAGGGCCTTAGAAGCCAACGCCCGAAGCATAAAATACAAAATAAATAAAACACTTTTTCCATCGTATAAAACGAATAATTGCTACCAGTGTGGAAGTTATGGTCATTTCTACGTTCCGGGCAACCTGGGCTTTACTCTAGGGCGTTGTTCCGCCAGATCGAATAGTTAGGGCCTAAGCAGTGAACGCCAGAAGCATAAAATACAATATTAATACAACAGTTTTTCCATCATATAAAACGAATAATTGCAACCAGTGTGAAAGTTATGGTCATTTCTACTGTCCCGCAACCTAGGCTTCACCCTAGGGCGTTCCTCCACCAGGTCGAATAGTTACGGCCTTAGAAGTCAACGCCAGAAGCATAAAATACGATATAAGTTCAACAGCTTTTCCATCGTATAAAACGAATAATTGCTACCAGTGTAAAAGTTATGGTCATTTCTACGTACCGGGCAACCTAGGTTTCACTCTAGGGCGTCGCTCCTCCAGATCAAACAGTTAGGGCCTTAGAAGCCAACGCCCGAAGCATTAAATACAAAATAAATAGAACAGTTTTTCCATTGTATAAAACGAATAATTGCTACCAGTGTAAAAGTTATGGTCATTTCTACGTTCCGGGCATTCTAGGCTTCACCCTAGGCCGTTGTTCCACCAGATCGAATAGTTAGGGTCTAAGAAGTGAACGCCAGAAGCATAAAATACAATAAAAATACAACAGTTTTTCCATCATATAAAACGAATAATTGCAACTACTATGAATGTTATGGTCATTTCTACTTTCCGGGCAACCCAGGCTTCACCCTAGGGCGTTGCTCCAACAGACTGAATAGTTAGGGCCTTAGAAGTCAATGCCCGAAACATAAAATGCAATAAAAATACAACAGTTTTTCCATCATATAACAGGAATAGTTGCAACCAGATTGAAAGTGATGGTCATTTCTACGTACCGGGCACTCTAGGCTTCACTCTAGGGCGTTGCTCCACCAGATCCTATAGTTAGGGCCTTAGAAGTCAACGCCAGAAGCATAAAATACAATATAAATGTAACAGTTTTTCCATCGTATAAAACGAATAATAGCAATGAGTGTGAAAGTTATGTTCATTTCAACGTTCCGGTCAATCTAGGCATCACTCTAGGGCGATGCTCCACCAGATCAGTCAGTTAGGGCCTTAGAAGTCAACGCCCGAAGCATAAAATGAAAAATAAATAGAACAGTTTTTCCATTGTATAAAACGAATAGTTGCAACCCGTGTGAAAGTGAGGGTCATTTCTACGTTCCGGGCAACATAGGCTTCACTCTAGGGCGTTGCTCCACCAGATCAAACAGTTAGGGCCTAAGAAGTCAACGCCAGAAGCATAAAACACAATATAAATACAACAGCTTTTCCATCGTATTTAATGTATATTTGCGAACAGTGTGAAAGTAATGGTCATTTCCATGTTCCGGGCAACCTAGACTTCACTCTAGGTTGTTGCTCCACCAGATCGAATAGATAGAGCCTTAGAAGCCAACGCCCGAAGCATAAAATACAAAATAAATAAAACACTTTTTCCATCGTATAAAACGAATAATTGCTACCAGTGTGGAAGTTATGGTCATTTCTACGTTCCGGGCAACTCGGGCTTTACTCTAGGGCGTTGTTCCGCCAGATCGAATAGTTAGGGCCTAAGCAGTGAACGCCAGAAGCATAAAATACAATATTAATACAACAGTTTTTCCATCATATAAAACGAATAATTGCAACCAGTGTGAAAGTTATGGTCATTTCTACTGTCCCGCAACCTAGGCTTCACCCTAGGGCGTCCCTCCACCAGGTCGAATAGTTACGGCCTTAGAAGTCAACGCCAGAAGCATAAAATACGATATAAGTTCAACAGCTTTTCCATCGTATAAAACGAATAATTGCTACCAGTGTAAACGTTATGGTCATTTCTACGTACCGGGCAACCTAGGTTTCACTCTAGGGCGTCGCTCCTCCAGATCAAACAGTTAGGGCCTTAGAAGCCAACGCCCGAAGCATTAAATACAAAATAAATAGAACAGTTTTTCCATTGTATAAAACGAATAATTGCTACCAGTGTAAAAGTTATGGTCATTTCTACGTTCCGGGCATTCTAGGCTTCACCCAAGGCCGTTGTTCCACCAGATCGAATAGTTAGGGTCTAAGAAGTGAACGCCAGAAGCATAAAATACAATAAAAATACAACAGTTTTTCCATCATATAAAACGAATAATTGCAACTAGTATGAATGTTATGGTCATTTCTACTTTCCGGGCAACCCAGGCTTCACCCTAGGGCGTTGCTCCAACAGACTGAATAGTTAGGGCCTTAGAAGTCAATGCCCGAAACATAAAATGCAATAAAAATACAACAGTTTTTCCATCATATAACAGGAATAGTTGCAACCAGATTGAAAGTGATGGTCATTTCTACGTACCGGGCACTCTAGGCTTCACTCTAGGGCGTTGCTCCACCAGATCCTATAGTTAGGGCCTTAGAAGTCAACGCCAGAAGCATAAAATACAATATAAATGTAACAGTTTTTCCATCGTATAAAACGAATAATAGCAATGAGTGTGAAAGTTATGTTCATTTCAACGTTCCGGTCAATCTAGGCATCACTCTAGGGCGATGCTCCACCAGATCAGTCAGTTAGGGCCTTAGAAGTCAACGCCCGAAGCATAAAATGAAAAATAAATAGAACAGTTTTTCCATTGTATAAAACGAATAGTTGCAACCCGTGTGAAAGTGAGGGTCATTTCTACGTTCCGGGCAACATAGGCTTCACTCTAGGGCGTTGCTCCACCAGATCAATCAGTTAGGGCCTAAGAAGTCAACGCCAGAAGCATAAAACACAATATAAATACAACAGCTTTTCCATCGTATTTAATGTATATTTGCGAACAGTGTGAAAGTAATGGTCATTTCCATGTTCCGGGCAACCTAGACTTCACTCTAGGTTGTTGCTCCACCAGATCGAATAGATAGAGCCTTAGAAGCCAACGCCCGAAGCATAAAATACAAAATAAATAAAACACTTTTTCCATCGTATAAAACGAATAATTGCTACCAGTGTGGAAGTTATGGTCATTTCTACGTTCCGGGCAACTTGGGCTTTACTCTAGGGCGTTGTTCCGCCAGATCGAATAGTTAGGGCCTAATCAGTGAACGCCAGAAGCATAAAATACAATATTAATACAACAGTTTTTCCATCATATAAAACGAATAATTGCAACCAGTGTGAAAGTTATGGTCATTTCTACTGTCCCGCAACCTAGGCTTCACCCTAGGGCGTCCCTCCACCAGGTCGAATAGTTACGGCCTTAGAAGTCAACGCCAGAAGCATAAAATACGATATAAGTTCAACAGCTTTTCCATCGTATAAAACGAATAATTGCTACCAGTGTAAACGTTATGGTCATTTCTACGTACCGGGCAACCTAGGTTTCACTCTAGGGCGTCGCTCCTCCAGATCAAACAGTTAGGGCCTTAGAAGCCAACGCCCGAAGCATTAAATACAAAATAAATAGAACAGTTTTTCCATTGTATAAAACGAATAATTGCTACCAGTGTAAAAGTTATGGTCATTTCTACGTTCCGGGCATTCTAGGCTTCACCCTAGGCCGTTGTTCCACCAGATCGAATAGTTAGGGTCTAAGAAGTGAACGCCAGAAGCATAAAATACAATAAAAATACAACAGTTTTTCCATCATATAAAACGAATAATTGCAACTAGTATGAATGTTATGGTCATTTCTACTTTCCGGGCAACCTAGGCTTCACCCTAGGGCGTTGCTCCAACAGATTGAATAGTTAGGGCCTTAGAAGTCAATGCCCGAAACATAAAATGCAATAAAAATACAACAGTTTTTTCATCATATAACAGGAATAGTTGCAACCAGATTGAAAGTGATGGTCATTTCTACGTACCGGGCAACCTAGGCTTCACTCGAGGTCGTTGCTGCACCAGATCGAATAGATAGGGCCTTAGAAGTCAACGCCCGAAGCATAAAATACAAAATAAATAGAACAGTTTTTCCATCGTATAAAACGAATAATTGCTACCAGTGTGAAAGTTATGGTCATTTCTACTTTCTGGGCAACCTAGGCTTCACCCTAGGGCGTTGTTCCTCCTGATGGAATAGTTAGGGCCTAAGAAGTCAACGCCAGAAGCATAAAATACGATATAAATACAACAGCTTTTCCATCGCATAAAACGAATAATTGCAACCAGTGTGAAAGTAATGGTCATTTCTACGTTCCGGGCAACCTAGGTTTCGCTCTAGGGCGTTGCTCCAACAGATTGAATAGTTAGGGCCTTAGAAGTCAATGCCCGAAGCATAAAATGCAATAAAAATACAAGAGTTTTTCCATCATATAACAGGAATAATTGCAACCAATTTGAAAGTAATGGTCATTTCTACGTACCGGGCAACCTAGGCTTCACTCGAGGGCGTTGGTCCACCAGATCGAATAGTTAGGGCCTTAGAAGTCAACGCCCGAATCATAAAATACAGAATAAATAGATCAGTTTTTCCATCGTATAAAACGAATAGTTGCTACCGGTGTGAAATTTATGGTCATTTCTACTTTCCGGGCAACCTAGGCTTCACCCTAGGGCGTTGCTCCAACAGATTGAAAGTTAGGGCCTTAGAAGTCAATGCCCGAAGCATAAAATACAATATAAATACAACAGTTTTTCCATCATATAAAACGAATAATTGCAACCAGTATGAAAGTTATGGTCATTTCTACTTTCCGGGCAAGCTAGGCTTCACCCTAGGGCGTTGCTCCAACAGTTTGAATAGTTAGGGCCTTAGAAGTCAATGCCCGAAGCATAAAATGCAATAAAAATACAACAGTTTTTCCATTATATAACAGGTATAATTGCAACCAGTTTAAAAGTGAAGGTCATTTCTACTTTCCGGGCAACCTATGCTCCACTCTAGGACGTTGCTCCAACAGATTGAATAGTTAGGGCCTTAGAAGTCAATGCCCGAAGCATAAAATACGATATAAATAAAACAGTTTTTCCATCGTATAAAACGAATAATTGCTACCACTGTGATAGTTATGGTCATTTCTACGTTCCTCGCAACCTGGGCTTTACCACAGGGCGTTGTTCCACCAGACGGAATAGTTAGGGTTTGGAAGAAGTCAACGCCAGAAGCATAAAATACGATATAAATACAACAGCTTTTCCATCGTATATAATGTATATTTGCAAACAGTGTCAAAGTACTGGTCATTTCTACGTTCCGGGTAACCTGGGTTTCACTCTAGGGCGTTGTTCCACCAGATCGAATAGTTAGGGCCCAAGAAGTGAACGCCAGAAGCATAAAATACAATATAAATACAACAGTTTTTCCATCATATAAAACGAATAATTGCAACCAGTATGAAAGTTATGGTCATTTCTACTCTCCGGGCGACTTAGGCTTCACCCTAGGGCCTTGCTCCAACAGATTGAATAGTTAGGGCCTTAGAAGTCAATGCCCGAAGCATAAAATACATTATAAATACAACAGTTTTTCCATCATATAAAACGAATAATTGCAACTAGTATGAAAGTTATGGTCATTTCTACTTTCCGGGCAAGCTAGGCTTCACCCTAGGGCGTTGCTCCAACAGTTTGAATAGTTAGGGCCTTAGAAGTCAATGCCCGAAGCATAAAATACGATATAAATAAAACAGCTTTTCCATCGTATAAAACGAATAATTGCTACCACTGTGATAGTTATGGTCATTTCTACGTTCCTCGCAACCTGGGCTTTACCACAGGGCGTTGTTCCACCAGACGGAATAGTTAGGGTTTGGAAGAAGTCAACGCCAGAAGCATAAAATACGATATAAATACAACAGCTTTTCCATCGTATATAATGTATATTTGCAAACAGTGTCAAAGTACTGGTCATTTCTACGTTCCGGGTAACCTGGGTTTCACTCTAGGGCGTTGTTCCACCAGATCGAATAGTTAGGGCCCAAGAAGTGAACGCCAGAAGCATAAAATACAATATAAATACAACAGTTTTTCCATCATATAAAACGAATAATTGCAACCAGTATGAAAGTTATGGTCATTTCTACTCTCCGGGCGACTTAGGCTTCACCCTAGGGCCTTGCTCTAACAGATTGAATAGTTAGGGCCTTAGAAGTCAATGCCCGAAGCATAAAATACATTATAAATACAACAGTTTTTCCATCATATAAAACGAATAATTGCAACTAGTATGAAAGTTATGGTCATTTCGACTTTCCGGGCAACCTAGGCTTCACCCTAGGGCGTTGCTCCAACAGATTGAATAGCTAGGGCCTTAGAATTCAATGCCCAAAGCATAAAATGCAATAAAATTACAACAGTCTTTCCATCATATAACAGGACTAATTGCAACCCGTGTGAAAGTTATGGTCATTTCTACTTTCCGGGCAACCTAAGCTTAACCCTAGGGCGTTGTTCCACATGATGGAATAGTTAGGGCCTAAGAAGTCAACGCCAGAAGCATAAAACACGATATAAATACAACAGCTTTTCCATCGTATAAAACGAATAATTGCTACCAGTGTGAAAGTTATGGTCATTTCTACTTCCCGGCCAACCTAGGCTTTACCCTAGGGCGTTGCTCCACTTGATGGAATAGTTAGGGCCTAAGAAGTCAACGCCAGAAGCATAAAATACGATATAAATACAACAGCTTTTCCATCGTATAAAACGAATAATTGCAACCAGTTTGAAAGTGATGGTCATTTCTACGTACCGGGCAACCTAGCCTTCACT
Organism: Calliopsis andreniformis; assembly: GCF_051401765.1. Taxonomy (NCBI): domain Eukaryota; kingdom Metazoa; phylum Arthropoda; class Insecta; order Hymenoptera; family Andrenidae; genus Calliopsis; species Calliopsis andreniformis. Next base: position 8,988,015 of record NW_027480424.1, read on the forward strand.
CTAGGGCGTTGCTCCACCAGATCAAACAGTTAGGGCCTTAGAAGTCAACGCCCGAAGCATAAAATACAAAATAAATAGAACAGTTTTTCCATTGTATAAAACGAATAATTGCTACCAGTGTAAAATTTATGGTCAATTCTACGTTCCGGGCAACCTAGGCTTCAGCCTAGGGCGTTGTTCCACCAGATCGAATAGTTCGGGCCTAAGAAGTGAACGCCAGAAGAATAAAATACAATACAAATATAACAGCTTTTCCATCGTATAAAACGAATAATAGCAACCAGTGTGAATGTTGTGATCATTTCTACGTTCCGGGCAACCTAGGTTTCACTCTAGGGCGTCGCTCCACCAGATCAAACAGTTAGGGCCTTAGAAGCCAACGCCCGAAGCATTAAATACAAAATAAATAGAACAGTTTTTCCATTGTATAAAACGAATAATTGCTACCAGTGTAAAAGTTATGGTCATTTCTACGTTCCGGGCATTCTAGGCTTCACCCTAGGCCGTTGTTCCACCAGATCGAATAGTTAGGGCCTTAGAAGTCAATGCCCGAAGCATAAAATGCAATAAAAATACAACAGTTTTTCCATCATATAACAGGAATAATTGCAACCAATTTGAAAGTGATGGTCATTTCTACGTACCGGGCAACCTATGCTTCACTCCAGGGCGTTGGTCCACCAGATCGAATAGTTAGGGCCTTAGAAGTCAACGCCCGAATCATAAAATACAGAATAAATAGATCAGTTTTTCCATCGTATAAAACGAATAGTTGCTACCGGTGTGAAAGTTATGGCCATTTCTACTTTTCGGGCAACCTAGGCTTCACCCTAGGGCGTTGCTCCAACAGATTGAATAGTTAGGGCCTTAGAAGTCAACGCCAGAAGCATAAAATACGATATAAATACAACAGCTTTTCCATCGTATATAATGTATATTTGCAAACAGTGTCAAAGTAATGGTCATTTCTACGTACCGGGCAACCTAGGCTCCACTCTAGGGCGTTGCTCCACCAAATCGAATAGCTAGGTCCTTAGAAGACAACGCCAGAAGCATAAAATACAATAAAGATGCAAAAGTTTTTCCATCGTATAACAGGAATAACTGCAAACAGTATGAAAGCACTGGTCATTTCTACGTTCCGGGTAACCTCGGTTTCACGCTAGGGCGTTGCTCCACCAGATCGAATAGCTAGGGACTTAGAATTCAACGCCTTAAGAATAAAATACAATATAAGTACTACAGTTGTTCCATCGTATAAAATGAATAATTGCAACCAGTGTGAAAGTTATGGTCATTTCTACATTTCGAGCAACCTAGGCTTCACACTAGGGCGTTGTTCCACCAGATCGAATAGTTAGGGCCTAAGAAGTGAACGCCAGAAGCATAAAATACAATATAAATACAACAGTTTTTCCATCATATAAAACGAATAATTGCAACCAGTATGAAAGTTATGGTCATTTCTACTTTCCGGGCGACCTAGGCTTCACCCTAGGGCCTTGCTCCAACAGATTGAATAGTTAGGGCCTTAGAAGTCAATGCCCGAAGCATAAAATACATTATAAATACAACAGTTTTTCCATCATATAAAACGAATAATTGCAACTAGTATGAAAGTTCTGGTCATTTCTACTTTCCGGGCAACCTAGGCTTCACCCTAGGGCGTTGCTCCAACAGATTGAATAGCTAGGGCCTTAGAATTCAATGCCCAAAGCATAAAATGCAATAAAATTACAACAGTCTTTCCATCATATAACAGGAATAATTGCAACCCGTGTGAAAGTTATGGTCATTTCTACTTTCCGGGCAACCTAGGCTTGACCCTAGAGCGTTGTTCCACATGATGGAATAGTTAGGGCCCAAGAAGTCAACGCCAGAAGCATAAAATACGATATAAATACAACAGCTTTTCCATCGTATAAAACGAATAATTGCTACCAGTGTGAAAGTTATAGTCATTTCTACTTCCCGGCCAACCCAGGCTTTACACTAGGGCGTTGCTCCACTTGATGGAATAGTTAGGGCCTAAGAAGTCAACGCCAGAAGCATAAAATACGATATAAATACAACAGCTTTTCCATCGTATAAAACGAATAATTGCAACCAGTTTGAAAGTGATGGTCATTTCTACGTACCGGGCAACCTAGCCTTCACTCTAGGGCGTTGCTCCACCAGATCAAACAGTTAGGGCCTTAGAAGCGAACGCCCGAAGCATTAAATACAAAATAAATAGAACAGTTTTTCCATTGTATAAAACGAATAATTGCTACCAGTGTAAAAGTTATGGTCATTTCTACGTTCCGCGCAACCCAGGCTTCACCCTAGGCCGTTGTTCCACCAGATCGAATAGTTAGGGCCTAAGAAGTGAACGCCAGAAGCATAAAATACAATATAAATACAACAGTTTTTCCATCATATAAAACGAATAATTGCAACCAGTATGAAAGTTATGGTCATTTCTACTTTCCCGCAGCCTAGGCTTCACCCTAGGGCGTTGCTCCACCAGATCGAATAGTTACGGCCTTAGAAGTCAACGCCAGAAGCATAAAATACGATATAAATACAACAGCTTTTCCATCGTATAAAACGAATAATTGCTACCAGTGTGAAAGTTATGGTCATTCCTACTTTCCGGGCAACGTAGGCTTCACTCTAGGGCGCTGCTCCACCAGATCGAATAGTTAGGTCCTTAGATATCAACGCCAGAAGCATAAAATACGATATAAATACAACAGCTTTTCCATTGTATAAAAGGAATAATTGCAAACAGTGTGAAAGTAATGGTCATTTCCACGTTCCGGGCAAGCTAGGCTTCACTCTAGGGCGTTGCTCCACCAGATCAAACAGTTAGGGCCTTAGAAGTCAACGCCCGAACCATAAAATACAAAAAAAATACAACAGTGTTTCCATCATATAACAGGAATAATTGCAAACAGTGTGAAAGTAATGGTCATTTCTACGTTCCGGGCAACCTAGGCTTCACTCTACGGCGTTGTTCCACCAGAACGAATAGTTAGGGCCTAAGAAGTCAACGCCAGAAGCATAAAATACGATATAAATACAACAGTTTTTCCATCATATAAAACGAGTGATAGCAACCAGTGTGAAAGTTATGGTCATTTCTACGTTCCGGGCAACCTAGGCTTCACTCTAGGGCGTTGCTCCACCCAACCGAATAGCTAGGGCCTTAGAAGTCAACGCCAGAAGCATAAAATAGAATAAAGATGCAAAAGTCTTTCCGTCGTATAACAGGAATAACTGCAAACAGTATGAAAGTGCTGGTCATATCCACGTTCCGGGTAACCTAGGTTTCACTCTAGGGCGTTGCTCCACCAGATCGAATAGCTAGGGACTTAGACTTCAACGCCATAAGAATAAAATACAATATAAATATAACAGCTTTTCCATCGTATAAAACGAATATTAGCAACCAGTGTGAAAGTAATGGTCATTTCTACGTACCGGGCAACCTAGGCTCCACTCTAGGGCGTTGCTCCACCCAACCGAATAGCTAGGGCCTTAGAAGTCAACGCCAGAAGCATAAAATAGAATAAAGATGCAAAAGTCTTTCCGTCGTATAACAGGAATAACTGCAAACAGTGTGAAAGTACTGGTCATATCCACGTTCCGGGTAACCTAGGTTTCACTCTAGGGCGTTGCTCCACCAGATCGAATAGCTAGGGACTTAGAACTCAACGCCAGAAGCATAAAATACAATATAAATACAACAGTTTTTCCATCATATAAAACGAATAATTGCAACCAGTATGAAAGTTATGGTCATTTCTACGTTCCGGGCAACCTAGGCTTCAGCCCAGGCCGTTGATCCACCAGATCGAATAGTTAGGGCCTAAGAAGTGAACGCCAGAAGCATAAAATACAATATAAATACAACAGCTTTTCCATTGTATAAAAGGAATAATTGCAAACAGTGTGAAAGTAATGGTCATTTCTACGTTCCGGGCAAGCTAGGCTTCACTCTAGGGCGTTGCTCCACGAGATCAAACAGTTAGGGCCTTAGAAGTCAACGCCCGAACCATAAAATACAAAAAAAATACAACAGTGTTTCCATCATATAACAGGAATAATTGCAAACAGTGTGAAAGTAATGGTCACTTCTACGTTCCGGGCAACCTAGGCTTCGCTCTACGGCGTTGTTCCACCAGAACGAATAGTTAGGGCCTAAGAAGTCAACGGCAGAGGCATAAAGTACAATATAAATATAACAGTTTTTCCATCGTATAAAATGAATAATAGCAACCAGTGTGAAAGTTATGGTCATTTCTACGTCCCGGGCAACCTAGGCTTCACTCTAGGGCGTTGCTCCACCAGGTCGAATAGTTAGGGCCTTAGAAGTCAACGCCCGAAGCATAAAATACAAAATAAATAAAACAGTTGTTCCATCGTATAAAACGAATAATTGCTACCAGTGTGAAAGCTATGGTCATTTCTACGTTCCGCGCAACCTGGGCTTTACCCTAGGGCGTTGTTCCACCAGATGGAATAGTTAGGTCCTTAGATGTCAACGCCAGAAGCATAAAATACGATATAAATACAACAGCTTTTCCATCGTATAAAAGGAATAATTGCAAACAGTGTGAAAGTAATGGTCATTTCTACGATCCGGGCAACCGAGGCTTCACTCTACGGCGTTGTTCCACCAGATCTAATAGTTAGGCCCTAAGAAGTGAACGTCAGGCGCATAAAATACAATATAAATACAACAGTTTTTCCATCGTATAAAACGAATAATTGCAACCACTATGAAACTTATGGTCATTTCTACGTTCCGGGCAACCTAGGCTTCACTCTATGGCGTTCTTCCACCACATCCAATAGCTACGGCCTCAGAAGTCAACACCTGAGGTCTAAAATACAATAAAAATACCAGTCTTTCCATCCTATAACAGGAATAATTTCAACCCGTGTGAAGGTGATGGTCATTTCTGCGTTCCAGGCAACCTAGGCTACACTCTAGGGCGTTGTTCCACCAGATCGAATAGTTAGGGCCTAAGAAGTCAACGCCAGAAGCATAAAATACAATATAAATGTAACAGTTTTTCCATCGTATAAAACGAATAATAGCAACCAGTGTGAAAGTTATGGTCATTTGTACGTTCCGGGCAACCTAGGTTTCACTCTTTGGCGGTCCTCCACCAGATCAAACAGTTAGGGCCTTAGAAGCCAACGCCCGAAGCAATAAATACAAAATAAATAGAACAGTTATTCCATTGTGTAAAACGAATTATTGCTACCAGTGTAAAAGTTATAGTCATTTCTACGTTCCGGGCAACCTAGGCTTCACCCCAGGCCGTTGTTCCACCAGATCGAATAGTTAGGGCCTAAGAAGTGAACGCCAGAAGCATAAAATACAATATAAATACAACAGTTTTTCCATCATATAAAACGAATAATTGCAACCATTATGAAAGTTATGGTCATTTCTACTTTCCGGGCAACCTAGGCTTCACTCTAGGGCGTTGCTCCAACAGATTGAATAGTTAGGGCCTTTGAAGTGAATGGCCGAAGCATAAAATGCAATAAAAATACAACAGTTTTTCCATCATATAACAGGAATAATTGCAACCAATTTGAAAGTGACGGTCATTTCTACGTACCGGGCAACCTAGTCTTCACTCGAGGGCGTTGCTCCACCAGATCGAATAGTTAGGTTCTTAGAAGTCAACGCCAGAAGCATAAAATACAATATAAATACAACAGTTTTTCCATCGTATAAAACGAATAATTGCAACCAGTATGAAACTTATGGTCATTTCTACTTTCCGAGCAACCTAGGCTTCACCCTAGGGCCTTGCTCCAACAGATTGAATAGTTAGGGCCTTAGAAGTCAACGCCCGAACCATAAAATGCAAAAAAAATACAACAGTGTTTCCATCATATAACAGGAATAATTGCAACCAGTTTGAAAGTGATGGCCAATTCTACATTCCGGGCAACCTAGCTTTCACTCCAGGGCGTTGCTCCACCAGACCGAATAGTTGCGGCCTAAGAAGGCAACGCCAGAAGCATAAAATACGATATAAATACAACAGCTTTTCAATCGTATAAAACGAGTAATTGCAATCAGTGTGAAAGTTATGGTCATTTCTACATTCCGAGCAACATAGGCTTCACTCTAGGGCGTTGCTCCACCAGAACGAATAGTTAGGTCCTCAGAAGTAAACGCCAGAAGCATAAAATTCGATTTACATACAACAGCTTTTTCATCGCATAGAAGGAATAATTGCAAACAGTGTGAAAGTAATGGTCATTTCTACGTTCCGGGCAACCTAGGCTTCACTCTAGGGCGGTGCTCCACCATATCGAATAGCTACGGCCTTAGAAGCCTACGCCTGAAGCACAAAATACAATAAAAATACAACAGTCTTTTCATGGTATAACAGGAATAATTGCAACAATCGTGAAAGTAATGATCATTTCGGCGTTTCGGGCATCCTAGACTTAACTCTGAGGCATTGCTCCACCAGAACAAATAGTTAGGGCCTTAGAAGTAAACGCCCGAAGCATAACATACGATACAAAATACAACAGCTTTTCCACCGTATAAAACGAATAATTGGGACCAGTGAGAAAGTTAAAGTCATTTCAACGTTCCGAGCAACCTAGGTTTCACTCTAGGGCGTTGCTCCACCAGATCGAATAGCTAGGGACTTGGAATTCAACGCCAGAAGAATAAAACACAGTATAAATACAACAGTTTTTCCATCATATAAAACGAGTAATTGCAACCAGTATGAAAGTTGTGGTCATTTCTACTTTCCGGGCAACCTAGGCCACACGCTAGGGCGTTGCTCCAACAGATTGCATAGTTAGGGCCTTAGAAGTCAACGCCAGAAGCATAAAAAACAATATAAATACAACAGTTTTTCCATCGTATAAAACGAATAATTGCAACAAGTATGAAAGTTGTGGCTATTTCTACGTTCCGGGCAACCTAGGTTTCGCTCTAGGGCGTTGCTCCACCAGATCGAATAGAGAGGGCCTTAGAAGTAAACGCCCGAAGCATAACATACGATACAAAATAAAACAGCTTTTCCATCGTATAAAAAGAATAATTGGGAGCAGTGTGAAAATTAAAGTCATTTCAACGTTCCGAGCAACCTAGGTTTCAGTCTAGGGCGTTGCTCCACCAGATCGAATAGCTAGGGACTTGGAATTCAACGCCAGAAGAATAAAACACAATATAAGTACAACCGATTTTCCATTGTATAAAATGAATAATTGCAAACATTGTGAAATTAATGGTCATTTCTACGTTCCGCGCAACCTAGGCGTCACTGTAGGTCGTTGCTCCAACACAGCTAATAGCTACGGCCTTAGAAGTCAACGCCAGAGGCATAAAATATAATATCAATACAACAGCTTTTCCACCGTATAAAATGAATAATTGCAAACAGTGTGATAGTACTGGTCATTTCTACGTTCCGGGTATCCTAGGCTTCACTCTAGGGCGTTGTTCCACCAGATCGAACAGTTAGGGCCTAAGATGGCAACGCCAGAAGCATAAAATACAATATAAATATAACAGTTTTTCCATCGTATAAAACGAATAATAGCAACCAGCGTGAAAGTTATGGTCATTTCTACGTTCCGGGCAACCTAGGCTTCACCCCAGGGCGTTGTTGCACCAGATCGGATAGTTAGGGCCTAAGAAGTGAACGCCAGCAGCATAAAATACAATATAAATACAACAGTTCTTCCATCATATAAAACGAATAATTGCAACCTGTTTGAAAGTTATGGTCATTTCTACGTTCCGGGCAACCTAGGCTTCACTCTATGGCGTTCTTCCACCACATCGAATAGCTACGGCCTCAGAAGTCAACGCGTGAAGCATAAAATACAATAAAAATACAACAGTCTTTCCATCCTATAACAGGAATAATTGCAACCCGTGTGAAAGTGATGGTCATTTGTACGTTCCAGGCAACCTAGGCTTCACTCTGGGGCGTTCTTCCACCAGATCGAATTGTTAGGGCCTAAGAAGTCAACGTCAGAAGCATAAGATACAATATAAATACAACAGCTTTTCCATCATATAAAACGATTAATTTCAACCAGTGTGAATGTTATGGTCATTTCTACATTCCCAGGAACCTAGGCTTCACTCTAGCGCGTTGATCCAACAGATTGAATAGTTGGGGCCTTAGAAGTCAACGCCCGAAGTATAAAATACAATATAAATACAACAGTTTTTTCATCGTATAAAACGAATAATTGCGAGCAGTATGAAAGTTATGTTCATTTCTACGTTCCGGGCAACCTACGCTACACCCTAGGGCGTTGCTCCAACAGATTGAATAGTTAGGGCCTTAGATGTCAGTGGCCGAAGCATAAAATACAAAATAAATAGAACTGTTTTTCTATCGTATAAAACGAATAATTGCTACCGGTGTGAAAGTTATATCCATTTCTACGTTGCGGGCAACCTAGGCTTCACCCTAGGGCGTTGTTCCACCAGATGGAATAGTTAGGGCATAAGAAGTCAACGCCAGAAGCATAAAATACAATATAAGTACAACAGTTTTTCCATCGTATAAAATGAATAATTGCAAATATTGCGAAAGTAATGGTCATTCCACGTTCCGGGCAACCTAGGCGTCACTCTAGTGCGTTGCTCCACCACATCTAATAGCTACGGCCTTAGACGTCAACGACAGAATCATAACATACAATACAGATGCAACAGCTTTTCCATCGTATAAAACGAATAATTGCAACCAGTGTGAAAGTTATTGTCATTTCTACTTCCCGCGCAACCTAGGCTTCACCCTGGGGCGTTGCTCCAACAGATTGAATAGTTAGGGCCTTAGAAGTCAGTGCCCGAAGCATAAAATGCAATAAATATACAACAGTTATCCATCATATAACAGGAATAATTGCAACCAGTTTGAAAGCGATTGTCATTTCTACGTTCCGGGCAACCTAGGCTTCACTCTAGGGCGTTGCTCCACCAGATCGAATAGTTAGTGCCTTAGAAGTCAACGCCAGAAGCATAATATACAATATAAATACAACAGTTTTTCCATCGTATAAAACGAATAATAGCAACCAGTGTGAAAGTTATGGTCATTTCTCCGTTCCCGGCAACCTAGGCTTCACCCCAGGGCGTTGTTCCGCCAGATCGAATAGTTAGGGCCCAAGAAGTGAACGCCAGAAGCATAAAATACAATATAAATACAACAGTTTTTCCATCATATAAAACGAGTAATTGCAACCAGTATGAAAGTTGTGGTCATTTCTACTTTCCGGGCAACCTGGGCTACACCCTAGGGCGTTGCTCCAACAGGTTGAATAGTTAGGGCCTTAGAAGTCAATGCCCGAAGCATAAAATGCAATAAAAATACAACAGTTTTTCCATCATATAAACGGAATAATTGCAACCAGTTTGAAAGTGATGGCCATTTCTACGTTCCGGGCAACCTCGGCTTCACTCTAGGGCGTTGCTCCACCAGATCGAATAGATAGTGTCTTAGAAGTCAACGCCAGAAGCATAAAAAACAATATAAATACAACAGTTTTTCCATCGTATAAAACGAATAATTGCAACCAGTATGAAGATTAACCTCATTTCTACTTTCCGGGCAACCTAGGCTTCACCATAGGGCGTTGCTCCAACCGATCGAATAGTTAGGGCCCAAGAAGTGAACGCCAGAAGCATAAAATACAATGTAAATACAACAGTTTTTCCATCATATAACAGGAGTATTTGCAACGAGTTTGAAAGTGATGGTAATTTCTACGTTCCGGGCAACCTACGCTTCACCCTAGGGCGTTGCTCCAACAGATTGAATAGTTAGGGCCTTAGATGTCAGTGGTCGAAGCATAAAATACAAAATAAATAGAACTGTTTTTCTATCGTATAAAACGAATAATTGCTACCGGTGTGAAAGTTATATCCATTTCTACGTTGCGGGCAACCTAGGCTTCACCCTAGGGCGTTGTTCCACCAGATGGAATAGTTAGGGCATAAGAAGTCAACGCCAGAAGCATAAAATACAATATAAGTACAACAGTTTTTCCATCGTATAAAATGAATAATTGCAAATATTGCGAAAGTAATGGTCATTCCACGTTCCGGGCAACCTAGGCGTCACTCTAGTGCGTTGCTCCACCACATCTAATAGCTACGGCCTTAGACGTCAACGACAGAATCATAACATACAATACAGATGCAACAGCTTTTCCATCGTATAAAACGAATAATTGCAACCAGTGTGAAAGTTATTGTCATTTCTACTTCCCGCGCAACCTAGGCTTCACCCTGGGGCGTTGCTCCAACAGATTGAATAGTTAGGACCTTAGAAGTCAGTGCCCGAAGCATAAAATGCAATAAATATACAACAGTTATCCATCATATAACAGGAATAATTGCAACCAGTTTGAAAGCGATTGTCATTTCTACGTTCCGGGCAACCTAGGCTTCACTCTAGGGCGTTGCTCCACCAGATCGAATAGTTAGTGCCTTAGAAGTCAACGCCAGAAGCATAATATACAATATAAATACAACAGTTTTTCCATCGTATAAAACGAATAATAGCAACCAGTGTGAAAGTTATGGTCATTTCTCCGTTCCCGGCAACCTAGGCTTCACCCCAGGGCGTTGTTCCGCCAGATCGAATAGTTAGGGCCCAAGAAGTGAACGCCAGAAGCATAAAATACAATATAAATACAACAGTTTTTCCATCATATAAAACGAGTAATTGCAACCAGTATGAAAGTTGTGGTCATTTCTACTTTCCGGGCAACCTAGGCTACACCCTAGGGCGTTGCTCCAACAGGTTGAATAGTTAGGGCCTTAGAAGTCAATGCCCGAAGCATAAAATGCAATAAAAATACAACAGTTTTTCCATCGTATAAAACGAATAATAGCAACCAGCGTGAAAGTTATGGTCATTTCTACGTTCCGGGCAACCTAGGCTTCACCCCAGGGCGTTGTTGCACCAGATCGGATAGTTAGGGCCTAAGAAGTGAACGCCAGCAGCATAAAATACAATATAAATACAACAGTTCTTCCATCATATAAAACGAATAATTGCAACCTGTTTGAAAGTTATGGTCATTTCTACGTTCCGGGCAACCTAGGCTTCACTCTATGGCGTTCTTCCACCACATCGAATAGCTACGGCCTCAGAAGTCAACGCGTGAAGCATAAAATACAATAAAAATACAACAGTCTTTCCATCCTATAACAGGAATAATTGCAACCCGTGTGAAAGTGATGGTCATTTGTACGTTCCGGGCAACCTAGGCTTCACTGTCGGGCGTTGCTCCACAAGATCGAAATGTTAGGGCCTAAGAAGTCAACGCCTGAAGCTTAAATACGATATAAATACAACAGCATTTCCATCGTATTAAATGAATAATTGCAAACAGTGTGAAGGTAGTGGTCATTTCTACGTTCCGAGCAACCTAGGCTTCACTCTAGGGCGGTGCTCCAACATATCGAATAGCTATGGCCTTAGAAGACCACACCTGAAGCATAAAATACAATGAAAATACAACAGTCTTTTCATCGTATGACAGGAATAATTGCAACAAGCGTGAAAGTAATGATCATTTCGGCGTTTCGGGCATCCTAGACATAACACTGAGGCATTGCTCCACCAGATCGAATAGTTAGGGCCTAAGAAGTCAACGCCAGAAGCATAAAATACGATATAAATACAACAGATTTTCCATCGTATAAAAGGAATAATTGCAAACAGTGTGAAAGTAATGGTCATTTCTACGTTCCGAGCAACCTAGGCTTCACTCTAGGCCGTTGCTCCACCAGATCGAATAGTTAGGGCCTCAGAAGTCAACGCCAGAAGCATAAAATACGATATAAATGCAACAGCTTTTCCATCGTATAAAAGGAATAATTGCAAACAGTGTGAAAGTAACGGTTATTTCTACGTTCCGGGCAACCTAGGCTTCACTCTACGGCGTTGTTCCACCAGATCCAGTAGTTAGGGCCTAAGAAGTCAACACCAGAAGAATAAAGTACAATAAAAATACAACAGTCTTTCCATCCTATAACAGGAATAATTGCAACCCGTGTGAAAGTGATGGTCATTTCTACGTTCCAGGCAACCTAGGCTTCACTCTAGGGCGTTGTTCCACAAGATCGAATAGTTAGGGCCTAAGAAGTCAACGCCAGATGCATAAAATACAATATAAATAGAACAGTTTTTCCATTGTATAAAACGAATAATTGCTATCAGTGTGAAAGTTATGGTCATTTCTACGTTCCGCGCAACCTGGGCTTTGCTCTTGGGCGTTGTTCCACCAAATGGAATAGTTAGGGCCTAAGAAGTCAACGCCAGAAGCATAAAATACGATATAAATACAACAGCTTTTCCATTGTATAAAACAAATAATTGCAACCAGTGTGAAAGTTATGGTCATTTCTACGTTCCGGGCAACCTGGGCTTTACTCTGGGGCGTTGATCCACCAGATGGAATAGTTAGGGCCTCAGAAGTCAACGCCAGAAGCATAAAATACGATATAAATACAACAGCTTTTCCATCGTATAGCAGGAATAATTTGCAACCAGTGTGATAGTAGTGGTCACTTCTACGTTCCGGGCAACCCAGGTTTCACTCCAGGGCGTTGCTCCACCAGATCGAATAGTTACGGCCTAAGAAGTCAAAGCCAGAAGCATAAAATACGATAAAGATGCAACAGTTTTTCCATCGTATAAAACGAATAATTGCAATCAGTGTGAAGGTTATGGTCATTTCTACATTCCGAGCAACCTAGGCTTCACTCTAGGGCGTTGCTCCACCAGATGGAATAGTTAGGGCCTAAGAAGTCAACGCCAGAAGCATAAAATACGATATAAATACAACAGCTTTTCCGTTGTATGAAACAAATAATTGCAACCAGTGTGAAAGTTATGGTCATTTCTACGTTCCGGGCAACCTGGGCTTTACTCTTGGGCGTTGTTCCACCAGATGGAATAGTTAGGGCCTTAGAAGTCAACGCCAGAAGCATAAAATACGATATAAATACAACAGCTTTTCCATCGTATAGCAGGAATAATTTGCAACCAGTGTGATAGTAGTGGTCATTTCTACGTTCCGGCCAACCCAGGTTTCACTCCAGGGCGTTGCTCCACCAGATCGAATAGTTACGGCCTAAGAAGTCAACGCCAGAAGCATAAAATACGATAAAGATGCAACAGTTTTTCCATCCTATAACAGGAATAATTGCAACCCGTGTGAAAGTGATGGTCATTTCTACGTTCCAGGCAACCTAGGCTTCACTCTAGGACGTTGTTCCACAAGATCGAATAGTTAGGTCCTAAGAAGACAACGCCAGAAGCATAAAATACGATATAAATACAACAGCTTTTCCATCGTATAGCAGGAATAATTTGCAACCAGTGTGATAGTAGTGGTCATTTCTACGTTCCGGGCAACCCAGGTTTCACTCCAGGGCGTTGCTCGACCAGATCGAATAGTTACGGCCTAAGAAGTCAACGCCAGAAGCATAAAATACGATAAAGATGCAACAGTTTTTCCATCGTATAAAACGAATAATAGCAATCAGTGTGAAAGTTATGGTCATTTCTACATTCCGAGCAACCTAGGCTTTACTCTAGGCCGTTGCTCCACCAGATCGAATAGTTAGGTCCTTAGAAGTCAACGCCAGAAGCATAAAATACGATATAAATGCAACAGCTTTTCCATCGTATAAAAGGAATAATTGCAAACAGTGTGAAAGTAATGGTTATTTCTACGTTCCGGGCAACCTAGGCTTCACTCTACGGCGTTGTTCCACCAGATCGAATAGTTAGGGCCTATGAAGTCAACACCAGAAGAATAAAATACAAAATAAATACAACAGCGTTTAGACCGTATAAAACGAATAATTGCAACCTGTGTGAAGGTTATGGTCATATCTACGTTCCGGGCAACCTAGGCTTCACAGTCGGGCGTTGCTCCACCAGATCGAAGTGTTAGGGCCTAAGAAGTCAACGCCCGAAGCATAAAATACGATATAAATACAACAGCATTTCCATCGTATTAAATGAATAATTGCAAACAGTCTGAAAGTAGTGGTCATTTCTACGTTCCGGGCAACCTAGGCTTCACTGTATGGCGTTCTTCCACCACATCGAATAGCTACGGCCTCAGAAGTCCACGCCTGAAACATAAAATACAATAAAAATACAACAGTCTTTTCATCGTATAACAGGAATAATTGCTACAAGCGTGAAAGTAATGATCATTTCGGCGTTTCGGGCATCCTAGACTTAACTGTGAGGCATTGCTCCACCAGATCGAATAGTTAGGGCCTAAGAAGTCAACGCCAGAAGCATAAAATGCAATAAAAATACAACAGTTTTTCCATCGTATAGCAGGAATAATTTGCAACCAGTGTGATAGTAGTGGTCACTTCTACGTTCCGGGCAACCCAGGTCTCACTCCAGGGCGTTGCTCCACCAGATCGAATAGTTACGGCCTAAGAAGTCAAAGCCAGAAGCATAAAATACGATAAAGATGCAACAGCTTTTCCATCGTATAAAACGAATAATTGCAATCAGTGTGAAGGTTATGGTCATTTCTACATTCCGAGCAACCTAGGCTTCACTCTAGGGCGTTGCTGCACCAGATGGAATAGTTAGGGCTTAAGAAGTCAACGCCAGAAGAATAAAATACGATATAAATACAACAGCTTTTCCATTGTATAAAACAAATAATTGCAACCAGTGTGAAAGTTATGGTCATTTCTACGTTCCGGGCAACCTAGGCTTCACTCGACGGCGACGCTCCACCAGATCAAACAGTTAGGGCCTCAGAAGTCAACGCCCGAGGCATAAAATACAAAATAAATAGAACGGTTTTTCCATTGTATAAAACGAATAATTGCGGCCAGTGTAAAAGTTATGGTCATTTCTACGTTCAGGGCAACCTAGGCTTCACCCTAGGCCGTTATACCACCAGATCGAATAGTTAGGGCCTAAGAAGAGAACGCCAGAAGCATAAAATACAATATAAATACAACAGTTTTTCCATCGTATAAAACGAATAATTGCAACCAGTGTGTAAGTTATGGACATTTCTACATTTCGAGCAACCTAGGCTTCACTCTAGGGCGTTGCTCCACCTGATCGAATAGTTAGGGCCATAGAAGTCAACGCCAGAAGCATAAAATACAACATAAATACAACAGTTTTTCCACCATATAAAACGAATAATTGCAACCAGTACGAAAGTTATGGTCATTTCTACGTTCCGGGCAACCTAGGCTTCACCCTAGGCCGTTGCTCCACCAGATCGAATAGTAAGGGCCTAAGAAGTCAACGCTAGAAGCATAAAATACGATATAAATACAACAGCTGTTCCAAAGTATAAAAGGAATAATTGCAAACAGTGTGAAAGTAATGGTCATTTCTACGTTCCGGGCAACCTAGGCTTCACTCGACGGCGTTGTTCCACCAGATCGAATAGTTAGGGCCTAAGAAGTCAACACCAGAAGAATAAAATACAATATAAATAGAACAGTTTTTCCATTGTATAAAACGAATAACTGCTACCAGTGTGAAAGTTATGGTCATTTCTACGTTCCGAGCAACCTGGGCTTTACTCTTGGGCGTTGTTCCACCAGATGGAATAGTTAGGGCCTTAGAAGTCAACGCCAGAAGCATAAAATACGATATAAATACAACAGCTTTTCCATCGTATAGCAGGAATAATTTGCAACCAGTGTGATAGTAGTGGTCATTTCTACGTTCCGGGCAACCCAGGTTTCACTCCAGGGCGTTGCTCCACCAGATCGAATAGTTACGGCCTAAGAAGTCAACGACAGAAGCATAAAATACGATAAAGATGCAACAGTTTTTCCATCGTATAAAACGTATAATAGCAATCAGTGTGAAAGTTATGGTCATTTCTACATTCCGAGCAACCTAGGCTTCACTCTAGGCCGTTGCTCCACCAGATCGAATAGTTAGGTCCTTAGAAGTCAACGCCAGAAGCATAAAATACGATATAAATGCAACAGCATTTCCATCGTATAAAAGGAGTAATTGCAAACAGTGTGAAAGTAATGGTTACTTCTACGTTCCGGGCAACCTAGGCTTCACTCTACGGCGTTGTTCCACCAGATCGAATAGTTAGGGCCTATGAAGTCAACACCAGAAGAATAAAATACAAAATAAATACAACAGCGTTTAGACCGTATAAAACGAATAATTGCAACCTGTGTGAAGGTTATGGTCATATCTACGTTCCGGGCAACCTAGGCTTCACTGTCGGGCGTTGCTCCACCAGATCGAAATGTTAGGGCCTAAGAAGTCAACGCCCGAAGCATAAAATACGGTATAAATACAACAGCATTTCCATCGTATTAATTGAATAATTGCAAACAGTGTGAAAGTAGTGGTCATTTCTACGTTCCGGGCAACCTAGGCTTCACTGTATGGCGTTCTTACACCACATCGAATAGCTACGGCCTCAGAAGTCCACGCCTGAAGCATAAAATACAATAAAAATACAACAGTCTTTTCATCGTATAACAGGAATAATTGCAACAAGCGTGAAAGTAATGATCATTTCGGCGTTTCGGGCATCCTAGACTTAACTCTGAGGCATTGCTCCACCAGATCGAATAGTTAGGGCCTAAGAAGTCAACGCCAGAAGCATAAAATGCAATAAAAATACAACAGTTTTTCCATCGTATAGCAGGAATAATTTGCAACCAGTGTGATAGTAGTGGTCACTTCTACGTTCCGGGCAACCCAGGTTTCACTCCAGGGCGTTGCTCCACCAGATCGAATAGTTACGGCCTAAGAAGTCAAAGCCAGAAGCATAAAATACGATAAAGATGCAACAGCTTTTCCATCGTATAAAACGAATAATTGCAATCAGTGTGAAAGTTATGGTCATTTCTACATTCCGAGCAACCTAGGCTTTACTCTAGGCCGTTGCTCCACCAGATCGAATAGTTAGGTCCTTAGAAGTCAACGCCAGAAGCATAAAAAACGATATAAATGCAACAGCTTTTCCATCGTATAAAAGGAATAATTGCAAACAGTGTGAAAGTAATGGTTATTTCTACGTTCCGGGCAACCTAGGCTTCACTCTACGGCGTTGTTCCACCAGATCGAATAGTTAGGGCCTATGAAGTCAACACCAGAAGAATAAAATACAAAATAAATACAACAGCGTTTAGACCGTATAAAACGAATAATTGCAACCTGTGTGAAGGTTATGGTCATATCTACGTTCCGGGCAACCTAGGCTTCACAGTCGGGCGTTGCTCCACCAGATCGAAGTGTTAGGGCCTAAGAAGTCAACGCCCGAAGCATAAAATACGATATAAATACAACAGCATTTCCATCGTATTAAATGAATAATTGCAAACAGTCTGAAAGTAGTGGTCATTTCTACGTTCCGGGCAACCTAGGCTTCACTGTATGGCGTTCTTCCACCACATCGAATAGCTACGGCCTCAGAAGTCCACGCCTGAAACATAAAATACAATAAAAATACAACAGTCTTTTCATCGTATAACAGGAATAATTGCTACAAGCGTGAAAGTAATGATCATTTCGGCGTTTCGGGCATCCTAGACTTAACTGTGAGGCATTGCTCCACCAGATCGAATAGTTAGGGCCTAAGAAGTCAACGCCAGAAGCATAAAATGCAATAAAAATACAACAGTTTTTCCATCGTATAGCAGGAATAATTTGCAACCAGTGTGATAGTAGTGGTCACTTCTACGTTCCGGGCAACCCAGGTCTCACTCCAGGGCGTTGCTCCACCAGATCGAATAGTTACGGCCTAAGAAGTCAAAGCCAGAAGCATAAAATACGATAAAGATGCAACAGCTTTTCCATCGTATAAAACGAATAATTGCAATCAGTGTGAAGGTTATGGTCATTTCTACATTCCGAGCAACCTAGGCTTCACTCTAGGGCGTTGCTGCACCAGATGGAATAGTTAGGGCTTAAGAAGTCAACGCCAGAAGAATAAAATACGATATAAATACAACAGCTTTTCCATTGTATAAAACAAATAATTGCAACCAGTGTGAAAGTTATGGTCATTTCTACGTTCCGGGCAACCTAGGCTTCACTCGACGGCGACGCTCCACCAGATCAAACAGTTAGGGCCTCAGAAGTCAACGCCCGAGGCATAAAATACAAAATAAATAGAACGGTTTTTCCATTGTATAAAACGAATAATTGCGGCCAGTGTAAAAGTTATGGTCATTTCTACGTTCAGGGCAACCTAGGCTTCACCCTAGGCCGTTATACCACCAGATCGAATAGTTAGGGCCTAAGAAGAGAACGCCAGAAGCATAAAATACAATATAAATACAACAGTTTTTCCATCGTATAAAACGAATAATTGCAACCAGTGTGTAAGTTATGGACATTTCTACATTTCGAGCAACCTAGGCTTCACTCTAGGGCGTTGCTCCACCTGATCGAATAGTTAGGGCCATAGAAGTCAACGCCAGAAGCATAAAATACAACATAAATACAACAGTTTTTCCACCATATAAAACGAATAATTGCAACCAGTACGAAAGTTATGGTCATTTCTACGTTCCGGGCAACCTAGGCTTCACCCTAGGCCGTTGCTCCACCAGATCGAATAGTAAGGGCCTAAGAAGTCAACGCTAGAAGCATAAAATACGATATAAATACAACAGCTGTTCCAAAGTATAAAAGGAATAATTGCAAACAGTGTGAAAGTAATGGTCATTTCTACGTTCCGGGCAACCTAGGCTTCACTCGACGGCGTTGTTCCACCAGATCGAATAGTTAGGGCCTAAGAAGTCAACACCAGAAGAATAAAATACAATAAAAATACAACACTCTTTCCACTCTATAACAGGAATAATTGCAACCCGTGTGAAAGTGATGGTCATTTCTACGTTCCAGGCAACCTAGGCTTCACTCTAGGGCGTTGTTCCACAAGATCGAATAGTTAGGTCCTAAGAAGTCAACGCCAGAAGCATAAAATACAATATAAATAGAACAGTTTTTCCATTGTATAAAACGAATAACTGCTACCAGTGTGAAAGTTATGGTCATTTCTACGTTCCGAGCAACCTGGGCTTTACTCTTGGGCGTTGTTCCACCAGATGGAATAGTTAGGGCCTTAGAAGTCAACGCCAGAAGCATAAAATACGATATAAATACAACAGCTTTTCCATCGTATAGCAGGAATAATTTGCAACCAGTGTGATAGTAGTAGTCATTTCTACGTTCCGGGCAACCCAGGTTTCACTCCAGGGCGTTGCTCCACCAGATCGAATAGTTACGGCCTAAGAAGTCAACGACAGAAGCATAAAATACGATAAAGATGCAACAGTTTTTCCATCGTATAAAACGTATAATAGCAATCAGTGTGAAAGTTATGGTCATTTCTACATTCCGAGCAACCTAGGCTTCACTCTAGGCCGTTGCTCCACCAGATCGAATAGTTAGGTCCTTAGAAGTCAACGCCAGAAGCATAAAATACGATATAAATGCAACAGCATTTCCATCGTATAAAAGGAGTAATTGCAAACAGTGTGAAAGTAATGGTTACTTCTACGTTCCGGGCAACCTAGGCTTCACTCTACGGCGTTGTTCCACCAGATCGAATAGTTAGGGCCTATGAAGTCAACACCAGAAGAATAAAATACAAAATAAATACAACAGCGTTTAGACCGTATAAAACGAATAATTGCAACCTGTGTGAAGGTTATGGTCATATCTACGTTCCGGGCAACCTAGGCTTCACTGTCGGGCGTTGCTCCACCAGATCGAAATGTTAGGGCCTAAGAAGTCAACGCCCGAAGCATAAAATACGATATAAATACAACAGCATTTCCATCGTATTAATTGAATAATTGCAAACAGTGTGAAAGTAGTGGTCATTTCTACGTTCCGGGCAACCTAGGCTTCACTGTATGGCGTTCTTACACCACATCGAATAGCTACGGCCTCAGAAGTCCACGCCTGAAGCATAAAATACAATAAAAATACAACAGTCTTTTCATCGTATAACAGGAATAATTGCAACAAGCGTGAAAGTAATGATCATTTCGGCGTTTCGGGCATCCTAGACTTAACTCTGAGGCATTGCTCCACCAGATCGAATAGTTAGGGCCTAAGAAGTCAACGCCAGAAGCATAAAATGCAATAAAAATACAACAGTTTTTCCATCGTATAGCAGGAATAATTTGCAACCAGTGTGATAGTAGTGGTCACTTCTACGTTCCGGGCAACCCAGGTTTCACTCCAGGGCGTTGCTCCACCAGATCGAATAGTTACGGCCTAAGAAGTCAAAGCCAGAAGCATAAAATACGATAAAGATGCAACAGCTTTTCCATCGTATAAAACGAATAATTGCAATCAGTGTGAAGGTTATGGTCATTTCTACATTCCGAGCAACCTAGGCTTCACTCTAGGGCGTTGCTCCACCAGATGGAATAGTTAGGGCCTAAGAAGTCAACGCCAGAAGAATAAAATACGATATAAATACAACAGCTTTTCCATTGTATAAAACAAATAATTGCAACCAGTGTGAAAGTTATGGTCATTTCTACGTTCCGGGCAACCTAGGCTTCACTCGACGGCGATGCTCCACCAGATCAAACAGTTAGGGCCTCAGAAGTCAACGCCCGAAGCATAAAATACAAAATAAATAGAACGGTTTTTCCATTGTATAAAACGAATAATTGCTGCCAGTGTAAAAGTTATGGTCATTTCTACGTTCCGGGCAACCTAGGCTTCACCCTAGGCCGTTATACCACCAGATCGAATAGTTAGGGCCTAAGAAGAGAACGCCAGAAGCATAAAATACAATATAAATACAACAGTTTTTCCATCGTATAAAACGAATAATTGCAACCAGTGTGTAAGTTATGGACATTTCTACATTTCGAGCAACCTAGGCTTCACTCTAGGGCGTTGCTCCACCTGATCGAATAGTTAGGGCCATAGAAGTCAACGCCAGAAGCATAAAATACAACATAAATACATCAGTTTTTCCACCATATAACACGAATAATTGCAACCAGTACGAAAGTTATGGTCATTTCTACGTTCCGGGCAACCTAGGCTTCACCCTAGGCCGTTGCTCCACCAGATCGAATAGTAAGGGCCTAAGAAGAGAACGCCAGAAGCATAAAATACAACATAAATACAACAGATTTTCCATCGTATATAATGTATATTTGCAAACAGTGTGAAAGTAATGGTCACTTCTACGTACCGGGCAACCTAGGCTCCACTCCAGGGTGTTGCTCCACCAAATCGAATAGTTAGGGTCTTAGAAGTCAAAGCCAGGAGCATAAGATACAATAAAAATACAACAGTCTTTTCATCGTATTACAGGAATAATTGCAATAAGCGTGAAAGTAATGATCATTTCGGCGTTTCGGGCATCCTAGACATAACTCTGAGGCATTGCTCCTCCAGATCGAATAGTTGGGGCCTAACAAGTCAATGCCAGAAGCATAAAATACAATATAAATACAACAGCTTTGGCATCGAATAAATTAATAATTGCAAACAATGTGAAAGATATGGTCATTTCTACGTTCCGGGCAACCTAGGCTTCATTCTAGGGCGTTGGGCCACCAGATCAAACAGTTAGGGCCTTAGAAGTCAACGCCTGAAACATAGCATACAAAATAAATCGAATAGGTTTTCCATTGTATAAAACGAATAATTGCAACCAGTACGAAAGTTATGGTCATTTCTACGTTCCGGGCAACCTGGGCTTTACTCTTGGGCGTTGTTCCACAAGATGGAATAGTTAGGGCCTTAGAAGTCAACGCCAGAAGCATAAAATACGATATAAATACAACAGCTTTTCCATCGTATAGCAGGAATAATGTGCAACCAGTGTGATAGTAGTGGTCATTTCTACGTTCCGGGCAACCCAGGTTTCACTCCAGGGCGTTGCTCCACCAGATCGAATAGTTACGGCCTAAGAAGTCAACGCCAGAAGCATAAAATACGATAAAGATGCAACAGTTTTTCCATCGTATAAAACGAATAATAGCAATCAGTGTGAAAGTTATGGTCATTTCTACATTCCGAGCAACCTAGGCTTCACTCTAGGCCGTTGCTCCAACAGATCGAATAGTTAGGTCCTTAGAAGTCAACGCCAGAAGCATAAAATACGATATAAATGCAACAGCTTTTCCATCGTATAAAAGGAATAATTGCAAACAGTGTGAAAGTAATGGTTATTTCTACGTTCCGGGCAACCTAGGCTTCACTCTACGGCGTTGTTCCACCAGATCGAATAGTTAGGGCCTATGAAGTCAACACCAGAAGAATAAAATACAAAATAAATACAACAGCGTTTAGACCGTATAAAACGAATAATTGCAACCTGTGTGAAGGTTATGGTCATATCTACGTTCCGGGCAACCTAGGCTTCACTGTCGGGCGTTGCTCCACCAGATCGAAATGTTAGGGCCTAAGAAGTCAACGCCCGAAGCATAAAATACGATATAAATACAACAGCATTTCCATCGTATTAAATGAATAATTGCAAACAGTGTGAAAGTAGTGGTCATTTCTACGTTCCGGGCAACCTAGGCTTCACTGTATGGCGTTCTTCCACCACATCGAATAGCTACGGCCTCAGAAGTCCACGCCTGAAGCATAAAATACAATAAAAATACAACAGTCTTTTCATCGTATAACAGGAATAATTGCAACAAGCGTGAAAGTAATGATCATTTCGGCGTTTCGGGCATCCTAGACATAACTCTGAGGCATTGCTCCTCCAGATCGAATAGTTGGGGCCTAACAAGTCAATGCCAGAAGCATAAAATACAATATAAATACAACAGCTTTGGCATCGAATAAATTAATAATTGCAAACAATGTGAATGATATGGTCATTTCTACGTTCCGGGCAACGTAGGCTTCATTCTAGGGCGTTGGTCCACCAGATCAAACAGTTAGGGCCTTAGAAGTCAACGCCTGAAACATAGAATACAAAATAAATCGAATAGGTTTTCCATTGTATAAATCGAATAATTGCTACCAGTGTGAAAGTTATGGTCATTTCTACGTTCCGCGCAACCTAGGCTTCACCCTAGGGCGTTGCTCCAGCAGATCGAATAGTCAGGGCTTAAGAAGTCAACGCCAGAAGCATAAAATACGATATAAATACAACAGCTGTTCCACCGTATAAAAGGAATAATTGCAAACAGTGTGAAAGTAATGGCCATTTCTACGTTCCGGGCAACCTAGGCTTCACTCTACGGCGTTGTTCCACCAGATCGAATAGTTAGGGCCTATGAAGTCAACACCAGAAGAATAAAATACAATAAAAATACAACAGTCTTTCCATCCTATAACAGGAATAATTGCAACCCGTGTGAAAGTGATGGTCATTTCTACGTTCCAGGCAACCTAGGCTTCACTCTAGGGCGTTGTTCCTCAAGATCGAATAGTTAGGGCCTAAGAAGTCAACGCCAGAAGCATAAAATGCAATAAAAATACAACAGTTTTTCCATCGTATAGCAGGAGTAATTTGCAACCAGTGTGATAGTAGTGGTCACTTCTACGTTCCGGGCAACCCAGGTTTCACTCCAGGGCGTTGCTCCACCAGATCGAATAGTTACGGCCTAAGAAGTCAAAGCCAGAAACATAAAATACGATAAAGATGCAACAGTTTTTCCATCGTATAAAACGAATAATTGCAATCAGTGTGAAGGTTATGGTCATTTCTACATTCCGAGCAACCTAGGCTTCACTGTAGGGCGTTGCTCCACCAGATGGAATAGTTAGGGCCTAAGAAGTCAACGCCAGAAGCATGAAATACGATATAAATACAACAGCCTTTCCATCCTATAACAGGAATAATTGCAACCCGTGTGAAAGTGATGGTCATTTCTACGTTCCAGGCAACCTAGGCTTCACCCTAGGGCGTTGCTCCAACAGATCAAACAGTTAGGGCCTTAGAAGTCAACGCCGGAAGCATAAAATACAAAATAAATAGAACAGTTTTTCCATTGTATAAAACAAGTAATTGCTACCAGTGTAAAAGTTATGGTCATTTCTACGTTCCGGGCAACCTAGGCTTCACCCTAGGCCGTTGTTCCACCAGATCGAATAGTTAGGGCCTAAGAAGTGAACACCAGAAGCATAAAATACAATATAAATACAACAGTTTTTCCATCATATGAAACGAATGATAGCAACCAGTGTGAAAGTTATGGTCATTTCTACGTTCCGGGCAACCTAGGCTGCACTCTAGGGCGTTGCTCCACCAGATCGAGTAGTTAGGGCCTTAGAAGTCAACGCCCGAAGCATAAAATACAAAATAAATAAAACAGTCTTTCCATCGTATAAAACGAAAAATTGCAAACAGTGTGAAAGATATGGACATTTCTACGATCCGGGCTACCTAGGCTTCACTCTATGGCGTTCTTCCACCACATCGAATAGCAACGGCCTCAGAAGTCAACGCCAGAAGCTTAAATACAATATAAATATAACAGTTTTTCCATCGTATAAAACGAATAATAGCAACCAGTGTGAAAGTTATGGTCATTTCTACGTTCCGGGCAACCTAGGCTTCACTCTACGGCGATGCTCCACCAGATCAAACAGTTAGGGCCTTAGAAGTCAACGCCCGAAGCATAAAATACAAAATAAATAGAACGGTTTTTCCATTGTGTAAAACGAATAATTGCAGCCAGTGTAAAAGTTATGGTCATTTCTACGTTCCGGGCAACCTAGGCTTCACCCTAGGCCGTTGTACCACCAGATCGAATAGTTAGGGCCTAAGAAGTGAACGCCAGAAGCATAAAATACAATATAAATACAACAGTTTTTCCATCGTATAAAACGAATAATTGCAACCAGTGTGTAAGTTATGGACATTTCTACATTTCGAGCAACCTAGGCTTCACTCTAGGGCGTTGCTCCACCTGATCGAATAGTTAGGGCCATAGAAGTCAACGCCAGAAGCATAAAATAAAACATAAATACAACAGTTTTTCCACCACATAAAACGAATAATTGCAACCAGTACGAAAGTTATGGTCATTTCTACGTTCCGGGCAACCTAGGCTTCACCCTAGGCCGTTGCTCCACCAGATCGAATAGTAAGGGCCTAAGATGTGAACGACAGAAGCATAAAATACAATATAAATACAACAGTTTTTCCATCATATAAAACGAATGATAGCAACCAGTGTGAAAGTTATGGTCATTTCTACGTTCCGCGCAATCTTGGCTTTACCCTAGGGCGTTGTTCCACCAGATGGAATAGTTAGGGCCTAAGAAATCAACGCCAGAAGCATAAAATACGATATGAATACAACAGCTTTTCCATCGTATAAAACGAATAATTGCAACCAATGTGAAAGTTATGGTCATTTCTACACTTCGAGCAACCTAGGCTTCACTCTAGGGCGTTGCTCCACCTGATCGAATAGTTAGGGCCTTAGAAGTCAACGCCAGAATAATAAAATACAATAAAAATACAACAGTCTTTCCATCCTATAACAGGAATAATTGCAACCCGTGTGAAAGTGATGGTCATTTCTACGTTCCAGGCAACCTAGGCTTCACTCTAGGGCGTTGTTCCTCAAGATCGAATAGTTAGGGCCTAAGAAGTCAACGCCAGAAGCATAAAATGCAATAAAAATACAACAGTTTTTCCATCGTATAGCAGGAGTAATTTGCAACCAGTGTGATAGTAGTGGTCACTTCTACGTTCCGGGCAACCCAGGTTTCACTCCAGGGCGTTGCTCCACCAGATCGAATAGTTACGGCCTAAGAAGTCAAAGCCAGAAACATAAAATACGATAAAGATGCAACAGTTTTTCCATCGTATAAAACGAATAATTGCAATCAGTGTGAAGGTTATGGTCATTTCTACATTCCGAGCAACCTAGGCTTCACTGTAGGGCGTTGCTCCACCAGATGGAATAGTTAGGGCCTAAGAAGTCAACGCCAGAAGCATGAAATACGATATAAATACAACAGCCTTTCCATCCTATAACAGGAATAATTGCAACCCGTGTGAAAGTGATGGTCATTTCTACGTTCCAGGCAACCTAGGCTTCACTCTAGGGCGTTGCTCCACCAGATCAAACAGTTAGGGCCTTAGAAGTCAACGCCCGAAGCATTAAATACAAAATAAATAGAACAGTTTTTCCATTGTATAAAACAAGTAATTGCTACCAGTGTAAAAGTTATGGTCATTTCTACGTTCCGGGCAACCTAGGCTTCACCCTAGGCCGTTGTTCCACCAGATCGAATAGTTAGGGCCTAAGAAGTGAACACCAGAAGCATAAAATACAATATAAATACAACAGTTTTTCCATCATATGAAACGAATGATAGCAACCAGTGTGAAAGTTATGGTCATTTCTACGTTCCGGGCAACCTAGGCTGCACTCTAGGGCGTTGCTCCACCAGATCGAGTAGTTAGGGCCTTAGAAGTCAACGCCCGAAGCATAAAATACAAAATAAATAAAACAGTCTTTCCATCGTATAAAACGAAAAATTGCAAACAGTGTGAAAGATATGGACATTTCTACGATCCGGGCTACCTAGGCTTCACTCTATGGCGTTCTTCCACCACATCGAATAGCAACGGCCTCAGAAGTCAACGCCAGAAGCTTAAATACAATATAAATATAACAGTTTTTCCATCGTATAAAACGAATAATAGCAACCAGTGTGAAAGTTATGGTCATTTCTACGTTCCGGGCAACCTAGGCTTCACTCTACGGCGATGCTCCACCAGATCAAACAGTTAGGGCCTTAGAAGTCAACGCCCGAAGCATAAAATACAAAATAAATAGAACGGTTTTTCCATTGTGTAAAACGAATAATTGCAGCCAGTGTAAAAGTTATGGTCATTTCTACGTTCCGGGCAACCTAGGCTTCACCCTAGGCCGTTGTACCACCAGATCGAATAGTTAGGGCCTAAGAAGTGAACGCCAGAAGCATAAAATACAATATAAATACAACAGTTTTTCCATCGTATAAAACGAATAATTGCAACCAGTGTGTAAGTTATGGACATTTCTACATTTCGAGCAACCTAGGCTTCACTCTAGGGCGTTGCTCCACCTGATCGAATAGTTAGGGCCATAGAAGTCAACGCCAGAAGCATAAAATAAAACATAAATACAACAGTTTTTCCACCACATAAAACGAATAATTGCAACCAGTACGAAAGTTATGGTCATTTCTACGTTCCGGGCAACCTAGGCTTCACCCTAGGCCGTTGCTCCACCAGATCGAATAGTAAGGGCCTAAGATGTGAACGACAGAAGCATAAAATACAATATAAATACAACAGTTTTTCCATCATATAAAACGAATGATAGCAACCAGTGTGAAAGTTATGGTCATTTCTACGTTCCGCGCAATCTTGGCTTTACCCTAGGGCGTTGTTCCACCAGATGGAATAGTTAGGGCCTAAGAAATCAACGCCAGAAGCATAAAATACGATATAAATACAACAGCTTTTCCATCGTATAAAACGAATAATTGCAACCAATGTGAATGTTATGGTCATTTCTACACTTCGAGCAACCTAGGCTTCACTCTAGGGCGTTGCTCCACCTGATCGAACAGTTAGGGCCTTAGAAGTCAACGCCAGAATAATAAAATACAATATAAATACAACAGTTTTTCCACCATATAAAACGAATAATTGCAACCAGTCTGAAAGTTACGGTCATTTCTACTTTCCGGGCAACCTAGGCTTCACCCTAGGGCGTTGCTCCAACAGAGTGAATAGTTAGGGCCTTAGAAGTCAATGCCCGAAGTATAAAATGCAATAAAAATACAACAGTTTTTCCATCATATAACAGGAATAATTGCAACCAGATTGAAAGTGATGGTCATTTCTACGTAGCGGGCAACCTAGGCTTCACTCTAGGGCGTTGCTCCACCAGATCGAATAGTTAGGGCCTTAGAAGTCAACGCACGAAGCATAAAATACAAAATAAATAGAACAGTTTTTCCATCGTATAAAACGAATAATTGCTACCAGTGTGAAAGTTATGGTCATTTCTACTTTCCGGGCAACCTGCGCTTCCCCCTAGGGTGTCGCTCCACCAGATGGAATAGTTAGGGCCTTAGAAGTCAACGCCAGAAGCATAAACTACAAAACAAATACAACAGTCTTTCGATCGTATAAAACGAATAATTGCAACCTGTGTGATGGTTATGGACATATCTACGTTCCGGGCAATCTAGGCTTCACTGTAGGGCGTTTCTCCACCAAATCGAATAGTTAGGGCCTTAGAAGTCAACGCCCGAAGCATAAAATACAATATAAGTACAACAGTTTTTCCATCGTATAAAATGAATGATTGCGAACATTGTGAAAGTAATGGTCATTTCTACGTGCCTGGCGACCTACGCGTCACTCTAGGGCGTTGCTGCTCCACATCTGATAGCTACGGCCTTAGAAGCTAACCCCGGAAGCATAAAATACAATATAAATACAACAGCTTTGCCATCGTATAAAATGAATAATTGCAAACAGTGTGAAGGTAATGGTCATTTCTACGTTCCGAGCAACCTAGGCTTCACTCTAGGACGTCGATCCACCAGATCGAATAGTTTGGGCCTATGAAGTCAACGCCAGAAGCATAAAATAAAATAAAGATGCAACAGCTTTTCCATCGTATAAAACGAATAATTTCAACCAGTGTGAATGTTATTGTAATTTTTACATTCCGAGCAACCTAGGCTTCGCTCTAGGGCGTTGATCCACCAGATAGAATAGTTAGGACCTTAGAAGTCAACGCCAGAAGCATAAAATTCAATAAGGATGAAACAGCTCTTCCATCGTATAACAGGAATAACTGCAGACAGTGTGAAAGTACTGGTCATTTCTACGTTCCGGGTAACCTAGGCTCCACTCTAGGGCGTTTTTCCACCAGATCGAACAGCTAGGGCCTAAGAAGGCAACGCCAGAAGCATAAAATACAATATAAATACAACAGTTTTTCCATCGTATAAAACGAATAATTGCAACCAGTATGAAAGTTAACGTCATTTCTACTTTCCGGGCAACCTAGGCTTCACCCTAGGGCGTTGCATCAACAGATTGAATAGTTACGGCCTTAGAAGTTAATGCCCGAAGCATAAAATGCAATAAAAATACAACAGTTTTTCGATCATATAACAGGAATATTTGCAACCAGTTTGAAAGTGATGGTAATTGCTACGTCCCGGGCAACTTAGGCTTCACTGTAGGGCTTTGCTCCACCTGGTCGAATAGTTAGTGCCTTAGAAGTCAACGCCAGAAGCATAAAATACAATATAAATACAACAGTTTTTCCATCGTATAAAACGAATAATTGCAACCAGTATGAAAGTTAACGTCATTTCTACTTTCCGGGCAACCTAGGCTTCACTCCAGGGCGTTGCTCCAACAGATTGAATAGTTAGGGCCTTAGAAGTCAACGCCGGAAGCATAAAATGCAATAAAAATACAACAGCTTTTCCATCGTACAAAAGGATTAATTGCAACCAGTTTGAAAGTGATGGTGATTTCTACGTTCCGGGCATCCTAGGCTTCACTCTAGGGCTTTGCTCCACCAGATCGAATAGCTAGGGCCTTAGAAGTCAACGCCTGAAGCATAAAATACAAAATAAATAGTACAGTTTTTCCATTGTATAAAACGTATAATTGCTACCGGTGTGAAAGTTATGGTCATTTCTACGTTCCGGGCAACCTAGGCTTCACCCTAGGTCGTTGTTCCACCAGACGGAATAGTTAGGGCCTTAGAAGTCAACGCCCGAAGTATAAAATACAAAATAAAGAGAACAGTTTTTACATCGTATAAAACTAATAATTTCAACCAGTGTGAAAGTAATGGGCATTTCTACGTTCCGGGCAACCTAGGCTTCACTCTAGGGCGTTGCTCCACCAGGTCGAAGAGTTAGGGTCTAAGAAATCAACACCGGAAGCATAAAACACAATATAAAAACAACAGCTTTTCCATCGTAGAAAACGAATAATTGCAACCTGTGTGAAGGTTATGGTCATATCTACGTTCCGGGCAACCTTGGCTCCAGCGTAGGGTGTTGCTCCAACAGATTGAATAGTTAGGGCCTTAGAAGTCAACGCCGGAAGCATAAAATGCAATAAATATGCAACAGCTTTTCCATCGTACAAAAGGATTAATTGCAACCAGTTTGAAAGTGATGGTCATTTCTACGTTCCGGGCAACCTAGGCTTCACTCTAGGGCGTTGCTCGACCAGATCGAATAACTAGGGCCTTAGAAGTCTACGCCCGAAGCATAAAATACAATATAAATACAACTGTTTTTCCATCGTATAAAACGAATAATTGCAACCGGTGTGAAAGTTATTTCCATTTCTACGTTCCGGGCAACCTAGGCTTCACCCGAGGGCGTTGTTCCACCAGATGGAATAGTTAGGGCATAAGAAGTCAACGCCAGAAGCATAAAATACGATATAAGTACAACAGTTTTTCCATCGTATAAAATGTATAATTGCAAACATTGCGAAAGTAATGGTCATTTCTACGTTCCGGGCAACATAGGCGTCACTCTAATGCGTTGCTCCACCACACCTAATAGCTACGGCCTTAGACGCCAACGACAGAAGCATAAAATACAATATAAATACAACAGTTTTTCCATCTTATAAAACGAATAATTGCAACCAGTTTGAAAGTGATGGTCATTTCTACGTTCCGGGCAACCTAGGCTACACCGTAGGGCGTTGCTCCAACAGATTGAGTAGTTAGGGCCTTAGAAGTCAATACCCGAAGCATAAAATGCATTAAAAATACGACAGTTTTTACATCATATAGCAGGAATAATTGCAACCAGTTTGAAAGTGATGGTCATTTCTACGTCCCGGGAAACCTCGGCTTCACTCTAGGGCGTTACTCCGCCAGATGGAATAGTTAGTGCATTAAAAGTCAACGCCAGAAGCATATAATACAAGATAAATACAACAGCTTTTCCATCGTACAAAACGAATATTAGCAACCAGTGTGAAAGTTATGGTCATTTCTACGTTCCGCCAACCTAGGCTTCACCCCAGGGCGTTGTTCCACCAGATCGAATAGTTAGGGCCTTAGAAGTCAACGCCCGAAGCATAAAATACAAAATAAATAGAACAGTTTTTCCATCGTATAAAACGAATAATAGCAACCAGTGTGAAAGTTATGGTCATTCCTACGTTCCGGCAACCTAGGCTTCACCCCAGGCCGTCGTTCCACCAGATCGAATAGTTAGGGCCTAAGAAGTGACCGCCAGAAGCATAAAATACAATATAAAAACAACAGTTTTTCCATCATATAAAACGAGTACTCCAGTATGAAAGTTGTGGTCATTTCTACTTTCCGGTCAACCTAGGCTACACCCTAGGGCGTTGCTCCAACAGATTGAATAGTTAGGGCCTTAGAAGTCAATGCCCGAAGCATAAAATGCAATAAAAATACAACAGTTTTTCCATCATATAACCGGAATAATTGCAACCAGTTTGAAAGTGATGGTCATTTCTACGTTCAGGGCAACCTAGGCTACACCCTAGGGCGTTGCTCCAACAGATTGAATAGTTAGGGCCTTAGAAGTCAATGCCCGAAGCATAAAATGCAATAAAAATATAACAGTTTTTCCGTCATATAACAGGAATAATTGCAACCAGTTTGAAAGTGATGGTCATTTCTACGTTCAGGGAAACCTCGGCTTCACTCTAGGGCGTCGCTCCGCCAGATCGAATAGTTAGTGCCTTAGAAGTCAACGCCAGAAGCATAAAATACACTATAAAGGCAACAGTTTTTCCATCGTATAAAACGAATAATTGCAACCAGTATGAAAGTTAACGTCATTTCTACTTTCCGGGCAACCTCGGCTTCACCCTAGGGCGTTGCTCCACCAGATCGAATAGTTAGGGCCTTAGAAGTCAACGCCAGAAGCATAAAATACAATAAAGATGCAACAGCTTTTCCATCGTATAAAACGAATAATTTCAACCAGTGTGAATGTTATGGTAATTTTTACATTCCGAGCAACCTAGGCTTCACTCTAGGGCGTTGTTCCACCAGATGGAATAGTTAGGACCTTAGAAGTCAACGCTAGAAGCATAAAATTCAATAAAGATGCAACAGCTTTTCCATCGTATAACAGGAATAACTGCAAACAGTGTGAAAGTACTGGTCATTTCTACGTTCCGGGTAACCTAGGCTCCACTCTAGGGCGTTGTTCCACCAGATCGAACAGCTAGGGCCTAAGAAGGCAACGCCAGAAGCATAAAATAGAATATAAATATAACAGTTTTTCGATCGTATTTAACGAATAATAGCAACCAGTGTGAAAGTTAACGTCATTTCTACTTTCCGGGCAACCTAGGCATCACCCTAGGGCGTTGCATCAACAGATTGAATAGTTAGGGCCTTAGAAGTTAATGCCCGAAGCATAAAATGCAATAAAAATACAACAGTTTTTCGATCATATAACAGGAATATTTGCAACCAGTTTGAAAGTGATGGTAATTGCTACGTCCCGGGCAACTTAGGCTCCACTCTAGGGCGTTGCTCCACCAGATCGAATAGTTAGTGCCTTAGAAGTCAACGCCAGAAGCATAAAATACAATTTAAATACAACAGTTTTTCCATCGTATAAAACGAATAATTGCAACCAGTATGAAAGATAACGTCATTTCTACTTTCCGGGCAACCTAGGCTTCACCCTAGGGCGTTGCTCCAACAGATTGAATAGTTAGGGCCTTAGAAGTCAACGCCGGAAGCATAAAATACAAAATAAATAGAACAGTTTTTCCATCGTATAAAACGAATAATAGCAACCAGTGTGAAAGTTATGGTCATTCCTCCGTTCCGGCAACCTAGGCTTCACCCCAGGGCGTTGTTCCACCAGATCGGATAGTTAGGGCCTAAGAAGTGAACGCCAGAAGCATAAAATACAATATAAAGACAACAGTTTTTCCATCAGTTAAAACGAGTAATTGCAACCAGTATGAAAGTTGTGGTCATTTCTACTTTCCGGTCAACCTAGGCTACACCCTAGGGCGTTGCTCCAACAGATTGAATAGTTAGGGCCTTAGAAGTAAATGCCCGAAGCATAAAATGCAATAAAAATACAACAGTTTTTCCATCATATAACCGGAATAATTGCAACCAGTTTTAAAGTGATGGTCATTTCTACGTTCAGGGCAACCTAGGCTACACCCTAGGGCGTTGCTCCAACAGATTGAATAGTTAGGGCCTTAGAAGTCAATGCCCGAAGCATAAAATGCAATAAAAATATAACAGTTTTTCCGTCATATAACAGGAATAATTGCAACCAGTTTGAAAGTGATGGTCATTTCTACGTTCCGGGCAACCTAGGCTTCACCCTAGGGCGTTGCTCCACCAGATCGAATAGTTAGGGCCTTAGAAGTCAACGCCAGAATCATAAAATACAATAAAGATGCAACAGCTTTTCCACTGTATTAAACGAATAATTTCAACCAGTGTGAATGTTATGGTCATTTCTACATTCCGAGCAACCTAGGCTTCACCCTAGGGCGTTGCTCCAACAGATCGAATAGTTATGGCTTTAGAAGTCAACGGCCGAAGCATAAAATACAAAATAAATAGAACTGTTTTTCCATCGTATAAAACGAATAATTGCTACCGGCGTGAAAGTTATGGTCATTTCTACGTTCCGGGCAACCTAGGCTTCACTCTAGGGCGTTTCTCCACCAGATCAAACAGCTAGGGCCTTAGAAGTCAACGCCCGAAGGATAAAATACAAAATAAATAGAACAGTTTTCCCATTGTATAAAACGAATAATTGCTACCAGTGTAAAACTTATGGTCAGTTCTACGTTCCGGGCAACCTAGGCCTCACTCTAGGTCGTTTCTCCACCAGATCGAATTGTTAGGGCCTAAGAAGTCAACGCCAGGAGTATAAGATACAATAAAGGTGCAACAGCTTTTCCATCGTATAAAACGAATAATTTCAACCAGTGTGAATGTTATTGTAATTTTTACATTCCGAGCAACCTAGGCTTCACTCTAGGGCGTAGATCCACCAGATAGAATAGTTAGGACCTTAGAAGTCAACGCCAGAAGCATAAAATTCAATAAGGATGCAACAGCTTTTCCATCGTATAACAGGAATAACTGCAGACAGTGTGAAAGTACTGGTCATTTCTACGTTCCGGGTAACCTAGGCTCCACTCTAGGGCGTTGTTCCACCAGATCGAACAGCTAGGGCCTAAGAAGGTAACGCCAGAAGCATAAAATACAATATAAATATAACAGTTTTTCGATCGTATAGAACGAATAATAGCAACCAGTGTGAAAGTTAACGTCATTTCTACTTTCCGGGCAACCTAGGCTTTACCCTAGGGCGTTGCATCAACAGATTGAATAGTTAGGGCCTTAGAAGTTAATGCCCGAAGCATAAAATGCAATAAAAATACAACAGTTTTTCGATCATATAACAGGAATATTTGCAACCAGTTTGAAAGTGATGGTAATTGCTACGTCCCGGGCAACTTAGGCTTCACTCTAGGGCTTTGCTCCACCTGATCGAATAGTTAGTGCCTTAGAAGTCACCGCCAGAAGCATAAAATACAATATAAATACAACAGTTTTTCCATCGTATAAAACGAATAATTGCAACCAGTATGAAAGTTAACGTCATTTCTACTTTCCGGGCAACCTAGGCTTCACCCTAGGGCGTTGCTCCAACAGATTGAATAGTTAGGGCCTTAGAAGTCAACGCCGGAAGCATAAAATGCAATAAAAATACAACAGCTTTTCCATCGTACAAAAGGATTAATTGCAACCAGTCTGAAAGTGATGGTGATTTCTACGTTCCGGGCATCCTAGGCTTCACTCTAGGGCTTTGCTCCACCAGATCGAATAGCTAGGGCCTTAGAAGTCAACGCCCGAAGCATAAAATACAAAATAAATAGTACAGTTTTTCCATTGTATAAAACGTATAATTGCTACCGGTGTGAAAGTTATGGTCATTTCTACGTTCCGGGCAACCTAGGCTTCACCCTAGGTCGTTGTTCCACCAGATGGAATAGTTAGGGCCTTAGAAGTCAACGCCCGAAGTATAAAATACAAAATAAAGAGAACAGTTTTTCCATCGTATAAAACTAATAATTTCAATCAGTGTGAAAGTAATGGGCATTTCTACGTTCCGGGCAACCTAGGCTTCACTCTAGGGCGTTGCTCCACCAGGTCGAAGAGTTAGGGTCTATGAAGTCAACACCGGGAGCATAAAATACAATATAAGAACAACAGCTTTTCCATCGTAGAAAACGAATAATTGCAACCTGTGTGAAGGTTATGGTCATATCTACGTTCCGGGCAACCTTGGCTCCACTGTAGGGTGTTGCTCCAATAGATTGAATAGTTTGGGCCTTAGAAGTCAACGCCGGAAGCATAAAATGCAATAAATATAAAACAGCTTTTCCATCGTACAAAAGGATTAATTGCAACCAGTTTGAAAGTGATGGTCATTTCTACGTTCCGGGCAACCTAGGCTTCACTCTAGGGCGTTGCTCCACCAGATCGAATAACTAGGGCCTTAGAAGTCTACGCCCGAAGCATAAAATACAATATAAATACAACAGTTCTTCCAGCATATAAAACGAATAATTGTCACCAGTATGAAAGTTATGGTCATTTCTACGTTCCGGGCAACCTAGGCTTCACACTATGGCGTTCTTCCACCACATCGAATAGCTACGGCCTCAGAAGTCAACGCCTGAAGCATAAAATACAATAAAAATACAATAGTCTTTCCATCCTATAACAGGAATAATTGCAACCAGTTTGAGTGTGATATTCGTTTCTACGTTCCGGGCAACCTAGGCTTCACTCTAGGGCGTTGCTCCACCAGATCGAATAGTTAGTGCCTTAGAAGTCAACGCCAGAAGCATAAAATACAATATAAACACAACAGTTTTTCCATCGTATAAGACAAATAATTGCTACCAGTACGGAAGTGATGGTCATTTCTACGTTCCGGGCAACCTAGGCCTCGCTCTAGGGTGTTGTTCCACCAGATTGAATAGTTAGGGCCTAAGAAATCAACGCCAGAAGCATAAAATACAATATAAATATAACAGTTTTTCCATCGTATAAAACGAATAATTTCAACCAGTGTGAATGTTATGGTCATTTCTACATTCCGAGCAACCTAGGCCTCGCTCTAGGGCGTTGTTCCACCAGATTGAATAGTTAGGGCCTAAGAAATCAACGCCAGAAGCATAAAATACAATATAAATATAACAGTTTTTCCATCGTATAAAACGAATAATTTCAACCAGTGTGAATGTTATGGTCATTTCTACATTCCGAGCAACCTAGGCTTCACTCTAGGGCGTTGCTCCACCAGATCGAATAGTTACGGTCTAAGATGTCAACGCCAGAAGCATAAAATACGATATAATTACAACAGCTTTTCCATCGTATAAAACGAACAATTGCAACCAGTGTGAAATTTATGGTCATTTCTACGTTCCGGGCAACCTAGGCTTCACTCTATGGCGTTCTTCCAACACATCGAATAGCTACGGCCTCAGAAGTCGACGCCGGAAGCATAAAATGCAATAAAGATACAACAGTTTTTCCATCGTATAAAAGGATTAATTGCAACCAGTTTGAAAGTGATGGTCATTTCAACGTTCCGGGCAACCTAGGCTTCACTCTAGGGCGTTGCTCCACCAGATCGAATAGTTAGGGCCTTAGAAGTCAACGCCAGAAGCATAAAATACAATAAAGATGCAACAGCTTTTCCATCGTATAAAACGAATAATTTCAGCCAGTGTGAATGTTATTGTAATTTTTACATTCCGAGCAACCTAGGCTTCACTCTAGGGCGTTGGTCCACCAGATAGAATAGTTAGGACCTTAGATGTCAACGCCAGAAGCATAAAATTCAATAAGGATGCAACAGCTTTTCCATCGTATAACAGGAATAACTGCAGACAGTGTGAAAGTACTGGTCATTTCTACGTTCCGGGTAACCTAGGCTCCACTCTAGGGCGTTGTTCCACCAGATCGAACAGCTAGGGCCTAAGAAGGCAACGCCAGAAGCATAAAATACAATATAAATATAACAGTTTTTCGATCGTATAGAACGAATAATAGCAACCAGTGTGAAAGTTAACGTCATTTCTACTTTCCGGGCAACCTAGGCTTTACCCTAGGGCGTTGCATCAACAGATTGAATAGTTAGGGCCTTAGAAGTTAATGCCCGAAGCATAAAATGCAATAAAAATACAACAGTTTTTCGATCATATAACAGGAATATTTGCAACCAGTTTGAAAGTGATGGTAATTGCTACGTCCCGGGCAACTTAGGCTTCACTCTAGGGCTTTGCTCCACCTGATCGAATAGTTAGTGCCTTAGAAGTCAACGCCAGAAGCATAAAATACAATATAAATACAACAGTTTTTCCATCGTATAAAACGAATAATTGCAACCAGTGTGAAAGTTAACGTCATTTCTACTTTCCGGGCAACCTAGGCTTTACCCTAGGGCGTTGCATCAACAGATTGAATAGTTAGGGCCTTAGAAGTTAATGCCCGAAGCATAAAATGCAATAAAAATACAACAGTTTTTCGATCATATAACAGGAATATTTGCAACCAGTTTGAAAGTGATGGTAATTGCTACGTCCCGGGCAACTTAGGCTTCACTCTAGGGCTTTGCTCCACCTGATCGAATAGTTAGTGCCTTAGAAGTCAACGCCAGAAGCATAAAATACAATATAAATACAACAGTTTTTCCATCGTATAAAACGAATAATTGCAACCAGTATGAAAGTTAACGTCATTTCTACTTTCCGGGCAACCTAGGCTTCACCCTAGGGCGTTGCTCCAACAGATTGAATAGTTAGGGCCTTAGAAGTCAACGCCGGAAGCATAAAATGCAATAAAAATACAACAGCTTTTCCATCGTACAAAAGGATTAATTGCAACCAGTCTGAAAGTGATGGTGATTTCTACGTTCCGGGCATCCTAGGCTTCACTCTAGGGCTTTGCTCCACCAGATCGAATAGCTAGGGCCTTAGAAGTCAACGCCCGAAGCATAAAATACAAAATAAATAGTACAGTTTTTCCATTGTATAAAACGTATAATTGCTACCGGTGTGAAAGTTATGGTCATTTCTACGTTCCGGGCAACCTAGGCTTCACCCTAGGTCGTTGTTCCACCAGATGGAATAGTTAGGGCCTTAGAAGTCAACGCCCGAAGTATAAAATACAAAATAAAGAGAACAGTTTGTCCATCGTATAAAACTAATAATTTCAATCAGTGTGAAAGTAATGGGCATTTCTACGTTCCGGGCAACCTAGGCTTCACTCTAGGGCGTTGCTCCACCAGGTCGAAGAGTTAGGGTCTATGAAGTCAACACCGGGAGCATAAAATACAATATAAGAACAACAGCTTTTCCATCGTAGAAAACGAATAATTGCAACCTGTGTGAAGGTTATGGTCATTTCTACGTTCCGGGCAACCTAGGCTTCACTCTAGGGCGTTGCTCCACCAGATCGAATAACTAGGGCCTTAGAAGTCTACGCCCGAAGCATAAAATACAATATAAATACAACAGTTCTTCCAGCATATAAAACGAATAATTGTCACCAGTATGAAAGTTATGGTCATTTCTACGTTCCGGGCAACCTAGGCTTCACACTATGGCGTTCTTCCACCACATCGAATAGCTACGGTCTCAGAAGTCAACGCCTGAAGCATAAAATACAATAAAAATACAATAGTCTTTCCATCCTATAACAGGAATAATTGCAACCAGTTTGAGTGTGATATTCGTTTCTACGTTCCGGGCAACCTAGGCTTCACTCTAGGGCGTTGCTCCACCAGATCGAATAGTTAGTGCCTTAGAAGTCAACGCCAGAAGCATAAAATACAATATAAACACAACAGTTTTTCCATCGTATAAGACAAATAATTGCTACCAGTACGGAAGTGATGGTCATTTCTACGTTCCGGGCAACCTAGGCCTCGCTCTAGGGCGTTGTTCCACCAGATTGAATAGTTAGGGCCTAAGAAATCAACGCCAGAAGCATAAAATACAATATAAATATAACAGTTTTTCCATCGTATAAAACGAATAATTTCAACCAGTGTGAATGTTATGGTCATTTCTACATTCCGAGCAACCTAGGCCTCGCTCTAGGGCGTTGTTCCACCAGATTGAATAGTTAGGGCCTAAGAAATCAACGCCAGAGGCATAAAATACAATATAAATATAACAGTTTTTCCATCGTATAAAACGAATAATTTCAACCAGTGTGAATGTTATGGTCATTTCTACATTCCGAGCAACCTAGGCTTCACTCTAGGGCGTTGCTCCACCAGATCGAATAGTTACGGCCTAAGATGTCAACGCCAGAAGCATAAAATACGATATAATTACAACAGCTTTTCCATCGTATAAAACGAACAATTGCAACCAGTGTGAAATTTATGGTCATTTCTACGTTCCGGGCAACCTAGGCTTCACTCTATGGCGTTCTTCCAACACATCGAATAGCTACGGCCTCAGAAGTCGACGCCGGAAGCATAAAATGCAATAAAGATACAACAGTTTTTCCATCGTATAAGAGGATTAATTGCAACCAGTTTGAAAGTGATGGTCATTTCAACGTTCCGGGCAACCTAGGCTTCACTCTAGGGCGTTGCTCCACCAGATCGAATAGTTAGGGCCTTAGAAGTCAACGCCAGAAGCATAAAATACAATAAAGATGCAACAGCTTTTCCATCGTATAAAACGAATAATTTCAGCCAGTGTGAATGTTATTGTAATTTTTACATTCCGAGCAACCTAGGCTTCACTCTAGGGCGTTGATCCACCAGATAGAATAGTTAGGACCTTAGATGTCAACGCCAGAAGCATAAAATTCAATAAGGATGCAACAGCTTTTCCATCGTATAACAGGAATAACTGCAGACAGTGTGAAAGTACTGGTCATTTCTACGTTCCGGGTAACCTAGGCTCCACTCTAGGGCGTTGTTCCACCAGATCGAACAGCTAGGGCCTAAGAAGGCAACGCCAGAAGCATAAAATACAATATAAATATAACAGTTTTTCGATCGTATAGAACGAATAATAGCAACCAGTGTGAAAGTTAACGTCATTTCTACTTTCCGGGCAACCTAGGCTTCACCCTAGGGCGTTGCATCAACAGATTGAATAGTTAGGGCCTTAGAAGTTAATGCCCGAAGCATAAAATGCAATAAAAATACAACAGTTTTTCGATCATATAACAGGAATATTTGCAACCAGTTTGAAAGTGATGGTAATTGCTACGTCCCGGGCAACTTAGGCTTCACTCTAGGGCTTTGCTCCACCTGATCGAATAGTTAGTGCCTTAGAAGTCAACGCCAGAAGCATAAAATACAATATAAATACAACAGCTTTTCCATCGTACAAAGGGATTAATTGCAACCAGTCTGAAAGTGATGGTGATTTCTACGTTCCGGGCAACCTAGGCCTCGCTCTAGGGCGTCGTTCCACCAGATTGAATAGTTAGGGCCTAAGAAATCAACGCCAGAAGCATAAAATACAATATAAATATAACTGTTTTTCCATCGTATAAAACGAATAATTTCAACCAGTGTGAATGTTATGGTCATTTCTACATTCCGAGCAACCTAGGCCTCGCTCTAGGGCGTTGTTCCACCAGATTGAATAGTTAGGGCCTAAGAAATCAACGCCAGAAGCATAAAATACAATATAAATATAACAGTTTTTCCATCGTATAAAACGAATAATTTCAACCAGTGTGAATGTTATGGTCATTTCTACATTCCGAGCAACCTAGGCTTCACTCTAGGGCGTTGCTCCACCAGATCGAATAGTTACGGCCTAAGATGTCAACGCCAGAAGCATAAAATACGATATAATTACAACAGCTTTTCCATCGTATAAAACGAACAATTGCAACCAGTGTGAAATTTATGGTCATTTCTACGTTCCGGGCAACCTAGGCTTCACTCTATGGCGTTCTTCCAACACATCGAATAGCTACGGCCTCAGAAGTCGACGCCGGAAGCATAAAATGCAATAAAGATACAACAGTTTTTCCATCGTATAAAAGGATTAATTGCAACCAGTTTGAAAGTGATGGTCATTTCAACGTTCCGGGCAACCTAGGCTTCACTCTAGGGCGTTGCTCCACCAGATCGAATAGTTAGGGCCTTAGAAGTCAACGCCAGAAGCATAAAATACAATAAAGATGCAACAGCTTTTCCATCGTATAAAACGAATAATTTCAGCCAGTGTGAATGTTATTGTAATTTTTACATTCCGAGCAACCTAGGCTTCACTCTAGGGCGTTGATCCACCAGATAGGATAGTTAGGACCTTAGATGTCAACGCCAGAAGCATAAAATTCAATAAGGATGCAACAGCTTTTCCATCGTATAACAGGAATAACTGCAGACAGTGTGAAAGTACTGGTCATTTCTACGTTCCGGGTAACCTAGGCTCCACTCTAGGGCGTTGTTCCACCAGATCGAACAGCTAGGGCCTAAGAAGGCAACGCCAGAAGCATAAAATACAATATAAATATAACAGTTTTTCGATCGTATAGAACGAATAATAGCAACCAGTGTGAAAGTTAACGTCATTTCTACTTTCCGGGCAACCTAGGCTTCACCCTAGGGCGTTGCATCAACAGATTGAATAGTTAGGGCCTTAGAAGTTAATGCCCGAAGCATAAAATGCAATAAAAATACAACAGTTTTTCGATCATATAACAGGAATATTTGCAACCAGTTTGAAAGTGATGGTAATTGCTACGTCCCGGGCAACTTAGGCTTCACTCTAGGGCTTTGCTCCACCTGATCGAATAGTTAGTGCCTTAGAAGTCAACGCCAGAAGCATAAAATACAATATAAATACAACAGCTTTTCCATCGTACAAAGGGATTAATTGCAACCAGTCTGAAAGTGATGGTGATTTCTACGTTCCGGGCATCCTAGGCTTCACTCTAGGGCTTTGCTCCACCAGATCGAATAGCTAGGGCCTTAGAAGTCAACGCCCGAAGCATAAAATACAAAATAAATAGTACAGTTTTTCCATTGTATAAAACGTATAATTGCTACCGGTGTGAAAGTTATGGTCATTTCTACTTTCCGGGCAACCTAGGCTTCACCCTAGGTCGTTGTTCCACCAGATGGAATAGTTAGGGTCTAAGAAGTCAACACCGGAAGCATAAAATACAATATAAGAACAACAGCTTTTCCATCGTAGAAAACGAATAATTGCAACCTGTGTGAAGGTTATGGTCATATCTACGTTCCGGGCAACCTTGGCTCCACTGTAGGGTGTTGCTCCAATAGATTGAATAGTTAGGGCCTTAGAAGTCAACGCCGGAAGCATAAAATGCAATAAATATAAAACAGCTTTTCCATCGTACAAAACGATTAATTGCAAGCAGTTTGAAAGTGATGGTCATTTCTACGTTCCGGGCAACCTAGGCTTCACCCTATGGCGTTCTTCCACCACATCGAATAGCTACGGCCTCAGAAGTCAACGCCGGAAGCATAAAATGCAATAAAGATACAACAGTTTTTCCATCGTATAAAAGGATTAATTGCAACCAGTTTGAAACTGATGGTCATTTCAACGTTCCGGGCAACCTAGGCTTCACTCTAGGGCGTTGCTCCACCAGATCGAATAGTTAGGGCCTTAGAAGTCAACGCCAGAAGCATAAAATACAATAAAGATGCAACAGCTTTTCCATCGTATAAAACGAATAATTTCAGCCAGTGTGAATGTTATTGTAATTTTTACATTCGGAGCAACCTAGGCTTCACTCTAGGGCGTTGATCCACCAGATAGAATAGTTAGGACCTTAGAAGTCAACGCCAGAAGCATAAAATTCAATAAGGATGCAACAGCTTTTCCATCGTATAACAGGAATAACTGCAGACAGTGTGATAGTACTGGTCATTTCTACGTTCCGGGTAACCTAGGCTCCACTCTAGGGCGTTGATCCACCAGATAGAATAGTTAGTGCCTTAGAAGTCATCGCCGGAAGCATAAAATGCAATATAAATACAACAGTTTTTCCATCGTATAAAACGAATAATTGCAACCAGTTTGAAAGTGATGGTCATTTCTACGTTCCGGGCAACCTAGGCCTCGCTCTAGGGCGTTGTTCCACCAGATTGAATAGTTAGGGCCTAAGAAATCAACGCCAGAAGCATAAAATACAATATAAATATAACAGTTTTTCCATCGTATAAAAGGATTAATTGCAATCAGTTTGAAAGTGATGGTCATTTCTACTTTCCGGGCAACCTAGGCTACACCCTAGGGCGTTGCTCCAACAGATTGAATAGTTAGGGTCTTAGAAGTCAATGCTCGAAGCATAAAATGCAATAAAAATACAACAGTCTTTCCATCATATAACAGGAATAATTGCAACCAGTTTGAAAGTGATGGTCATTTCTACGTTCCGGGAAACCTCGGCATCACACTGGGGCGTTGCTCCGGCAGATCGAATAGTTAGTGCATTAGAAGTCAACGCCAGAAGCATAAAATACAATATAAATATAACAGTTTTTCCATCATATAACAGGAATATTTGCAACCAGTTTGAAAGTGATGGTCATTTCTACGTTCCGGGCAACCTAGGCTACACTCTAGGGCGTTGCTCCACCAGATCAAACAGCTAGGGCCTTGGAAGTCCACGCCCGAAGCATAAAATACAATAAAAATACAACAGTCTTTCCATCCTATAACAGGAATAATTGCAACCAGTGTGAATGTTATGGTAATTTTTACATTCCGAGCAACCTAGGCTTCACTCTAGGGCGTTGATCCACCAGATAGGATAGTTAGGACCTTAGAAGTCAACGCCAGAAGCATAAAATTCAATAAAGATGCAACAGTTTTTCCATCGTATAACAGGAATAACTGCAAACAGTGTGAAAGTACTGGTCATTTCTACGTTCCGGGTAACCTAGGCTCCACTCTAGGG
This sequence comes from Calliopsis andreniformis, assembly GCF_051401765.1. Classification (NCBI taxonomy): domain Eukaryota; kingdom Metazoa; phylum Arthropoda; class Insecta; order Hymenoptera; family Andrenidae; genus Calliopsis; species Calliopsis andreniformis. Next base: position 9,032,005 of record NW_027480424.1, read on the forward strand.
CGTTGTTCCACCAGATCGAACATCTAGGGCCTAAGAAGGCAACGCCAGAAACTTAAAATACAATATAAATATAACAGTTTTTCGATCGTATAGAACGAATAATAGCAACCAGTGTGAAAGTTAACGTCATTTCTACTTTCCGGGCAACCTAGGCTTCACCCTAGGGCGTTGCATCAACAGATTGAATAGTTAGGGCCTTAGAAGTCAATGCCCGAAGCATAAAATGCAATAAAAATACAACAGTTTTTCCATCATATAACAGGAATATTTGCAACCAGTTTGTATGTGATGGTAATTGCTACGTCCCGGGCAACTTAGGCTTCACTCTAGGGCGTTGATCCACCAGATAGAATAGTTAGGGCCTTAGAAGTCAACGCCAGAAGCATAAAATTCAATAAAGGTGCAACAGTTTTTCCATCGTATAAAACGAGTAATTGGAACCAGTATGAAAGTTAACGTCATTTCTACTTTCCGGGCAACCTAGGCTTCACCCTAGGTCGTTGTTCCACCAGATGGAATAGTTAGGGCCTTAGAAGTCAACGCCCGAAGTATAAAATACAAAATAAAGAGAACAGTTTTTACATCGCATAAAACTAATAATTTCAACCAGTGTGAAAGTAATGGGCATTTCTACGGTCCGGGCAACCTAGGCTTCACTCTAGGGCGTTGCTCCACCAGGTCGAAGAGTTAGGGTCTAAGAAGTCAACACCGGAAGCATAAAACACAATATAAAAACAACAGCTTTTCCATCGTAGAAAACGAATAATTGCAACCTGTGTGATGGTTATGGTCATATCTACGTTCCGAGCAACCTTGGCTCCAGTGTAGGGTGTTGCTCCAACAGATTGAATAGTTAGGGCCTTAGAAGTCAACGCCGGAAGCATAAAATGCTATAAATATGCAACAGCTTTTCCATCGTACAAAAGGATTAATTGCAACCAGTTTGAAAGTGATGGTCATTTCTACGTTCCGGGCAACCTAGGCTTCACTCTAGGGCGTTGCTCGACCAGATCGAATAACTAGGGCCTTAGAAGTCAACGCCGGAAGCATAAAATGCAATAAAAATACAACAGTTTTTCCATCGTATAAAAGGATTAATTGCAACCAGTTTGAAAGTGATGGTCATTTCAACGTTCCGGGCAACCTAGGCTTCACTCTAGGGCGTTGCTCCACCAGATCGAATAGTTAGGGCCTTAGAAGTCAACGCCAGAAGCATAAAATACAATAAAGATGCAACAGCTTTTCCATCGTATAGCAGGAATAACTGCAAACAGTGTGAAAGTACTGGTCATTTCTACGTTCCGGCTAACCTAGGCTTCACTCTAGGGCGTTGTTCCACCAGATCGAACAGTTAGGGCCTAAGAAGGCAACGCCAGAAGCATAAAATACAATATAAGTATAACAGTTTTTCCATCGTATAAAACGAATAATAGCAACCAGTGTGAACGTTATGGTCATTTCTACGTTCCGGGCAACCTAGGCTTCACCCCAGGTCGTTGTTCCACCAGATCGAATAGTTAGGCCCTAAGAAGTGAACGCCAGCTGCATAAAATACAATATAAATACAACAGTTCTTCCAGCATATAAAACGAATAATTGCAACCAGTATGAAAGTTATGGTCATTTCTACGTTCCGGGCAACCTAGGCTTCACTCTATGGCGTTCTTCCACCACATCGAATAGCTACGGCCTCAGAAGTCAACGCCTGAAGCATAAAATACAATAAAAATACAATAGTCTTTCCATCCTATAACAGGAATAATTGCAACCAGTTTGAGTGTGATGGTCGTTTCTACGTTCCGGGCAACCTAGGCTTCACTCTAGGGCGTTGCTCCACCAGATCGAATAGTTAGTGCCTTAGAAGTCAACGCCAGAAGCATAAAATACAATATAAACACAACAGTTTTTCCATCGTATAAGACAAATAATTGCTACCAGTATGGAAGTGATGGTCATTTCTACGTTCCGGGCAACCTAGGCCTCGCTCTAGGGCGTTGTTCCACCAGATTGAATAGTTAGGGCCTAAGAAATCAACGCCAGAAGCATAAAATACAATATAAATATAACAGTTTTTCCATCGTATAAAACGAATAATTTCAACCAGTGTGAACGTTATGGTCATTTCTACATTCCGAGCAACCTAGGCTTCACTCTAGGGCGTTGATCCACCAGATAGAATAGTTAGGGCCTTAGAAGTCAACGCCAGAAGCATAAAATTCAATAAAGGTGCAACAGTTTTTCCGTCGTATAGCAGGAATAACTGCAAACAGTGTGAAAGTACTGGTCATTTCTACGTTCCGGGTAACCTAGGCTTCACTCTAGGGCGTTGCTCCGGCAGATCGAATAGTTAGTGCATTAGAAGTCAACGCCAGAAGCATAAAATACAATATAAATATAACAGTTTTTCCATCATATAACAGGAATATTTGCAACCAGTTTGAAAGTGATGGTCATTTCTACGTTCCGGGCAACCTAGGCTTCACCCTAGGGCGTTGTTCCACCAGATGGAATAGTTAGGGCATAAGAAGTCAACGCCAGAAGCATAAAATGCAATATAAGTACAACAGTTATTCCATCGTATAAAACGAATAATTGCTACCGGTGTGAAAGTTATGGTCATTTCTACGTTCCGGGCTACCTAGGCGTCACTCTAGTGCGTTGCTCCACCACATCTAATAGCTAGGGTCTTAGACGTCAACGACAGAAGCATAAAATTCAATATAGATGCAACAGCTTTTCCTACGTATAAAACGAATAATTGCAACCAGTGTGAAAGTTATTGTCATTTCTACTTTCCGGGCAACCTAGGCTTCACCCTAGGGCGTTGCTCCAACAGATTGAATAGTTAGGACCTTAGAAGTCAATGCCCGAAGCATAAAATGCAATAAAAATACAACAGCTTTTCCATCATATAAAACGAATAATTGCAACCAGTATGAAAGTTATGGTCATTTCTATGTTCCGGGCAACCTAGGCTTCACTCTATGGCGTTCTTCCACCACATCGAATAGCTACGGCCTCAGAGGTCAACGCCTGAAGCATAAAATACAATAAATTACAACAGTCTTTCCATCCTATAACAGGAATAATTGCAGCCCGTGTGAAAGTGATGGTCATTTGTACGTTCCAGGCAACCTAGGCTTCACTCTAGGGCGTTGTTCCACCAGATCGAATTGTTAGGGCCTAAGAAGTCAACTCCAGAAGCATAAGATACAATATAAATATAACAGTTTTTCCATCGTATAGAACGAATAATAGCAACCAGTGTGAAAGTTATGGTCATTTCTACGTTCCGGGCAACCTAGGCTACACTCTAGGGCGTTGCTCCACCAGATCAAACAGCTAGGGCCTTGGAAGTCCACGCCCGAAGCATAAAATACAATAAAAATACAACAGTCTTTCCATCCTATAACAGGAATAATTGCAACCAGTGTGAATGTTATGGTAATTTTTACATTCCGAGCAACCTAGGCTTCACTCTAGGGCGTTGATCCACCAGATAGGATAGTTAGGACCTTAGAAGTCAACGCCAGAAGCATAAAATTCAATAAAGATGCAACAGTTTTTCCATCGTATAACAGGAATAACTGCAAACAGTGTGAAAGTACTGGTCATTTCTACGTTCCGGGTAACCTAGGCTCCACTCTAGGGCGTTGTTCCACCAGATCGAACATCTAGGGCCTAAGAAGGCAACGCCAGAAACTTAAAATACAATATAAATATAACAGTTTTTCGATCGTATAGAACGAATAATAGCAACCAGTGTGAAAGTTAACGTCATTTCTACTTTCCGGGCAACCTAGGCTTCACCCTAGGGCGTTGCATCAACAGATTGAATAGTTAGGGCCTTAGAAGTCAATGCCCGAAGCATAAAATGCAATAAAAATACAACAGTTTTTCCATCATATAACAGGAATATTTGCAACCAGTTTGTATGTGATGGTAATTGCTACGTCCCGGGCAACTTAGGCTTCACTCTAGGGCGTTGATCCACCAGATAGAATAGTTAGGGCCTTAGAAGTCAACGCCAGAAGCATAAAATTCAATAAAGGTGCAACAGTTTTTCCATCGTATAAAACGAGTAATTGGAACCAGTATGAAAGTTAACGTCATTTCTACTTTCCGGGCAACCTAGGCTTCACCCTAGGTCGTTGTTCCACCAGATGGAATAGTTAGGGCCTTAGATGTCAACGCCCGAAGTATAAAATACAAAATAAAGAGAACAGTTTTTACATCGCATAAAACTAATAATTTCAACCAGTGTGAAAGTAATGGGCATTTCTACGGTCCGGGCAACCTAGGCTTCACTCTAGGGCGTTGCTCCACCAGGTCGAAGAGTTAGGGTCTAAGAAGTCAACACCGGAAGCATAAAACACAATATAAAAACAACAGCTTTTCCATCGTAGAAAACGAATAATTGCAACCTGTGTGATGGTTATGGTCATATCTACGTTCCGGGCAACCTTGGCTCCAGTGTAGGGTGTTGCTCCAACAGATTGAATAGTTAGGGCCTTAGAAGTCAACGCCGGAAGCATAAAATGCTATAAATATGCAACAGCTTTTCCATCGTACAAAAGGATTAATTGCAACCAGTTTGAAAGTGATGGTCATTTCTACGTTCCGGGCAACCTAGGCTTCACTCTAGGGCGTTGCTCGACCAGATCGAATAACTAGGGCCTTAGAAGTCAACGCCGGAAGCATAAAATGCAATAAAAATACAACAGTTTTTCCATCGTATAAAAGGATTAATTGCAACCAGTTTGAAAGTGATGGTCATTTCAACGTTCCGGGCAACCTAGGCTTCACTCTAGGGCGTTGCTCCACCAGATCGAATAGTTAGGGCCTTAGAAGTCAACGCCAGAAGCATAAAATACAATAAAGATGCAACAGCTTTTCCATCGTATAGCAGGAATAACTGCAAACAGTGTGAAAGTACTGGTCATTTCTACGTTCCGGCTAACCTAGGCTTCACTCTAGGGCGTTGTTCCACCAGATCGAACAGTTAGGGCCTAAGAAGGCAACGCCAGAAGCATAAAATACAATATAAGTATAACAGTTTTTCCATCGTATAAAACGAATAATAGCAACCAGTGTGAACGTTATGGTCATTTCTACGTTCCGGGCAACCTAGGCTTCACCCCAGGTCGTTGTTCCACCAGATCGAATAGTTAGGCCCTAAGAAGTGAACGCCAGCTGCATAAAATACAATATAAATACAACAGTTCTTCCAGCATATAAAACGAATAATTGCAACCAGTATGAAAGTTATGGTCATTTCTACGTTCCGGGCAACCTAGGCTTCACTCTATGGCGTTCTTCCACCACATCGAATAGCTACGGCCTCAGAAGTCAACGCCTGAAGCATAAAATACAATAAAAATACAATAGTCTTTCCATCCTATAACAGGAATAATTGCAACCAGTTTGAGTGTGATGGTCGTTTCTACGTTCCGGGCAACCTAGGCTTCACTCTAGGGCGTTGCTCCACCAGATCGAATAGTTAGTGCCTTAGAAGTCAACGCCAGAAGCATAAAATACAATATAAACACAACAGTTTTTCCATCGTATAAGACAAATAATTGCTACCAGTATGGAAGTGATGGTCATTTCTACGTTCCGGGCAACCTAGGCCTCGCTCTAGGGCGTTGTTCCACCAGATTGAATAGTTAGGGCCTAAGAAATCAACGCCAGAAGCATAAAATACAATATAAATATAACAGTTTTTCCATCGTATAAAACGAATAATTTCAACCAGTGTGAACGTTATGGTCATTTCTACATTCCGAGCAACCTAGGCTTCACTCTAGGGCGTTGATCCACCAGATAGAATAGTTAGGGCCTTAGAAGTCAACGCCAGAAGCATAAAATTCAATAAAGGTGCAACAGTTTTTCCGTCGTATAGCAGGAATAACTGCAAACAGTGTGAAAGTACTGGTCATTTCTACGTTCCGGGTAACCTAGGCTTCACTCTAGGGCGTTGTTCCACCAGATCGAACGGTTAGGGCCTAAGAAGGCAACGCCAGAAGCATAAAATACAATATAAATGTAACAGCTTTTCCATCGTATTAAACGAATAATTTCAACCAGTGTGAATGTTATGGTCATTTCTACATTCCGAGCAACCTAGGCTTCACTCTAGGGCGTTGATCCAACAGATTGAATAGTTAGGGCCTTAGAAGTCAATGCCCGAAGCATAAAATGCAATAAAAATACAATAGTTTTTCCATCATATAACAGGAATATTTGCAACCAGTTTGAATGTGATGGTAATTGCTACGTCCCGGGCAACTTAGTCTTCACTCTAGGGCGTTGCTCCACCAGATCGAATAGTTAGTGCCTTAGAAGTCAATGCCAGAAGCATAAAATACAATATAAATACAACAGTTTTTCCATCGTATAAAACGAATAATTGCAACCAGTATGAAAGTTAACGTCATTTCTACTTTCGGGCAACCAAGGCTTCACCCTAGGGCGTTGCTCCAACAGATTGAATAGTTAGGGCCTTAGAAGTCAACGCCCGAAGCATAAAATGCAATAAAAATACAACAGTGTTTCCATCATATAACAGGAATAATTGCAAACAGTTTGAAAGTGGTGGCCAATTCTCCGTTCCGCGCAACCTAGGCTTCACTACAGGGCGTTGCTCCACCAGATCGAATAGTTACGGCCTAAGATGTCAACGCCAGAAGCATAAAATACGATATAAATACAACAGCTTTTCCATCGTATAAAACGAACAATTGCAACCAGTGTGAAATTTATGGTCATTTCTACGATCCGGGCAACCAAGGCTTCACCCCAGGTCGTTGCTCCACCAGATCGAATAGTTAGGGCCTAAGAAGTGAACGCCAGCAGCATAAAATACAATATAAATACAACAGTTCTTCCATCATATAACAGGAATAATTGGCAACCAGTTTGAAAGTGATGGTCATTTCTACGTTCCGGGCAACCTTGGCTTCACTCTAGGGCGGTGCTCCACCAGATCGAATAGTTAGTGCCTCCGAAGTCAACGCCAGAAGCATAAAATACAATATAAACACAACAGTTTTTCCATCGTTTAAAACGAATAATTGCTACCAGTATGGAAGTGATGGTCATTTCTTCGTTCCGGGCAACCTAGGCCTCACTCTAGGGCGTTGTTCCACCAGATTGAACAGTTAGGGCCTAACAAATCAACGCCAGAAGCATAAAATTCAATATAAATATAACAGCTTTTCCATCGTATAAAACGAATAATTTCAACCAGTGTGAATGTTATGGTCATTTCTACTTTCCGAGCAACCTAGGCTTCACTCTAGGGCGTTGATCGACCTGATAGAATAGTTAGGGCCTTAGATGTCAACGCCAGAAGCATAAAATTCAATAGAGATAAAACAGTTTTTTCATCGTATAGCAGGAATAACTGCAAACAGTGTGAAAGTACTGGCCATTTCTACGTTCCGGCTAACCCAGGCTTCACTCTAGGGCGTTGTACCACCAGATCGAACAGTTAGTGCCTAAGAAGGCAACGCCAGAAGCATAAAATACAATATAAATATAACAGCTTTTCCATCGTATAAAACGAATAATTTCAACCAGTATGAAAGTTATGGTCTTTTCTACGTTCCGGGCAACCTAGGCGTCACTCTAGTGCGTTGCTCCACCACATATAATAGCTACGGCCTTAGGCGTCAACGACAGAAGCATAAAATGCAATAAAGATGCAACAGCTTTTCCATCGTATAAAACGAATAATTGCAACCAGTGTGAAAGTTATTGTCATTTCTACTTTTCGGGCAACCTAGGCTTCACCCTAGGGCGTTGCTCCAACAGATTGAATAGTTAGGACCTTAGGAGTCAATACCCGAAGCAAAAAATGCAATAAAAATAAAACAGTTTTTCCATCGTATACCAGGAATAATTGCAACCAGTTTGAAAGTGATGGTCATTTCTACGTTCCGGGCAACCTAGGCCTCAATCTAGGGCGTTGCTCCAACAGATTGAATAGTTAGGGCCTTAGAAGTCATCGCCGGAAGCATAAAATGCAATAAAAATGCAACAGTTTTTCCATCGTATAAAACGAATAATTTCAACCAGTGTGAATGTTATGGCCATTTCTACATTCCGAGCAACCTAGGCTTCACTCTAGGGCGTTGATCCACCAGATAGAATAGTTAGGGCCTTAGAAGTCAACGCCAGAAGCATAAAATTCAATAAAGGTGCAACAGTTTTTCCATCGTATAAAACGAGTAATTGGAACCAGTATGAAAGTTAACGTCATTTCTACTTTCCGGGCAACCAAGGCTTCACCCTAGGTCGTTGTTCCACCAGATGGAATAGTTAGGGCCTTAGAAGTCAACGCCCGAAGTATAAAATACAAAATAAAGAGAACAGTTTTTACATCGTATAAAACTAATAATTTCAACCAGTGTGAAAGTAATGGGCATTTCTACGTTCCGGGCAACCTAGGCTTCACTCTAGGGCGTTGCTCCACCAGGTCGAAGAGTTAGGGTCTAAGAAGTCAACACGGGAAGCATAAAACACAATATAAAAACAACAGCTTTTCCATCGTAGAAAACGAATAATTGCAACCTGTGTGATGGTTATGGTCATATCTACGTTCCGGGCAACCTTGGCTCCAGTGTAGGGTGTTGCTCCAACAGATTGAATAGTTAGGGCCTTAGAAGTCAACGCCGGAAGCATAAAATGCTATAAATATGCAACAGCTTTTCCATCGTACAAAAGGATTAATTGCAACCAGTTTGAAAGTGATGGTCATTTCTACGTTCCGGGCAACCTAGGCCTCGCTCTAGGGCGTTGTTCCACCAGATTGAATAGTTAGGGCCTAAGAAATCAACGCCAGAAGCATAAAATACAATATAAATATAACAGTTTTTCCATCGTATAAAACGAATAATTTCAACCAGTGTGAACGTTATGGTCATTTCTACATTCCGAGCAACCTAGGCTTCACTCTAGGGCGTTGATCCACCAGATAGAATAGTTAGGGCCTTAGAAGTCAACGCCAGAAGCATAAAATTCAATAAAGGTGCAACAGTTTTTCCGTCGTATAGCAGGAATAACTGCAAACAGTGTGAAAGTACTGGTCATTTCTACGTTCCGGGTAACCTAGGCTTCACTCTAGGGCGTTGTTCCACCAGATCGAACGGTTAGGGCCTAAGAAGGCAACGCCAGAAGCATAAAATACAATATAAATGTAACAGTTTTTCCATCGTATAAAACGAATAATTTCAACCAGTGTGAATGTTATGGCCATTTCTACATTCCGAGCAACCTAGGCTTCACTCTAGGGCGTTGATCCACCAGATAGAATAGTTAGGGCCTTAGAAGTCAACGCCAGAAGCATAAAATTCAATAAAGGTGCAACAGTTTTTCCATCGTATAAAACGAGTAATTGGAACCAGTATGAAAGTTAACGTCATTTCTACTTTCCGGGCAACCAAGGCTTCACCCTAGGTCGTTGTTCCACCAGATGGAATAGTTAGGGCCTTAGAAGTCAACGCCCGAAGTATAAAATACAAAATAAAGAGAACAGTTTTTACATCGTATAAAACTAATAATTTCAACCAGTGTGAAAGTAATGGGCATTTCTACGTTCCGGGCAACCTAGGCTTCACTCTAGGGCGTTGCTCCACCAGGTCGAAGAGTTAGGGTCTAAGAAGTCAACACGGGAAGCATAAAACACAATATAAAAACAACAGCTTTTCCATCGTAGAAAACGAATAATTGCAACCTGTGTGATGGTTATGGTCATATCTACGTTCCGGGCAACCTTGGCTCCAGTGTAGGGTGTTGCTCCAACAGATTGAATAGTTAGGGCCTTAGAAGTCAACGCCGGAAGCATAAAATGCTATAAATATGCAACAGCTTTTCCATCGTACAAAAGGATTAATTGCAACCAGTTTGAAAGTGATGGTCATTTCTACGTTCCGGGCAACCTAGGCCTCGCTCTAGGGCGTTGTTCCACCAGATTGAATAGTTAGGGCCTAAGAAATCAACGCCAGAAGCATAAAATACAATATAAATATAACAGTTTTTCCATCGTATAAAACGAATAATTTCAACCAGTGTGAACGTTATGGTCATTTCTACATTCCGAGCAACCTAGGCTTCACTCTAGGGCGTTGATCCACCAGATAGAATAGTTAGGGCCTTAGAAGTCAACGCCAGAAGCATAAAATTCAATAAAGGTGCAACAGTTTTTCCGTCGTATAGCAGGAATAACTGCAAACAGTGTGAAAGTACTGGTCATTTCTACGTTCCGGGTAACCTAGGCTTCACTCTAGGGCGTTGTTCCACCAGATCGAACGGTTAGGGCCTAAGAAGGCAACGCCAGAAGCATAAAATACAATATAAATGTAACAGCTTTTCCATCGTATTAAACGAATAATTTCAACCAGTGTGAATGTTATGGTCATTTCTACATTCCGAGCAACCTAGGCTTCACTCTAGGGCGTTGATCCAACAGATTGAATAGTTAGGGCCTTAGAAGTCAATGCCCGAAGCATAAAATGCAATAAAAATACAATAGTTTTTCCATCATATAACAGGAATATTTGCAACCAGTTTGAATGTGATGGTAATTGCTACGTCCCGGGCAACTTAGTCTTCACTCTAGGGCGTTGCTCCAACAGATTGAATAGTTAGGACCTTAGAAGTCAATGCCCGAAGCATAAAATGCAATAAAAATACAACAGCTTTTCCATCATATAAAACGAATAATTGCAACCAGTATGAAAGTTATGGTCATTTCTATGTTCCGGGCAACCTAGGCTTCACTCTATGGCGTTCTTCCACCACATCGAATAGCTACGGCCTCAGAGGTCAACGCCTGAAGCATAAAATACAAAAAATTACAACAGTATTTCCATCCTATAACAGGAATAATTGCAACCCGTGTGAAAGTGATGGTCATTTGTACGTTCCAGGCAACCTAGGCTTCACTCTAGGGCGTTGTTCCACCAGATCGAATTGTTAGGGCCTAAGAAGTCAACTCCAGAAGCATAAGATACAATATAAATATAACAGTTTTTCCATCGTATAGAACGAATAATAGCAACCAGTGTGAAAGTTATGGTCATTTCTACGTTCCGGGCAACCTAGGCTACACTCTAGGGCGTTGCTCCACCAGATCAAACAGCTAGGGCCTTGGAAGTCCACGCCCGAAGCATAAAATACAATAAAAATACAACAGTCTTTCCATCCTATAACAGGAATAATTGCAACCAGTTTGAAAGTGATGGTCATTTCTACGTTCCGGGCAACCTAGGCTTCACTCTAGGGCGTTGCTCTACCAGATCGAATAGTTAGTGCCTTAGAAGTCAACGCCAGAAGCATAAAATACAATATAAACACAACAGTTTTTCCATCGTTTAAAACGAATAATTGCTACCAGTATGGAATGATGGTCATTTCTACGTACGGGCAACCTAGGCTTCACTCTAGGGCGTTGCTCCACCAGATCGAATAGTTAGGGCCTTAGAAGTCAACGCCAGAAGCATAAAATACAATAAAGATGCAACAGCTTTTCCATCGTATAAAACGAATAATTTCAACCAGTGTGAATGTTATGGTAATTTTTACATTCCGAGCAACCTAGGCTTCACTCTAGGGCGTTGATCCACCAGATAGGATAGTTAGGACCTTAGAAGTCAACGCCAGAAGCATAAAATTCAATAAAGATGCAACAGTTTTTCCATCGTATAACAGGAATAACTGCAAACAGTGTGAAAGTACTGGTCATTTCTACGTTCCGGGTAACCTAGGCTCCACTCTAGGGCGTTGTTCCACCAGATCGAACATCTAGGGCCTAAGAAGGCAACGCCAGAAACTTAAAATACAATATAAATATAACAGTTTTTCGATCGTATAGAACGAATAATAGCAACCAGTGTGAAAGTTAACGTCATTTCTACTTTCCGGGCAACCTAGGCTTCACCCTAGGGCGTTGCATCAACAGATTGAATAGTTAGGGCCTTAGAAGTCAATGCCCGAAGCATAAAATGCAATAAAAATACAACAGTTTTTCCATCATATAACAGGAATATTTGCAACCAGTTTGAATGTGATGGTAATTGCTACGTCCCGGGCAACTTAGGCTTCACTCTAGGGCGTTGCTCCACCAGATCGAATAGTTAGCGCCTTAGAAGTCAACGCCAGAAGCATAAAATACAATAAAAATACAACAGTCTTTCCATCCTATAACAGGAATAATTGCAACCAGTTTGAGTGTGATGGTCGTTTCTACGTTCCGGGCAACCTAGGCTTCACTCTAGGGCGTTGCTCCACCAGATCGAATAGTTAGTGCCTTAGAAGTCAACGCCAGAAGCATAAAATACAATATAAACACAACAGTTTTTCCATCGTATAAGACAAATAATTGCTACCAGTATGGAAGTGAAGGTCATTTCTACGTTCCGGGCAACCTAGGCCTCGCTCTAGGGCGTTGTTCCACCAGATTGAATAGTTAGGGCCTAAGAAATCAACGCCAGAAGCATAAAATACAATATAAATATAACAGTTTTTCTACCGTATAAAACGAATATTTGCAACCAGTGTGAAAGTAATGGTCACTTCTACGTTCCGAGCAACCTAGGCTTCACTCTAGGGCGTTGATCCACCAGATAGAATAGTTAGGGCCTTAGAAGTCAACGCCAGAAGCATAAAATTCAATAAAGGTGCAACAGTTTTTCCATCGTATAAAACGAGTAATTGGAACCAGTATGAAAGTTAACGTCATTTCTACTTTCCGGGCAACCTAGGCTTCACCCTAGGTCGTTGTTCCACCAGATGGAATAGTTAGGGCCTTAGAAGTCAACGCCCGAAGTATAAAATACAAAATAAAGAGAACAGTTTTTACATCGCATAAAACTAATAATTTCAACCAGTGTGAAAGTAATGGGCATTTCTACGGTCCGGGCAACCTAGGCTTCACTCTAGGGCGTTGCTCCACCAGGTCGAAGAGTTAGGGTCTAAGAAGTCAACACCGGAAGCATAAAACACAATATAAAAACAACAGCTTTTCCATCGTAGAAAACGAATAATTGCAACCTGTGTGATGGTTATGGTCATATCTACGTTCCGGGCAACCTTGGCTCCAGTGTAGGGTGTTGCTCCAACAGATTGAATAGTTAGGGCCTTAGAAGTCAACGCCGGAAGCATAAAATGCTATAAATATGCAACAGCTTTTCCATCGTACAAAAGGATTAATTGCAACCAGTTTGAAAGTGATGGTCATTTCTACGTTCCGGGCAACCTAGGCTTCACTCTAGGGCGTTGCTCGACCAGATCGAATAACTAGGGCCTTAGAAGTCAACGCCGGAAGCATAAAATGCAATAAAAATACAACAGTTTTTCCATCGTATAAAAGGATTAATTGCAACCAGTTTGAAAGTGATGGTCATTTCAACGTTCCGGGCAACCTAGGCTTCACTCTAGGGCGTTGCTCCACCAGATCGAATAGTTAGGGCCTTAGAAGTCAACGCCAGAAGCATAAAATACAATAAAGATGCAACAGATTTCCATCGTATAAAACGAATAATTGCAACCAGTGTGAAAGTTATTGTCATTTCTACTTTCCGGGCAACCTAGGCTTCACCCTAGGGCGTTGCTCCAACAGATTGAATAGTTAGGACCTTAGAAGTCAATGCCCGAAGCATAAAATGCAATAAAAATACAACAGCTTTTCCATCATATAAAACGAATAATTGCAACCAGTATGAAAGTTATGGTCATTTCTATGTTCCGGGCAACCTAGGCTTCACTCTATGGCGTTCTTCCACCACATCGAATAGCTACGGCCTCAGAGGTCAACGCCTGAAGCATAAAATACAAAAAATTACAACAGTCTTTCCATCCTATAACAGGAATAATTGCAACCCGTGTGAAAGTGATGGTCATTTGTACGTTCCAGGCAACCTAGGCTTCACTCTAGGGCGTTGTTCCACCAGATCGAATTGTTAGGGCCTAAGAAGTCAACTCCAGAAGCATAAGATACAATATAAATATAACAGTTTTTCCATCGTATAGAACGAATAATAGCAACCAGTGTGAAAGTTATGGTCATTTCTACGTTCCGGGCAACCTAGGCTACACTCTAGGGCGTTGCTCCACCAGATCAAACAGCTAGGGCCTTGGAAGTCCACGCCCGAAGCATAAAATACAATAAAAATACAACAGTCTTTCCATCCTATAACAGGAATAATTGCAACCAGTGTGAATGTTATGGTAATTTTTACATTCCGAGCAACCTAGGCTTCACTCTAGGGCGTTGATCCACCAGATAGGATAGTTAGGACCTTAGAAGTCAACGCCAGAAGCATAAAATTCAATAAAGATGCAACAGTTTTTCCATCGTATAACAGGAATAACTGCAAACAGTGTGAAAGTACTGGTCATTTCTACGTTCCGGGTAACCTAGGCTTCACTCTAGGGCGTTGTTCCACCAGATCGAACGGTTAGGGCCTAAGAAGGCAACGCCAGAAGCATAAAATACAATATAAATGTAACAGCTTTTCCATCGTATTAAACGAATAATTTCAACCAGTGTGAATGTTATGGTCATTTCTACATTCCGAGCAACCTAGGCTTCACTCTAGGGCGTTGATCCAACAGATTGAATAGTTAGGGCCTTAGAAGTCAATGCCCGAAGCATAAAATGCAATAAAAATACAATAGTTTTTCCATCATATAACAGGAATATTTGCAACCAGTTTGAATGTGATGGTAATTGCTACGTCCCGGGCAACTTAGTCTTCACTCTAGGGCGTTGCTCCACCAGATCGAATAGTTAGTGCCTTAGAAGTCAATGCCAGAAGCATAAAATACAATATAAATACAACAGTTTTTCCATCGTATAAAACGAATAATTGCAACCAGTATGAAAGTTAACGTCATTTCTACTTTCGGGCAACCAAGGCTTCACCCTAGGGCGTTGCTCCAACAGATTGAATAGTTAGGGCCTTAGAAGTCAACGCCCGAAGCATAAAATGCAATAAAAATACAACAGTGTTTCCATCATATAACAGGAATAATTGCAAACAGTTTGAAAGTGGTGGCCAATTCTCCGTTCCGCGCAACCTAGGCTTCACTACAGGGCGTTGCTCCACCAGATCGAATAGTTACGGCCTAAGATGTCAACGCCAGAAGCATAAAATACGATATAAATACAACAGCTTTTCCATCGTATAAAACGAACAATTGCAACCAGTGTGAAATTTATGGTCATTTCTACGATCCGGGCAACCAAGGCTTCACCCCAGGTCGTTGCTCCACCAGATCGAATAGTTAGGGCCTAAGAAGTGAACGCCAGCAGCATAAAATACAATATAAATACAACAGTTCTTCCATCATATAAAACAGATAATTGCAACCAGTATGAAATTTATGGTCATTTCTACGTTCCGGGCAACCCAGGCTTCACTCTATGGCGTTCTTCCACCAGATTGAATAGTTAGGGCCTAAGAAATCAACGCCAGAAGCATAAAATACAATATAAATATAACAGTTTTTCTATCGTATAAAACGAATATTTGCAACCAGTGTGAAAGTAATGGTCACTTCTACGTTCCGAGCAACCTAGGCTTCACTCTAGGGCGTTGATCCACCAGATAGAATAGTTAGGGCCTTAGAAGTCAACGCCAGAAGCATAAAATTCAATAAAGGTGCAACAGTTTTTCCATCGTATAAAACGAGTAATTGGAACCAGTATGAAAGTTAACGTCATTTCTACTTTCCGGGCAACCTAGGCTTCACCCTAGGTCGTTGTTCCACCAGATGGAATAGTTAGGGCCTTAGAAGTCAACGCCCGAAGTATAAAATACAAAATAAAGAGAACAGTTTTTACATCGCATAAAACTAATAATTTCAACCAGTGTGAAAGTAATGGGCATTTCTACGGTCCGGGCAACCTAGGCTTCACTCTAGGGCGTTGCTCCACCAGGTCGAAGAGTTAGGGTCTAAGAAGTCAACACCGGAAGCATAAAACACAATATAAAAACAACAGCTTTTCCATCGTAGAAAACGAATAATTGCAACCTGTGTGATGGTTATGGTCATATCTACGTTCCGGGCAACCTTGGCTCCAGTGTAGGGTGTTGCTCCAACAGATTGAATAGTTAGGGCCTTAGAAGTCAACGCCGGAAGCATAAAATGCTATAAATATGCAACAGCTTTTCCATCGTACAAAAGGATTAATTGCAACCAGTTTGAAAGTGATGGTCATTTCTACGTTCCGGGCAACCTAGGCTTCACTCTAGGGCGTTGCTCGACCAGATCGAATAACTAGGGCCTTAGAAGTCAACGCCGGAAGCATAAAATGCAATAAAAATACAACAGTTTTTCCATCGTATGAAAGGATTAATTGCAACCAGTTTGAAAGTGATGGTCATTTCAACGTTCCGGGCAACCTAGGCTTCACTCTAGGGCGTTGCTCCACCAGATCGAATAGTTAGGGCCTTAGAAGTCAACGCCAGAAGCATAAAATACAATAAAGATGCAACAGCTTTTCCATCGTATAGCAGGAATAACTGCAAACAGTGTGAAAGTACTGGTCATTTCTACGTTCCGGCTAACCTAGGCTTCACTCTAGGGCGTTGTTCCACCAGATCGAACAGTTAGGGCCTAAGAAGGCAACGCCAGAAGCATAAAATACAATATAAGTATAACAGTTTTTCCATCGTATAAAACGAATAATAGCAACCAGTGTGAACGTTATGGTCATTTCTACGTTCCGGGCAACCTAGGCTTCACCCCAGGTCGTTGTTCCACCAGATCGAATAGTTAGGCCCTAAGAAGTGAACGCCAGCTGCATAAAATACAATATAAATACAACAGTTCTTCCAGCATATAAAACGAATAATTGCAACCAGTATGAAAGTTATGGTCATTTCTACGTTCCGGGCAACCTAGGCTTCACTCTATGGCGTTCTTCCACCACATCGAATAGCTACGGCCTCAGAAGTCAACGCCTGAAGCATAAAATACAATAAAAATACAATAGTCTTTCCATCCTATAACAGGAATAATTGCAACCAGTTTGAGTGTGATGGTCGTTTCTACGTTCCGGGCAACCTAGGCTTCACTCTAGGGCGTTGCTCCACCAGATCGAATAGTTAGTGCCTTAGAAGTCAACGCCAGAAGCATAAAATACAATATAAACACAACAGTTTTTCCATCGTATAAGACAAATAATTGCTACCAGTATGGAAGTGATGGTCATTTCTACGTTCCGGGCAACCTAGGCCTCGCTCTAGGGCGTTGTTCCACCAGATTGAATAGTTAGGGCCTAAGAAATCAACGCCAGAAGCATAAAATACAATATAAATATAACAGTTTTTCCATCGTATAAAACGAATAATTTCAACCAGTGTGAACGTTATGGTCATTTCTACATTCCGAGCAACCTAGGCTTCACTCTAGGGCGTTGATCCACCAGATAGAATAGTTAGGGCCTTAGAAGTCAACGCCAGAAGCATAAAATACAATATAAATATAACAGCTTTTCCATCGTATTAAACGAATAATTTCAACCAGTGTGAATGTTATGGTCATTTCTACATTCCGAGCAACCTAGGCTTCACTCTAGGGCGTTGATCCAACAGATCGAACGGTTAGGGCCTAAGAAGGCAACGCCAGAAGCATAAAATACAATATAAATATAACAGCTTTTCCATCGTATTAAACGAATAATTTCAACCAGTGTGAATGTTATGGTCATTTCTACATTCCGAGCAACCTAGGCTTCACTCTAGGGCGTTGATCCAACAGATTGAATAGTTAGGGCCTTAGAAGTCAATGCCCGAAGCATAAAATGCAATAAAAATACAATAGTTTTTCCATCATATAACAGGAATATTTGCAACCAGTTTGAATGTGATGGTAATTGCTACGTCCCGGGCAACTTAGTCTTCACTCTAGGGCGTTGCTCCACCAGATCGAATAGTTAGTGCCTTAGAAGTCAATGCCAGAAGCATAAAATACAATATAAATACAACAGTTTTTCCATCGTATAAAACGAATAATTGCAACCAGTATGAAAGTTAACGTCATTTCTACTTTCGGGCAACCAAGGCTTCACCCTAGGGCGTTGCTCCAACAGATTGAATAGTTAGGGCCTTAGAAGTCAACGCCCGAAGCATAAAATGCAATAAAAATACAACAGTGTTTCCATCATATAACAGGAATAATTGCAAACAGTTTGAAAGTGGTGGCCAATTCTCCGTTCCGCGCAACCTAGGCTTCACTACAGGGCGTTGCTCCACCAGATCGAATAGTTACGGCCTAAGATGTCAACGCCAGAAGCATAAAATACGATATAAATACAACAGCTTTTCCATCGTATAAAACGAACAATTGCAACCAGTGTGAAATTTATGGTCATTTCTACGATCCGGGCAACCAAGGCTTCACCCCAGGTCGTTGCTCCACCAGATCGAATAGTTAGGGCCTAAGAAGTGAACGCCAGCAGCATAAAATACAATATAAATACAACAGTTCTTCCATCATATAAAACAGATAATTGCAACCAGTATGAAATTTATGGTCATTTCTACGTTCCGGGCAACCCAGGCTTCACTCGATGGCGTTCTTCCACCACATCGAATAGCTACGGCCTCAGAAGTCAACGCCTGAAGCATAAAATACAATAAAAATACAACAGTCTTTCCATCCTATAACAGGAATAATTGGCAACCAGTTTGAAAGTGATGGTCATTTCTACGTTCCGGGCAACCTTGGCTTCACTCTAGGGCGGTGCTCCACCAGATCGAATAGTTAGTGCCTCCGAAGTCAACGCCAGAAGCATAAAATACAATATAAATACAACAGTTTTTCCATCGTTTAAAACGAATAATTGCTACCAGTATGGAAGTGATGGTCATTTCTACGTTCCGGGCAACCTAGGCCTCACTCTAGGGCGTTGTTCCACCAGATTGAACAGTTAGGGCCTAACAAATCAACGCCAGAAGCATAAAATTCAATATAAATATAACAGCTTTTCCATCGTATAAAACGAATAATTTCAACCAGTGTGAATGTTATGGTCATTTCTACTTTCCGAGCAACCTAGGCTTCACTCTAGGGCGTTGATCGACCAGATAGAATAGTTAGGGCCTTAGATGTCAACGCCAGAAGCATAAAATTCAATAGAGATAAAACAGTTTTTTCATCGTATAGCAGGAATAACTGCAAACAGTGTGAAAGTACTGGCCATTTCTACGTTCCGGCTAACCCAGGCTTCACTCTAGGGCGTTGTACCACCAGATCGAACAGTTAGGGCCTAAGAAGGCAACGCCAGAAGCATAAAATACAATATAAATATAACAGCTTTTCCATCGTATTAAACGAATAATTTCAACCAGTATGAAAGTTATGGTCTTTTCTACGTTCCGGGCAACCTAGGCGTCACTCTAGTGCGTTGCTCCACCACATATAATAGCTACGGCCTTAGGCGTCAACGACAGAAGCATAAAATGCAATAAAGATGCAACAGCTTTTCCATCGTATAAAACGAATAATTGCAACCAGTGTGAAAGTTATTGTCATTTCTACTTTTCGGGCAACCTAGGCTTCACCCTAGGGCGTTGCTCCAACAGATTGAATAGTTAGGACCTTAGGAGTCAATACCCGAAGCAAAAAATGCAATAAAAATAAAACAGTTTTTCCATCATATACCAGGAATAATTGCAACCAGTTTGAAAGTGATGGTCATTTCTACGTTCCGGGCAACCTAGGCCTCAATCTAGGGCGTTGCTCCAACAGATTGAATAGTTAGGGCCTTAGAAGTCATCGCCGGAAGCATAAAATGCAATAAAAATGCAACAGTTTTTCCACCGTATAAAACGAATAATTTCAACCAGTGTGAATGTTATGGCCATTTCTACATTCCGAGCAACCTAGGCTTCACTCTAGGGCGTTGATCCACCAGATAGAATAGTTAGGGCCTTAGAAGTCAACGCCAGAAGCATAAAATTCAATAAAGGTGCAACAGTTTTTCCATCGTATAAAACGAGTAATTGGAACCAGTATGAAAGTTAACGTCATTTCTACTTTCCGGGCAACCAAGGCTTCACCCTAGGTCGTTGTTCCACCAGATGGAATAGTTAGGGCCTTAGAAGTCAACGCCCGAAGTATAAAATACAAAATAAAGAGAACAGTTTTTACATCGTATAAAACTAATAATTTCAACCAGTGTGAAAGTAATGGGCATTTCTACGTTCCGGGCAACCTAGGCTTCACTCTAGGGCGTTGCTCCACCAGGTCGAAGAGTTAGGGTCTAAGAAGTCAACACCGGAAGCATAAGACACAATATAAAAACAACAGCTTTTCCATCGTAGAAAACGAATAATTGCAACCTGTGTGATGGTTATGGTCATATCTACGTTCCGGGCAACCTTGGCTCCAGTGTAGGGTGTTGCTCCAACAGATTGAATAGTTAGGGCCTTAGAAGTCAACGCCGGAAGCATAAAATGCTATAAATATGCAACAGCTTTTCCATCGTACAAAAGGATTAATTGCAACCAGTTTGAAAGTGATGGTCATTTCTACGTTCCGGGCAACCTAGGCCTCGCTCTAGGGCGTTGTTCCACCAGATTGAATAGTTAGGGCCTAAGAAATCAACGCCAGAAGCATAAAATACAATATAAATATAACAGTTTTTCCATCGTATAAAACGAATAATTTCAACCAGTGTGAACGTTATGGTCATTTCTACATTCCGAGCAACCTAGGCTTCACTCTAGGGCGTTGATCCACCAGATAGAATAGTTAGGGCCTTAGAAGTCAACGCCAGAAGCATAAAATTCAATAAAGGTGCAACAGTTTTTCCGTCGTATAGCAGGAATAACTGCAAACAGTGTGAAAGTACTGGTCATTTCTACGTTCCGGGTAACCTAGGCTTCACTCTAGGGCGTTGTTCCACCAGATCGAACGGCTAGGGCCTAAGAAGGCAACGCCAGAAGCATAAAATACAATATAAATGTAACAGCTTTTCCATCGTATTAAACGAATAATTTCAACCAGTGTGAATGTTATGGTCATTTCTACATTCCGAGCAACCTAGGCTTCACTCTAGGGCGTTGATCCAACAGATTGAATAGTTAGGGCCTTAGAAGTCAATGCCCGAAGCATAAAATGCAATAAAAATACAATAGTTTTTCCATCATATAACAGGAATATTTGCAACCAGTTTGAATGCGATGGTAATTGCTACGTCCCGGGCAACTTAGTCTTCACTCTAGGGCGTTGCTCCACCAGATCGAATAGTTAGTGCCTTAGATGTCAACGCCAGAAGCATAAAATACGATATAAATACAACAGCTTTTCCATCGTATAAAACGAACAATTGCAACCAGTGTGAAATTTATGGTCATTTCTACGATCCGGGCAACCAAGGCTTCACCCCAGGTCGTTGCTCCACCAGATCGAATAGTTAGGGCCTAAGAAGTGAACGCCAGCAGCATAAAATACAATATAAATACAACAGTTCTTCCATCATATAAAACAGATAATTGCAACCAGTATGAAATTTATGGTCATTTCTACGTTCCGAGCAACCTAGGCTTCACTCTAGGGCGTTGATCGACCAGATAGAATAGTTAGGGCCTTAGATGTCAACGCCAGAAGCATAAAATTCAATAGAGATAAAACAGTTTTTTCATCGTATAGCAGGAATAACTGCAAACAGTGTGAAAGTACTGGCCATTTCTACGTTCCGGCTAACCCAGGCTTCACTCTAGGGCGTTGTACCACCAGATCGAACAGTTAGGGCCTAAGAAGGCAACGCCAGAAGCATCAAATACAATATAAATATAACAGCTTTTCCATCGTATTAAACGAATAATTTCAACCAGTATGAAAGTTATGGTCTTTTCTACGTTCCGGGCAACCTAGGCGTCACTCTAGTGCGTTGCTCCACCACATATAATAGCTACGGCCTTAGGCGTCAACGACAGAAGCATAAAATGCAATAAAGATGCAACAGCTTTTCCATCGTATAAAACGAATAATTGCAACCAGTGTGAAAGTTATTGTCATTTCTACTTTTCGGGCAACCTAGGCTTCACCCTAGGGCGTTGCTCCAACAGATTGAATAGTTAGGACCTTAGGAGTCAATACCCGAAGCAAAAAATGCAATAAAAATAAAACAGTTTTTCCATCATATACCAGGAATAATTGCAACCAGTTTGAAAGTGATGGTCATTTCTACGTTCCGGGCAACCTAGGCCTCAATCTAGGGCGTTGCTCCAACAGATTGAATAGTTAGGGCCTTAGAAGTCATCGCCGGAAGCATAAAATGCAATAAAAATGCAACAGTTTTTCCATCGTATAAAACGAATAATTTCAACCAGTGTGAATGTTATGGCCATTTCTACATTCCGAGCAACCTAGGCTTCACTCTAGGGCGTTGATCCACCAGATAGAATAGTTAGGGCCTTAGAAGTCAACGCCAGAAGCATAAAATTCAATAAAGGTGCAACAGTTTTTCCATCGTATAAAACGAGTAATTGGAACCAGTATGAAAGTTAACGTCATTTCTACTTTCCGGGCAACCAAGGCTTCACCCTAGGTCGTTGTTCCACCAGATGGAATAGTTAGGGCCTTAGAAGTCAACGCCCGAAGTATAAAATACAAAATAAAGAGAACAGTTTTTACATCGTATAAAACTAATAATTTCAACCAGTGTGAAAGTAATGGGCATTTCTACGTTCCGGGCAACCTAGGCTTCACTCTAGGGCGTTGCTCCACCAGGTCGAAGAGTTAGGGTCTAAGAAGTCAACACCGGAAGCATAAAACACAATATAAAAACAACAGCTTTTCCATCGTAGAAAACGAATAATTGCAACCTGTGTGATGGTTATGGTCATATCTACGTTCCGGGCAACCTTGGCTCCAGTGTAGGGTGTTGCTCCAACAGATTGAATAGTTAGGGCCTTAGAAGTCAACGCCGGAAGCATAAAATGCTATAAATATGCAACAGCTTTTCCATCGTACAAAAGGATTAATTGCAACCAGTTTGAAAGTGATGGTCATTTCTACGTTCCGGGCAACCTAGGCCTCGCTCTAGGGCGTTGTTCCACCAGATTGAATAGTTAGGGCCTAAGAAATCAACGCCAGAAGCATAAAATACAATATAAATATAACAGTTTTTCCATCGTATAAAACGAATAATTTCAACCAGTGTGAACGTTATGGTCATTTCTACATTCCGAGCAACCTAGGCTTCACTCTAGGGCGTTGATCCACCAGATAGAATAGTTAGGGCCTTAGAAGTCAACGCCAGAAGCATAAAATTCAATAAAGGTGCAACAGTTTTTCCGTCGTATAGCAGGAATAACTGCAAACAGTGTGAAAGTACTGGTCATTTCTACGTTCCGGGTAACCTAGGCTTCACTCTAGGGCGTTGTTCCACCAGATCGAACGGTTAGGGCCTAAGAAGGCAACGCCAGAAGCATAAAATACAATATAAATGTAACAGCTTTTCCATCGTATTAAACGAATAATTTCAACCAGTGTGAATGTTATGGTCATTTCTACATTCCGAGCAACCTAGGCTTCACTCTAGGGCGTTGATCCAACAGATTGAATAGTTAGGGCCTTAGAAGTCAATGCCCGAAGCATAAAATGCAATAAAAATACAATAGTTTTTCCATCATATAACAGGAATATTTGCAACCAGTTTGAATGGGATGGTAATTGCTACGTCCCGGGCAACTTAGTCTTCACTCTAGGGCGTTGCTCCACCAGATCGAATAGTTAGTGCCTTAGAAGTCAATGCCAGAAGCATAAAATACAATATAAATACAACAGTTTTTCCATCGTATAAAACGAATAATTGCAACCAGTATGAAAGTTAACGTCATTTCTACTTTCGGGCAACCAAGGCTTCACCCTAGGGCGTTGCTCCAACAGATTGAATAGTTAGGGCCTTAGAAGTCAACGCCCGAAGCATAAAATGCAATAAAAATACAACAGTGTTTCCATCATATAACAGGAATAATTGCAAACAGTTTGAAAGTGGTGGCCAATTCTCCGTTCCGCGCAACCTAGGCTTCACTACAGGGCGTTGCTCCACCAGATCGAATAGTTACGGCCTAAGATGTCAACGCCAGAAGCATAAAATACGATATAAATACAACAGCTTTTCCATCGTATAAAACGAACAATTGCAACCAGTGTGAAATTTATGGTCATTTCTACGATCCGGGCAACCAAGGCTTCACCCCAGGTCGTTGCTCCACCAGATCGAATAGTTAGGGCCTAAGAAGTGAACGCCAGCAGCATAAAATACAATATAAATACAACAGTTCTTCCATCATATAAAACAGATAATTGCAACCAGTATGAAATTTATGGTCATTTCTACGTTCCGGGCAACCCAGGCTTCACTCTATGGCGTTCTTCCACCACATCGAATAGCTACGGCCTCAGAAGTCAACGCCTGAAGCATAAAATACAATAAAAATACAACAGTCTTTCCATCCTATAACAGGAATAATTGGCAACCAGTTTGAAAGTGATGGTCATTTCTACGTTCCGGGCAACCTTGGCTTCACTCTAGGGCGGTGCTCCACCAGATCGAATAGTTAGTGCCTCCGAAGTCAACGCCAGAAGCATAAAATACAATATAAACACAACAGTTTTTCCATCGTTTAAAACGAATAATTGCTACCAGTATGGAAGTGATGGTCATTTCTACGTTCCGGGCAACCTAGGCCTCACTCTAGGGCGTTGTTCCACCAGATTGAACAGTTAGGGCCTAACAAATCAACGCCAGAAGCATAAAATTCAATATAAATATAACAGCTTTTCCATCGTATAAAACGAATAATTTCAACCAGTGTGAATGTTATGGTCATTTCTACTTTCCGAGCAACCTAGGCTTCACTCTAGGGCGTTGATCCACCAGATAGAATAGTTAGGGCCTTAGATGTCAACGCCAGAAGCATAAAATTCAATAGAGATAAAACAGTTTTTTCATCGTATAGCAGGAATAACTGCAAACAGTGTGAAAGTACTGGCCATTTCTACGTTCCGGCTAACCCAGGCTTCACTCTAGGGCGTTGTACCACCAGATCGAACAGTTAGGGCCTAAGAAGGCAACGCCAGAAGCATAAAATACAATATAAATATAACAGCTGTTCCATCGTATTAAACGAATAATTTCAACCAGTATGAAAGTTATGGTCTTTTCTACGTTCCGGGCAACCTAGGCGTCACTCTAGTGCGTTGCTCCACCACATATAATAGCTACGGCCTTAGGCGTCAACGACAGAAGCATAAAATGCAATAAAGATGCAACAGCTTTTCCATCGTATAAAACGAATAATTGCAACCAGTGTGAAAGTTATTGTCATTTCTACTTTTCGGGCAACCTAGGCTTCACCCTAGGGCGTTGCTCCAACAGATTGAATAGTTAGGACCTTAGGAGTCAATACCCGAAGCAAAAAATGCAATAAAAATAAAACAGTTTTTCCATCATATACCAGGAATAATTGCAACCAGTTTGAAAGTGATGGTCATTTCTACGTTCCGGGCAACCTAGGCCTCAATCTAGGGCGTTGCTCCAACAGATTGAATAGTTAGGGCCTTAGAAGTCATCGCCGGAAGCATAAAATGCAATAAAAATGCAACAGTTTTTCCATCGTATAAAACGAATAATTTCAACCAGTGTGAATGTTATGGCCATTTCTACATTCCGAGCAACCTAGGCTTCACTCTAGGGCGTTGATCCACCAGATAGAATAGTTAGGGCCTTAGATGTCAACGCCAGAAGCATAAAATTCAATAAAGGTGCAACAGTTTTTCCATCGTATAAAACGAGTAATTGGAACCAGTATGAAAGTTAACGTCATTTCTACTTTCCGGGCAACCAAGGCTTCACCCTAGGTCGTTGTTCCACCAGATGGAATAGTTAGGGCCTTAGAAGTCAACGCCCGAAGTATAAAATACAAAATAAAGAGAACAGTTTTTACATCGTATAAAACTAATAATTTCAACCAGTGTGAAAGTAATGGGCATTTCTACGTTCCGGGCAACCTAGGCTTCACTCTAGGGCGTTGCTCCACCAGGTCGAAGAGTTAGGGTCTAAGAAGTCAACACCGGAAGCATAAAACACAATATAAAAACAACAGCTTTTCCATCGTAGAAAACGAATAATTGCAACCTGTGTGATGGTTATGGTCATATCTACGTTCCGGGCAACCTTGGCTCCAGTGTAGGGTGTTGCTCCAACAGATTGAATAGTTAGGGCCTTAGAAGTCAACGCCGGAAGCATAAAATGCTATAAATATGCAACAGCTTTTCCATCGTACAAAAGGATTAATTGCAACCAGTTTGAAAGTGATGGTCATTTCAACGTTCCGGGCAACCTAGGCTTCACTCTAGGGCGTTGCTCCACCAGATCGAATAGTTAGGGCCTTAGAAGTCAACGCCAGAAGCATAAAATACAATAAAGATGCAATAGCTTTTCCATCGTATAAAACGAATAATTTCAACCAGTGTGAATGTTATGGTAATTTTTATATTCCGAGCAACCTAGGCTTCACTCTAGGGCGTTGATCCACCAGATAGAATAGTTAGGACCTTAGAAGTCAACGCCAGAAGCATAAAATTCAATAAAGATGCAACAGTTTTTCCATCGTATAACAGGAATAACTGCAAACAGTGTGAAAGTACTGGTCATTTCTACGTTCCGGGTAACCTAGGCTCCACTCTAGGGCGTTGTTCCACCAGATCGAACATCTAGGGCCTAAGAAGGCAACGCCAGAAACTTAAAATACAATATAAATATAACAGTTTTTCGATCGTAAAGAACGAATAATAGCAACCAGTGTGAAAGTTAACGTCATTTCTACTTTCCGGGCAACCTAGGCTTCACCCTAGGGCGTTGCATCAACAGATTGAATAGTTAGGGCCTTAGAAGTCAATGCCCGAAGCATAAAATGCAATAAAAATACAACAGTTTTTCCATCATATAACAGGAATATTTGCAACCAGTTTGAATGTGATGGTAATTGCTACGTCCCGGGCAACTTAGGCTTCACTCTAGGGCGTTGCTCCACCAGATCGAATAGTTAGCGCCTTAGAAGTCAACGCCAGAAGCATAAAATACAACATAAATACAACAGTTTTTCCATCGTATAAAACGAATAATTGCAACCAGTATGAAAGTTAACGTAATTTCTACTTTCCGGGCTACCTAGGCTTCACCCTAGGGCGTTGCTCCACCAGATCGAATAGTTACGGCCTAAGATGTCAACGCCAGAAGCATAAAATACAATATAAATACAACAGTTTTTCCATCGTATAAAACGATTAATTGCAACCAGTATGAAACTTATGGTCATTTCTACTTTCCGAGCAACCTAGGCTTCACCCTAGGGCGTTGCTCCAACAGATTGAATAGTTAGGGCCTTAGAAGTCAACGCCCCAACCATAAAATGCAAAAAAAATACAACAGTGTTTCCATCATATATCAGGAATAATTGCAACCAGTTAGAAAGTGATGGCCAATTCTACGTTCCGGGCAACCTAGGCTTCACTCTAGCGCGTTGCTCCACCAGATCGAATAGTTAGTGCCGTAGAAGTCAACGCCAGAAGCATAAAATACAATATAAATACAACAGTTTTTCCATCGTATGAAACAAATAATTGCAACCAGTATGAAACTTATGGTCATTTCTACTTTCCGAGCAACCTAGGCTTCACGCTAGGGCGTTGCTCCAACGGATTGAATAGTTAGGGCCTTAGAAGTCAACGCCCGAACCATAAAATGCAAAAAAAATACAACAGTGTTTCCATCATATAACAGGAATAATTGCAACCAGTTTGAAAGTGATGGCCAATTCTACGTTCCGGGCAACCTAGGTTTCACTCCAGGGCGTCGCTCCACCAGACCGAATAGTTACGGACTAAGAAGTCAACGCCAGAAGCATAACATACGATATAAATACAACAGCTTTTCCATCGTATAAAACGAATAATTGCAACCAGTGTGAAAGTAATGGTCATTTCTACGATCCGAGCACCCTGGGCGTCACTCTAGGGCGTTGCTCCACCACATCTAATAGCTACGGCCTTAGAAGTCAACGCCAGAGGCATAAAGAACAATATAAATACAACAGCGTTTCCATCGTACAAAACGAATAATTGCAACCAGAGTGAAAGTTATGGTCATTTCTACGTACCGGGCAACCTAGGCTTCACTCTAGGGCGTTGCTCCACCAGATCGAATAGTTAGGGCCTTAGAAGTCAACGCCCGTAGCATAAAATACAAAATAAATACAACAGTTTTTCCATCGTATAAAACGGATAATTGCTACCAGTGTGAAAGTTATGGTCATTTCTACTTTCGGGGCAACCTAGGCTTCACCCTAGGGCGTTGTTCCACCAGATGGAATAGTTTGGGCCTAAGAAGTCAACGCCAGAAGCATAAAATTCGATATAAATACAACAGCTTTTCCATCGTACGAAACAAATAATTGCAACCAGTTTGATAGTGATGGTCACTTCTACGTACCGGGCAACATAGGCTTCACTCTAGGGCGTTGCTCCACCAGATCGAATAGTTAGGGCCTTAGAAGTCAACGCCCGAAGCATAAAATACAAAATAAATAGAACAGCTTTTCCATCGTATAAAAGGAATAATTGCAAACAGTGTGAAAGTAATGGTCATTTCTACGTTCCGGGCAGCCTAGGCTTCACTCTAGGGCGGTGCTCCACCATATCGAATAGCTACGGCCTTAGAAGCCTACGCCTGAAGCATAAAATACAATAAAAATACAACGGTCTTTTCATCGTATAACAGGAATAATTGCAACAAGCGTGAAAGAAATGATCATTTCGGCGTTTCGGGCATCCTAGACTTAACTCTGAGGCATCGCTCCACCAGATCGAATAGTTAGGGCCTAAGAAGACAACGCCAGAAGCATAAAATACCATATAAATACAACAGTTTTTCCATTGTCTAACACGAATAATTGCTACCAGTGTAAAAGTTATGGTCATTTCTACGTTCCGGGCAACCTAGGCTACACCCTAGGGCGTTGTTCCACCAGATTGAATAGTTAGGTCCTTAGAAGTAAACGCCAGAAGCATAAAATACGATATAAATACAACAGTTTTTCCATTGTATAAAACGAATAATTGCCACCAGTGTAAAAGTAATGGTCATTTCTACGTTCCGAGCAACCTAGGCTTCACTCTAGGGCGTTGCTCCAACAGATTGAATAGTTAGGGCCTTAGAAGACAACGCCCGACGCATAAAATGCAATAAAAATAGAACAGTTTTTCCATCGTATATAACGAATAATTGCTACCAGTGTGAAAGTTATGGTCATTTCTACTTTCCGAGCAACCTAGGCTTCACCCTAGGGCGTTGTACCACCAGATCGAATAGTTAGGGCCTAAGAAGTGAACGCCAGAAGCATAAAATACAATATAAATACAACAGCGTTTCCAACGTATAAAACGAATAATTGCAACAGGTGTGAAAGTTATGGTCATTTCTACATTCCGAGCAACCTAGGATTCACTCTAGGGCGTTGCTCCACCAGATCTAATAGTTAGGTCCTTAGAAGTAAACGCCAGAGGCATAAAATACGATATAAATACAACAGCGTTTCCATCGTATAAAACGAATAATTGCAACCAGTGTGAAAGTTATGGTCATTTCTACATTCGGAGCAACCTAGGATTCACTCTAGGGCGTTGCTCCACCAGATCGAATAGTTAGGGCCTTAGAAGTCAACGCCCGAAGCATAAAATACAAGATAAATAGAACAGTTTTCCATCGTATAAAAGGAATAATTGCAAACAGTGTGAAAGTAATGGTCATTTCTACGTTCCGGGCAACCTAGGCTTCACTCTAGGGCGTTGGTACACCAGATCAAACAGTTAGGGCCTAAGAAGTGAACGCCAGAAGCATAAAATACAACATAAATACAACAGCTTTTCCATCGTATAAAACGAATAATTGCTACCAGTGTAAAAGTTATGGTCATTTCTACGTTCCGGGCAGCCTAGGCTTCACTCTAGGGCGGTGCTCCACCATATCGAATAGCTACGGCCTTAGAAGCCTACGCCTGAAGCATAAAATACAATAAAAATACAACGGTCTTTTCATCGTATAACAGGAATAATTGCAACAAGCGTGAAAGTAATGATCATTTCGGCGTTTCGGGCATCCTAGACTTAACTCTGAGGCATTGCTCCACCAGATCGAATAGTTAGGGCCTAAGAAGACAACGCCAGAAGCATAAAATACCATATAAATACAACAGTTTTTCCATTGTCTAAAACGAATAATTGCTACCAGTGTAAAAGTTATGGTCATTTCTACGTTCCGGGCAACCTAGGCTACACCCTAGGGCGTTGTTCCACCAGATTGAATAGTTAGGGCCTAAGAAGTGAACGCCAGAAGCATAAAATACAATCTAAATACAACAGTTTTTCCATCGTATAAAACGAATAATTGCAACCAGTGTGAAAGTTATGGTCATTTCTACATTCCGAGCAACCTAGGCTTCACTCTAGGGCGTTGCTCCAACAGATTGAATAGTTAGGGCCTTAGAAGACAACGCCCGACGCATAAAATGCAATAAAAATAGAACAGTTTTTCCATCGTATATAACGAATAATTGCTACCAGTGTGAAAGTTATGGTCATTTCTACTTTCCGAGCAACTTAGGCTTCACCCTAGGGCGTTGTACCAACAGATCGAATAGTTAGGGCCTAAGAAGTGAACGCCAGAAGCATAAAATACAATATAAATACAACAGCGTTTCCAACGTATAAAACGAATAATTGCAACAGGTGTGAAAGTTATGGTCATTTCTACATTCCGAGCAACCTAGGATTCACTCTAGGGCGTTGCTCCACCAGATCTAATAGTTAGGTCCTTAGAAGTAAACGCCAGAGGCATAAAATACGATATAAATACAACAGCGTTTCCATCGTATAAAACGAATAATTGCAACCAGTGTGAAAGTTATGGTCATTTCTACATTCCGAGCAACCTAGGATTCACTCTAGGGCGTTGCTCCACCAGATCGAATAGTTAGGGCCTTAGAAGTCAACGCCCGAAGCATAAAATACAAAATAAATAGAACAGTTTTCCATCGTATAAAAGGAATAATTGCAAACAGTGTGAAAGTAATGGTCATTTCTACGTTCCGGGCAACCTAGGCTTCACTCTAGGGCGTTGGTACACCAGATCAAACAGTTAGGGCCTAAGAAGTGAACGCCAGAAGCATAAAATACAACATAAATACAACAGCTTTTCCATCGTATAAAACGAATAATTGCTACCAGTGTAAAAGTTATGGTCATTTCTACGTTCCGGGCAGCCTAGGCTTCACTCTAGGGCGGTGCTCCACCATATCGAATAGCTACGGCCTTAGAAGCCTACGCCTGAAGCATAAAATACAATAAAAATACAACGGTCTTTTCATCGTATAACAGGAATAATTGCAACAAGCGTGAAAGTAATGATCATTTCGGCGTTTCGGGCATCCTAGACTTAACTCTGAGGCATTGCTCCACCAGATCGAATAGTTAGGGCCTAAGAAGACAACGCCAGAAGCATAAAATACCATATAAATACAACAGTTTTTCCATTGTCTAAAACGAATAATTGCTACCAGTGTAAAAGTTATGGTCATTTCTACGTTCCGGGCAACCTAGGCTACACCCTAGGGCGTTGTTCCACCAGATTGAGTAGTTAGGGCCTAAGAAGTGAACGCCAGAAGCATAAAATACAATCTAAATACAACAGTTTTTCCATCGTATAAAACGAATAATTGCAACCAGTGTGAAAGTTATGGTCATTTCTACATTCCGAGCAACCTAGGCTTCACTCTAGGGCGTTGCTCCACCAGATCTAATAGTTAGGTCCTTAGAAGTAAACGCCAGAGGCATAAAACACGATATAAATACGACAGCGTTTCCATCGTATAAAACGAATAATTGCAACCAGTGTGAAAGTTATGGTCATTTCTACATTCCGAGCAACCTAGGATTCACTCTAGGGCGTTGCTCCACCAGATCGAATAGTTAGGTCCTTAGAAGTAAACGCCAGGAGCATAAAATACGATATAAATACAACAGCTTTTCCATCGTATAAAAGGAATAATTGCAAACAGTGTGAAAGTAATGGTCATTTCTACGTTCCGGGCAAGCTGGGCTTCACCCTAGGCTGTTGTTCCACCAGATCGAATAGTTAGGACCTAAGAAGTGAACGCCAGAAGCATAAAATGCAATAAAAATACAACAGTTTTTCCATCGTATAACAAGATTAATAGCAACAAGTTTGAAAGTGATGGCCAATTCTACGTTCCGGGCAACGTAGGCTTCACTCTAGGGCGTTGCTCCACCAGATCGAATAGTTAGGGCCTTAGAAGTCAACGCCCGAAGCATAAAATACAAAATAAATAGAACAGCTTTTCCATCGTATAAAAGGAATAATTGCAAACAGTGTGAAAGTAATGGTCATTTCTACGTTCCGGGCAGCCTAGGCTTCACTCTAGGGCGGTGCTCCACCATATCGAATAGCTACGGCCTTAGAAGCCTACGCCTGAAGCATAAAATACAATAAAAATACAACGGTCTTTTCATCGTATAACAGGAATAATTGCAACAAGCGTGAAAGAAATGATCATTTCGGCGTTTCGGGCATCCTAGACTTAACTCTGAGGCATCGCTCCACCAGATCGAATAGTTAGGGCCTAAGAAGACAACGCCAGAAGCATAAAATACCATATAAATACAACAGTTTTTCCATTGTCTAAAACGAATAATTGCTACCAGTGTAAAAGTTATGGTCATTTCTACGTTCCGGGCAACCTAGGCTACACCCTAGGGCGTTGTTCCACCAGATTGAATAGTTAGGTCCTTAGAAGTAAACGCCAGAAGCATAAAATACGATATAAATACAACAGTTTTTCCATTGTATAAAACGAATAATTGCCACCAGTGTAAAAGTAACGGTCATTTCTACGTTCCGAGCAACCTAGGCTTCACTCTAGGGCGTTGCTCCAACAGATTGAATAGTTAGGGCCTTAGAAGACAACGCCCGACGCATAAAATGCAATAAAAATAGAACAGTTTTTCCATCGTATATAACGAATAATTGCTACCAGTGTGAAAGTTATGGTCATTTCTACTTTCCGAGCAACCTAGGCTTCACCCTAGGGCGTTGTACCACCAGATCGAATAGTTAGGGCCTAAGAAGTCAACGCCAGAGGCATAAAGAACAATATAAATACAACAGCGTTTCCATCGTACAAAACGAATAATTGCAACCAGAGTGAAAGTTATGGTCATTTCTACATTCCGAGCAACCTAGGATACACTCTAGGGCGTTGCTCCACCAGATCGAATAGTTAGGTCCTTAGAAGTAAACGCCAGAAGCATAAAATACGATATAAATACAACAGTTTTTCCATTGTATAAAACGAATAATTGCCACCAGTGTAAAAGTTATGGTCATTTCTACGTTCCGGG
This sequence comes from Calliopsis andreniformis, assembly GCF_051401765.1. NCBI lineage: Eukaryota > Metazoa > Arthropoda > Insecta > Hymenoptera > Andrenidae > Calliopsis > Calliopsis andreniformis. The sequence continues at coordinate 9,065,506 of NW_027480424.1, forward strand.
CAACCTAGGCTACACCCTAGGGCGTTGCTCCACCAGATCTAATAGTTAGGTCCTTAGAAGTAAACGCCAGCAGCATAAAATACGATATAAATACAACAGCGTTTCCATCGTATAAAACGAATAATTGCAACCAGTGTGAAAGTTATGGTCATTTCTACATTCCGAGCAACCTAGGATTCACTCTAGGGCGTTGCTCCACCAGATCGAATAGTTAGGTCCTTAGAAGTAAACGCCAGCAGCATAAAATACGATATAAATACAAGAGCTTTTCCATCGTATAAAAGGAATAATTGCAAACAGTGTGAAAGTAATGGTCATTTCTACGTTCCGAGCAACCTAGGCTTCACCCTAGGGCGTTGTACCACCAGATCGAATAGTTAGGGCCTAAGAAGTGAACGCCAGAAGCATAAAATACGATATAAATACAACAGCTTTTCCATCGTATAAAACAAATAATTGCAACCAGTTTGATAGTGATGGTCATTTCTACGTACCGGGCAACCTAGGCTTCACTCTAGGGCGTTGCTCCACCAGATCGAATAGTTAGGGCCTTAGAAGTCAACGCCCGTAGCATAAAATACAAAATAAATACAACAGTTTTTCCATCGTATAAAACGGATAATTGCTACCAGTGTGAAAGTTATGGTCATTTCTACTTTCGGGACAACCTAGGCTTCACCCTAGGGCGTTGTTCCACCAGATGGAATAGTTAGGGCCTAAGAAGTCAACGCCAGAAGCATAAAATTCGATATAAATACAACAGCTTTTCCATCGTACGAAACAAATAATTGCAACCAGTTTGATAGTGATGGTCACTTCTACGTACCGGGCAACATAGGCTTCACTCTAGGGCGTTGCTCCACCAGATCGAATAGTTAGGGCCTTAGAAGTCAACGCCCGAAGCATAAAATACAAAATAAATAGAACAGCTTTTCCATCGTATAAAAGGAATAATTGCAAACAGTGTGAAAGTAATGGTCATTTCTACGTTCCGGGCAGCCTAGGCTTCACTCTAGGGCGGTGCTCCACCATATCGAATAGCTACGGCCTTAGAAGCCTACGCCTGAAGCATAAAATACAATAAAAATACAACGGTCTTTTCATCGTATAACAGGAATAATTGCAACAAGCGTGAAAGAAATGATCATTTCGGCGTTTCGGGCATCCTAGACTTAACTCTGAGGCATCGCTCCACCAGATCGAATAGTTAGGGCCTAAGAAGACAACGCCAGAAGCATAAAATACCATATAAATACAACAGTTTTTCCATTGTCTAAAACAAATAATTGCTACCAGTGTAAAAGTTATGGTCATTTCTACGTTCCGCGCAACCTAGGCTACACCCTAGGGCGTTGTTCCACCAGATTGAATAGTTAGGGCCTAAGAAGTGAACGCCAGAAGCATAAAATACAATCTAAATACAACAGTTTTTCCATCGTATAAAACGAATAATTGCAACCAGTGTGAAAGTTATGGTCATTTCTACATTCCGAGCAACCTAGGCTTCACTCTAGGGCGTTGCTCCAACAGATTGAATAGTTAGGGCCTTAGAAGACAACGCCCGACGCATAAAATGCAATAAAAATAGAACAGTTTTTCCATCGTACATAACGAATAATTGCTACCAGTGTGAAAGTTATGGTCATTTCTACTTTCCGAGCAACCTAGGCTTCACCCTAGGGCGTTGTACCAACAGATCGAATAGTTAGGGCCTAAGAAGTGAACGCCAGAAGCATAAAATACAATATAAATACAACAGCGTTTCCAACGTATAAAACGAATAATTGCAACAGGTGTGAAAGTTATGGTCATTTCTACATTCCGAGCAACCTAGGATTCACTCTAGGGCGTTGCTCCACCAGATCTAATAGTTAGGTCCTTAGAAGTAAACGCCAGAGGCATAAAATACGATATAAATACAACAGCGTTTCCATCGTATAAAACGAATAATTGCAACCAGTGTGAAAGTTATGGTCATTTCTACATTCCGAGCAACCTAGGATTCACTCTAGGGCGTTGCTCCACCAGATCGAATAGTTAGGGCCTTAGAAGTCAACGCCCGAAGCATAAAATACAAAATAAATAGAACAGTTTTCCATCGTATAAAAGGAATAATTGCAAACAGTGTGAAAGTAATGGTCATTTCTACGTTCCGGGCAACCTAGGCTTCACTCTAGGGCATTGGTACACCAGATCAAACAGTTAGGGCCTAAGAAGTGAACGCCAGAAGCATAAAATACAACATAAATACAACAGCTTTTCCATCGTATAAAACGAATAATTGCTACCAGTGTAAAAGTTATGGTCATTTCTACGTTCCGGGCAGCCTAGGCTTCACTCTAGGGCGGTGCTCCACCATATCGAATAGCTACGGCCTTAGAAGCCTACGCCTGAAGCATAAAATACAATAAAAATACAACGGTCTTTTCATCGTATAACAGGAATAATTGCAACAAGCGTGAAAGTAATGATCATTTCGGCGTTTCGGGCATCCTAGACTTAACTCTGAGGCATTGCTCCACCAGATCGAATAGTTAGGGCCTAAGAAGACAACGCCAGAAGCATAAAATACCATATAAATACAACAGTTTTTCCATTGTCTAAAACGAATAATTGCTACCAGTGTAAAAGTTATGGTCATTTCTACGTTCCGGGCAACCTAGGCTACACCCTAGGGCGTTGTTCCACCAGATTGAATAGTTAGGGCCTAAGAAGTGAACGCCAGAAGCATAAAATACAATCTAAATACAACAGTTTTTCCATCGTATAAAACGAATAATTGCAACCAGTGTGAAAGTTATGGTCATTTCTACATTCCGAGCAACCTAGGCTTCACTCTAGGGCGTTGCTCCAACAGATTGAATAGTTAGGGCCTTAGAAGACAACGCCCGACGCATAAAATGCAATAAAAATAGAACAGTTTTTCCATCGTATATAACGAATAATTGCTACCAGTGTGAAAGTTATGGTCATTTCTACTTTCCGAGCAACCTAGGCTTCACCCTAGGGCGTTGTACCAACAGATCGAATAGTTAGGGCCTAAGAAGTGAACGCCAGAAGCATAAAATACAATATAAATACAACAGCGTTTCCAACGTATAAAACGAATAATTGCAACAGGTGTGAAAGTTATGGTCATTTCTACATTCCGAGCAACCTAGGATTCACTCTAGGGCGTTGCTCCACCAGATCTAATAGTTAGGTCCTTAGAAGTAAACGCCAGAGGCATAAAATACGATATAAATACAACAGCGTTTCCATCGTATAAAACGAATAATTGCAACCAGTGTGAAAGTTATGGTCATTTCTACATTCCGAGCAACCTAGGATTCACTCTAGGGCGTTGCTCCACCAGATCGAATAGTTAGGGCCTTAGAAGTCAACGCCCGAAGCATAAAATACATATAAATAGAACAGTTTTCCATCGTATAAAAGGAATAATTGCAAACAGTGTGAAAGTAATGGTCATTTCTACGTTCCGGGCAACCTAGGCTTCACTCTAGGGCGTTGGTACACCAGATCAAACAGTTAGGGCCTAAGAAGTGAACGCCAGAAGCATAAAATACAACATAAATACAACAGCTTTTCCATCGTATAAAACGAATAATTGCTACCAGTGTAAAAGTTATGGTCATTTCTACGTTCCGGGCAGCCTAGGCTTCACTCTAGGGCGGTGCTCCACCATATCGAATAGCTACGGCCTTAGAAGCCTACGCCTGAAGCATCAAATACAATAAAAATACAACGGTCTTTTCATCGTATAACAGGAATAATTGCAACAAGCGTGAAAGTAATGATCATTTCGGCGTTTCGGGCATCCTATACTTAACTCTGAGGCATTGCTCCACCAGATCGAATAGTTAGGGCCTAAGAAGACAACGCCAGAAGCATAAAATACCATATAAATACAACAGTTTTTCCATTGTCTAAAACGAATAATTGCTACCAGTGTAAAAGTTATGGTCATTTCTACGTTCCGGGCAACCTAGGCTACACCCTAGGGCGTTGTTCCACCAGATTGAATAGTTAGGGCCTAAGAAGTGAACGCCAGAAGCATAAAATACAATCTAAATACAACAGTTTTTCCATCGTATAAAACGAATAATTGCAACCAGTGTGAAAGTTATGGTCATTTCTACATTCCGAGCAACCTAGGCTTCACTCTAGGGCGTTGCTCCAACAGATTGAATAGTTAGGGCATTAGAAGACAACGCCCGACGCATAAAATGCAATAAAAATAGAACAGTTTTTCCATCGTATATAACGAATAATTGCTACCAGTGTGAAAGTTATGGTCATTTCTACTTTCCGAGCAACCTAGGCTTCACCCTAGGGCGTTGTACCACCAGATCGAATAGTTAGGGCCTAAAAAGTGAACGCCAGAAGCATAAAATACAATATAAATACAACAGCGTTTCCAACGTATAAAACGAATAATTGCAACAGGTGTGAAAGTTATGGTCATTTCTACATTCCGAGCAACCTAGGATTCACTCTAGGGCGTTGCTCCACCAGATCTAATAGTTAGGTCCTTAGAAGTAAACGCCAGAGGCATAAAACACGATATAAATACAACAGCGTTTCCATCGTATAAAACGAATAATTGCAACCAGTGTGAAAGTTATGGTCATTTCTACATTCCGAGCAACCTAGGATTCACTCTAGGGCGTTGCTCCACCAGATCGAATAGTTAGGTCCTTAGAAGTAAACGCCAGGAGCATAAAATACGATATAAATACAACAGCTTTTCCATCGTATAAAAGGAATAATTGCAAACAGTGTGAAAGTAATGGTCATTTCTACGTTCCGGGCAAGCTGGGCTTCACCCTAGGCTGTTGTTCCACCAGATCGAATAGTTAGGACCTAAGAAGTGAACGCCAGAAGCATAAAATGCAATAAAAATACAACAGTTTTTCCATCGTATAACAAGATTAATAGCAACAAGTTTGAAAGTGATGGCCAATTCTACGTTCCGGGCAACGTAGGCTTCACTCTAGGGCGTTGCTCCACCAGATCGAATAGTTAGTGCCTTAGAAGTAAACGCCAGAAGCATAATATACAATATAAATACAACAGCATTTCCATCGTATAAAACGAATAATTGCAACCAGTATGAAACTTATGGTCATTTCTACTTCCCGAGCAAGCTAGGCTTCACCCTAGGGTGTTGCTCCAACAGATTGAATAGTTAGGGCCTTAGAAGTCAACGCCCGAAGCATAAAATGCAATAAAAATACAACAGTGTTTCCATCATATAACAGGAATAATTGCAACCAGTTTGAAAGTGATGGCCAGTTCTACGTTCCGGGCAACCTAGGCTTCACTCTAGGGCGTTGCTCCACCAGATCGAATAGTTAGTGCCTTAGAAGTCAACGCCCGAACCATAAAATGCAAAAAAAATACAACAGTGTTTCCATCATATAACAGGAATAATTGCAACCAGTTTGAAAGTGATGGCCAATTCTACGTTCCGGGCAACCTAGGCTTCACTCTAGGGCGTTGCTCCACCAGATCGAATAGTTAGTGCCTTAGAAGTCAACGCCCGAAGCATAAAATATAAAATAAATAGAACAGTTTTTCCATCGTATAAAACGAATAATTGCTACCAGTGTGAAAGTTATGGTCAGTTCTACGTTCCGGGCAACCTAGGCTTCAGCCTAGGGCGTTTTTCCACCATACCGAATAGTTAGGGCCTTAGAAGTCAACGCCAGAAGCATAAAATACGATATAAATACAGCAGCTTTTCCATCGTATAAAAGGAATGATTGCAAACAGTGTGAAAGTAATGGTCATTTCTACGTTCCGGGAAACCTAGGCTTCACGCTAGGGCGTTGTTCCACCAGATCGAATAGTTAGGGCCTAAGAAGTCAACACCAGAAGAATAAAATACAATATATATACAACAGCCTTTACACCGTATAAAACGGATAATTGCAACCTGTGTGAAGGTTATGGTCATATCTACGTTCCGGGCAACCTAGGCTTCACTGTAGGGCGTTGCTGCACCAGATTGAAGTGTTAGGGCCTAAGAAGTCAACGCCCGAAGCATAAAATACAATAGAAATACAACAGTTTTTCCATCGTATAAAACGAATAATTGCAACCATTATGAAACTTATGGTCATTTCTACGTTCCAGGCAACCTAGGCTTCACTCTAGGGCGTTGTTCCACCAGATCGAATAGTTAGGGCCTAAGAAGTCAACGCCAGAAGCATAAAATACAATATAAATATAACAGTTTTTCCATCGTATAAAACGAATAATAGCAACCAGTGTGAAAGTTATGGTCATTTCTACGTTCCGGGCAACCTAGGCTTCACTTTAGGGCGTTGCTCCACCAGATCGAATAGTTAGGTCCTTAGAAGTAAACGCCAGAAGCATAAAATACGATATAAATACAACAGTTTTTCCATTGTATAAAACGAATAATTGCAACCAGGATGAAACTTATGGTCATTTCTACTTTCCGAGCAACCTAGGCTTCACCCTAGGGCGTTGCTCCAACAGATTGAGTAGTTAGGGCCTTAGATGTCAACGCCCGAAGCATAAAATGCAATAAAAATACAACTGTGTTTCCATCATATGACAGGAATAATTGCAACCAGTTTGAAAGTGATGGCCAATTCTACGTTCCGGGCAACCTAGACCTCACTCTAGGGCGTTGCTCCACAAGATCGAATAGTTAGTGCCTTAGACGTCAGCGCCAGAAGCATAAAATACAATATAAATACAACAGCTTTTCCATCGTATAAAACGAATAATTGCGACCAGTATGAAACTTATGGTCATTTCTACTTTCCGAGCAGCCTAGACTTCACCCTAGGGCGTTGCTCCAACAGATTGAATAGTTAGGGCCTTAGAAGTCAACGCCCGAACCATAAAATGCAAAAAAAATACAACAGTGCTTCCATCATATAACAGGAATAATTGCAACCAGTTTGAAAGTGACGGCAAATTCTACGTTCCGGGCAACCTATGCTTCACTCTATTGCTTTGCTCCACCAGATCGAATAGTTAGTACCTTAGAAGTCAACGCCAGAAGCATAATATACAATATAAATACAACAGTTTTTCCATCGTATAAAACGAATAATTGCAACCAGTATGAACCTTATGGACATTTCTACTTTCCGAGCAACCTAGGCTTCACCCTAGGGCGTTGATCCAACAGATTGAATAGCTAGTGCCTTAGAAGTCAACGCCAGAGGCATAAGATACAATATAAATACAACAGCTTTTCCATCCTATAAAACGAATAATTGCTACCAGTGTAAAAGTTATGGTCATTTCTACGTCCCGGGCAACCTAGGCTTCACTCTAGGGCTGTGCTCCACCATATCTAATAGCTACGGCCTTAGATGCCTACGCCTGAAGCATAAAATACAATAAAAATACAACGGTCTTTTCATCGTATAACAGGAATAATTGCAACAAGCGTGAAAGTAATGATCATTTCGGCGTTTCGGGCATCCCAGACTTAACTCTGAGGCATTGCTCCACCAGATCGAATAGTTAGGGCCTAAGAAGTCAACGCCAGAAGCATAAAATACCATATAAATACAACAGTTTTTCCATTGTATAAAACGAATAATTGCTACCAGTGTAAAAGTTATGGTCATTTCTACGTTCCGGGCAACCTAGGCTTCACCCTAGGGCGTTGTTCCACCAGATTGAATAGTTAGGGCCTAAGAAGTTAACGCCAGAAGCATACAATACAATATAAATACAACAGTTTTTCCATCGTATAAAACGAATAATTGCAACCAGTGTGAAAGTTATGGTCATTTCTACATTCCGAGCAACCTAGGCTTCACTCTAGGGCGTTACACCAACAGATTGAATAGTTAGGGCCTTAGAAGTCAACGCCAGAAGCATAAAATACGATATAAATACAGCAGCTTTTCCATCGTATAAAAGGAATAATTGCAAACAGTGTGAAAGAAATGGTCATTTCTACGTTCCGGGCAACCTATGCTTCACGCTACGGCGTTGTTCCACCAGATCGAATAGTTAGGGCCTAAGAAGTCAACACCAGAAGAATAAAATACAAAATAAATACAACAGCCTCTACACCGTATAAAACGAATAATTGCAACCTGTGTGAAGGTTATGGTCATATCTACGTTCCGGGCAACCTAGGCTTCACTCTAGGGCGTTGCTCCACCAGATCGAATAGTTAGTGCCTTAGAAGTCAACGCCAGAAGCATAAAATACAATATAAATACAACAGTTTTTCCATCGTATAAAACGATTAATTGCAACCAGTATGAAACTTATGGTCATTTCTACTTTCCCAGCAACCTAGGCTTCACCCTAGGGCGTTGCTCCAACAGATTGAATAGTTAGGGCCTTAGAAGTCAACGCCCCAACCATAAAATGCAAGAAAAATACAACCGTGTTTCCATCATATATCAGGAATAATTGCAACCAGTTTGAAAGTGATGGCCAATTCTACGTTCCGGGCAACCTAGGTTTCACTCCAGCGCGTTGCTCCACCAGACCGAATAGTTAGGGCCTAAGAAGTCAACACCAGAAGAATAAAATACAATATAAATACAACAGCCTTTACACCGTATAAAACGGATAATTGCAACCTGTGTGAAGGTTATGGTCATATCTACGTTCCGGGCAACCTAGGCTTCACCCTAGGGCGTTGCTCCACCAGATCGAATGGTTAGGGCCTTAGAAGTCAACGCCCGAAGCATAAAATATAAAATAAATAGAACAGTTTTTCCATCGTATAAAACGAATAATTGCTACCAGTGTGAAAGTTATGGTCACTTCTACGTTCCGGGCAACCTAGGCTTCACCCTAGGGCGTTGTTCCACCAGATGGAATAGTTAGGGCCTAAGAAGTCAACGCCAGAAGCATAAAATACGATATAAATACAACAGCTTTTCCATCGTACGAAACAAATAATTGCAACCAGTTTGATAGTGATGGTCACTTCTACGTACCGGGCAACCTAGGCTTCACTCTAGGGCGTTGCTCCACCAGATCGAATGGTTAGGGCCTTAGAAGTCAACGCCCGAAGCATAAAATATAAAATAAATAGAACAGTTTTTCCATCGTATAAAACGAATAATTGCTACCAGTGTGAAAGTTATGGACACTTCTACGTTCCGGGCAACCTAGGCTTCAGCCTAGGGCGTTTTTCCACCAGACCGAATAGTTAGGGCCTTAGAAGTCAACGCCAGAAGCATAAAATACGATATAAATACAGCAGCTTTTCCATCGTATAAAAGGAATGATTGCAAACAGTGTGAAAGTAATGGTCATTTCTACGTTCCGGGCAACCTAGGCTTCACGCTAGGGCGTTGTTCCACCAGATCGAATAGTTAGGGCCTAAGAAGTCAACACCAGAAGAATAAAATACAATATAAATACAACAGCCTTTACACCGTATAAAACGAATAATTGCAACCATTATGAAACTTATGGTCATTTTTACGTTCCAGGCAACCTAGGCTTCACTCTAGGGCGTTGTTCCACCAGATCGAATTGTTAGGGCCTAAGAAGTCAACGCCAGAAGCATAAAATACAATATAAATATAACAGTTTTTCCATCGTATAAAACGAATAATAGCAACCAGTGTGAAAGTTATGGTCATTTCTACGTTCCGGGCAACCTAGGCTTCACTCTAGGGCGTTGCTCCACCAGATCGAATAGTTAGGGCCTTAGAAGTCAACGCCCGTAGCATAAAATACAAAATAAATACAACAGTTTTTCCATCGTATAAAACGGATAATTGCTACCAGTGTGAAAGTTATGGTCATTTCTACTTTCGGGGCAACCTAGGCTTCACCCTAGGGCGTTGTTCCACCAGATGGAATAGTTAGGGCCTAAGAAGTCAACGCCAGAAGCATAAAATTCGATATAAATACAACAGCTTTTCCATCGTACGAAACAAATAATTGCAACCAGTTTGATAGTGATGGTCACTTCTACGTACCGGGCAACATAGGCTTCACTCTAGGGCGTTGCTCCACCAGATCGAATAGTTAGGGCCTTAGAAGTCAACGCCCGAAGCATAAAATATAAAATAAATAGAACAGTTTTCCCATCGTATAAAACGAATAATTGCTACCAGTGTGAAAGTTATGGTCACTTCTACGTTCCGGGCAACCTAGGCTTCACCCTAGGGCGTTGTACCACCAGATCGAATAGTTAGGGCCTAAGAAGAGAACGCCAGAATCATAAAATACGATATAAATACAACAGCTTTTCCATCGTATAAAACAAATAATTGCAACCAGTTTGATAGTGATGGTCATTTCTACGTACCGGGCAACCTAGGCTTCACTCTAGGGCGTTGCTCCACCAGATCGAATAGTGAGGGCCTTAGAAGTCAACGCCCGAAGCATAAAATGCAAAATAAATAGAACAGCTTTTCCATCGTATAAAAGGAATAATTGCAAACAGTGTGAAAGTAATGGTCATTTCCACCTTCCGGGCAACCTAGGCTTCACTATAGGGCGTTGGTACACCAGATCAAACAGTTAGGGCCTAAGAAGTGAACGCCAGAAGCATAAAATACAACATAAATACAACAGCTTTTCCATCGTATAAAACGAATAATTGCTACCAGTGTAAAAGTTATGGTCATTTCTACGTTCCGGGAAGCCTAGGCTTCACTCTAGGGCGATGCTCCACCATATCGAATAGCTACGGCCTTAGAAGCCTACGCCTGAAGCATAAAATACAATAAAAATACAACGGTCTTTTCATCGTATAACAGGAATAATTGCAACAAGCGTGAAAGTAATGATCATTTCGGCGTTTCGGGCATCCTAGACTTAACTCTGAGGCATTGCTCCACCAGATCGAATAGTTAGGGCCTAAGAAGACAACGCCAGAAGCATAAAATACCATATAAATACAACAGTTTTTCCATTGTCTAAAACGAATAATTGCTACAAGTGTAAAAGTTATGGTCATTTCTACGTTCCGGGAAACCTAGGCTACACCCTAGGGCGTTGTTCCACCAGATTGAATAGTTAGGGCCTAAGAAGTGAACGCCAGAAGCATAAAATACGATATAAATACAACAGCGTTTCCAACGTATAAAACGAATAATTGCAACAGGTGTGAAAGTTATGGTCATTTCTACATTCCGAGCAACCTAGGATTCACTCTAGGACGTTGCTCCACCAGATCTAATAGTTAGGTCCTTAGAAGTATACGCCAGAGGCATAAAATACGATATAAATACAACAGCGTTTCCATCGTATAAAACGAATAATTGCAACCAGTGTGAAAGTTATGGTCATTTCTAAATTCCGAGCAACCTAGGCTTCACCCTAGGGCGTTGTACCACCAGATCGAATAGTTAGGGCCTAAGAAGTGAACGCCAGAAGCATAAAATACGATATAAATACAACAGCTTTTCCATCGTATAAAACAAATAATTGCAACCAGTTTGATAGTGATGGTCATTTCTACGTACCGGGCGACCTAGGCTTCACTCTAGGGTGTTGCTCCACCAGATCGAATAGTTAGGGCCTTAGAAGTCAACGCCCGCAGCATAAAATATAAAATAAGTAGAACAGTTTTTCCATCGTATAAAACGAATAATTGCTACCAGTGTGAAAGTTATGGTCACTTCTACGTTCCGGGCAACCTAGGCTTCACCCTAGGGCGTTTTTCCAAAAGACCGAATAGTTAGGGAGTAAGAAGTGAACGTCAGAAGCATAGAATACAAAATAAGTAGATCAGTTTTTCCATTGTATAAAACGAATAATAGCAACCAGTGTGAAAGTTATGGTCATTTCTACGTTCCGGGCAACCTAGACTTCACTCTAGGGCGTTGCTCCACCAGATCAAACAGTTAGGGCCTTAGAAGTCAACGCCCGAAGCATAAAATACAAAATAAATAGAACAGTTTTTCCATTGTATAAAACGAATAATTGCTACCAGTGTAAAAGTTATGGTCATTTCTACGTTCCGGGCAACCTAGGCTTCACCCTAGGGCGTTCTTCCACCAGATCGAATAGTTAGGGCCTTAGAAGTCAATGCCCGAAGCATAAAATGCAATAAAAATACAACAGCTTTTCCATCGTATAGCAGGAATAATTTGCAACCAGTGTGAAGGTTATGGTCATATCTACGTTCCGGGCAACCTAGGCATCACTGTAGGGCGTTGCTCCACCAGATCGAATAGTTAGGTCCTTAGAAGTAAACGCCAGAAGCATAAAATACGATATAAATACAACAGCGTTTCCAACGTATAAAACGAATAATTGCAACAGGTGTGAAAGTTATGGTCATTTCTACATTCCGAGCAACCTAGGATTCACTCTAGGACGTTGCTCCACCAGATCTAATAGTTAGGTCCTTAGAAGCAAACGCCAGAGGCATAAAATACGATATAAATACAACAGCGTTTCCATCGTATAAAACGAATAATTGCAACCAGTGTGAAAGTTATGGTCATTTCTACATTCCGAGCAACCTAGGATTCACTCTAGGGCGTTGCTCCACCAGATCGAATAGTTAGGTCCTTAGAAGTAAATGCCAGCAGCATAAAATACGATATAAATACAACAGCTTTTCCATCGTATAAAAGGAATAATTGCAAACAGTGTGAAAGTAATGGTCATTTCTACTTTCCGGGCAAGCTGGGCTTCACCCTAGGCTGTTGTTCCACCAGATCGAATAGTTAGGACCTAAGAAGTGAACGCCAGAAGCATAAAATGCAATAAAAATACAACAGTTTTTCCATCGTATAACAAGATTAATTGCAACAAGTTTGAAAGTGATGGCCAATTCTACGTTCCGGGCAAAGTAGGCTTCACTCTAGGGCGTTGCTCCACCAGATCGAATAGTTAGTGCCTTAGAAGTAAACGCCAGAAGCATAAAATACAATATAAATACAACAGTCTTTCCATCGTATAAAACGAATAATTGCAACCAGTATGAAACTGATGGTCATTTCTACTTTCCGAGCAACCTAGGCTTCACTCGAGGGCGTTGCTCCACCAGATCGAATAGTTAGTGCCTTAGAAGTCAACGCCAGAAGCATAAAATACAATATAAATACAACAGTTTTTCCATCGTATAAAACGAATAATTGCAACCAGTTTGATAGTGACGGCCAATTCAACGTTCCGGGCAACCTATGCTTCACTCTATTGCTTTGCTCCACCAGATCGAATAGTTAGAACCTTAGAAGTCAACGCCAGAAGCATAATATACAATATAAATACAACAGCTTTTCCATCGTATAAAACGAATAATTGCAACCAGTATGAACCTTATGGACATTTCTATTTTCCGAGCAACCTAGGCTCCACCCTAGGGCGTTGCTCCAACAGATTGAGTAGTTAGGGCCTTAGATGGCAACGCCCGAAGCATAAAATACGATATAAATACAACAGCTTTTCCATTGTATAAAAGGAATAATTGCAAACAGTGTGAAAGTAATGGTCATTTCTACGTTCCGGGCAACCTAGGCTTCACTATAGGGCGTTGCTCCACCAGATCAAACAGTTAGGGCCTAAGAAGTGAACGCCAGAAGCATAAAATACAATATAAATACAACAGCTTTTCCATCCTATAAAACGAATAATTGCTACCAGTGTAAAAGTTATGGTCATTTCTACGTTCCGGGCAACCTAGGCTTCACTCTAGAGCTGTGCTCCACCATATCGAATAGTTACGGCCTTAGAAGCCTACGCCTGAAGCATAAAATACAATAAAAATACAACGGTCTTTTCATCGTATAACAGGAATAATTGCAACAAGCGTGAAAGTAATGATCATTTCGGCGTTTCGGGCATCCCAGACTTAACTCTGAGGCATTGCTCCACCAGATCGAATAGTTAGGGCCTAAGAAGTCAACGCCAGAAGCATAAAATACCATATAAATACAACAGTTTTTCCATTGTATAAAACGAACAATTGCTACCAGTGTAAAAGTTATGGTCATTTCTACGATCCGGGCAACCTAGGCTTCACCCTAGGGCGTTGTTCCACCAGATTGAATAGTTAGGGCCTAAGAAGTGAACGCCAGAAGCATACAATACAATATAAATACAACAGTTTTTCCATCGTATAAAACGAATAATTGCAACCAGTGTGAAAGTTATGGTCATTTCTACATTCCGAGCAACCTAGGCTTCACTCTAGGGCGTTACACCAACAGATTGAATAGTTAGGGCCTTAGAAGTCAACGCCAGAAGCATAAAATACGATATAAATACAGCAGCTTTTCCATCGTATAAAAGGAATAATTGCAAACAGTGTGAAAGTAATGGTCATTTCTACGTTCCGGGCAACCTATGCTTCACGCTACGGCGTTGTTCCACCAGATCGAATAGTTAGGGCCTAAGAAGTCAACACCAGAAGAATAAAATACAAAATAAATACAACAGCCTCTACACCGTATAAAACGAATAATTGCAACCTGTGTGAAGGTTATGGTCATATCTACGTTCCGGACAACCTAGGCTGCACTCTAGGGCGTTGCTCCACCAGATCGAATAGTTAGTGCCTTAGAAGTCAACGCCAGAATCATAAAATACAATATAAATACAACAGTTTTTCCATCGTATAAAACGATTAATTGCAACCAGTATGAAACTTATGGTCATTTCTACTTTCCGAGCAACCTAGGCTTCACGCTAGGGCGTTGCTCCAACAGATTGAATAGTTAGGGCCTTAGAAGTCAACGCCCCAACCATAAAATGCAAAAAAAATACAACAGTGTTTCCATCATATATCAGGAATAATTGCAACCAGTTTGAATGTGATGGCCAATTCTACGTTCCGGGCAACCTAGGTTTCACTCCAGCGCGTTGCTCCACCAGACCGAATAGTTACGGCCTAAGAAGTCAACGCCAGAAGCATAAAATACGATATAAATACAACAGCATTTCCATCGTATAAAACGAATAATTGCAACCAGTATGAAACTTATGGTCATTTCTACTTCCCGAGCAAGCTAGGTTTCACCCTAGGGTGTTGCTCAAACAGATTGAATAGTTAGGGCCTTAGAAGTCAACGCCCGAAGCATAAAATGCAATAAAAATACAACAGTGTTTCCATCATATAACAGGAATAATTGCAACCAGTTTGAAAGTGATGGCCAATTCTACGTTCCGGGCAACCTAGGCTTCACTCTAGGGCGTTGCTCCACCAGATCGAATAGTTAGTGCCTTAGAAGTCAACGCCCGAACCATAAAATGCAAAAAAAATACAACAGTGTTTCCATCATATAACAGGAATAATTGCAACCAGTTTGGAAGTGATGGCCAATTCTACGTTCCAGGCAACCTAGGCTTCGCTCTAGGGCGTTGCTCCACCAGATCGAATAGATAGTGCCTTAGAATTCAACGCCAGAAGCATAAAATACAATATAAATACAACAGTTTTTCCATCGTATAAAACGAATAATTGCAACCAGTATGAAACTTATGGTCATTTCTACTTTCCGAGCAACCTAGGCTTCACCCTAGGGCGTTGCTCCAACAGATTGCATAGTTAGGGCCTTAGAAGTCAACGCCCGAACCATAAAATGCAAAAAAAATACAACATTGCTTCCATCATATAACAGGAATAATTGCAACCAGTTTGAAAGTGACGGCCAATTCTACGTTCCGGGCAACCTATGCTTCACTCTATTGCTTTGCTCCACCAGATTGAATAGTTAGGGCCTTAGAAGTCAACGCCCGAAGCATAAAATGCAATAAAAATACAACAGTGTTTCCATCATATAACAGGAATAATTGCAACCAGTTTGAAAGTGATGGCCAATTCTACGTTCCGGGCATCCTATGCTTCACTCTAGGGCGTTGCTCCACCAGATCGAATAGTTAGTGCCTTAGAAGTCAACGCCCGAACCATAAAATGCAAAAAAAATACAACAGTGTTTCCATCATATAACAGGAATAATTGCAACCAGTTTGGAAGTGATGGCCAATTCTACGTTCCGGGCAACCTAGGCTTCGCTCTAGGGCGTTGCTCCAACAGATCGAATAGATAGTGCCTTAGAATTCAACGCCAGAAGCATAAAATACAATATAAATACAACAGTTTTTCCATCGTATAAAACGAATAATTGCAACCAGTATGAAACTTATGGTCATTTCTACTTTCCGAGCAACCTAGGCATCACCCTAGGGCGTTGCTCCAACAGATTGAGTAGTTAGGGCCTTAGATGTCAACGCCCGAAGCATAAAATGCAATAAAAATACAACTGTGTTTCCATCATATGACAGGAATAATTGCAACCAGTTTGAAAGTGATGGCCAATTCTACGTTCCGGGCAACCTAGACCTCACTCTAGGGCGTTGCGCCACCAGATCAAATAGTTAGTGCCTTAGACGTCAACGCCAGAAGCATAAAATACAATATAAATACAACAGCTTTTCCATCGTATAAAACGAATAATTGCGACCAGTATGAAACTTATGGTCATTTCTACTTTCCGAGCAACCTCGGCTACACCCTAGGGCGTTGCTCCAACAGATTGAATAGTTAGGGCCTTAGAAGTCAACGCCCGAACCATAAAATGCAAAAAAAATACAACAGTGTTTCCATCATATAACAGGAATAATTGCAACCAGTTTGGAAGTGATGGCCAATTCTACGTTCCGGGCAACCTAGGCTTCGCTCTAGGGCGTTGCTCCACCAGATCGAATAGATAGTGCCTTAGAATTCAACGCCAGAAGCATAAAATACAATATAAATACAACAGATTTTCCCTCGTATAAAACGAATAATTGCAACCAGTATGAAACTTATGGTCATTTCTACTTTCCGAGCAACCTAGGCTTCACCCTAGGGCGTTGCTCCAACAGATTGCATAGTTAGGGCCTTAGAAGTCAACGCCCGAACCATAAAATGCAAAAAAAATACAACAGTGCTTCCATCATATAACAGGAATAATTGCAACCAGTTTGAAAGTGACGGCCAATTCTACGTTCCGGGCAACCTATGCTTCACTCTATTGCTTTGCTCCACCAGATCGAATAGTTAGAACCTTAGAAGTCAACGCCAGAAGCATAATATACAATATAAATACAACAGTTTTTCCATCGTATAAACCGAATAATTGCAACCAGTATGAACCTTATGGACATTTCTACTTTCCGAGCAACCTAGGCTCCACCCTAGGGCGTTGCTCCAACAGATTGAGTAGTTAGGGCCTTAGATGTCAACGCCCGAAGCATAAAATGCAATAAAAATACAACTGTGTTTCCATCATATGACAGGAATAATTGCAACCAGTTTGAAAGTGATGGCCAATTCTACGTTCCGGGCAACCTAGACCTCACTCTAGGGCGTTGCTCCACCAGATCTAATAGTTAGTGCCTTAGACGTCAACGCCAGAAGCATAAAATACAATATAAATACAACAGCTTTTCCATCGTATAAAACGAATAATTGCGACCAGTATGAAACTTATGGTCATTTCTACTTTCCGAGCAGCCTAGGCTTCACCCTAGGGCGTTGCTCCAACAAATTGAATAGTTAGGGCCTTAGAAGTCAACGCCCGAACCATAAAATGCAAAAAAAATACAACAGTGCTTCCATCATATAACAGGAATAATTGCAACCAGTTTGAAAGTGACGGCCAATTCTACGTTCCGGGCAACCTATGCTTCACTCTATT
Organism: Calliopsis andreniformis; assembly: GCF_051401765.1. Lineage (NCBI taxonomy): Eukaryota > Metazoa > Arthropoda > Insecta > Hymenoptera > Andrenidae > Calliopsis > Calliopsis andreniformis. The sequence goes on from NW_027480424.1 coordinate 9,083,121, forward strand.
GCTTTGCTCCACCGGATCGAATAGTTAGTACCTTAGAAGTCAACGCCAGAAGCATAATATACAATATAAATACAACAGTTTTTCCATCGTATAAAACGAATAATTGTAACCAGTATGAACCTTATGGACATTTCTACTTTCCGAGCAACCTAGGCTTCACCCTAGGGCGTTGCTCCACCATATCGAATAGCTACGGCCTTAGAAGCCTACGCCTGAAGCATAAAATACAATAAAAATACAACGGTCTTTTCATCGTATAACAGGAATAATTGCAACAAGCGTGAAGGTAATGATCATTTCGGCGTTTCGGGCATCCCAGACTTAACTCTGAGGCATTGCTCCACCAGATCGAATAGTTAGGGCCTAAGAAGTCAACGCCAGAAGCATAAAATACCATATAAATACAACAGTTTTTCCATTGTATAAAACGAATAATTGCTACCAGTGTAAAAGTTAAGGTCATTTCTACGTTCCGGGCAACCTAGGCTTCACCCTAGGGCGTTGGTCCACCAGATTGAATAGTTAGGGCCTAAGAAGTGAACGCCAGATGCATACAATACAATATAAATACAACAGTTTTTCCATCGTATAAAACGAATAATTGCAACCAGTGTGAAAGTTATGGTCATTTCTACATTCCGAGCAACCTAGGCTTCACTCTAGGGCGTTACACCAACAGATTGAATAGTTAGGGCCTTAGAAGTCAACGCCAGAAGCATAAAATACGATATAAATACAGCAGCTTTTCCATCGTATAAAAGGAATAATTGCAAACAGTGTGAAAGTAATGGTCATTTCTACGTTCCGGGCAACCTATGCTTCACGCTACGGCGTTGTTCCACCAGATCGAATAGTTAGGGCCTAAGAAGTCAACACCAGAAGAATAAAATACAAAATAAATACAACAGCCTCTACACCGTATAAAACGAATAATTGCAACCTGTGTGAAGGTTATGGTCATATCTACGTTCCGGGCAACCTAGGCTTCACTCTAGGGCGTTGCTCCACCAGATCGAATAGTTAGTGCCTTAGAAGTCAACGCCAGAAGCATAAAATACAATATAAATACAACAGTTTTTCCATCGTATAAAACGATTAATTGCAACCAGTATGAAACTTATGGTCATTTCTACTTTCCGAGCAACCTAGGCTTCACCCTAGGGCGTTGCTCCAACAGATTCAATAGTTAGGGCCTTAGAAGTCAACGCCCCAACCATAAAATGCAATAAAAATACAACAGTGTTTCCATCATATAACAGGAATAATTGCAACCAGTTTGAAAGTGATGGCCAATTCTACGTTCCGGGCAACCTAGGCTTCACTCTAGGGCGTTCCTCCACCAGATCGAATAGTTAGCGCCTTAGAAGTCAACGCCCGAACCATAAAATGCAAAAAAAATACAACAGTGTTTCCATCATATAACAGGAATAATTGCAACCAGTTTGGAAGTGATGGCCAATTCTACGTTCCGGGCAACCTAGGCTTCGCTCTAGGGCGTTGCTCCACCAGATCGAATAGATAGTGCCTTAGAATTCAACGCCAGAAGCATAAAATACAATATAAATACAACAGTTTTTCCATCGTATAAAACGAATAATTGCAACCAGTATGAAACTTATGGTCATTTCTACTTTCCGAGCAACCTAGGCTTCACCCTAGGGCGTTGCTCCAACAGATTGAGTAGTTAGGGCCTTAGATGTCAACGCCCGAAGCATAAAATGCAATAAAAATACAACTGTGTTTCCATCATATGACAGGAATAATTGCAACCAGTTTGAAAGTGATGGCCAATTCTACGTTTCGGGCAACCTAGACCTCACTCTAGGGCGTTGCGCCACCAGATCAAATAGTTAGTGCCTTAGACGTCAACGCCAGAAGCATAAAATACAATATAAATACAACAGCTTTTCCATCGTATAAAACGAATAATTGCGACCAGTATGAAACTTATGGTCATTTCTACTTTCCGAGCAACCTAGGCTTCACCCTAGGGCGCTGCTCCAACAGATTGAATAGTTAGGGCCTTAGAAGTCATCGCCCGAACCATAAAATGCAAAAAAAATACAACAGTGTTTCCATCATATAACAGGAATAATTGCAACCAGTTTGGAAGTGATGGCCAATTCTACGTTCCGGGCAACCTAGGCTTCGCTCTAGGGCGTTGCTCCACCAGATCGAATAGTTAGTGCCTTAGACGTCAACGCCAGAAGCATAAAATACAATATAAATACAACAGCTTTTCCATCGTATAAAACGAATAATTGCGACCAGTATGAAACTTATGGTCATTTCTACTTTCCGAGCAGCCTAGGCTTCACCCTAGGGCGTTGTACCACCAGATCGAATAGTTAGGGCCTAAGAAGTGAACGCCAGAAGCATAAAATACGATATAAATACAACAGCTTTTCCATCGTATAAAGCAAATAATTGCAACCAGTTTGATAGTGATGGTCATTTCTACGTACCGGGCAACCTAGGCTTCACTCTAGGGCGTTGCTCCACCAGATCGAATAGTTAGTGCCTTAGAAGTCAACGCCAGAAGCATAAAATACAATAAAAATAGAACAGTTTTTCCATCGTATATAACGAATAATTGCTACCAGTGTGAAAGTTATGGTCATTTCTTCTTTCCGAGCAACCTAGGCTTCACTCTAGGGCGTTGTACCACCAGATCGAATAGTTAGGGCCTAAGAAGTGAACGCCAGAAGCATAAAATACGATATAAATACAACAGCTTTTCCATCGTATAAAGCAAATAATTGCAACCAGTTTGATAGTGATGGTCATTTCTACGTACCGGGCAACCTAGGCTTCACTCTAGGGCGTTGCTCCACCAGATCGAATAGTTAGGGCCTTAGAAGTCAACGCCCGTAGCATAAAATACAAAATAGATACAACAGTTTTTCCATCGTATAAAACGGATAATTGCTACCAGTGTGAAAGTTATGGTCATTTCTACTTTCCGGGCAACCTAGGCTTCACCCTAGGGCGTTGTTCCACCAGATGGAATAGTTAGGGCCTAAGAAGTCAACGCCAGAAGCATAAAATACGATATAAATACAACAGCTTTTCCATCGTACGAAACAAATAATTGCAACCAGTTTGATAGTGATGGTCACTTCTACGTACCGGGCAACCTAGGCTTCACTCTAGGGCGTTGCTCCACCAGATCGAATGGTTAGGGCCTTAGAAGTCAACGCCCGAAGCATAAAATATAAAATAAATAGAACAGTTTTTCCATCGTATAAAACGAATAATTGCTACCAGTGTGAAAGTTATGGTCATTTCTACTTTCCGGGCAACCTAGGCTTCACTCTAGGGCGTTGCGCCACCAGATCAAATAGTTAGTGCCTTAGACGTCAACGCCAGAAGCATAAAATACAATATAAATACAACAGCTTTTCCATCGTATAAAACGAATAATTGCGACCAGTATGAAACTTATGGTCATTTCTACTTTCCGAGCAACCTCGGCTACACCCTAGGGCGTTGCTCCAACAGATTGAATAGTTAGGGCCTTAGAAGTCAACGCCCGAACCATAAAATGCAAAAAAAATACAACAGTGTTTCCATCATATAACAGGAATAATTGCAACCAGTTTGGAAGTGATGGCCAATTCTACGTTCCGGGCAACCTAGGCTTCGCTCTAGGGCGTTGCTCCACCAGATCGAATAGATAGTGCCTTAGAATTCAACGCCAGAAGCATAAAATACAATATAAATACAACAGATTTTCCCTCGTATAAAACGAATAATTGCAACCAGTATGAAACTTATGGTCATTTCTACTTTCCGAGCAACCTAGGCTTCACCCTAGGGCGTTGCTCCAACAGATTGCATAGTTAGGGCCTTAGAAGTCAACGCCCGAACCATAAAATGCAAAAAAAATACAACAGTGCTTCCATCATATAACAGGAATAATTGCAACCAGTTTGAAAGTGACGGCCAATTCTACGTTCCGGGCAACCTATGCTTCACTCTATTGCTTTGCTCCACCAGATCGAATAGTTAGAACCTTAGAAGTCAACGCCAGAAGCATAATATACAATATAAATACAACAGTTTTTCCATCGTATAAACCGAATAATTGCAACCAGTATGAACCTTATGGACATTTCTACTTTCCGAGCAACCTAGGCTCCACCCTAGGGCGTTGCTCCAACAGATTGAGTAGTTAGGGCCTTAGATGTCAACGCCCGAAGCATAAAATGCAATAAAAATACAACTGTGTTTCCATCATATGACAGGAATAATTGCAACCAGTTTGAAAGTGATGGCCAATTCTACGTTCCGGGCAACCTAGACCTCACTCTAGGGCGTTGCTCCACCAGATCTAATAGTTAGTGCCTTAGACGTCAACGCCAGAAGCATAAAATACAATATAAATACAACAGCTTTTCCATCGTATAAAACGAATAATTGCGACCAGTATGAAACTTATGGTCATTTCTACTTTCCGAGCAGCCTAGGCTTCACCCTAGGGCGTTGCTCCAACAAATTGAATAGTTAGGGCCTTAGAAGTCAACGCCCGAACCATAAAATGCAAAAAAAATACAACAGTGCTTCCATCATATAACAGGAATAATTGCAACCAGTTTGAAAGTGACGGCCAATTCTACGTTCCGGGCAACCTATGCTTCACTCTATTGCTTTGCTCCACCGGATCGAATAGTTAGTACCTTAGAAGTCAACGCCAGAAGCATAATATACAATATAAATACAACAGTTTTTCCATCGTATAAAACGAATAATTGTAACCAGTATGAACCTTATGGACATTTCTACTTTCCGAGCAACCTAGGCTTCACCCTAGGGCGTTGCTCCACCATATCGAATAGCTACGGCCTTAGAAGCCTACGCCTGAAGCATAAAATACAATAAAAATACAACGGTCTTTTCATCGTATAACAGGAATAATTGCAACAAGCGTGAAGGTAATGATCATTTCGGCGTTTCGGGCATCCCAGACTTAACTCTGAGGCATTGCTCCACCAGATCGAATAGTTAGGGCCTAAGAAGTCAACGCCAGAAGCATAAAATACCATATAAATACAACAGTTTTTCCATTGTATAAAACGAATAATTGCTACCAGTGTAAAAGTTAAGGTCATTTCTACGTTCCGGGCAACCTAGGCTTCACCCTAGGGCGTTGGTCCACCAGATTGAATAGTTAGGGCCTAAGAAGTGAACGCCAGATGCATACAATACAATATAAATACAACAGTTTTTCCATCGTATAAAACGAATAATTGCAACCAGTGTGAAAGTTATGGTCATTTCTACATTCCGAGCAACCTAGGCTTCACTCTAGGGCGTTACACCAACAGATTGAATAGTTAGGGCCTTAGAAGTCAACGCCAGAAGCATAAAATACGATATAAATACAGCAGCTTTTCCATCGTATAAAAGGAATAATTGCAAACAGTGTGAAAGTAATGGTCATTTCTACGTTCCGGGCAACCTATGCTTCACGCTACGGCGTTGTTCCACCAGATCGAATAGTTAGGGCCTAAGAAGTCAACACCAGAAGAATAAAATACAAAATAAATACAACAGCCTCTACACCGTATAAAACGAATAATTGCAACCTGTGTGAAGGTTATGGTCATATCTACGTTCCGGGCAACCTAGGCTTCACTCTAGGGCGTTGCTCCACCAGATCGAATAGTTAGTGCCTTAGAAGTCAACGCCAGAAGCATAAAATACAATATAAATACAACAGTTTTTCCATCGTATAAAACGATTAATTGCAACCAGTATGAAACTTATGGTCATTTCTACTTTCCGAGCAACCTAGGCTTCACCCTAGGGCGTTGCTCCAACAGATTCAATAGTTAGGGCCTTAGAAGTCAACGCCCCAACCATAAAATGCAATAAAAATACAACAGTGTTTCCATCATATAACAGGAATAATTGCAACCAGTTTGAAAGTGATGGCCAATTCTACGTTCCGGGCAACCTAGGCTTCACTCTAGGGCGTTCCTCCACCAGATCGAATAGTTAGCGCCTTAGAAGTCAACGCCCGAACCATAAAATGCAAAAAAAATACAACAGTGTTTCCATCATATAACAGGAATAATTGCAACCAGTTTGGAAGTGATGGCCAATTCTACGTTCCGGGCAACCTAGGCTTCGCTCTAGGGCGTTGCTCCACCAGATCGAATAGATAGTGCCTTAGAATTCAACGCCAGAAGCATAAAATACAATATAAATACAACAGTTTTTCCATCGTATAAAACGAATAATTGCAACCAGTATGAAACTTATGGTCATTTCTACTTTCCGAGCAACCTAGGCTTCACCCTAGGGCGTTGCTCCAACAGATTGAGTAGTTAGGGCCTTAGATGTCAACGCCCGAAGCATAAAATGCAATAAAAATACAACTGTGTTTCCATCATATGACAGGAATAATTGCAACCAGTTTGAAAGTGATGGCCAATTCTACGTTTCGGGCAACCTAGACCTCACTCTAGGGCGTTGCGCCACCAGATCAAATAGTTAGTGCCTTAGACGTCAACGCCAGAAGCATAAAATACAATATAAATACAACAGCTTTTCCATCGTATAAAACGAATAATTGCGACCAGTATGAAACTTATGGTCATTTCTACTTTCCGAGCAACCTAGGCTTCACCCTAGGGCGCTGCTCCAACAGATTGAATAGTTAGGGCCTTAGAAGTCATCGCCCGAACCATAAAATGCAAAAAAAATACAACAGTGTTTCCATCATATAACAGGAATAATTGCAACCAGTTTGGAAGTGATGGCCAATTCTACGTTCCGGGCAACCTAGGCTTCGCTCTAGGGCGTTGCTCCACCAGATCGAATAGTTAGTGCCTTAGACGTCAACGCCAGAAGCATAAAATACAATATAAATACAACAGCTTTTCCATCGTATAAAACGAATAATTGCGACCAGTATGAAACTTATGGTCATTTCTACTTTCCGAGCAGCCTAGGCTTCACCCTAGGGCGTTGTACCACCAGATCGAATAGTTAGGGCCTAAGAAGTGAACGCCAGAAGCATAAAATACGATATAAATACAACAGCTTTTCCATCGTATAAAGCAAATAATTGCAACCAGTTTGATAGTGATGGTCATTTCTACGTACCGGGCAACCTAGGCTTCACTCTAGGGCGTTGCTCCACCAGATCGAATAGTTAGTGCCTTAGAAGTCAACGCCAGAAGCATAAAATACAATAAAAATAGAACAGTTTTTCCATCGTATATAACGAATAATTGCTACCAGTGTGAAAGTTATGGTCATTTCTTCTTTCCGAGCAACCTAGGCTTCACTCTAGGGCGTTGTACCACCAGATCGAATAGTTAGGGCCTAAGAAGTGAACGCCAGAAGCATAAAATACGATATAAATACAACAGCTTTTCCATCGTATAAAGCAAATAATTGCAACCAGTTTGATAGTGATGGTCATTTCTACGTACCGGGCAACCTAGGCTTCACTCTAGGGCGTTGCTCCACCAGATCGAATAGTTAGGGCCTTAGAAGTCAACGCCCGTAGCATAAAATACAAAATAGATACAACAGTTTTTCCATCGTATAAAACGGATAATTGCTACCAGTGTGAAAGTTATGGTCATTTCTACTTTCCGGGCAACCTAGGCTTCACCCTAGGGCGTTGTTCCACCAGATGGAATAGTTAGGGCCTAAGAAGTCAACGCCAGAAGCATAAAATACGATATAAATACAACAGCTTTTCCATCGTACGAAACAAATAATTGCAACCAGTTTGATAGTGATGGTCACTTCTACGTACCGGGCAACCTAGGCTTCACTCTAGGGCGTTGCTCCACCAGATCGAATGGTTAGGGCCTTAGAAGTCAACGCCCGAAGCATAAAATATAAAATAAATAGAACAGTTTTTCCATCGTATAAAACGAATAATTGCTACCAGTGTGAAAGTTATGGTCACTTCTACGTTCCGGGCAACCTAGGCTTCACCCTAGGGCGTTTTTCCACCAGACCGAATAGTTAGGGCCTTAGAAGTCAACGCCAGAAGCATAAAATACGATATAAATACAGCAGCTTTTCCATCGTATAAAAGGAATAATTGCAAACAGTGTGAAAGTAATGGTCATTTCTACGTTCCGGGCAACCTAGGCTTCACGCTAGGGCGTTGTTCCACCAGATCGAATAGTTAGGGCCTAAGAAGTCAACACCAGAAGAATAAAATACAATATAAATACAACAGCCTTTACACCGTATAAAACGGATAATTGCAACCTGTGTGAAGGTTATGGTCATATCTACGTTCCGGGCTACCTAGGCTTCACTGTAGGGCGTTGCTGCACCAGATTGAAGTGTTAGGGCCTAAGAAGTCAACGCCCGAAGCATAAAATACAATAGAAATACAACAGTTTTTCCATCGTATAAAACGAATAATTGCAACCATTATTAAACTTATGGTCATTTCTACGTTCCAGGCAACCTAGGCTTCACTCTAGGGCGTTGATCCACCAGATCGAATAGTTAGGGCCTAAGAAGTCAACGCCAGAAGCATAAAATACAATATAAATATAACAGTTTTTCCATCGTATAAAACGAATAATAGCAACCAGTGTGAAAGTTACTGTCATTTCTACGTTCCGGGCAACCTAGGCTTCTCTCTAGGGCGTTGCTCCACCAGATCGAATAGTTAGGGCCTTAGAAGTCAACGCCCGTAGCATAAAATACAAAATAGAAACAACAGTTTTTCCATCGTATAAAACGGATAATTGCTACCAGTGTGAAAGTTATGGTCATTTCTACTTTCCGGGCAACCTAGGCTTCACCCTAGGGCGTTGTTCCACCAGATGGAATAGTTAGGGCCTAAGAAGTCAACGCCAGAAGCATAAAATACGATATAAATGCAACAGCGTTTCCAACGTATAAAACGAATAATTGCAACAGGTGTGAAAGTTATGGTCATTTCTACATTCCGAGCAACCTAGGATTCACTCTAGGGCGTTGCTCCACCAGATCTAATAGTTAGGACCTTAGAAGTAAACGCCAGAGACATAAAATACGATATAAATACAACAGCGTTTCCATCGTATAAAACGAATAATTGCAACCAGTGTGAAAGTTATGGTCATTTCTACATTCCGAGCAACCTAGGATTCACTCTAGGGCGTTGCTCCACCAGATCGAATAGTTAGGTCCTTAGAAGTAAACGCCAGCAGCATAAAATACGATATAAATACAACAGCTTTTCCATCGTATAAAAGGAATAATTGCAAACAGTGTGAAAGTAATGGTCATTTCTACGTTCCGAGCAACCTAGGCTTCACCCTAGGGCGTTGTACCACCAGATCGAATAGTTAGGGCCTAAGAAGTGAACGCCAGAAGCATAAAATACGATATAAATACAACAGCTTTTCCATCGTATAAAACAAATAATTGCAACCAGTTTGATAGTGATGGTCATTTCTACGTACAGGGCAACCTAGGCTTCACTCTAGGGCGTTGCTCCACCAGATCGAATAGTCAGGGCCTTAGAAGTCAACGCCCGTAGCATAAAATACAAAAAAAATACAACAGTTTTTCCATCGTATAAAACGGATAATTGCTACCAGTGTGAAAGTTATGGTCATTTCTACTTTCGGGGCAACCTAGGCTTCACCCTAGGGCGTTGTTCCACCAGATGGAATAGTTAGGGCCTAAGAAGTCAACGCCAGAAGCATAAAATTCGATATAAATACAACAGCTTTTCCATCGTACGAAACAAATAATTGCAACCAGTTTGATAGTGATGGTCACTTCTACGTACCGGGCAACATAGGCTTCACTCTAGGGCGTTGCTCCACCAGATCGAATAGTTAGGGCCTTAGAAGTCAACGCCCGAAGCATAAAATATAAAATAAATAGAACTGTTTTCCCATCGTATAAAACGAATAATTGCTACCAGTGTGAAAGTTATGGTCACTTCTACGTTCCGGGCAACCTAGGCTTCACCCTAGGGCGTTGTACCACCAGGTCGAATAGTTAGGGCCTAAGAAGTGAACGCCAGAATCATAAAATACGATATAAATACAACAGCTCTTCCATCGTATAAAACAAATAATTGCAGCCAGTTTGATAGTGATGGTCATTTCTACGTACCGGGCAATCTAGGCATCACTCTAGGGCGTTGCTCCACCAGATCGAATAGTGAGGGCCTTAGAAGTCAACGACCGAAGCATAAAATACAAGATAAATAGAACAGTTTTTCCATCGTATAAAAGGAATAATTGCAAACAGTTTGAAAGTAATGGTCATTTCTACGTTCCGGGCAACCTAGGCTTCACTCTAGGGCGTTGCTACACCAGATCAAACAGTTAGGGCCTAAGAAGTGAACGCCAGAAGCATAAAATACAACATAAATACAACAGCTTTTCCATCGTATAAAACGAATAATTGCTACCAGTGTAAAAGTTATGGTCATTTCTACGTTCCGGGCAGCCTAGGCTTCACTCTAGGGCGGTGCTCCACCATATCGAATAGCTACGGCCTTAGAAGCCTACGCCTGAAGCATAAAATACAATAAAAATACAACGGTCTTTTCATCGTATAACAGGATTAATTGCAACAAGCGTGAAAGTAATGATCATTTCGGCGTTTCGGGCATCCTAGACTTAACTCTGAGGCATTGCTCCACCAGATCGAATAGTTAGGGCCTAAGAAGACAACGCCAGAAGCATAAAATACCATATAAATACAACAGTTTTTCCATTGTCTAAAACGAATAATTGCTACCAGTGTAAAAGTTATGGTCATTTCTACGTTCCGGGCAACCTAGGCTACACCCTAGGGCGTTGTTCCACCAGATTGAATAGTTAGGGCCTAAGAAGTGAACGCCAGAAGCATAAAATACAATATAAATACAACAGTTTTTCCATCGTATAAAACGAATAATTGCAACCAGTGTGAAAGTTATGGTCATTTCTACATTCCGAGCAACCTAGGCTTCACTCTAGGGCGTTGCTCCAACAGATTGAATAGTTAGGGCCTTAGAAGACAACGCCCGAAGCATAAAATGCAATAAAAATAGAACAGTTTTTCCATCGTATATAACGAATAATTGCCACCAGTGTGAAAGTTATGGTCATTTCTACATTCCGAGCAACCTAGGCTTCACTCTAGGGCGTTACACCAACAGATTGAATAGTTAGGGCCTTAGAAGTCAACGCCAGAAGAATAAAATACAATATAAATACAACAGTTTTTCCATCGTATAAAACGAATAATTGCAACCAGTATGAACCTTATGGACATTTCTACTTTCCGAGCAACCTAGGCTTCACCCTAGGGCGTTGCTCCAACAGATTGAATAGCTAGTGCCATTAGAAGTCAACGCCAGAGGCATAAAATACAATATAAATACAACAGCTTTTCCATTGTATAAAAGGAATAATTGCAAACAGTGTGAAAGTATTGGTCATTTCTACGTTCCGGGCAACCTAGGCTTCACTCTAGGGCGTTGCTCCACCAGATCAAACAGTTAGGGCCTAAGAAGTGACCGCCAGAAGCATAAAATACAATATAAATACAACAGCTTTTCCATCCTATAAAACGAATAATTGCTACCAGTGTAAAAGTTATGGTCATTTCTACGTTCCGGGCAACCTAGGCTTCACCCTAGGGCGTTGCTCCAACAGATTGAATAGTTAGGGCCTTAGAAGTCAACGCCCGAACCATAAAATGCAAAAAAAATACAACAGTGTTTCCATCATATATCAGGAATAATTGCAACCAGTTTGAAAGTGATGGCCAATTCTACGTTCCGGGCAACCTAGGTTTCACTCCAGCGCGTTGCTCCATCAGACCGAATAGTTACGGCCTAAGAAGTCAACGCCAGAAGCATAAAATACGATATAAATACAACAGCATTTCCATCGTATAAAACGAATAATTGCAACCAGTATGAAACTTATGGTCATTTCTACTTCCCGAGCAAGCTAGGCTTCACCCTAGGGAGTTGCTCCAACAGATTGAATAGTTAGGGCCTTAGAAGTCAACGCCCGAAGCATAAAATGCAATAAAAATACAACAGTGTTTCCATCATATAACAGGAATAATTGCAACCAGTTTGAAAGTGATGGCCAATTCTACGTTCCGGGCAACCTAGGCTTCACTCTAGGGCGTTGCTCCACCAGATCGAATAGTTAGTGCCTTAGAAGTCAACGCCCGAACCATAAAATGCAAAATAAATACAACAGTGTTTCCATCATATAACAGGAATAATTGCAACCAGTTTGGAAGTGATGGCCAATTCTACGTTCCGGGCAACCTAGGCTTCGCTCTAGGGCGTTGCTCCACCAGATCAAACAGTTAGGGCCTAAGAAGTGAACGCCAGAAGCATAAAATACAATATAAATACAACAGCTTTTCCATCCTATAAAACGAATAATTGCTACCAGTGTAAAAGTTATGGTCATTTCTGCGTTCCGGGCAACCTAGGCTTCACTCTAGGGCTGTGCTCCACCATATCGAATAGCTACGGCCTTAGATGCCTACTCCTGAAGCATAAAATCCAATAAAAATACAACGGTCATTTCATCGTATAACAGGAATAATTGCAACAAGCGTGAAAGTAATGATCATTTCGGCGTTTCGGGCATCCCAGACTTAACTCTGGGGCATTGCTCCACCAGATCGAATAGTTAGGGCCTAAGAAGTCAACGCCAGAAGCATAAAATACCATATAAATACAACAGTTTTTCCATTGTATAAAACGAATAATTGCAACCAGTTTGATAGTGATGGTCACTTCTACGTACCGGGCAACATAGGCTTCACTCTAGGGCGTTGCTCCACCAGATCGAATAGTTAGGGCCTTAGAAGTCAACGCCCGAAGCATAAAATATAAAATAAATAGAACAGTTTTCCCATCGTATAAAACGAATAATTGCTACCAGTGTGAAAGTTATGGTCACTTCTACGTTCCGGGCAACCTAGGTTTCACTCCAGCGCGTTGCTCCACCAGACCGAATAGTTACGGACTAAGAAGTCAACGCCAGAAGCATAAAATACAATATAAATACAACAGTTTTTCCATCGTATAAAACGAATAATTGCAACCAGTTTGAAAGTGATGGCCAATTCTACCTACCGGGCAACCTAGGCTTCACTCTAGGGCGTTGCTCCACCAGATCGAATAGTTAGTGCCTTAGAAGTCAACGCTAGAAGCATAAAATACGATATAAATACAGCAGCTTTTCCATCGTATAAAACGAATAATTGCAACCAGTGTGAAAGTAATGGTCATTTCTACGTTCCGAGCACACTAGGCGTCACTCTAGGGCGTTGCTCCACCATATCTAATAGCTACGGCCTTAGAAGTCAACGCCAGGGGCATAAAGTACAATATAAATACAACAGCGTTTCCGTCGTATAAAACGAATAATTGCAACCAGTGTAAAAGTTATGGTCATTTCAACATTCCGAGCAACCTAAGATTCACTCTAGGGCGTTGCTCCACCAGATCGAATAGTTAGGTCCTTAGAAGTAAACGCCAGAAGCATAAAATACGATATAAATACGACAGCTTTTCCATCGTATAAAACGAATAATTGCAACCAGTGTGAAAGTAATGGTCATTTCTACGTTCCGAGCACCCTAGGCGTCACTCTAGGGCTTTGGTCCACCACATCTAATAGCTACGGCCTTAGAAGTCAACGCCAGAGGCATAAAGTACAATATAAATACAACAGCGTTTCCATCGTATAATACGAATAGTTGCAACCAGTGTGAAAGTTATGGTCATTTCTACATTCCGAGCAACCTAGGATTCACTCTAGGGCGTTGCTCCACCAGATAGAATAGTTAGGTCCTTAGAAGTCAACGCCCGAAGCATAAAATGCAATAAAAATACAACAGTGTTTCCATAATATAACAGGAATAATTGCAACCAGTTTGAAAGTGATGGCCAATTCTACGTTCCGGGCAACCTAGGTTTCACTCCAGCGCGTTGCTCCACCAGACCGAATAGTTACGGACTAAGAAGTCAACGCCAGAAGCATAAAATAGGATATAAATACAGCAGCTTTTCCATCGTATAAAACGAATAATTGCAACCAGTGTGAAAGTAATGGTCATTTCTACGTTCCGAGCACACTAGGCGTCACTCCAGGGCGTTGCTCCACCATATCTAATAGCTACGGCCTTAGAAGTCAACGCCAGAGGCATAAAGTACAATATAAATACAACAGCGTTTCCGTCGTATAAAACGAATAATTGCAACCAGTGTGAAAGTTATGGTCATTTCAACATTCCGAGCAACCTAAGATTCACTCTAGGGCGTTGCTCCACCAGATCGAATAGTTAGGTCCTTAGAAGTAAACGCCAGAAGCATAAAATACGATATAAATACAACAGCTTTTCCATCGTATAAAACGAATAATTGCAACCAGTGTGAAAGTAATGGTCATTTCTACTTTCCGAGCACCCTAGGCGTCACTCTAGGGCGTTGCTCCACCACATCTAATAGCTACGGCCTTAGAAGTCAACGCCAGAATCAAAAAGTACAATATAAATACAACAGCGTTTCCGACGTATAAAACGAATAATTGCAACCAGTGTGAAAGTTATGGTCATTTCTACATTTCGAGCAACCTAAGATTCACTCTAGGGCGTTGCTCCACCAGATCGAATAGTTAGGTCCTTAGAAGTCAACGCCAGAGGCATAAAGTACAACATAAATACAACAGCGTTTCCATCGTATAAAACGAATAATTGCAACCAGTGTGAAAGTTATGGTCATTTCTACATTCCGAGCAACCTAGGATTCACTCTAGGGCGTTGCTCCACCAGATAGAATAGTTAGGTCCTTAGAAGTCAACGCCCGAAGCATAAAATGCAATAAAAATACAACAGTGTTTCCATAATATAACAGGAATAATTGCAACCAGTTTGAAAGTGATGGCCAATTCTGCGTCCCGGGCAACCTAGGCTTCACTCTAGGGCGTTATTCCACCAGATCGAATAGTTAGTGCCTTAGAAGTCAACGCCAGAAGCATAAAATACAATAATAATACAACAGTTTTTCCATCGTATAAAACGAATAATTGCAACCAGTTTGAAAGTGATGGCCACTTCTACCTACCGGGCAACCTAGGCTTCACTCTAGGGCGTTGCTCCACCAGATCGAATAGTTAGTGCCTTAGAAGTCAACGCCAGAAGCATAAAATACAATATGAATACAACAGTTTTTCCATCGTATAAAACGAATAATTGCAACCAGTATGAAACTAATGGTCATTTCTACTTTCCGAGCAACCTAGGCTTCACCCTAGGGCGTTGCTCCAACAGATTGAATAGTTAGGGCCTTAGAAGTCAACGCCCGAACCATAAAATGCAAAAAAAATACAACAGTGTTTCCATCATATAACAGGAATAATTGCAACCAGTTTGAAAGTGATGGCCAATTCTACGTTCCGGGCAACCTAGGCTTCACTCTAGGGCGTGGCTCCACCAGATCGAAGAGTTAGTGCCATAGAAGTCGACGCCAGAAGCATAAAGTACAATATAAATACAACAGTTTTTCCATCGTATGAAACAAATAATTGCAAACAGAATGAAACTTATGGTCACTTCTACTTTCCGAGCAACCTAGGCTTCAGGCTAGGGCGTTGCTCCAACGGATTGAATAGTTAGGGCCTTAAAGTCAACACCGGAACCATAAAATGCAAAAAAAATACAACAGTGTTTCCATCGTATAACGGGAATAATTGCAACCAGTTTGAAAGTGATGGCCAATTCTACGTTCCGGGCAACCTAGGTTTCACTCCAGCGCGTTGCTCCACCAGACGGAATAGTTACGGACTAAGAAGTCAACGCTAGAAGCATAAAATACGATATAAATACAGCAGCTTTTCCATCGTATAAAACGAATAATTGCAACCAGTGTGAAAGTAATGGTCATTTCTACGTTCCCAGCACACTAGGCGTCACTCTAGGGCGTTGCTCCACCATATCTAATAGCTACGGCCTTAGAAGTCAACGCCAGAGGCATAAAGTACAATATAAATACAACAGCGTTTCCGTCGTATAAAACGAATAATTGCAACCAGTGTGAAAGTTATGGTCATTTCAACATTCCGAGCAACCTAAGATTCACTCTAGGGCGTTGCTCCACCAGATCGAATAGTTAGGGCCTTAGAAGTAAACGCCAGAAGCATAAAATACGATATAAATACGACAGCTTTTCCATCGTATAAAACGAATAATTGCAACCAGTGTGAAAGTAATGGTCATTTCTACGTTCCGAGCACCCTAGGGGTCACTATAGGGCTTTGCTCCACCACATCTAATAGCTACGGCCTTAGAAGTCAACGCCAGAGGCATAAAGTACAATATAAATACAACAGCGTTTCCATCGTATAAAACGAATAATTGCAACCAGTGTGAAAGTTATGGTCATTTCTACATTCCGAGCAACCTAGGATTCACTCTAGGGCGTTGCTCCACCAGATAGAATAGTTAGGTCCTTAGAAGTCAACGCCCGAAGCATAAAATGCAATAAAAATACAACAGTGTTTCCATCATATAACGGGAATAATTGCAACCAGTTTGAAAGTGATGGCCAATTCTACGTTCCGGGCAACCTAGGTTTCACTCCAGCGCGTTGCTCCACCAGACCGAATAGTTACGGACTAAGAAGTCAACGCCAGAAGCATAAAATACGATATAAATACAGCAGCTTTTCCATCGTATAAAACGAATAATTGCAACCAGTGTGAAAGTAATGGTCATTTCTACGTTCCGAGCACACTAGGCGTCACTCTAGGGCGTTGCTCCACCATATCTAATAGCTACGGCCTTAGAAGTCAACGCCAGAGGCATAAAGTACAATATAAATACAACAGCGTTTCCGTCGTATAAAACGAATAATTGCAACCAGTGTGAAAGTTATGGTCATTTCAACATTCCGAGCAACCTAAGATTCACTCTAGGGCGTTGCTCCACCAAATCGAATAGTTAGGTCCTTAGAAGTCAACGCCCGAAGCATAAAATGCAATAAAAATACAACAGTGTTTCCATAATATAACAGGAATAATTGCAACCAGTTTGAAAGTGATGGCCAATTCTGCGTCCCGGGCAACCTAGGCTTCACTCTAGGGCGTTGCTCCACCAGATCGAATAGTTAGTGCCTTAGAAGACAACTCCAGAAGCATAAAATACAATATAAAAAAACAGTTTTTCCATCGTATGAAACAAATAATTGCAACCAGTATGAAACTTATGGTCATTTCTACTTTCCGAGCAACCTAGGCTTCACGCTAGGGCGTTGTTCCAACGGATTGAATAGTTAGGGCCTTAGAAGTCAACGCCCGAACCATAAAATGCAAAAAAAATACAACAGTGTTTCCATCATATAACAGGAATAATTGCAACCAGATTGAAAGTGATGGCCAATTCTACGTTCCGGGCAACCTAGGTTTCACTCCAGGGCGTTGCTCCACCAGACCGAATAGTTACGGACTAAGAAGTCAACGCCAGAAGCATAAAATACGATATAAATACAACAGCTTTTCCATCGTATAAGACGAATAATTGCAACCAGTGTGAAAGTAATGGTCATTTCTACGTTCCGAGCACCCTAGGCGTCACTCTAGGGCGTTGCTCCACCACATCTAAGAGCTACGGCCTTAGAAGTCAACGCCAGAGACATAAAGTACAATATAAATACAACAGCGTTTCCATCGTATAAAACGAATAATTGCAACCAGTGTGAAAGTTATGGTCATTTCTACATTCCGAGCAACCTAGGATT
This sequence comes from Calliopsis andreniformis, assembly GCF_051401765.1. NCBI lineage: Eukaryota > Metazoa > Arthropoda > Insecta > Hymenoptera > Andrenidae > Calliopsis > Calliopsis andreniformis. The sequence goes on from NW_027480424.1 coordinate 9,100,873, forward strand.
CACTCTAGGGCGTTGCTCCACCAGATCGAATAGTTAGGTCCTTAGAAGTAAACGCCAGAAGTATAAAATACGATATAAATACAACAGCTTTTCCATCGTATAAAACGAATAATTGCAACCAGTGTGAAAGTAATGGTCATTTCTACTTTCCGAGCACCCTAGGCGTCACTCTAGGGCGTTGCTCCACCACATCTAATAGCTACGGCCTTAGAAGTCAACGCCAGAATCAAAAAGTACAATATAAATACAACAGCGTTTCCGACGTATAAAACGAATAATTGCAACCAGTGTGAAAGTTATGGTCATTTCTACATTTCGAGCAACCTAAGATTCACTCTAGGGCGTTGCTCCACCAGATCGAATAGTTAGGTCCTTAGAAGTAAACGCCAGAAGCATAAAATGCAAAAAAAATACAACAGTGTTTCCATCATATAACAGGAATAGTTGCGACCAGTTTGAAAGTGATGGCCAATTCTACGTTCCGGGCAACCTAGGCTTCACTCTAGGGCGTTGCTCCACCAGATCGAATAGTTAGTGCCGTAGAAGTCAACGCCAGAATCATAAAATACAATATAAAAAAACAGTTTTTCCATCGTATGAAACAAATAATTGCAACCAGTATGAAACTTATGGTCATTTCTACTTTCCGAGCAACCTAGGCTTCACGCTAGGGCGTTGTTCCAACGGATTGAATAGTTAGGGCCTTAGAAGTCAACGCCCGAACCATAAAATGCAAAAAAAATACAACAGTGTTTCCATCATATAACAGGAATAATTGCAACCAGATTGAAAGTGATGGCCAATTCTACGTTCCGGGCAACCTAGGTTTCACTCCAGCGCGTTGCTCCACCAGACCGAATAGTTACGGACTAAGAAGTCAACGCCAGAAGCATAAAATACGATATAAATACAGCAGCTTTTCCATCGTATAAAACGAATAATTGCAACCAGTGTGAAAGTAATGGTCATTTCTACGTTCCGAGCACACTAGGCGTCACTCTAGGGCGTTGCTCCACCATATCTAATAGCTACGGCCTTAGAAGTCAACGCCAGAGGCATAAAGTACAATATAAATACAACAGCGTTTCCGTCGTATAAAACGAATAATTGCAACCAGTGTGAAAGTTATGGTCATTTCTACATTCCGAGCAACCTAAGATTCACTCTAGGGCGTTGCTCCACCAGATCGAATAGTTAGGTCCTTAGAAGTAAACGCCAGAAGCATAAAATACGATATAAATACGACAGCTTTTCCATCGTATAAAACGAATAATTGCAACCAGTGTGAAAGTAATGGTCATTTCTACGTTCCGAGCACCCTAGGCGTCACTCTAGGGCTTTGCTCCACCACATCTAATAGCTACGGCCTTAGAAGTCAACGCCAGAGGCATAAAGTACAATATAAATACAACAGCGTTTCCATCGTATAAAACGAATAATTGCAACCAGTGTGAAAGTTATGGTCATTTCTACATTCCGAGCAACCTAGGATTCACTCTAGGGCGTTGCTCCACCAGATAGAATAGTTAGGTCCTTAGAAGTCAACGCCCGAAGCATAAAATGCAATAAAAAGACAACAGTGTTTCCATAATATAACAGGAATAATTGCAACCAGTTTGAAAGTGATGGCCAATTCCGCGTCCCGGGCAACCTAGGCTTCACTCTAGGGCGTTGCTCCACCAGATCGAATAGTTAGTGCCTTAGAAGTCAACGCCAGAAGCTTAAAATACAATATAAATACAACAGTTTTTCCATCGTATAAAACGAATAATTGCAACCAGTTTGAAAGTGATGGCCAATTCTACCAACCGGGCAACCTAGGCTTCACTCGAGGGCGTTGCTCCACCAGATCGAATAGTTAGTGCCTTAGAAGTCAACGCCAGAAGCATAAAATACAATATGAATACAACAGTTTTTCCACCGTATAAAACGAATAATTGCAACCAGTATGAAACTAATGGTCATTTCTACTTTCCGAGCAACCTAGGCTTCACCCTAGGGCGTTGCTCCAACAGATTGAATAGTTAGGGCCTTAGAAGTCAACGCCCGAACCATAAAATGCAAAAAAAATACAACAGTGTTTCCATCATATAACAGGAATAATTGCAACCAGTTTGAAAGTGATGGCCAATTCTACGTTCCGGGCAACCCAGGTTTCACTACAGGGCATTGCTCCACCAGACCAAATAGTTACGGCCTAAGAAGTCAACGCCAGAAGCATAAAATACGATATAAATACAACAGCTGTTCCACCGTATAAAACGAATAATTGCAACCAGTATGAAACTTATGGTCATTTCTACTGTCCGAGCAACCTAGGCTTCACCCTAGGGCGTTGCTCCAACAGATTGAATAGTTAGGGCCTTAGAAGTCTACGCCCGAACCATAAAATGCGAAAAAAATACAACAGTGTTTCCATCATATAGCAGGAATAATTGCGACCAGTTTGAAAGTGATGGCCAATTCTACGTTCCGGGCAACCTAGGCTTCACTCTAGGGCGTTGCTCCACCAGATCGAAGAGTTAGTGCCATAGAAGTCGACGCCAGAAGCATAAAGTAAAATATAAATACAACAGTTTTTCCATCGTATGAAACAAATAATTGCAAACAGTATGAAACTTATGGTCATTTCTACGTTCCGAGCAACCTAGGCTTCAGGCTAGGGCGTTGCTCCAACGGATTGAATAGTTAGGGCCTTAGAAGTCAACACCCGAACCATAAAATGCAAAAAAAATACAACAGTGTTTCCATCATATAACGGGAATAATTGCAACCAGTTTGAAAGTGATGGCCAATTCTACGTTCCGGGCAACCTAGGTTTCACTCCAGCGCGTTGCTCCACCAGACCGAATAGTTACGGACTAAGAAGTCAACGCCAGAAGCATAAAATACAATATAAATACAACAGTTTTTCCATCGTATAAAACGAATAATTGCAACCAGTTTGAAAGTGATGGCCAATTCTACCTACCGGGCAACCTAGGCTTCACTCTAGGGCGTTGCTCCACCAGATCGAATAGTTAGTGCCTTAGAAGTCAACGCTAGAAGCATAAAATACGATATAAATACAGCAGCTTTTCCATCGTATAAAACGAATAATTGCAACCAGTGTGAAAGTAATGGTCATTTCTACGTTCCGAGCACACTAGGCGTCACTCTAGGGCGTTGCTCCACCATATCTAATAGCTACGGCCTTAGAAGTCAACGCCAGGGGCATAAAGTACAATATAAATACAACAGCGTTTCCGTCGTATAAAACGAATAATTGCAACCAGTGTGAAAGTTATGGTCATTTCAACATTCCGAGCAACCTAAGATTCACTCTAGGGCGTTGCTCCACCAGATCGAATAGTTAGGTCCTTAGAAGTAAACGCCAGAAGCATAAAATACGATATAAATACGACAGCTTTTCCATCGTATAAAACGAATAATTGCAACCAGTGTGAAAGTAATGGTCATTTCTACGTTCCGAGCACCCTAGGCGTCACTCTAGGGCTTTGGTCCACCACATCTAATAGCTACGGCCTTAGAAGTCAACGCCAGAGGCATAAAGTACAATATAAATACAACAGCGTTTCCATCGTATAATACGAATAGTTGCAACCAGTGTGAAAGTTATGGTCATTTCTACATTCCGAGCAATCTAGGATTCACTCTAGGGCGTTGCTCCACCAGATAGAATAGTTAGGTCCTTAGAAGTCAACGCCCGAAGCATAAAATGCAATAAAAATACAACAGTGTTTCCATAATATAACAGGAATAATTGCAACCAGTTTGAAAGTGATGGCCAATTCTACGTTCCGGGCAACCTAGGTTTCACTCCAGCGCGTTGCTCCACCAGACCGAATAGTTACGGACTAAGAAGTCAACGCCAGAAGCATAAAATAGGATATAAATACAGCAGCTTTTCCATCGTATAAAACGAATAATTGCAACCAGTGTGAAAGTAATGGTCATTTCTACGTTCCGAGCACACTAGGCGTCACTCCAGGGCGTTGCTCCACCATATCTAATAGCTACGGCCTTAGAAGTCAACGCCAGAGGCATAAAGTACAATATAAATACAACAGCGTTTCCGTCGTATAAAACGAATAATTGCAACCAGTGTGAAAGTTATGGTCATTTCAACATTCCGAGCAACCTAAGATTCACTCTAGGGCGTTGCTCCACCAGATCGAATAGTTAGGTCCTTAGAAGTAAACGCCAGAAGCATAAAATACGATATAAATACAACAGCTTTTCCATCGTATAAAACGAATAATTGCAACCAGTGTGAAAGTAATGGTCATTTCTACTTTCCGAGCACCCTAGGCGTCACTCTAGGGCGTTGCTCCACCACATCTAATAGCTACGGCCTTAGAAGTCAACGCCAGAATCAAAAAGTACAATATAAATACAACAGCGTTTCCGACGTATAAAACGAATAATTGCAACCAGTGTGAAAGTTATGGTCATTTCTACATTTCGAGCAACCTAAGATTCACTCTAGGGCGTTGCTCCACCAGATCGAATAGTTAGGTCCTTAGAAGTCAACGCCAGAGGCATAAAGTACAACATAAATACAACAGCGTTTCCATCGTATAAAACGAATAATTGCAACCAGTGTGAAAGTTATGGTCATTTCTACATTCCGAGCAACCTAGGATTCACTCTAGGGCGTTGCTCCACCAGATAGAATAGTTAGGTCCTTAGAAGTCAACGCCCGAAGCATAAAATGCAATAAAAATACAACAGTGTTTCCATAATATAACAGGAATAATTGCAACCAGTTTGAAAGTGATGGCCAATTCTGCGTCCCGGGCAACCTAGGCTTCACTCTAGGGCGTTATTCCACCAGATCGAATAGTTAGTGCCTTAGAAGTCAACGCCAGAAGCATAAAATACAATAATAATACAACAGTTTTTCCATCGTATAAAACGAATAATTGCAACCAGTTTGAAAGTGATGGCCACTTCTACCTACCGGGCAACCTAGGCTTCACTCTAGGGCGTTGCTCCACCAGATCGAATAGTTAGTGCCTTAGAAGTCAACGCCAGAAGCATAAAATACAATATGAATACAACAGTTTTTCCATCGTATAAAACGAATAATTGCAACCAGTATGAAACTAATGGTCATTTCTACTTTCCGAGCAACCTAGGCTTCACCCTAGGGCGTTGCTCCAACAGATTGAATAGTTAGGGCCTTAGAAGTCAACGCCCGAACCATAAAATGCAAAAAAAATACAACAGTGTTTCCATCATATAACAGGAATAATTGCAACCAGTTTGAAAGTGATGGCCAATTCTACGTTCCGGGCAACCTAGGTTTCACTACAGGGCATTGCTCCACCAGACCAAATAGTTACGGCCTAAGAAGTCAACGCCAGAAGCATAAAATACGATATAAATACAACAGCTGTTCCACCGTATAAAACGAATAATTGCAACCAGTATGAAACTTATGGTCATTTCTACTTTCCGAGCAACCTAGGCTTCACCCTAGGGCGTTGCTCCAACAGATTGAATAGTTAGGGCCTTAGAAGTCTACGCCCGAACCATAAAATGCAAAAAAAATACAACAGTGTTTCCATCATATAGCAGGAATAATTGCGACCAGTTTGAAAGTGATGGCCAATTCTACGTTCCGGGCAACCTAGGCTTCACTCTAGGGCGTGGCTCCACCAGATCGAAGAGTTAGTGCCATAGAAGTCGACGCCAGAAGCATAAAGTACAATATAAATACAACAGTTTTTCCATCGTATGAAACAAATAATTGCAAACAGTATGAAACTTATGGTCATTTCTACTTTCCGAGCAACCTAGGCTTCAGGCTAGGGCGTTGCTCCAACGGATTGAATAGTTAGGGCCTTAAAGTCAACACCGGAACCATAAAATGCAAAAAAAATACAACAGTGTTTCCATCGTATAACGGGAATAATTGCAACCAGTTTGAAAGTGATGGCCAATTCTACGTTCCGGGCAACCTAGGTTTCACTCCAGCGCGTTGCTCCACCAGACGGAATAGTTACGGACTAAGAAGTCAACGCTAGAAGCATAAAATACGATATAAATACAGCAGCTTTTACATCGTATAAAACGAATAATTGCAACCAGTGTGAAAGTAATGGTCATTTCTACGTTCCGAGCACACTAGGCGTCACTCTAGGGCGTTGCTCCACCATATCTAATAGCTACGGCCTTAGAAGTCAACGCCAGAGGCATAAAGTACAATATAAATACAACAGCGTTTCCGTCGTATAAAACGAATAATTGCAACCAGTGTGAAAGTTATGGTCATTTCAACATTCCGAGCAACCTAAGATTCACTCTAGGGCGTTGCTCCACCAGATCGAATAGTTAGGGCCTTAGAAGTAAACGCCAGAAGCATAAAATACGATATAAATACGACAGCTTTTCCATCGTATAAAACGAATAATTGCAACCAGTGTGAAAGTAATGGTCATTTCTACGTTCCGAGCACCCTAGGGGTCACTCTAGGGCTTTGCTCCACCACATCTAATAGCTACGGCCTTAGAAGTCAACGCCAGAGGCATAAAGTACAATATAAATACAACAGCGTTTCCATCGTATAAAACGAATAATTGCAACCAGTGTGAAAGTTATGGTCATTTCTACATTCCGAGCAACCTAGGATTCACTCTAGGGCGTTGCTCCACCAGATAGAATAGTTAGGTCCTTAGAAGTCAACGCCCGAAGCATAAAATGCAATAAAAATACAACAGTGTTTCCATCATATAACGGGAATAATTGCAACCAGTTTGAAAGTGATGGCCAATTCTACGTTCCGGGCAACCTAGGTTTCACTCCAGCGCGTTGCTCCACCAGACCGAATAGTTACGGACTAAGAAGTCAACGCCAGAAGCATAAAATACGATATAAATACAGCAGCTTTTCCATCGTATAAAACGAATAATTGCAACCAGTGTGAAAGTAATGGTCATTTCTACGTTCCGAGCACACTAGGCGTCACTCTAGGGCGTTGCTCCACCATATCTAATAGCTACGGCCTTAGAAGTCAACGCCAGAGGCATAAAGTACAATATAAATACAACAGCGTTTCCGTCGTATAAAACGAATAATTGCAACCAGTGTGAAAGTTATGGTCATTTCAACATTCCGAGCAACCTAAGATTCACTCTAGGGCGTTGCTCCACCAAATCGAATAGTTAGGTCCTTAGAAGTCAACGCCCGAAGCATAAAATGCAATAAAAATACAACAGTGTTTCCATAATATAACAGGAATAATTGCAACCAGTTTGAAAGTGATGGCCAATTCTGCGTCCCGGGCAACCTAGGCTTCACTCTAGGGCGTTGCTCCACCAGATCGAATAGTTAGTGCCTTAGAAGACAACTCCAGAAGCATAAAATACAATATAAAAAAACAGTTTTTCCATCGTATGAAACAAATAATTGCAACCAGTATGAAACTTATGGTCATTTCTACTTTCCGAGCAACCTAGTCTTCACGCTAGGGCGTTGTTCCAACGGATTGAATAGTTAGGGCCTTAGAAGTCAACGCCCGAACCATAAAATGCAAAAAAAATACAACAGTGTTTCCATCATATAACAGGAATAATTGCAACCAGATTGAAAGTGATGGCCAATTCTACGTTCCGGGCAACCTAGGTTTCACTCCAGGGCGTTGCTCCACCAGACCGAATAGTTACGGACTAAGAAGTCAACGCCAGAAGCATAAAATACGATATAAATACAACAGCTTTTCCATCGTATAAGACGAATAATTGCAACCAGTGTGAAAGTAATGGTCATTTCTACGTTCCGAGCACCCTAGGCGTCACTCTAGGGCGTTGCTCCACCACATCTAAGAGCTACGGCCTTAGAAGTCAACGCCAGAGACATAAAGTACAATATAAATACAACAGCGTTTCCATCGTATAAAACGAATAATTGCAACCAGTGTGAAAGTTATGGTCATTTCTACATTCCGAGCAACCTAGGATTCACTCTAGGGCGTTGCTCCACCAGATCGAATAGTTAGGTCCTTAGAAGTAAACGCCAGAAGTATAAAATACGATATAAATACAACAGCTTTTCCATCGTATAAAACGAATAATTGCAACCAGTGTGAAAGTAATGGTCATTTCTACTTTCCGAGCACCCTAGGCGTCACTCTAGGGCGTTGCTCCACCACATCTAATAGCTACGGCCTTAGAAGTCAACGCCAGAATCAAAAAGTACAATATAAATACAACAGCGTTTCCGACGTATAAAACGAATAATTGCAACCAGTGTGAAAGTTATGGTCATTTCTACATTTCGAGCAACCTAAGATTCACTCTAGGGCGTTGCTCCACCAGATCGAATAGTTAGGTCCTTAGAAGTAAACGCCAGAAGCATAAAATGCAAAAAAAATACAACAGTGTTTCCATCATATAACAGGAATAGTTGCGACCAGTTTGAAAGTGATGGCCAATTCTACGTTCCGGGCAACCTAGGCTTCACTCTAGGGCGTTGCTCCACCAGATCGAATAGTTAGTGCCGTAGAAGTCAACGCCAGAATCATAAAATACAATATAAAAAAACAGTTTTTCCATCGTATGAAACAAATAATTGCAACCAGTATGAAACTTATGGTCATTTCTACTTTCCGAGCAACCTAGGCTTCACGCTAGGGCGTTGTTCCAACGGATTGAATAGTTAGGGCCTTAGAAGTCAACGCCCGAACCATAAAATGCAAAAAAAATACAACAGTGTTTCCATCATATAACAGGAATAATTGCAACCAGATTGAAAGTGATGGCCAATTCTACGTTCCGGGCAACCTAGGTTTCACTCCAGGGCGTTGCTCCACCAGACCGAATAGTTACGGACTAAGAAGTCAACGCCAGAAGCATAAAATACGATATAAATACAACAGCTTTTCCATCGTATAAGACGAATAATTGCAACCAGTGTGAAAGTAATGGTCATTTCTACGTTCCGAGCACCCTAGGCGTCACTCTAGGGCGTTGCTCCACCACATCTAAGAGCTACGGCCTTAGAAGTCAACGCCAGAGACATAAAGTACAATATAAATACAACAGCGTTTCCATCGTATAAAACGAATAATTGCAACCAGTGTGAAAGTTATGGTCATTTCTACATTCCGAGCAACCTAGGATTCACTCTAGGGCGTTGCTCCACCAGAACGAATAGTTAGGTCCTTAGAAGTAAACGCCAGAAGTATAAAATACGATATAAATACAACAGCTTTTCCATCGTATAAAACGAATAATTGCAACCAGTGTGAAAGTAATGGTCATTTCTACTTTCCGAGCACCCTAGGCGTCACTCTAGGGCGTTGCTCCACCACATCTAATAGCTACGGCCTTAGAAGTCAACGCCAGAATCAAAAAGTACAATATAAATACAACAGCGTTTCCGACGTATAAAACGAATAATTGCAACCAGTGTGAAAGTTATGGTCATTTCTACATTTCGAGCAACCTAAGATTCACTCTAGGGCGTTGCTCCACCAGATCGAATAGTTAGGTCCTTAGAAGTAAACGCCAGAAGCATAAAATACGATATAAATACGACAGCTTTTCCATCGTATAAACCGAATAATTGCAACCAGTGTGAAAGTAATGGTCATTTCTACGTTCCGAGCACCCTAGGCGTCACTCTAGGGCATTGCTCCACCACATCTAATAGCTACGGCTTTAGAAGTCAACGCCAGAGGCATAAAGTACAATATAAATACAACAGCGTTTCCATCGTATAAAACGAATAATTGCAACCAGTGTGAAAGTTATGGTCATTTCTACATTCCGAGCAACCTAGGATTCACTCTAGGGCGTTGCTCCACCAGATAGAATAGTTAGGTCCTTAGAAGTCAACGCCCGAAGCATAAAATGCAATAAAAATACAACAGTGTTTCCATAATATAACAGGAATAATTGCAACCAGTTTGAAAGTGATGGCCAATTCTACATTCCGGGCAACCTAGGTTTCACTCCAGGGCGTTGCTCCACCAGACCGAATAGTTACGGACTAAGAAGTCAACGCCAGAAGCATAAAATACGATATAAATACAACAGCTTTTCCATCGTATAAGACGAATAATTGCAACCAGTGTGAAAGTAATGGTCATTTCTACGTTCCGAGCAACCTAGGATTCACTCTAGGGAGTTGCTCCACCAGATCGAATAGTTAGGTCCTTAGAAGTAAACGCCAGAAGCATAAAATACGATATAAATACGACAGCTCTTCCATCGTATAAAACGAATAATTGCAACCAGTGTGAAAGTAATGGTCATTTCTACGTTCCGAGCACCCTAGGCGTCACTCTAGGGCATTGCTCCACCATATCTAATAGCTACGGCCTTAGAAGTCAACGCCAGAGGCATAAAGTACAATATAAATACAACAGCGTTTCCGTCGTATAAAACGAATAATTGCAACCAGTGTGAAAGTTATGGTCATTTCAACATTCCGAGCAACCTAAGATTCACTCTAGGGCGTTGCTCCACCAGATCGAATAGTTAGGGCCTTAGAAGTAAACGCCAGAAGCATAAAATACGATATAAATACGACAGCTTTTCCATCGTATAAAACGAATAATTGCAACCAGTGTGAAAGTAATGGTCATTTCTACGTTCCGAGCACCCTAGGGGTCACTCTAGGGCTTTGCTCCACCACATCTAATAGCTACGGCCTTAGAAGTCAACGCCAGAGGCATAAAGTACAATATAAATACAACAGCGTTTCCATCGTATAAAACGAATAATTGCAACCAGTGTGAAAGTTATGGTCATTTCTACATTCCGAGCAACCTAGGATTCACTCTAGGGCGTTGCTCCACCAGATAGAATAGTTAGGTCCTTAGAAGTCAACGCCCGAAGCATAAAATGCAATAAAAATACAACAGTGTTTCCATCATATAACGGGAATAATTGCAACCAGTTTGAAAGTGATGGCCAATTCTACGTTCCGGGCAACCTAGGTTTCACTCCAGCGCGTTGCTCCACCAGACCGAATAGTTACGGACTAAGAAGTCAACGCCAGAAGCATAAAATACGATATAAATACAGCAGCTTTTCCATCGTATAAAACGAATAATTGCAACCAGTGTGAAAGTAATGGTCATTTCTACGTTCCGAGCACACTAGGCGTCACTCTAGGGCGTTGCTCCACCATATCTAATAGCTACGGCCTTAGAAGTCAACGCCAGAGGCATAAAGTACAATATAAATACAACAGCGTTTCCGTCGTATAAAACGAATAATTGCAACCAGTGTGAAAGTTATGGTCATTTCAACATTCCGAGCAACCTAAGATTCACTCTAGGGCGTTGCTCCACCAAATCGAATAGTTAGGTCCTTAGAAGTCAACGCCCGAAGCATAAAATGCAATAAAAATACAACAGTGTTTCCATAATATAACAGGAATAATTGCAACCAGTTTGAAAGTGATGGCCAATTCTGCGTCCCGGGCAACCTAGGCTTCACTCTAGGGCGTTGCTCCACCAGATCGAATAGTTAGTGCCTTAGAAGACAACTCCAGAAGCATAAAATACAATATAAAAAAACAGTTTTTCCATCGTATGAAACAAATAATTGCAACCAGTATGAAACTTATGGTCATTTCTACTTTCCGAGCAACCTAGGCTTCACGCTAGGGCGTTGTTCCAACGGATTGAATAGTTAGGGCCTTAGAAGTCAACGCCCGAACCATAAAATGCAAAAAAAATACAACAGTGTTTCCATCATATAACAGGAATAATTGCAACCAGATTGAAAGTGATGGCCAATTCTACGTTCCGGGCAACCTAGGTTTCACTCCAGGGCGTTGCTCCACCAGACCGAATAGTTACGGACTAAGAAGTCAACGCCAGAAGCATAAAATACGATATAAATACAACAGCTTTTCCATCGTATAAGACGAATAATTGCAACCAGTGTGAAAGTAATGGTCATTTCTACGTTCCGAGCACCCTAGGCGTCACTCTAGGGCGTTGCTCCACCACATCTAAGAGCTACGGCCTTAGAAGTCAACGCCAGAGACATAAAGTACAATATAAATACAACAGCGTTTCCATCGTATAAAACGAATAATTGCAACCAGTGTGAAAGTTATGGTCATTTCTACATTCCGAGCAACCTAGGATTCACTCTAGGGCGTTGCTCCACCAGATCGAATAGTTAGGTCCTTAGAAGTAAACGCCAGAAGTATAAAATACGATATAAATACAACAGCTTTTCCATCGTATAAAACGAATAATTGCAACCAGTGTGAAAGTAATGGTCATTTCTACTTTCCGAGCACCCTAGGCGTCACTCTAGGGCGTTGCTCCACCACATCTAATAGCTACGGCCTTAGAAGTCAACGCCAGAATCAAAAAGTACAATATAAATACAACAGCGTTTCCGACGTATAAAACGAATAATTGCAACCAGTGTGAAAGTTATGGTCATTTCTACATTTCGAGCAACCTAAGATTCACTCTAGGGCGTTGCTCCACCAGATCGAATAGTTAGGTCCTTAGAAGTAAACGCCAGAAGCATAAAATGCAAAAAAAATACAACAGTGTTTCCATCATATAACAGGAATAGTTGCGACCAGTTTGAAAGTGATGGCCAATTCTACGTTCCGGGCAACCTAGGCTTCACTCTAGGGCGTTGCTCCACCAGATCGAATAGTTAGTGCCGTAGAAGTCAACGCCAGAATCATAAAATACAATATAAAAAAACAGTTTTTCCATCGTATGAAACAAATAATTGCAACCAGTATGAAACTTATGGTCATTTCTACTTTCCGAGCAACCTAGGCTTCACGCTAGGGCGTTGTTCCAACGGATTGAATAGTTAGGGCCTTAGAAGTCAACGCCCGAACCATAAAATGCAAAAAAAATACAACAGTGTTTCCATCATATAACAGGAATAATTGCAACCAGATTGAAAGTGATGGCCAATTCTACGTTCCGGGCAACCTAGGTTTCACTCCAGGGCGTTGCTCCACCAGACCGAATAGTTACGGACTAAGAAGTCAACGCCAGAAGCATAAAATACGATATAAATACAACAGCTTTTCCATCGTATAAGACGAATAATTGCAACCAGTGTGAAAGTAATGGTCATTTCTACGTTCCGAGCACCCTAGGCGTCACTCTAGGGCGTTGCTCCACCACATCTAAGAGCTACGGCCTTAGAAGTCAACGCCAGAGACATAAAGTACAATATAAATACAACAGCGTTTCCATCGTATAAAACGAATAATTGCAACCAGTGTGAAAGTTATGGTCATTTCTACATTCCGAGCAACCTAGGATTCACTCTAGGGCGTTGCTCCACCAGAACGAATAGTTAGGTCCTTAGAAGTAAACGCCAGAAGTATAAAATACGATATAAATACAACAGCTTTTCCATCGTATAAAACGAATAATTGCAACCAGTGTGAAAGTAATGGTCATTTCTACTTTCCGAGCACCCTAGGCGTCACTCTAGGGCGTTGCTCCACCACATCTAATAGCTACGGCCTTAGAAGTCAACGCCAGAATCAAAAAGTACAATATAAATACAACAGCGTTTCCGACGTATAAAACGAATAATTGCAACCAGTGTGAAAGTTATGGTCATTTCTACATTTCGAGCAACCTAAGATTCACTCTAGGGCGTTGCTCCACCAGATCGAATAGTTAGGTCCTTAGAAGTAAACGCCAGAAGCATAAAATACGATATAAATACGACAGCTTTTCCATCGTATAAACCGAATAATTGCAACCAGTGTGAAAGTAATGGTCATTTCTACGTTCCGAGCACCCTAGGCGTCACTCTAGGGCATTGCTCCACCACATCTAATAGCTACGGCTTTAGAAGTCAACGCCAGAGGCATAAAGTACAATATAAATACAACAGCGTTTCCATCGTATAAAACGAATAATTGCAACCAGTGTGAAAGTTATGGTCATTTCTACATTCCGAGCAACCTAGGATTCACTCTAGGGCGTTGCTCCACCAGATAGAATAGTTAGGTCCTTAGAAGTCAACGCCCGAAGCATAAAATGCAATAAAAATACAACAGTGTTTCCATAATATAACAGGAATAATTGCAACCAGTTTGAAAGTGATGGCCAATTCTACATTCCGGGCAACCTAGGTTTCACTCCAGGGCGTTGCTCCACCAGACCGAATAGTTACGGACTAAGAAGTCAACGCCAGAAGCATAAAATACGATATAAATACAACAGCTTTTCCATCGTATAAGACGAATAATTGCAACCAGTGTGAAAGTAATGGTCATTTCTACGTTCCGAGCAACCTAGGATTCACTCTAGGGAGTTGCTCCACCAGATCGAATAGTTAGGTCCTTAGAAGTAAACGCCAGAAGCATAAAATACGATATAAATACGACAGCTCTTCCATCGTATAAAACGAATAATTGCAACCAGTGTGAAAGTAATGGTCATTTCTACGTTCCGAGCACCCTAGGCGTCACTCTAGGGCATTGCTCCACCACATCTAATAGCTACGGCCTTAGAAGTCAACGCCAGAGGCATAAAGTACAATATAAATACAACAGCTTTTCCATCGTATAAAACGAATAATTGCAACCAGTGTGAAAGTTATGGTCATTTCTACATTCCGAGCTACCTAGGATTCACTCTAGGGCGTTGCTCCACCAGATCGAATAGTTAGGTCCTTAGAAGTAAACGCCAGAAGCATAAAATACGATATAAATACAACAGCTTTTCCATCGTATAAAACGAATAATTGCAACCAGTGTGAAAGTAATGGTCATTTCTACTTTCCGAGAACCCTAGGCGTCACTCTAGGGCGTTGCTCCACCACATCTAATAGCTACGGCCTTAGAAGTCAACGCCAGAGGCATAAAGTACAATATAAATACAACAGCGTTTCCATCGTATAAAACGAATAATTGCAACCAGTGTGAAAGTTATGGTCATTTCTACATTCCGAGCAACCTAGGATTCACTCTAGGGCGTTGCTCCACCAGATAGAATAGTTAGGTCCTTAGAAGTCAACGCCCGAAGCATAAAATGCAATAAAAATACAACAGTGTTTCCAGAATATAACAGGAATAATTGCAACCAGTCTGAAAGTGATGGCCACTTCTGCGTCCCGGGCAACCTAGGCTTCACTCTAGGGCGTTGCTCCACCAGATCGAATAGTTAGTGCCTTAGAAGACAACTCCAGAAGCATAAAATACAATATAAATACAACAGCTTTTCCATCGTATAAAACGAATAATTGCAACCAGTATGAAACTTATGGTCATTTCTACTTTCCGAGCAACCTAGGCTTCACCCTAGGGCGTTGCTCCAACAGATTGAATAGTTAGGGCCTTAGAAGTCTACGCCCGAACCATAAAATGCAAAAAAAATACAACAGTGTTTCCATCATATAACAGGAATAGTTGCAACCAGTTTGAAAGTGATGGCCAATTCTACGTTCCGGGCAACCTAGGCTTCACTCTAGGGCGTTGCTCCACCAGATCGAATAGTTAGTGCCGTAGAAGTCAACGCCAGAATCATAAAATACAATATAAATACAACAGTTTTTCCATCGTATGAAACAAATAATTGCAACCAGTATGAAACTTATGGTCATTTCTACTTTCCGAGCAACCTAGGCTTCACGCTAGGGCGTTGCTCCAACGGGTTGAATAGTTAGGGCCTTAGAAGTCAACGCCCGAACCATAAAATGCAAAAAAAATACAACAGTGTTTCCATCATATAACAAGAATAATTGCAACCAGTTTGAAAGTGATGGCCAATTCTACGTTCCGGGCAACCTAGGTTTCACTCCAGGGCGTTGCTCCACCAGACCGAATAGTTACGGACTAAGAAGTCAACGCCAGAAGCATAAAATACGATATAAATACAACAGCTTTCCCATCGTATAGGACGAATAATTGCAACCAGTGTGAAAGTAATGGTCATTTCTACGTTCCGAGCACCCTAGGCGTCACTCTAGGGCGTTGCTCCACCACATCTAAGAGCTACGGCCTTAGAAGTCAACGCCAGAGACATAAAGTGCAATATAAATACAACAGCGTTTCCATCGTATAAAACGAATAATTGCAACCAGTGTGAAAGTTATGGTCATTTCTACATTCCGAGCTACCTAGGATTCACTCTAGGGCGTTGCTCCACCAGATCGAATAGTTAGGTCCTTAGAAGTAAACGCCAGAAGCATAAAATACGATATAAATACAACAGCTTTTCCATCGTATAAAACGAATAATTGCAACCAGTGTGAAAGTAATGGTCATTTCTACTTTCCGAGAACCCTAGGCGTCACTCTAGGGCGTTGCTCCACCACATCTAATAGCTACGGCCTTAGAAGTCAACGCCAGAGGCAAAAAGTACAATATAAATACAACAGCGTTTCCATCGTATAAAACGAATAATTGCAACCAGTGTGAAAGTTATGGTCATTTCTACATTCCGAGCAACCTAGGATTCACTCTAGGTCGTTGCTCCACCAGATCGAATAGTTAGGTCCTTAGAAGTAAACGCCAGAAGCATAAAATACGATATAAATACAACAGCGTTTCCATCGTATAAAACGAATAATTGCAACAAGTGTGAAAGTTATGGTCATTTCTACATTCCGAGCAACCTAGGATTCACTCTAGGGCGTTGCTCCACCAGATCGAATAGTTAGGTCCTTAGAAGTAAACGCCAGAAGCATAAAATACGATATAAATACAACAGCGTTTCCATCGTATAAGACGAATAATTGCAACCAGTGTGAAAGTTATGGTCATTTCTACATTCCGAGCAAACTAGAATTCACTCTAGGGCGTTGCTCCAACAGATTGAATAGTTAGGGCCTTAGAAGTCAACGCCCGAACCATAAAATGCAAAAAAAATACAACAGTGTATCCATCATATAACAGGAATAATTGCAACCAGTTTGAAAGTGATGGCCAATTCTACGGTCCGGGCAACCTAGGCTTCACTCTAGGGCGTTGCTCCACCAGACCGAATAGTTAGTGCCTTAGAAGTCAACGCCAGAAGCATAAAATACAATATGAATACAACAGTTTTTCCATCGTATAAAACGAATAATTGCAACCAGTTTGAAAGTGATGGCCAATTCTACCTTCCGGGCAGCCTAGGCTTCACTCTACGGCGTTGCTCCACTAGATCAAACAGCTAGGGCCTTAGAAGTCAACGCCAGAAGCATAAAATACAATATGAATACAACAGTTTTTCCATCGTATAAAACGAATAATTGCAACCAGTATGAAACTAATGGTCATTTCTACTTTCCGAGCAACCTAGGCTTCACCCTAGGGCGTTGCTCCAACAGATTGAATAGTTAGGGCCTTAGAAGTCAACGCCCGAACCATAAAATGCAAAAAAAATACAACAGTGTTTCCATCATATAACAGGAATAATTGCAACCAGTTTGAAAGTGATGGCCAATTCTACGTTCCGGGCAACCTAGGTTTCACTACAGGGTATTGCTCCACCAGACCAAATAGTTACGGCCTAAGAAGTCAACGCCAGAAGCATAAAATACGATATAAATACAACAGCTGCTCCACTGTATAAAACGAATAATTGCAACCAGTATGAAACTTATGGTCATTTCTACTTTCCGAGCAACCTAGGCTTCACCCTAGGGCGTTGCTCCAACAGATTGAATAGTTAGGGCCTTAGAAGTCTACGCCCGAACCATAAAATGCAAAAAAAATACAACAGTGTTTCCATCATATAGCAGGAATAATTGCGACCAGTTTGAAAGTGATGGCCAATTCTACGTTCCGGGCAACCTAGGCTTCACTCTAGGGCGTTGCTCCACCAGATCGAAGAGTTAGTGCCATAGAAGTCGACGCCAGAAGCATAAAGTACAATATAAATACAACAGTTTTTCCATCGTATGAAACAAATAATTGCAACCAGTATGAAACTTATGGTCATTTCTACTTTCCGAGCAACCTAGGCTTCAGGCTAGGGCGTTGCTCAAACGGATTGAATAGTTAGGGCCTTAGAAGTCAACACCCGAACCATAAAATGCAAAAAAAATACAACAGTGTTTCCATCATATAACAGGAATAATTGCAACCAGTTTGAAAGTGATGGCCAATTCTACGTTCCGGGCAACCTAGGTTTCACTCCAGCGCGTTGCTCCACCAGACCGAATAGTTACGGACTAAGAAGTCAACGCCAGAAGCATAAAATACGATATAAATACAGCAGCTTTTCCATCGTATAAAACGAATAATTGCAACCAGTGTGAAAGTAATTGTCATTTCTACGTTCCGAGCACACTAGGCGTCACTCTAGGGCGTTGCTCCACCATATCTAATAGCTACGGCCTTAGAAGTCAACGCCAGAGGCATAAAGTACAATATAAATACAACAGCGTTTCCGTCGTATAAAACGAATAATTGCAACCAGTGTGAAAGTTATGGTCATTTCAACATTCCGAGCAACCTAAGATTCACTCTAGGGCGTTGCTCTACCAGATCGAATAGTTAGGTCCTTAGAAGTAAACGCCAGAAGCATAAAATACGATATAAATACGACAGCTTTTCCATCGTATAAAACGAATAATTGCAACCAGTGTGAAAGTAATGGTCATTTCTACGTTCCGAGCACCCTAGGCGTCCCTCTGGGGCTTTGCTCCACCACATCTAATAGCTACTGCCTTAGAAGTCAACGCCAGAGGCATAAAGTACAATATAAATACAACAGCGTTTCCATCGTATAAAACGAATAATTGCAACCAGTGTGAAAGTTATGGTCATTTCTACATTCCGAGCAACCTAGGATTCACTCTAGGGCGTTGCTCCACCAGATAGAATAGTTAGGTCCTTAGAAGTCAACGCCCGAAGCATAAAATGCAATAAAAATACAACAGTGTTTCCATAATATAACAGGAATAATTGCAACCAGTTTGAAAGTGATGGCCAATTCTACGTTCCGGGCAACCTAGGTTTCACTCCAGCGCGTTGCTCCACCAGACCGAATAGTTACGGACTAAGAAGTCAACGCCAGAAGCATAAAATACGATATAAATACAGCAGCTTATCCATCGTATAAAACGAATAATTGCAACCAGTGTGAAAGTAATGGTCATTTCTACGTTCCGAGCACACTAGGCGTCACTCTAGGGCGTTGCTCCACCATATCTAATAGCTACGGCCTTAGAAGTCAACGCCAGAGGCATAAAGTACAATATAAATACAACAGCGTTTCCGTCGTATAAAACGAATAATTGCAACCAGTGTGAAAGTTATGGTCATTTCAACATTCCGAGCAACCTAAGATTCACTCTAGGGCGTTGCTCCACCAGATCGAATAGTTATGTCCTTAGAAGTAAACGTCAGAAGCATAAAATACGATATAAATACGACAGCTTTTCCATCGTATAAAACGAATAATTGCAACCAGTGTGAAAGTAATGGTCATTTCTACGTTCCGAGCTCCCTAGGCGTCACTCTAGGGCTTTGCTCCACCACATCTAATAGCTACGGCCTTAGAAGTCAACGCCAGAGGCATAAAGTACAATATAAATACAACAGCGTTTCCATCGTATAAAACGAATAATTGCAACCAGTGTGAAAGTTATGGTCATTTCTACATTCCGAGCAACCTAGGATTCACTCTAGGGCGTTGCTCCACCAGATAGAATAGTTAGGTCCTTAGAAGTCAACGCCCGAAGCATAAAATGCAATAAAAATACAACAGTGTTTCCATAATATAACAGGAATAATTGCAACCAGTTTGAAAGTGATGGCCAATTCTGCGTCCCGGGCAACCTAGGCTTCACTCTAAGGCGTTGCTCCACCAGATCGAATAGTTAGTGCCTTAGAAGACAACTCCAGAAGCATAAAATACAATATAAATACAACAGATTTTCCATCGTATAAAACGAATAATTGCAACCAGTTTGAAAGTGATGGCCAATTGTACCTTCCGGGCAGCCTAGGCTTCACTCTACGGCGTTGCTCCACTAGATCAAACAGCTAGGGCCTTAGAAGTCAACGCCAGAAGCATAAAATACAATATGAATACAACAGTTTTTCCATCGTATAAAACGAATAATTGCAACCAGTATGAAACTAATGGTCATTTCTACTTTCCGAGCAACCTAGGCTTCACCCTAGGGCGTTGCTCCACCAGATCGAATAGTTAGTGCCGTAGAAGTCAACGCCAGAATCATAAAATACAATATAAATACAACAGTTTTTCCATCGTATGAAACAAATAATTGCAACCAGTATGAAACTTATGGTCATTTCTACTTTCCGAGCAACCTAGGCTTCACGCTAGGGCGTTGTTCCAACGGATTGAATAGTTAGGGCCTTAGAAGTCAACGCCCGAACCGTAAAATGCAAAAAAAATACAACAGTGTTTCCATCATATAACAGGAATAATTGCAACCAGTTTGAAAGTGATGGCCAATTCTACGTTCCGGGCAACCTAGGTTTCACTCCAGGGCGTTGCTCCACCAGACCGAATAGTTACGGACTAAGAAGTCAACGCCAGAAGCATAAAATACGATATAAATGCAACAGCTTTTCCATCGTATAAGACGAATAATTGCAACCAGTGTGAAAGTAATGGTCATTTCTACGTTCCGAGCACCCTAGGCGTCACTCTAGGGCGTTGCTCCACCACATCTAAGAGCTACGGCCTTAGAAGTCAACGCCAGAGACATAAAGTACAATATAAATACAACAGCGTTTCCATCGTATAAAACGAATAATTGCAACCAGTGTGAAAGTTATGGTCATTTCTACATTCCGAGCAACCTAGGATTCACTCTAGGCCGTTGCTTCACCAGATAGAATAGTTAGGTCCTTAGAAGTAAACGCCAGAAGCATAAAATACGATATAAATACAACAGCTTTCCCATCGTATAAAACGAATAATTGCAACCAGTGTGAAAGTAATGGTCATTTCTACTTTCCGAGCACCCTAGGCGTCACTCTAGGGCGTTGCTCCACCACATCTGATAGCTACGGCCTTAGAAGTCAACGCCAGAATCAAAAAGTACAATATAAATACAACAGCGTTTCCGACGTATAAAACGAATAATTGCAACCAGTGTGAAAGTTATGGTCATTTCTACATTTCGAGCAACCTAAGATTCACTCTAGGGCGTTGCTCCACCAGATCGAATAGTTAGGTCCTTAGAAGTAAACGCCAGAAGCATAAAATACGATATAAATACGACAGCTTTTCCATCGCATAAAACGAATAATTGCAACCAGTGTGAAAGTAATGGTCATTTCTACGTTCCGAGCACCCTAGGCGTCACTCTAGGGCATTGCTCCACCACATCTAATAGCTACGGCCTTAGAAGTCAACGCCAGAGGCATAAAGTACAATATAAATACAACAGCGTTTCCATCGTATAAAACGAATAATTGCAACCAGTGTGAAAGTTATGGTCATTTCTACATTCCGAGCAACCTAGGATTCACTCTAGGGCGTTGCTCCACCAGATCGAATAGTTAGGTCCTTAGAAGTAAAAGCCAGAAGCATAAAATACGATATAAATACAACAGCTTTTCCATCGTATAAAAGGAATAATTGCAACCAGTGTGAAAGTAATGGTCATTTCTACTTTCCGAGCACCGTAGGCGACACTCTAGGGCGTTGCTCCACCACATCTAATAGCTACGGCCTTAGAAGTCAACGCCAGAGGCAAAAAGTACAATATAAATACAACAGCGTTTCCGTCGTATAAAACGAATAATTGCAACCAGTGTGAAAGTTATGGTCATTTCTACATTCCGAGCAACCTAAGATTCACTCTAGGGCGTTGCTCCACCAGATCGAATAGTTAGGTCCTTAGAAGTAAACGCCAGAAGCATAAAATACGATATAAATACAACAGCGTTTCCATCGTATAAAACGAATAATTGCAACAAGTGTGAAAGTTATGGTCATTTCTACATTCCGAGCAACCTAGGATTCACTCTAGGGCGTTGCTCCACCAGATCGAATAGTTAGGTCCTTAGAAGTAAACGCCAGAAGCATAAAATACGATATAAATACAACAGCGTTTCCATCGTATAAAACGAATAATTGCAACCAGAATGAAACTTATGGTCATTTCTACTTTCCGAGCAACCTAGGCTTCACCCTAGGGCGTTACTCCAACAGATTGAATAGTTAGGGCCTTAGAAGTCAACGCCCGAACCATAAAATGCAAAAAAAATGCAACAGTGCTTCCATCATATAACAGGAATAATTGCAACCAGTTTGAAAGTGATGGCCAATTCTACGTTCCGGGCAACCTAGGTTTCACTCCAGGGCGTTGCTCCACCAGATCGAATAGTTAGGACCTTAGAAGTAAACGCCAGAAGCATAAAATACGATATAAATACGACAGCTTTTCCATCGTATAAAACGAATAATTGCAACCAGTGTGAAAGTAATGGTCATTTCTACGTTCCGAGCACCCTAGGCGTCCCTCTGGGGCTTTGCTCCACCACATCTAATAGCTACTGCCTTAGAAGTCAACGCCAGAGGCATAAAGTACAATATAAATACAACAGCGTTTCCATCGTATAAAACGAATAATTGCAACCAGTGTGAAAGTTATGGTCATTTCTACATTCCGAGCAACCTAGGATTCACTCTAGGGCGTTGCTCCACCAGATAGAATAGTTAGGTCCTTAGAAGTCAACGCCCGAAGCATAAAATGCAATAAAAATACAACAGTGTTTCCATAATATAACAGGAATAATTGCAACCAGTTTGAAAGTGATGGCCAATTCTACGTTCCGGGCAACCTAGGTTTCACTCCAGCGCGTTGCTCCACCAGACCGAATAGTTACGGACTAAGAAGTCAACGCCAGAAGCATAAAATACGATATAAATACAGCAGCTTATCCATCGTATAAAACGAATAATTGCAACCAGTGTGAAAGTAATGGTCATTTCTACGTTCCGAGCACACTAGGCGTCACTCTAGGGCGTTGCTCCACCATATCTAATAGCTACGGCCTTAGAAGTCAACGCCAGAGGCATAAAGTACAATATAAATACAACAGCGTTTCCGTCGTATAAAACGAATAATTGCAACCAGTGTGAAAGTTATGGTCATTTCAACATTCCGAGCAACCTAAGATTCACTCTAGGGCGTTGCTCCACCAGATCGAATAGTTATGTCCTTAGAAGTAAACGTCAGAAGCATAAAATACGATATAAATACGACAGCTTTTCCATCGTATAAAACGAATAATTGCAACCAGTGTGAAAGTAATGGTCATTTCTACGTTCCGAGCTCCCTAGGCGTCACTCTAGGGCTTTGCTCCACCACATCTAATAGCTACGGCCTTAGAAGTCAACGCCAGAGGCATAAAGTACAATATAAATACAACAGCGTTTCCATCGTATAAAACGAATAATTGCAACCAGTGTGAAAGTTATGGTCATTTCTACATTCCGAGCAACCTAGGATTCACTCTAGGGCGTTGCTCCACCAGATAGAATAGTTAGGTCCTTAGAAGTCAACGCCCGAAGCATAAAATGCAATAAAAATACAACAGTGTTTCCATAATATAACAGGAATAATTGCAACCAGTTTGAAAGTGATGGCCAATTCTGCGTCCCGGGCAACCTAGGCTTCACTCTAAGGCGTTGCTCCACCAGATCGAATAGTTAGTGCCTTAGAAGACAACTCCAGAAGCATAAAATACAATATAAATACAACAGATTTTCCATCGTATAAAACGAATAATTGCAACCAGTTTGAAAGTGATGGCCAATTGTACCTTCCGGGCAGCCTAGGCTTCACTCTACGGCGTTGCTCCACTAGATCAAACAGCTAGGGCCTTAGAAGTCAACGCCAGAAGCATAAAATACAATATGAATACAACAGTTTTTCCATCGTATAAAACGAATAATTGCAACCAGTATGAAACTAATGGTCATTTCTACTTTCCGAGCAACCTAGGCTTCACCCTAGGGCGTTGCTCCACCAGATCGAATAGTTAGTGCCGTAGAAGTCAACGCCAGAATCATAAAATACAATATAAATACAACAGTTTTTCCATCGTATGAAACAAATAATTGCAACCAGTATGAAACTTATGGTCATTTCTACTTTCCGAGCAACCTAGGCTTCACGCTAGGGCGTTGTTCCAACGGATTGAATAGTTAGGGCCTTAGAAGTCAACGCCCGAACCGTAAAATGCAAAAAAAATACAACAGTGTTTCCATCATATAACAGGAATAATTGCAACCAGTTTGAAAGTGATGGCCAATTCTACGTTCCGGGCAACCTAGGTTTCACTCCAGGGCGTTGCTCCACCAGACCGAATAGTTACGGACTAAGAAGTCAACGCCAGAAGCATAAAATACGATATAAATGCAACAGCTTTTCCATCGTATAAGACGAATAATTGCAACCAGTGTGAAAGTAATGGTCATTTCTACGTTCCGAGCACCCTAGGCGTCACTCTAGGGCGTTGCTCCACCACATCTAAGAGCTACGGCCTTAGAAGTCAACGCCAGAGACATAAAGTACAATATAAATACAACAGCGTTTCCATCGTATAAAACGAATAATTGCAACCAGTGTGAAAGTTATGGTCATTTCTACATTCCGAGCAACCTAGGATTCACTCTAGGCCGTTGCTTCACCAGATAGAATAGTTAGGTCCTTAGAAGTAAACGCCAGAAGCATAAAATACGATATAAATACAACAGCTTTCCCATCGTATAAAACGAATAATTGCAACCAGTGTGAAAGTAATGGTCATTTCTACTTTCCGAGCACCCTAGGCGTCACTCTAGGGCGTTGCTCCACCACATCTGATAGCTACGGCCTTAGAAGTCAACGCCAGAATCAAAAAGTACAATATAAATACAACAGCGTTTCCGACGTATAAAACGAATAATTGCAACCAGTGTGAAAGTTATGGTCATTTCTACATTTCGAGCAACCTAAGATTCACTCTAGGGCGTTGCTCCACCAGATCGAATAGTTAGGTCCTTAGAAGTAAACGCCAGAAGCATAAAATACGATATAAATACGACAGCTTTTCCATCGCATAAAACGAATAATTGCAACCAGTGTGAAAGTAATGGTCATTTCTACGTTCCGAGCACCCTAGGCGTCACTCTAGGGCATTGCTCCACCACATCTAATAGCTACGGCCTTAGAAGTCAACGCCAGAGGCATAAAGTACAATATAAATACAACAGCGTTTCCATCGTATAAAACGAATAATTGCAACCAGTGTGAAAGTTATGGTCATTTCTACATTCCGAGCAACCTAGGATTCACTCTAGGGCGTTGCTCCACCAGATCGAATAGTTAGGTCCTTAGAAGTAAAAGCCAGAAGCATAAAATACGATATAAATACAACAGCTTTTCCATCGTATAAAAGGAATAATTGCAACCAGTGTGAAAGTAATGGTCATTTCTACTTTCCGAGCACCGTAGGCGACACTCTAGGGCGTTGCTCCACCACATCTAATAGCTACGGCCTTAGAAGTCAACGCCAGAGGCAAAAAGTACAATATAAATACAACAGCGTTTCCGTCGTATAAAACGAATAATTGCAACCAGTGTGAAAGTTATGGTCATTTCTACATTCCGAGCAACCTAAGATTCACTCTAGGGCGTTGCTCCACCAGATCGAATAGTTAGGTCCTTAGAAGTAAACGCCAGAAGCATAAAATACGATATAAATACAACAGCGTTTCCATCGTATAAAACGAATAATTGCAACAAGTGTGAAAGTTATGGTCATTTCTACATTCCGAGCAACCTAGGATTCACTCTAGGGCGTTGCTCCACCAGATCGAATAGTTAGGTCCTTAGAAGTAAACGCCAGAAGCATAAAATACGATATAAATACAACAGCGTTTCCATCGTATAAAACGAATAATTGCAACCAGAATGAAACTTATGGTCATTTCTACTTTCCGAGCAACCTAGGCTTCACCCTAGGGCGTTACTCCAACAGATTGAATAGTTAGGGCCTTAGAAGTCAACGCCCGAACCATAAAATGCAAAAAAAATGCAACAGTGCTTCCATCATATAACAGGAATAATTGCAACCAGTTTGAAAGTGATGGCCAATTCTACGTTCCGGGCAACCTAGGTTTCACTCCAGGGCGTTGCTCCACCAGATCGAATAGTTAGGACCTTAGAAGTAAACGCCAGAAGCATAAAATACGATATAAATACGACAGCTTTTCCATCGTATAAAACGAATAATTGCAACCAGTGTGAAAGTAATGGTCATTTCTACGTTCCGAGCACCCTAGGCGTCACTCTAGGGCTTTGCTCCACCACATCTAATAGCTACGGCCTTAGAAGTCAACGCCAGAGGCATAAAGTACAATATAAATACAACAGCGTTTCCATCGTATAAAACGAATAATTGCAACCACTGTGAAAGTTATGGTCATTTCTACATTCCGAGCAACCTAGGATTCACTCTAGGGCGTTGCTCCACCAGATAGAATAGTTAGGTCCTTAGAAGTCAACGCCCGAAGCATAAAATGCAATAAAAATACAACAGTGTTTCCATAATATAACAGGAATAATTGCAACCAGTTTGAAAGTGATGGCCAATTCTGCGTCCCGGGCAACCTAGGCTTCACTCTAAGGCGTTGCTCCACCAGATCGAATAGTTAGTGCCTTAGAAGACAACTCCAGAAGCATAAAATACAATATAAATACAACAGTTTTTCCATCGTATAAAACGAATAATTGCAACCAGTTTGAAAGTGATGGCCAATTCTACCTTCCGGGCAGCCTAGGCTTCACTCTACGGCGTTGCTCCACTAGATCAAACAGCTAGGGCCTTAGAAGTCAACGCCAGAAGCATAAAATACAATATGAATACAACAGTTTTTCCATCGTATAAAACGAATAATTGCAACCAGTATGAAACTAATGGTCATTTCTACTTTCCGAGCAACCTAGGCTTCACCCTAGGGCGTTGCTCCACCAGATCGAATAGTTAGTGCCGTAGAAGTCAACGCCAGAATCATAAAATACAATATAAATACAACAGTTTTTCCATCGTATGAAACAAATAATTGCAACCAGTATGAAACTTATGGTCATTTCTACTTTCCGAGCAACCTAGGCTTCACGCTAGGGCGTTGCTCCAACGGATTGAATAGTTAGGGCCTTAGAAGTCAACGCCCGAACCATAAAATGCAAAAAAAATACAACAGTGTTTCCATCATATAACAGGAATAATTGCAACCAGTTTGAAAGTGATGGCCAATTCTACGTTCCGAGCACCCTAGGCGTCACTCTAGGGCATTGCTCCACCACATCTAATAGCTACGGCCTTAGAAGTCAACGCCAGAGGCATAAAGTACAATATAAATACAACAGCGTTTCCATCGTATAAAACGAATAATTGCAACCAGTGTGAAAGTTATGGTCATTTCTACATTCCGAGCAACCTAGGATTCACTCTAGGGCGTTGCTCCACCAGATCGAATAGTTAGGTCCTTAGAAGTAAAAGCCAGAAGCATAAAATACGATATAAATACAACAGCTTTTCCATCGTATAAAAGGAATAATTGCAACCAGTGTGAAAGTAATGGTCATTTCTACTTTCCGAGCACCGTAGGCGACACTCTAGGGCGTTGCTCCACCACATCTAATAGCTACGGCCTTAGAAGTCAACGCCAGAGGCAAAAAGTACAATATAAATACAACAGCGTTTCCGTCGTATAAAACGAATAATTGCAACCAGTGTGAAAGTTATGGTCATTTCTACATTCCGAGCAACCTAAGATTCACTCTAGGGCGTTGCTCCACCAGATCGAATAGTTAGGTCCTTAGAAGTAAACGCCAGAACCATAAAATACGATATAAATACAACAGCGTTTCCATCGTATAAAACGAATAATTGCAACAAGTGTGAAAGTTATGGTCATTTCTACATTCCGAGCAACCTAGGATTCACTCTAGGGCGTTGCTCCACCAGATCGAATAGTTAGGTCCTTAGAAGTAAACGCCAGAAGCATAAAATACGATATAAATACAACAGCGTTTCCATCGTATAAAACGAATAATTGCAACCAGAATGAAACTTATGGTCATTTCTACTTTCCGAGCAACCTAGGCTTCACCCTAGGGCGTTACTCCAACAGATTGAATAGTTAGGGCCTTAGAAGTCAACGCCCGAACCATAAAATGCAAAAAAAATGCAACAGTGCTTCCATCATATAACAGGAATAATTGCAACCAGTTTGAAAGTGATGGCCAATTCTACGTTCCGGGCAACCTAGGTTTCACTCCAGGGCGTTGCTCCACCAGATCGAATAGTTAGGACCTTAGAAGTAAACGCCAGAAGCATAAAATACGATATAAATACGACAGCTTTTCCATCGTATAAAACGAATAATTGCAACCAGTGAGAAAGTAATGGTCATTTCTACGTTCCGAGCACCCTAGGCGTCACTCTAGGGCTTTGCTCCACCACATCTAATAGCTACGGCCTTAGAAGTCAACGCCAGAGGCATAAAGTACAATATAAATACAACAGCGTTTCCATCGTATAAAACGAATAATTGCAACCAGTGTGAAAGTTATGGTCATTTCTACATTCCGAGCAACCTAGGATTCACTCTAGGGCGTTGCTCCACCAGATAGAATAGTTAGGTCCTTAGAAGTCAACGCCCGAAGCATAAAATGCAATAAAAATACAACAGTGTTTCCATAATATAACAGGAATAATTGCAACCAGTTTGAAAGTGATGGCCAATTCTGCGTCCCGGGCAACCTAGGCTTCACTCTAAGGCGTTGCTCCACCAGATCGAATAGTTAGTGCCTTAGAAGACAACTCCAGAAGCATAAAATACAATATAAATACAACAGTTTTTCCATCGTATAAAACGAATAATTGCAACCAGTTAGAAAGTGATGGCCAATTCTACCTTCCGGGCAGCCTAGGCTTCACTCTACGGCGTTGCTCCACTAGATCAAACAGCTAGGGCCTTAGAAGTCAACGCCAGTAGCATAAAATACAATATGAATACAACAGTTTTTCCATCGTATAAAACGAATAATTGCAACCAGTATGAAACTAATGGTCATTTCTACTTTCCGAGCAACCTAGGCTTCACCCTAGGGCGTTGCTCCACCAGATCGAATAGTTAGTGCCGTAGAAGTCAACGCCAGAATCATAAAATACAATATAAATACAACAGTTTTTCCATCGTATGAAACAAATAATTGCAACCAGTATGAAACTTATGGTCATTTCTACTTTCCGAGCAACCTAGGCTTCACGCTAGGGCGTTGCTCCAACGGATTGAATAGTTAGGGCCTTAGAAGTCAACGCCCGAACCATAAAATGCAAAAAAAATACAACAGTGTTTCCATCATATAACAGGAATAATTGCAACCAGTTTGAAAGTGATGGCCAATTGTACGTTCCGGGCAACCTAGGTTTCACTCCAGGGCGTTGCTCCACCAGACCGAATAGTTACGGACCAAGAAGTCAACGCCAGAAGCATAAAATACGATATAAATGCAACAGCTTTTCCATCGTATAAGACGAATAATTGCAACCAGTGTGAAAGTAATGGTCATTTCTACGTTCCGAGCACCCTAGGCGTCACTCTAGGGCGTTGCTCCACCACATCTAAGAGCTATGGCCGTAGAAGTCAACGCCAGAGACATAAAGTACAATATAAATACAACAGCGTTTCCATCGTATAAAACGAATAATTGCAACCAGTGTGAAAGTTATGGTCATTTCTACATTCCGAGCAACCTAGGATTCACTCTAGGCCGTTGCTCCACCAGATCGAATAGTTAGGTCCTTAGAAGTAAACGCCAGAAGCATAAAATACGATATAAATACAACAGCGTTTCCATCGTATAAAACGAATAATTGCAACCAGTGTGAAAGTTATGGTCATTTCTACATTCCGAGCAACCCAGGATTCACTCTAGGGCGTTGCTCCACCAGATCGAATAGTTAGGTCCTTAGAAGTAAACGCCAGAAGCATAAAATACGATATAAATACAACAGCTTTTCCATCGTATAAAAGGAATAATTGCAACCAGTGTGAAAGTAATGGTCATTTCTACTTTCCGAGCACCGTAGGCGTCACTCTAGGGCGTTGCTCCACCACATCTAATAGCTACGGCCTTAGAAGTCAACGCCAGAGGCAAAAAGTACAATATAAATACAACAGCGTTTCCGTCGTATAAAACGAATAATTGCGACCAGTGTGAAAGTTATGGTCATTTCTACATTCCGAGCAACCTAAGATTCACTCTAGGGCGTTGCTCCACCAGATCGAATAGTTAGGTCCTTAGAAGTAAACGCCAGAAGCATAAAATACGATATAAATACAACAGCGTTTCCATCGTATAAAACGAATAATTGCAACAAGTGTGAAAGTTATGGTCATTTCTACATTCCGAGCAACCTAGGATTCACTCTAGGGCGTTGCTCCACCAGATCGAATAGTTAGGTCCTTAGAAGTAAACGCCAGAAGCATAAAATACGATATAAATACAACAGCGTTTCCATCGTATAAAACGAATAATTGCAACCAGAATGAAACTTATGGTCATTTCTACTTTCCGAGCAACCTAGGCTTCACCCTAGGGCGTTGCTCCAACAGATTCAATAGTTAGGGCCTTAGAAGTCAACGCCCGAACCATAAAATGCAAAAAAAATGCAACAGTGCTTCCATCATATAACAGGAATAATTGCAACCAGTTTGAAAGTGATGGCCAATTCTACGTTCCGGGCAACCTATGCTTCACTCTATTGCGTTGCTCCACCAGATCGAATAGTTAGTGCCTCAGAAGTCAACGCCAGAAGCATAACATACAATATAAATACAACAGTTTTTCCATCGTATAAAACGAATAATTGCAACCAGTATGAACCTTATGGACATTTCTACTTTCAGAGCAACCTAGGCTTCAGCCTAGGGCGTTGCTCCAACAGATTGAATAGTTAGGGCCTTAGAAGTCAACGCCCGAACCATAAAATGCAAAAAAAATACAACAGTGTATCCATCGTATAACAGGAATAATTGCAACCAGTTTGAAAGTGATGGCCAATTCTACGTTCCGGGCAACCTAGGCTTCAGCCTAGGGCGTTGCTCCACCAGACCGAATAGTTAGTGCCTTAGAAGTCAACGCCAGAAGCATAAAATACAATATAAATACAACAGTTTTTCCATCGTATAAAACGAATAATTGCAACCAGTTTGAAAGTGATGGCCAATTCTACGTTCCGGGCAACCTAGGCTTCACTCTAGGGCGTTGCTCCACCAGACCGAATAGTTAGTGCCTTAGAAGTCAACGCCAGAAGCATAAAATACAATATAAATACAACAGTTTTTCCATCGTATAAAACGAATAATTGCAACCAGTATGAAACTGATGGTCATTTCTACTTTCCGAGCAACCTAGGCTTCACCCTAGGGCGTTGCTCCAACAGATTGAATAGTTAGGGCCTTTGGAGTAAACGCCAGAAGCATAAAATGCGATATAAATACAACAGCTTTTCCATCGTATAAAAGGAATAATTGCAAACGGTGTGAAGGTAATGGTCATTTCTACGTTCCGGGCAAGCTAGGCTTCACCCTAGGCTGTTGTTCCACCAGATCGAATAGTTAGGGCCTAAGAAGTGAACGCCAGAAGCATAAAATGCAATAAAAATACAACAGTTTTTCCATCGTATAACAAGATTAATTGCAACCAGTTTGAAAGTGATGGCCAATTCTACGTTCCGGGCAACCTAGGCTTCACTCTAGGGCGTTGCTCCACCAGATCGAATAGTTAGTGCCTTAGAAATCAACGCCAGAAGCATAAAATACGATATAAATACAATAGCTGTTCCACCGTATAAAACGAATAATTGCAACCAGTATGAAACTTATGGTCATTTCTACTTTCCGAGCAAGCTAGGCTTCACCCTAGGGTGTTGCTCCAACAGATTGAATAGTTAGGGCCTTAGAAGTCAACGAGCGAACCATAAAATGCAATTAAAATACAACAGTGTTTCCATCGAATAACAGGAATAATTGCAACCAGTTTGAAAGTGATGGCCAATTCTACGTTCCGGGCAACCTAGGCTTCACTCTAGGGCGTTGCTCCACCAGATCGGATAGTTAGTGCCTTAGAAGTCAACGCCAGAAGCATAAAATACAATATAAATACAACAGTTTTTCCATCGTATAAAGCGAATAATTGCAACCAGTATGAAACTTATGGTCATTTCTACTTTCCGAGCAACCTAGGCTTCACCCTAGGGCGTTGCTCCAACAGATTGAATAGTTAGGGCCTTAGAAGTCAACGCCCGAACCATAAAATGCAAAAAAAATACAACAGTGTTTCCATCATATAACAGGAATAATTGCAACCAGTTTGAAAGTGATGGCCAATTCTACGTTCCGTGCAACCTAGGTTTCACTCCAGGGCGTTGCTCCACCAGACCGAATAGTTACGGCCTAAGAAGTCAACGCCAGAAGCATAAAATACGATATAAATACAACAGCGTTTCCATCGTATAAAACGAATAATTGCTACCAGTGTGAAAGTTATGGTCATTTCCACATTCCGAGGAACCTAGGCTTCACTCTACGGCGTTGCTCCACTAGATCAAACAGCTAGGGCCTTAGAAGTCAACGCCAGAAGCATAAAATACAATATAAATACAACAGTTTTTCCATCGTATAAAACGAATAATTGCAACCAGTATGAAACTTATGGTCATTTCTACTTTCCGAGCAACCTAGGCTTCACCCTAGGGCGTTGCTCCAACAGATTGAGTAGTTAGGGTCTTAGAAGTCAACGCCCGAACCATAAAATGCAAAAAAAATACAACAGTGTTTCCATCATATAACAGGAATAATTGCAACCAGTTTGAAAGTGATGGCCAATTCTACGTTCCGGGCAACCTAGGTTTCACTCCAGGGCGTTGCTCCACCAGACCGTATAGTTACGGCCTAAGAAGTCAACGCCAGAAGCATAAAATACGATATAAATACAACAGCTTTTCCATCGTATAAAACGAATAATTGCAACCAGTGTGAAAGTAATGGACATTTCTACGTTCCAAGCACCCTAGGCGCCACTCTAGGGCGTTGCTCCACCACATCTAATAGCTACGGCCTTACAAGTCAGCGCCAGAGGCATAAAATACAATATAAATACAACAACGTTTCCATCGTATAAAACGAATAATTGCAACCAGTGTGAAAGTTATGGTCATTTCCACATTCCGAGGAACCTAGGCTTCACTCTAGGGCGTTGCTCCACCAGATCGAATAGTTAGGTCCTTAGAAGTAGACGCCAGAAGCATAAAATACGATATAAATACAACAGCTTTTCCATCGTATAAAAGGATTAATTGCAACCAGTTTGAACGTGATGGTCATTTCTCCTTTCCGGGCAACCTAGGCTTCACTTTAGGGCGTTGCTCCACTAGATCGAACAGCTAGGGCCTTAGAAGTCAACGCCAGAAGCATAAAATACAATATAAATACAACAGTTTTTCCATCGTATCAAACGAATAATTGCAACCAGTTTGACAGTGATGGCCAATTCTACCTTCCGGGCAACCTAGGCTTCGCTCTAGGGCGTTGCTCCACCAGATCGAATAGTTAGTGGCTTAGAAGTCAACGCCAGAAGCATAAAATACAATATAAATACAACAGTTTTTCCATCGTATATAACGAATAATTGCAACCAGTAAGAAACTTATGGTCATTTCTACTTTCCGCGCAACCTAGGCTTCACCCTAGGGCGTTGCTCCAACAGATTGAATAGTTAAGGCCTTAGAACTCAACGCCCGAACCATAAAATGCAGAAAAATACAACAGTGTTTCCATCATATATCAGGAATAATTGCAACCAGTTTGGAAGTGATGGCCAATTCTACGTTCCGGGCAACCTAGGCTTCGCTCTAGGGCGTTGCTCCACCAGATCGAATAGATAGTGCCTTAGAAGTCAACGCCAGAAGCATAAAATACAATATAAATACAACAGTTTTTCCATCGTATAAAACGAATAATTGCAACCAGTATGAAACTTATGGTCATTTCTACTTTCCGAGCAACCTAGGCTTCACCCTACGGCGTTGCTCCAACAGATTGAATAGTTAGGGCCTTAGAAGTCAACGCCCGAACCATAAAATGCAAAAAAAATACAACAGTGTTTCCATCATATATCAGGAATAATTCCAACCAGTTTGAAAGTGATGGCCAATTCTACGTTCGGGGCAACCTAGGTTTCACTCCAGCGCGTTGCTCCACCCCACCGAATAGTTACGGCCTAAGAAGTCAACGCCAGAAGCATAAAATACGATATAAATACAACAGCATTTCCATCGTATAAAACGAATAATTGCAACCAGTATGAAACTTATGGTCATTTCTACTTTCCGAGCAAGCTAGGCTTGACCCTATGGCGTTGCTCCAACAGATTGAATAGTTAGGGCCTTAGAAGTCAACGCCCGAAGCATAAAATGCAATAAAAATACAACAGTGTATCTATCATATAACAGGAATAATTGCAACCAGTTTGAAAGTGATGGCCAATTCTACGTTCCAGGCAACCTAGGCTTCACTCTAGGGCGTTGCTCCACCAGATCGAATAGTTAGTGCCTTAGAAGTCAACGCCAGAAGCATAAAATACAATATAAATACAACAGTTTTTCCATCGTATAAAACGAATAATTGCAACCAGTATGAAAGTAATGGTCATTTCTACGTTCCAAGCACCCTAGGCGTCACTCTACGGCGTTGCTCCACCACATCTAATAGCTACGGCCTTAGAAGTCAACGCCAGAGGCATAAAATACAATATAAATACAACAGCGTTTCCATCGTATAAAACGAATAATTGCAACCAGTGTGAAAGTTAGGGTCATTTCCACATTCCGAGGAACCTAGGCTTCACTCTAGGGCGTTGCTCCACCAGACCGAATAGTTAGGTCCTTAGAAGTAAACGTCAGAAGCATAAAATACGATATAAATACAACAGCTCTTCCATCGTATATAAGGATTAATTGCAACCAGTTTGAACGTGATGGCCAATTCTACGTTCCGGGCAACCTAGGCTTAACTCTAAGGCGTTGCTCCACCAGATCGAATAGTTAGTGCCTTAGAAGTCAACGCCAGAAGCATAAAATACAATATAAATACAACAGTTTTTCCATCGTATAAAACGAATAATTGCAACCAGTATGAAACTGATGGTCATTTCTACTTTCCGAGCAACCTAGGCTTCACCCTAGGGCGTTGCTCCAACAGATTGAATAGTTAGGGCCTTTGGAGTAAACGCCAGAAGCATAAAATGCGATATAAATACAACAGCTTTTCCATCGTATAAAAGGAATAATTGCAAACAGTGTGAAGGTAATGGTCATTTCTACGTTCCGGGCAAGCTAGGCTTCACCCTAGGCTGTTGTTCCACCAGATCGAATAGTTAGGGCCTAAGAAGTGAACGCCAGAAGCATAAAATGCAATAAAAATACAACAGTTTTTCCATCGTATAACAAGATTAATTGCAACCAGTTTGAAAGTGATGGCCAATTCTACGTTCCGGGCAACCTAGGCTTCACTCTAGGGCGTTGCTCCACCAGATCGAATAGTTAGTGCCTTAGAAATCAACGCCAGAAGCATAAAATACGATATAAATACAATAGCTGTTCCACCGTATAAAACGAATAATTGCAACCAGTATGAAACTTATGGTCATTTCTACTTTCCGAGCAAGCTAGGCTTCACCCTAGGGTGTTGCTCCAACAGATTGAATAGTTAGGGCCTTAGAAGTCAACGAGCGAACCATAAAATGCAATTAAAATACAACAGTGTTTCCATCGAATAACAGGAATAATTGCAACCAGTTTGAAAGTGATGGCCAATTCTACGTTCCGGGCAACCTAGGCTTCACTCTAGGGCGTTGCTCCACCAGATCGGATAGTTAGTGCCTTAGAAGTCAACGCCAGAAGCATAAAATACAATATAAATACAACAGTTTTACCATCGTATAAAACGAATAATTGCAACCAGTATGAAACTTATGGTCATTTCTACTTTCCGAGCAACCTAGGCTTCACCCTAGGGCGTTGCTCCAACAGATTGAATAGTTAGGGCCTTAGAAGTCAACGCCCGAACCATAAAATGCAAAAAAAATACAACAGTGTTTCCATCATATAACAGGAATAATTGCAACCAGTTTGAAAGTGATGGCCAATTCTACGTTCCGTGCAACCTAGGTTTCACTCCAGGGCGTTGCTCCACCAGACCGAATAGTTACGGCCTAAGAAGTCAACGCCAGAAGCATAAAATACGATATAAATACAACAGCGTTTCCATCGTATAAAACGAATAATTGCTACCAGTGTGAAAGTTATGGTCATTTCCACATTCCGAGGAACCTAGGCTTCACTCTACGGCGTTGCTCCACTAGATCAAACAGCTAGGGCCTTAGAAGTCAACGCCAGAAGCATAAAATACAATATAAATACAACAGTTTTTCCATCGTATAAAACGAATAATTGCAACCAGTATGAAACTTATGGTCATTTCTACTTTCCGAGCAACCTAGGCTTCACCCTAGGGCGTTGCTCCAACAGATTGAGTAGTTAGGGTCTTAGAAGTCAACGCCCGAACCATAAAATGCAAAAAAAATACAACAGTGTTTCCATCATATAACAGGAATAATTGCAACCAGTTTGAAAGTGATGGCCAATTCTACGTTCCGGGCAACCTAGGTTTCACTCCAGGGCGTTGCTCCACCAGACCGTATAGTTACGGCCTAAGAAGTCAACGCCAGAAGCATAAAATACGATATAAATACAACAGCTTTTCCATCGTATAAAACGAATAATTGCAACCAGTGTGAAAGTAATGGACATTTCTACGTTCCAAGCACCCTAGGCGCCACTCTAGGGCGTTGCTCCACCACATCTAATAGCTACGGCCTTACAAGTCAGCGCCAGAGGCATAAAATACAATATAAATACAACAACGTTTCCATCGTATAAAACGAATAATTGCAACCAGTGTGAAAGTTATGGTCATTTCCACATTCCGAGGAACCTAGGCTTCACTCTAGGGCGTTGCTCCACCAGATCGAATAGTTAGGTCCTTAGAAGTAAACGCCAGAAGCATAAAATACGATATAAATACAACAGCTTTTCCATCGTATAAAAGGATTAATTGCAACCAGTTTGAACGTGATGGTCATTTCTCCTTTCCGGGCAACCTAGGCTTCACTTTAGGGCGTTGCTCCACTAGATCGAACAGCTAGGGCCTTAGAAGTCAACGCCAGAAGCATAAAATACAATATAAATACAACAGTTTTTCCATCGTATCAAACGAATAATTGCAACCAGTTTGACAGTGATGGCCAATTCTACCTTCCGGGCAACCTAGGCTTCGCTCTAGGGCGTTGCTCCACCAGATCGAATAGTTAGTGCCTTAGAAGTCAACGCCAGAAGCATAAAATACAATATAAATACAACAGTTTTTCCATCGTATATAACGAATAATTGCAACCAGTAAGAAACTTATGGTCATTTCTACTTTCCGCGCAACCTAGGCTTCACCCTAGGGCGTTGCTCCAACAGATTGAATAGTTAAGGCCTTAGAACTCAACGCCCGAACCATAAAATGCAAAAAAATACAACAGTGTTTCCATCATATATCAGGAATAATTGCAACCAGTTTGGAAGTGATGGCCAATTCTACGTTCCGGGCAACCTAGGCTTCGCTCTAGGGCGTTGCTCCACCAGATCGAATAGATAGTGCCTTAGAAGTCAACGCCAGAAGCATAAAATACAATATAAATACAACAGTTTTTCCATCGTATAAAACGAATAATTGCAACCAGTATGAAACTTATGGTCATTTCTACTTTCCGAGCAACCTAGGCTTCACCCTACGGCGTTGCTCCAACAGATTGAATAGTTAGGGCCTTAGAAGTCAACGCCCGAACCATAAAATGCAAAAAAAATACAACAGTGTTTCCATCATATATAAGGAATAATTGCAACCAGTTTGAAAGTGATGGCCAATTCTACGTTCGGGGCAACCTAGGTTTCACTCCAGCGCGTTGCTCCACCCCACCGAATAGTTACGGCCTAAGAAGTCAACGCCAGAAGCATAAAATACGATATAAATACAACAGCATTTCCATCGTATAAAACGAATAATTGCAACCAGTATGAAACTTATGGTCATTTCTACTTTCCGAGCAAGCTAGGCTTGACCCTATGGCGTTGCTCCAACAGATTGAATAGTTAGGGCCTTAGAAGTCAACGCCCGAAGCATAAAATGCAATAAAAATACAACAGTGTATCTATCATATAACAGGAATAATTGCAACCAGTTTGAAAGTGATGGCCAATTCTACGTTCCAGGCAACCTAGGCTTCACTCTAGGGCGTTGCTCCACCAGATCGAATAGTTAGTGCCTTAGAAGTCAACGCCAGAAGCATAAAATACAATATAAATACAACAGTTTTTCCATCGTATAAAACGAATAATTGCAACCAGTATGAAAGTAATGGTCATTTCTACGTTCCAAGCACCCTAGGCGTCACTCTACGGCGTTGCTCCACCACATCTAATAGCTACGGCCTTAGAAGTCAACGCCAGAGGCATAAAATACAATATAAATACAACAGCGTTTCCATCGTATAAAACGAATAATTGCAACCAGTGTGAAAGTTAGGGTCATTTCCACATTCCGAGGAACCTAGGCTTCACTCTAGGGCGTTGCTCCACCAGACCGAATAGTTAGGTCCTTAGAAGTAAACGTCAGAAGCATAAAATACGATATAAATACAACAGCTCTTCCATCGTATATAAGGATTAATTGCAACCAGTTTGAACGTGATGGCCAATTCTACGTTCCGGGCAACCTAGGCTTCACTCTAGGGCGTTGCTCCACCAGATCGAATAGTTAGTGCCTTATAAATCAATGCCAGAAGCATAAAATACGATATAAATACAATAGCTGTTCACCGTATAAAACGAATAATTGCAACCAGTAAGAAACTTATGGTCATTTCTACTTTCCGAACAACCTAGGGTTCACCCTAGGGCGTTGCTCCAGCAGATTGAATAGTTAGGGCCTTAGAAGTAAACGCCAGAAGCATAAAATGCGATATAAATACAACAGTTTTTCCATCGTATAAAACGAATAATTGCAACCTGTATGAAACTGATGGTCATTTCTACTTTCCGAGCAACCTAGGCTTCACCCTAGGGCGTTGCTCCAACAGATTGAATAGTTAGGGCCTTAGAAGTCAACGCCCGAACCATAAAATGCAAAAAAAATACAACAGTTTTTCCATCGTATAAAACGAATAATTGCAACCAGTTTGACAGTGATGGCCAATTCTACCTTCCGGGCAACCTAGGCTTCACTCTAGGGCGTTGCTCCACCAGATCGAATAGTTAGTGCCTTAGAAGTCAACGCCAGAAGCATAAAATACAATATAAATACAACAGTTTTTCCATCGTATAAAACGAATAATTGCAACCAGTATGAAACTTATGGTCATTTCTACTTTCCGAACAACCTAGGCTTCACCCTAGGGCGTTGCTCCAACAGATTGAATAGTTAGGGCCTTAGAAGTCAACGCCCGAACCATAAAATGCAAAAAAAATACAACAGTGTTTCCATCATATAACAGGAATAATTGCAACCAGTTTGAAAGTGATGGCCAATTCTACGTTCCGGGAAACTTAGGTTTCACTCCAGGGCATTGCTCCACCAGACCGAATAGTTAGTGCCTTAGAAGTCAACGCCAGAAGCATAAAATACGATATAAATACAACAGCTTTTCCATCGTATAAAACGAATAATTGCAACCAGTGTAAAAGTTATGGTCATTTCTACATTCCAAGCAACCTAGGATCCACTCTAGGGCGTTGCTCCACCAGATCGAATAGTTAGGTCCTTAGAAGCAAACGCCAGAAGCATAAAATACGATATAAATACAACAGCGTTTGCATCGTATAAAGCGAATAATTGTAACCAGTTTGAAAGTGATGGCCAATTCTACGTTCCGGGTAACCTAGGCTTCACTCTAAGGCGTTGCTCCACTAGATCGAACAGCTAGGGCCTTAGAAGTCAACGCCAGAAGCATAAAATGCAATATAAATACAACAGTTTTTCCATCGTATAAAACGAATAATTGCAACCAGTATGATACTTATGGTCATTTCTACTTTCCGAGCAACCTAGGCTTCACCCTAGGGCGTTGCTCCAACAGATTGAATAGTTAGGGCCTTAGAAGTCAACGCCCGAACCATAAAATGCAAAAAAAATACAACAGTGTTTCCATCATATATCAGGAATAATTGCAACCAGTTTGAAAGTGATGGCCAATTCTACGTTCCGGGCAACCAAGGTTTCACTCCAGCGCGTTGCTCCACCAGACCGAATCGTTAGGTCCTAAGAAGTCAACGCCAGAAGCATAAGATACGATATAAATACAACAGCATTTCCATCGTATAGAACGAATAATTGCAACCAGTATTATAGTAATGGTCATTTCTACATTCCGGGCAAGCTAGGCTTCACCCTAGGCTGTTGTTCCATCAGATCGAATAGTTAGGGCCTAAGAACTGAACGCCAGAAGCATAAAATGCAATAAAAATACAACAGTTCTTCCATCGTATAACAAGATTAATTGCAACCAGTTTGAGAGTGATGGCCAATTCTACGTTCCGGGCAACCTAGGCTTCACTCTAGGGCGTTGCTCCACCAGATCGAATAGTTAGTGCCTTAGAAGTCAACGGCAGAAGCATAAAATACAATATAAATACAACAGTTTTTCCATCGTATAAAACGAATAATTGCAACCAGTATGAAACTGATGGTCATTTCTACTTTCCGAGCAACCTAGGCTTCACTCTAGGGCGTTGCTCCACCAGATCGAATAGTTAGTGCCTTAGAAGTCAACGCCAGAAGCATAAAATACAATATAAATACAACAGTTTTTCCATCGTATAAAACGAATAATTGCAACCAGTAAGAAACTTATGGTCATTTCTACTTTCCGAGCAACCTAGGCTTCACCCTAGGGCGTTGCTCCAACAGATTGAATAGTTAGGGCCTTAGAAGTAAACGCCAGAAGCATAAAATGCGATATAAATACAACAGCTCTTCCATCGTATAAACGGAATAATTGCAAACAGTGTGAAAGTAATGGTGATTTCTACGTTCCGGGCAAGCTAGGCTTCACCCTAGGCTGTTGTTCCACCAGATCGAATAGTTAGGGCCTAAGAAGTGAATGCCAGAAGCATAAAATGCAATAAAAATACAACAGTTTTTCCATCGTATAACAAGATTAATTGCAACCAGTTTGAAAGTGATGGCCAATTCTACGTTCCGGGCAACCTAGGCTTCACTCTAGGGCGTTGCTCCACTAGATCGAACAGCTAGGGCCTTAGAAGTCAACGCCAGAAGCATAAAATACAATATAAATACAACAGTTTTTCCATCGTATAAAAGGATTAATTGCAACCAGTTTGAACGCGATGGCCATTTCTCCTTTCCGGGCAACGTAGGCTTCACTCTAGGGCGTTGCTCCACTAGATCGAACAGCTAGGGCCTTAGAAGTCAACGCCAGAAGCATAAAATACAATATAAATACAACAGTTTTTCCATCGTATAAAACGAATAATTGCAACCAGTATGAAACTTATGGTCATTTCTACTTTCCGAGCAACCTAGGCTTCACCCTACGGCGTTGCTCCAACAGATTGAATAGTTAGGGCCTTAGAAGTCAACGCCCGAACCATAAAATGCAAAAAAAATACAACAGTGTTTCCATCATATATCAGGAATAATTGCAACCAGTTTGAAAGTGATGGCCAATTCTACGTTCGGGGCAACCTAGGTTTCACTCCAGCGCGTTGCTCCACCCCACCGAATAGTTACGGCCTAAGAAGTCAACGCCAGAAGCATAAAATACGATATAAATACAACAGCATTTCCATCGTATAAAACGAATAATTGCAACCAGTATGAAACTTATGGTCATTTCTACTTTCCGAGCAAGCTAGGCTTGACCCTATGGCGTTGCTCCAACAGATTGAATAGTTAGGGCCTTAGAAGTCAACGCCCGAAGCATAAAATGCAATAAAAATACAACAGTGTATCTATCATATAACAGGAATAATTGCAACCAGTTTGAAAGTGATGGCCAATTCTACGTTCCAGGCAACCTAGGCCTCACTCTAGGGCGTTGCTCCACCAGATCGAATAGTTAGTGCCTTAGAAGTCAACGCCAGAAGCATAAAATACAATATAAATACAACAGTTTTTCCATCGTATAAAACGAATAATTGCAACCAGTATGAAAGTAATGGTCATTTCTACGTTCCAAGCACCCTAGGCGTCACTCTACGGCGTTGCTCCACCACATCTAATAGCTACGGCCTTAGAAGTCAACGCCAGAGGCATAAAATACAATATAAATACAACAGCGTTTCCATCGTATAAAACGAATAATTGCAACCAGTGTGAAAGTTAGGGTCATTTCCACATTCCGAGGAACCTAGGCTTCACTCTAGGGCGTTGCTCCACCAGACCGAATAGTTAGGTCCTTAGAAGTAAACGTCAGAAGCATAAAATACGATATAAATACAACAGCTCTTCCATCGTATATAAGGATTAATTGCAACCAGTTTGAACGTGATGGCCAATTCTACGTTCCGGGCAACCTAGGCTTAACTCTAAGGCGTTGCTCCACCAGATCGAATAGTTAGTGCCTTAGAAGTCAACGCCAGAAGCATAAAATACAATATAAATACAACAGTTTTTCCATCGTATAAAACGAATAATTGCAACCAGTATGAAACTGATGGTCATTTCTACTTTCCGAGCAACCTAGGCTTCACCCTAGGGCGTTGCTCCAACAGATTGAATAGTTAGGGCCTTTGGAGTAAACGCCAGAAGCATAAAATGCGATATAAATACAACAGCTTTTCCATCGTATAAAAGGAATAATTGCAAACAGTGTGAAGGTAATGGTCATTTCTACGTTCCGGGCAAGCTAGGCTTCACCCTAGGCTGTTGTTCCACCAGATCGAATAGTTAGGGCCTAAGAAGTGAACGCCAGAAGCATAAAATGCAATAAAAATACAACAGTTTTTCCATCGTATAACAAGATTAATTGCAACCAGTTTGAAAGTGATGGCCAATTCTACGTTCCGGGCAACCTAGGCTTCACTCTAGGGCGTTGCTCCACCAGATCGAATAGTTAGTGCCTTAGAAATCAACGCCAGAAGCATAAAATACGATATAAATACAATAGCTGTTCCACCGTATAAAACGAATAATTGCAACCAGTATGAAACTTATGGTCATTTCTACTTTCCGAGCAAGCTAGGCTTCACCCTAGGGTGTTGCTCCAACAGATTGAATAGTTAGGGCCTTAGAAGTCAACGAGCGAACCATAAAATGCAATTAAAATACAACAGTGTTTCCATCGAATAACAGGAATAATTGCAACCAGTTTGAAAGTGATGGCCAATTCTACGTTCCGGGCAACCTAGGCTTCACTCTAGGGCGTTGCTCCACCAGATCGGATAGTTAGTGCCTTAGAAGTCAACGCCAGAAGCATAAAATACAATATAAATACAACAGTTTTTCCATCGTATAAAACGAATAATTGCAACCAGTATGAAACTTATGGTCATTTCTACTTTCCGAGCAACCTAGGCTTCACCCTAGGGCGTTGCTCCAACAGATTGAATAGTTAGGGCCTTAGAAGTCAACGCCCGAACCATAAAATGCAAAAAAAATACAACAGTGTTTCCATCATATAACAGGAATAATTGCAACCAGTTTGAAAGTGATGGCCAATTCTACGTTCCGTGCAACCTAGGTTTCACTCCAGGGCGTTGCTCCACCAGACCGAATAGTTACGGCCTAAGAAGTCAACGCCAGAAGCATAAAATACGATATAAATACAACAGCGTTTCCATCGTATAAAACGAATAATTGCTACCAGTGTGAAAGTTATGGTCATTTCCACATTCCGAGGAACCTAGGCTTCACTCTACGGCGTTGCTCCACTAGATCAAACAGCTAGGGCCTTAGAAGTCAACGCCAGAAGCATAAAATACAATATAAATACAA
This sequence comes from Calliopsis andreniformis, assembly GCF_051401765.1. Lineage (NCBI taxonomy): Eukaryota > Metazoa > Arthropoda > Insecta > Hymenoptera > Andrenidae > Calliopsis > Calliopsis andreniformis. Next base: position 9,144,938 of record NW_027480424.1, read on the forward strand.
CAGTTTTTCCATCGTATAAAACGAATAATTGCAACCAGTATGAAACTTATGGTCATTTCTACTTTCCGAGCAACCTAGGCTTCACCCTAGGGCGTTGCTCCAACAGATTGAGTAGTTAGGGTCTTAGAAGTCAACGCCCGAACCATAAAATGCAAAAAAAATACAACAGTGTTTCCATCATATAACAGGAATAATTGCAACCAGTTTGAAAGTGATGGCCAATTCTACGTTCCGGGCAACCTAGGTTTCACTCCAGGGCGTTGCTCCACCAGACCGTATAGTTACGGCCTAAGAAGTCAACGCCAGAAGCATAAAATACGATATAAATACAACAGCTTTTCCATCGTATAAAACGAATAATTGCAACCAGTGTGAAAGTAATGGACATTTCTACGTTCCAAGCACCCTAGGCGCCACTCTAGGGCGTTGCTCCACCACATCTAATAGCTACGGCCTTACAAGTCAGCGCCAGAGGCATAAAATACAATATAAATACAACAACGTTTCCATCGTATAAAACGAATAATTGCAACCAGTGTGAAAGTTATGGTCATTTCCACATTCCGAGGAACCTAGGCTTCACTCTAGGGCGTTGCTCCACCAGATCGAATAGTTAGGTCCTTAGAAGTAAACGCCAGAAGCATAAAATACGATATAAATACAACAGCTTTTCCATCGTATAAAAGGATTAATTGCAACCAGTTTGAACGTGATGGTCATTTCTCCTTTCCGGGCAACCTAGGCTTCACTTTAGGGCGTTGCTCCACTAGATCGAACAGCTAGGGCCTTAGAAGTCAACGCCAGAAGCATAAAATACAATATAAATACAACAGTTTTTCCATCGTATCAAACGAATAATTGCAACCAGTTTGACAGTGATGGCCAATTCTACCTTCCGGGCAACCTAGGCTTCGCTCTAGGGCGTTGCTCCACCAGATCGAATAGTTAGTGCCTTAGAAGTCAACGCCAGAAGCATAAAATACAATATAAATACAACAGTTTTTCCATCGTATAAAACGAATAATTGCAACCTGTATGAAACTGATGGTCATTTCTACTTTCCGAGCAACCTAGGCTTCACCCTAGGGCGTTGCTCCAACAGATTGAATAGTTAGGGCCTTAGAAGTCAACGCCCGAACCATAAAATGCAAAAAAAATACAACAGTTTTTCCATCGTATAAAACGAATAATTGCAACCAGTTTGACAGTGATGGCCAATTCTACCTTCCGGGCAACCTAGGCTTCACTCTAGGGCGTTGCTCCACCAGATCGAATAGTTAGTGCCTTAGAAGTCAACGCCAGAAGCATAAAATACAATATAAATACAACAGTTTTTCCATCGTATAAAACGAATAATTGCAACCAGTTTGAAAGTGATGGCCAATTCTGCGTTCCGGGCAACCTAGGCTTCACTCTAAGGCGTTGCTCCACTAGATCGAACAGCTAGGGCGTTAGAAGTCAACACCAGAAGCATAAAATACGATATAAATACAACAGCGTTTCCATCGTATAAAACGAATAATTGCAACCAGTGTGAAAGTAATGGTCATTTCTACGTTCCGAGCACCCTAGGCGTCACTCTAGGGTGTTGCTCCACCACATGTAATAGCTACGGCCTTAGAAGTCAACGCCAGAGGCATAAAGTACAATATAAATACAACAACGTTTCCATCGTATAAAACGAATAATTGCAACCAGTGTGAAAGTTATGGTCATTTCTACATTCCGAGCAACCTAGGATCCACTCTAGCGCGTTGCTCCACCAGATCGAATAGTTAGGTCCTTAGAAGTAAACGCCAGAAGCATAAAATACGATATAAATACCACAGCGTTTGCATCGTATAAAACGAATAATTGTAACCAGTTTGAAAGTGATGGCCAATTCTACGTTCCGGGCAACCTAGGCTTCTCTCTAGGGCGTTGCTCCACTAGATCGAACAGCTAGGGCCTTAGAAGTCAACGCCAGAAGCATAAAATACAATATAAATACAACAGTTTTTCCATCGTATAAAACGAATAATTGCAACCAGTATGATACTTATGGTCATTTCTACTTTCCGAGCAACCTAGGCTTCACCCTAGGGCGGTGCTCCAACAGATTGAATAGTTAGGGCCTTAGAAGTCAACGCCCGAAGCATAAAATGCAATAAAAATACAACAGTGTTACCATGATATAACAGGAATAATTGCAACCAGTTTGAAAGTGATGGCCAATTCTACGTTCCGGGCAACTTAGGTTTCACTCCAGGGCATTGCTCCACCAGACCGAATAGTTAGTGCCTTAGAAGTCAACGCCAGAAGCATAAAATACGATATAAATACAACAGCTTTTCCATCGTATAAAACGAATAATTGCAACCAGTGTGAAAGTTATGGTCATTTCTACATTCCGAGCAACCTAGGATCCACCCTAGGGCGTTGCTCCACCAGATCGAATAGTTAGGTCCTTAGAAGCAAACGCCAGAAGCATAAAATACGATATAAATACAACAGCGTTTGCATCGTATAAAACGAATAATTGTAACCAGTTTGAAAGTGATGGCCAATTCTACGTTCAGGGCAACCTAGGCTTCACTCTAAGGTGTTGCTCCACTAGATCGAACAGCTAGGGCCTTAGAAGTCAACGCCAGAAGCATAAAATACAATATAAATACAACAGTTTTTCCATCGTATAAAACGAATAATTGCAACCAGTATGAAACTTATGGTCATTTCTACTTTCCGAGCAACATAGGCTTCACCCTAGGGCGTTGCTCCAACAGATTGAATAGTTAGGGCCTTAGAAGTCAACGCCCGAACCATAAAATGCAAAAAAAATACAACAGTGTTTCCATCATATATCAGGAGTAATTGCAACCAGTTTGAAAGTGATGGCCAATTCTACGTTCCGGGCAACCTAGGCTTCACTCTAGGGCGTTGCTCCACCAGATCGAATAGTTAGTGCCTTAGAAATCAACGCCAGAAGCATAAAATACGATATAAATACAATAGCTGTTCCACCGTATAAAACGAATAATTGCAACCAGTATGAAACTTATGGTCATTTCTACTTTCCGAGCAAGCTAGGCTTCACCCTAGGGTGTTGCTCCAACAGATTGAATAGTTAGGGCCTTAGAAGTCAACGAGCGAACCATAAAATGCAATTAAAATACAACAGTGTTTCCATCGAATAACAGGAATAATTGCAACCAGTTTGAAAGTGATGGCCAATTCTACGTTCCGGGCAACCTAGGCTTCACTCTAGGGCGTTGCTCCACCAGATCGGATAGTTAGTGCCTTAGAAGTCAACGCCAGAAGCATAAAATACAATATAAATACAACAGTTTTTCCATCGTATAAAACGAATAATTGCAACCAGTATGAAACTTATGGTCATTTCTACTTTCCGAGCAACCTAGGCTTCACCCTAGGGCGTTGCTCCAACAGATTGAATAGTTAGGGCCTTAGAAGTCAACGCCCGAACCATAAAATGCAAAAAAAATACAACAGTGTTTCCATCATATAACAGGAATAATTGCAACCAGTTTGAAAGTGATGGCCAATTCTACGTTCCGTGCAACCTAGGTTTCACTCCAGGGCGTTGCTCCACCAGACCGAATAGTTACGGCCTAAGAAGTCAACGCCAGAAGCATAAAATACGATATAAATACAACAGCGTTTCCATCGTATAAAACGAATAATTGCTACCAGTGTGAAAGTTATGGTCATTTCCACATTCCGAGGAACCTAGGCTTCACTCTACGGCGTTGCTCCACTAGATCAAACAGCTAGGGCCTTAGAAGTCAACGCCAGAAGCATAAAATACAATATAAATACAACAGTTTTTCCATCGTATAAAACGAATAATTGCAACCAGTATGAAACTTATGGTCATTTCTACTTTCCGAGCAACCTAGGCTTCACCCTAGGGCGTTGCTCCAACAGATTGAGTAGTTAGGGTCTTAGAAGTCAACGCCCGAACCATAAAATGCAAAAAAAATACAACAGTGTTTCCATCATATAACAGGAATAATTGCAACCAGTTTGAAAGTGATGGCCAATTCAAACGTTCCGGGCAACCTAGGTTTCACTCCAGGGCGTTGCTCCACCAGACCGTATAGTTACGGCCTAAGAAGTCAACGCCAGAAGCATAAAATACGATATAAATACAACAGCTTTTCCATCGTATAAAACGAATAATTGCAACCAGTGTGAAAGTAATGGACATTTCTACGTTCCAAGCACCCTAGGCGCCACTCTAGGGCGTTGCTCCACCACATCTAATAGCTACGGCCTTACAAGTCAGCGCCAGAGGCATAAAATACAATATAAATACAACAACGTTTCCATCGTATAAAACGAATAATTGCAACCAGTGTGAAAGTTATGGTCATTTCCACATTCCGAGGAACCTAGGCTTCACTCTAGGGCGTTGCTCCACCAGATCGAATAGTTAGGTCCTTAGAAGTAAACGCCAGAAGCATAAAATACGATATAAATACAACAGCTTTTCCATCGTATAAAAGGATTAATTGCAACCAGTTTGAACGTGATGGTCATTTCTCCTTTCCGGGCAACCTAGGCTTCACTTTAGGGCGTTGCTCCACTAGATCGAACAGCTAGGGCCTTAGAAGTCAACGCCAGAAGCATAAAATACAATATAAATACAACAGTTTTTCCATCGTATCAAACGAATAATTGCAACCAGTTTGACAGTGATGGCCAATTCTACCTTCCGGGCAACCTAGGCTTCGCTCTAGGGCGTTGCTCCACCAGATCGAATAGTTAGTGCCTTAGAAGTCAACGCCAGAAGCATAAAATACAATATAAATACAACAGTTTTTCCATCGTATAAAACGAATAATTGCAACCTGTATGAAACTGATGGTCATTTCTACTTTCCGAGCAACCTAGGCTTCACCCTAGGGCGTTGCTCCAACAGATTGAATAGTTAGGGCCTTAGAAGTCAACGCCCGAACCATAAAATGCAAAAAAAATACAACAGTTTTTCCATCGTATAAAACGAATAATTGCAACCAGTTTGACAGTGATGGCCAATTCTACCTTCCGGGCAACCTAGGCTTCACTCTAGGGCGTTGCTCCACCAGATCGAATAGTTAGTGCCTTAGAAGTCAACGCCAGAAGCATAAAATACAATATAAATACAACAGTTTTTCCATCGTATAAAACGAATAATTGCAACCAGTTTGAAAGTGATGGCCAATTCTGCGTTCCGGGCAACCTAGGCTTCACTCTAAGGCGTTGCTCCACTAGATCGAACAGCTAGGGCCTTAGAAGTCAACACCAGAAGCATAAAATACGATATAAATACAACAGCGTTTCCATCGTATAAAACGAATAATTGCAACCAGTGTGAAAGTAATGGTCATTTCTACGTTCCGAGCACCCTAGGCGTCACTCTAGGGTGTTGCTCCACCACATGTAATAGCTACGGCCTTAGAAGTCAACGCCAGAGGCATAAAGTACAATATAAATACAACAACGTTTCCATCGTATAAAACGAATAATTGCAACCAGTGTGAAAGTTATGGTCATTTCTACATTCCGAGCAACCTAGGATCCACTCTAGCGCGTTGCTCCACCAGATCGAATAGTTAGGTCCTTAGAAGTAAACGCCAGAAGCATAAAATACGATATAAATACCACAGCGTTTGCATCGTATAAAACGAATAATTGTAACCAGTTTGAAAGTGATGGCCAATTCTACGTTCCGGGCAACCTAGGCTTCTCTCTAGGGCGTTGCTCCACTAGATCGAACAGCTAGGGCCTTAGAAGTCAACGCCAGAAGCATAAAATACAATATAAATACAACAGTTTTTCCATCGTATAAAACGAATAATTGCAACCAGTATGATACTTATGGTCATTTCTACTTTCCGAGCAACCTAGGCTTCACCCTAGGGCGGTGCTCCAACAGATTGAATAGTTAGGGCCTTAGAAGTCAACGCCCGAAGCATAAAATGCAATAAAAATACAACAGTGTTACCATGATATAACAGGAATAATTGCAACCAGTTTGAAAGTGATGGCCAATTCTACGTTCCGGGCAACTTAGGTTTCACTCCAGGGCATTGCTCCACCAGACCGAATAGTTAGTGCCTTAGAAGTCAACGCCAGAAGCATAAAATACGATATAAATACAACAGCTTTTCCATCGTATAAAACGAATAATTGCAACCAGTGTGAAAGTTATGGTCATTTCTACATTCCGAGCAACCTAGGATCCACCCTAGGGCGTTGCTCCACCAGATCGAATAGTTAGGTCCTTAGAAGCAAACGCCAGAAGCATAAAATACGATATAAATACAACAGCGTTTGCATCGTATAAAACGAATAATTGTAACCAGTTTGAAAGTGATGGCCAATTCTACGTTCAGGGCAACCTAGGCTTCACTCTAAGGTGTTGCTCCACTAGATCGAACAGCTAGGGCCTTAGAAGTCAACGCCAGAAGCATAAAATACAATATAAATACAACAGTTTTTCCATCGTATAAAACGAATAATTGCAACCAGTATGAAACTTATGGTCATTTCTACTTTCCGAGCAGCATAGGCTTCACCCTAGGGCGTTGCTCCAACAGATTGAATAGTTAGGGCCTTAGAAGTCAACGCCCGAACCATAAAATGCAAAAAAAATACAACAGTGTTTCCATCATATATCAGGAGTAATTGCAACCAGTTTGAAAGTGATGACCAATTCTACGTTCCGGGCAACCAAGGTTTCACTCCAGCGCGTTGCTCCACCAGAGCGAATAGTTACGTCCTAAGAAGTAAACGCCAGAAGCATAAAATACGATATAAATACAACAGCTTTTCCATCGTATAAAAGGATTAATTGCAACCAGTTTGAACGTGATGGTCATTTCTCCTTTCCGGGCAACGTAGGCTTCACTCTAGGGCGTTGCTCCACTAGGTCGAACAGCTAGGGCCTTAGAAGTCAACGCCAGAAGCATAAAATACAATATAAATACAACAGTTTTTCCATCGTATAAAACGAATAATTGCAACCAGTATGTTACTTATGGTCATTTCTACTTTCCGAGCAACCTAGGCTTCACCCTACTGCGTTGCTCCAACAGATTGAATAGTTAGGGCCTTAGAAGTCAACGCCCGAAGCATAAAATGCAATAAAAATGCAACAGTGTTTCCATAATATAACAGGAATAATTGCAACCAGTTTGAAAGTGATGGCCAATTCTACGTTCCGGGCAACTTAGGTTTCACTCCAGGGCATTGCTCCACCAGACCGAATAGTTAGTGCCTTAGAAGTCAACGCCAGAAGCATAAAATACGATATAAATACAACAGCTTTTCCATCGTATAAAACGAATAATTGCAACCAGTGTGAAAGTTATGGTCATTTCTACATTCCGAGCAACCGAGGACCCACTCTAGGGCGTTGCTCCACCAGATCGAATAGTTAGGTCCTTATAAGCAAACGCCAGAAGCATAAAATACGATATAAATACAACAGCGTTTGCATCGTATAAAACGAATAATTGTAACCAGTTTGAAAGTGATGGCCAATTCTACGTTCCGGGCAAGCTAGGCTTCACTCTAAGGAGTTGCTCCACTAGATCGAACAGCTAGGGCCTTAGAACTCAACGCCAGAAGCATAAAATGCAATATAAATACAACAGTTTTTCCATCGTATAAAACGAATAATTGCAACCAGTATGATACTTATGGTCATTTCTACTTTCCGAGCAACCTAGGCTTCACCCTAGGGCGTTGCTCCAACAGATTGAATAGTTAGGGCCTTAGAAGTCAACGCCCGAACCATAAAATGCAAAAAAAACACAACAGTGTTTCCATCATATAACAGGAATATTTGCAACCAGTTTGGAAGTGATGGCCAATTCTACGTTCCGGGCAACCTAGGCTTCGCTCTAGAGCGTTGCTCCACCAGATCGAATAGATAGTGCCTTAGAAGTCAACGCCAGAAGCATAAAATACAATATAAATACAACAGTTTTTCCATCGTATAAAACGAATAATTGCAACCAGTATGAAACTTATGGTCATTTCTACTTTCCGAGCAACCTAGGCTTCACCCTGGGGCGTTGCTCCAACAGATTGAATAGTTAGGGCCTTAGAAGTCAACGCCCGAACCATAAAATGCAAAAAAAATACAAAAGTGTTTCCTTCATATATCAGGAATAATTGCAACCAGATTGAAAGTGATGGCCAATTCTACGTTCCGGGCAACCAAGGTTTCACTCCAGCGCGTTGCTCCACTAGACCGAATAGCTACGTCCTAAGAAGTCAACGCCAGAAGCATAAAATACGATATAAATACAACAGCATTTCCATCGTATAGAACGAATAATTGCAACCAGTATGATAGTAATGGTCATTTCTACATTCCGGGCAAGCTAGGCTTCTCCCTAGGCTGTTGTTCCATCAGATCGAATAGTTAGTGCCTTAGAAGTCAACGCCAGAGGCATAAAATACAATATAAATACAACAGTTCTTCCATCGTATAAAACGAATAATTGCAACCAGTATGATACTTATGGTCATTTCTACTTTCCGAGCAACCTAGGCTTCACCCTAGGGCGTTGCTCCAACAGATTGAGTAGTTAGGGCCTTAGAAGTCAACGCCCGAAGCATAAAATGCAATAAAAATGCAACAGTGTTTCCATAATATAACAGGAATAATTGCAACCAGTTTGAAAGTGATGGCCAATTCTACGTACCGGGCAACTTAGGTTTCACTCCAGGGCATTGCTCCACCAGACCGAATAGTTAGTGCCTTAGAAGTCAACGCCAGAAGCATAAAATACGATATAAATACAACAGCTTTTCCATCGTATAAAACGAATAATTGCAACCAGTGTGAAAGTTATGGTCATTTCTACATTCCGAGCAACCTAGGATCCACTCTAGGGCGTTGCTCCACCAGATCGAATAGTTAGGTCCTTAGAAGCAAACGCCAGAAGCATAAAATACGATATAAATACAACAGCGTTTGCATCGTATAAAACGAATAATTGTAACCAGTTTGAAAGTGATGGCCAATTCTACGTTCCGGGCAACCTAGGCTTCACTCTAAGGTGTTGCTCCACTAGATCGAACAGCTAGGGCCTTAGAAGTCAACGCCAGAATCATAAAATGCAATATAAATACAACAGTTTTTCCATCGTATAAAACGAATAATTGCAACCAGTATGATACTTATGGTCATTTCTACTTTCCGAGCAACCTAGGCTTCACCCTAGGGCGTTGCTCCAACAGATTGAATAGTTAGGGCCTTAGAAGTCAACGCCCGAACCATAAAATGCAAAAAAAACACAACAGTGTTTCCATCATATAACAGGAATAATTGCAACCAGTTTGGAAGTGATGGCCAATTATACGTTCCGGGCAACCTAGGTTTCACTCCAGGGCATTGCTCCACCAGGCCGAATAGTTAGTGCCTTAGAAGTCAACGCCAGAAGCATAAAATACGATATAAATACAACAGCTTTTCCATCGTATAAAACGAATAATTGCAACCAGTGTGAAAGTTATGGTCATTTCTACATTCCGAGCAACCTAGGATCCACTCTAGGGCGTTGCTCCACCAGATCGAATAGTTAGGTCCTTAGAAGCAAACGCCAGAAGCATAAAATACGATATAAATACAACAGCGTTTGCATCGTATAAAACGAATAATTGTAACCAGTTTGAAAGTGATGGCCAATTCTACGTTCCGGGCAACCTAGGCTTCGCTCTAGGGCGTTGCTCCACCAGATCGAATAGATAGTGCCTTAGAAGTCAACGCCAGAAGCATAAAATACAATATAAATACAACAGTTTTTCCATCGTATAAAACGAATAATTGCAACCAGTATGAAACTTATGGTCATTTCTACTTTCCGAGCAACCTATGCTTCACCCTAGGGCGTTGCTATAACAGATTGAATAGTTAGGGCCTTAGAAGTCAACGCCCGAACCATAAAATGCAAAAAAAATACAACAGTGTTTCCATCATATATCAGGAATAATTGCAACCAGTTTGAAAGTGATGCCCAATTCTACGTTCCGGGCAACCAAGGTTTCACTCCAGCGCGTTGCTCCACCAGACCGAATAGTTACGTCCTAAGAAGTCAACGCCAGAAGAATAAAATACGATATAAATACAACAGCACTTCCATCGTATAAAACGAATAATTGCAACCAGTTTGAAAGTGATGGCCAATTCTACGTTCCGGGCAACCTAGGCTTCACTCTAGGGCGTTGCTCCACCAGATCGAATAGTCAGGTCCATAGAAGTAAACGCCAGAAGCATAAAATACGATATAAATACAACAGCTTTTCCATCGTATAAAAGGATTAATTGCAACCAGTTTGAACGTGATGGTCATTTCTCCTTTCCGGGCAACGTTGGCTTCACTCTAGGGCGTTGCTCCACTAGATCGAACAGCTAGGGCCTTAGAAGTCAACGCCAGAAGCATAAAATACAATATAAATACAACAGCTTTTCCATCGTATAAAACGAATAATTGCAACCAGTATGATACTTATGGTCATTTCTACTTTCCGAGCAACCTAGGCTTCACCCTAGTGCGTTGCTCCAACAGATTGAATAGTTAGGGCCTTAGAAGTCAACGCCCGAAGCATAAAATGCAATAAAAATGCAACAGTGTTTCCATAATATAACAGGAATAATTGCAACCAGTTTGAAAGTGATGGCCAATTCTACGTTCCGGGCAACTTAGGTTTCACTCCAGGGCATTGCTCCACCAGACCGAATAGTTAGTGCCTTAGAAGTCAACGCCAGAAGCATAAAATACGATATAAATACAACAGCTTTTCCATCGTATAAAACGAATAATTGCAACCAGTGTGAAAGTTATGGTCATTTCTACATTCCGAGCAACCTAGGATCCACTCTAGGGCGTTGCTCCACCAGATCGAATAGTTAGGTCCTTAGAAGCAAACGCCAGAAGCATAAAATACGATATAAATACAACAGCGTTTGCATCGTATAAAACGAATAATTGTAACCAGTTTGAAAGTGATGGCCAATTCTACGTTCCGGGCAACCTAGGCTTCACTCTAAGGTGTTGCTCCACTAGATCGAACAGCTAGGGCCTTAGAAGTCAACGCAAGAAGCATAAAATGCAATATAAATACAACAGTTTTTCCATCGTATAAAACGAATAATTGCAACCAGTATGATACTTATTGTCATTTCTACTTTCCGAGCAACCTAGGCTTCACCCTAGGGCGTTGCTCCAACAGATTGAATAGTTAGGGCCTTAGAAGTCAACGCCCGAACCATAAAATGCAAAAAAAACACAACAGTGTTTCCATCATATAACAGGAATAATTGCAACCAGTTTGGAAGCGATGGCCAATTATACGTTCCGGGCAACCTAGGCTTCGCTCTAGGGCGTTGCTCCACCTGATCGAATAGATAGTGCCTTAGAAGTCAACGCCAGAAACATAAAATACAATATAAATACAACAGTTTTTCCATCGTATAAAACGAATAATTGCAACCAGTATGAAACTTATGGTCATTTCTACTTTCCGAGCAACCTAGGCTTCACCCTAGGGCGTTGCTCCAACAGATTGAATAGTTAGGGCCTTAGAAGTCAACGCCCGAACCATAAAATGCAAAAAAAATACAACAGTGTTTCCATCATATATCAGGAATAATTGCAACCAGTTTGAAAGTGATGACCAATTCTACGTTCCGGGCAACCAAGGTTTCACTCCAGCGCGTTGCTCCACCAGACCGAATAGTTACGTCCTAAGAAGTCAACGCCAGAAGCATAAAATACGATATAAATACAACAGCATTTCCATCGTATAAAACGAATAATTGCAACCAGTTTGAAAGTGATGGCCGATTCTACGTTCCGGGCAACCTAGGCTTCACTCTAGGGCGTTGCTCCACCAGATCGAATAGTTAGGTCCATAGAAGTAAACGCCAGAAGCATAAAATACGGTATAAATACAACAGCTTTTCCATCGTATAAAAGGATTAATTGCAACCAGTTTGAACGTGATGGTCATTTCTCCTTTCCGGGCAACGTAGGCTTCACTCTAGGGCGTTGCTCCACTAGATCGAACAGCTAGGGCCTTAGAAGTCAACGCCAGAAGCATAAAATACAATATAAATACAACAGTTTTTCCATCGTATAAAACGAATAATTGCAACCAGTATGATACTTATGGTCATTTCTACTTTCCGAGCAACCTAGGCTTCACCCTAGTGCGTTGCTCCAACAGATTGAATAGTTAGGGCCTTAGAAGTCAACGCCCGAAGCATAAAATGCAATAAAAATGCAACAGTGTTTCCATAATATAACAGGAATAATTGCAACCAGTTTGAAAGTGATGGCCAATTCTACGTTCCGGGCAACTTAGGTTTCACTCCAGGGCATTGCTCCACCAGACCGAATAGTTAGTGCCTTAGAAGTCAACGCCAGAAGCATAAAATACGATATAAATACAACAGCTTTTCCATCGTATAAAACGAATAATTGCAACCAGTGTGAAAGTTATGGTCATTTCTGCATTCCGAGCAACCTAGGATCCACTCTAGGGCGTTGCTCCACCAGATCGAATAGTTAGGTCCTTAGAAGCAAACGCCAGAAGCATAAAATACGATATAAATACAACAGCGTTTGCATCGTATAAAACGAATAATTGTAACCAGTTTGAAAGTGATGGCCAATTCTACGTTCCGGGCAACCTAGGCTTCACTCTAAGGTGTTGCTCCACTAGATCGAACAGATAGGGCCTTAGAAGTCAACGCCAGAAGCATAAAATGCAATATAAATACAACAGTTTTTCCATCGTATAAAACGAATAATTGCAACCAGTATGATACTTATGGTCATTTCTACTTTCCGAGCAACCTAGGCTTCACCCTAGGGCGTTGCTCCAACAGATTGAATAGTTAGGGCCTTAGAAGTCAACGCCCGAACCATAAAATGCAAAAAAAATACAAGAGTGTTTCCATCATATATCAGGAATAATTGCAACCACTTTGAAAGTGATGGCCAATTCTACGTTCCGGGCAACCAAGGTTTCACTCCAGCGCGTTGCTCCACCAGACCGAATAGTTTCGTCCTAAGAAGTCAACGCCAGAAGCATAAAATACGATATAAATACAACAGCATTTCCATCGTATAGAACGAATAATTGCAACCAGTATGATAGTAATGGTCATTTCTACATTCCGGGCAAGCTAGGCTTCACCCTAGGCTGTTGTTCCATCAGATCGAATAGTTAGGGCCTAAGAAGTGAACGCCAGAAGCATAAAATGCAATAAAAATACAACAGTTTTTCCATCGTATAACAAGATTAATTGCAACCAGTTTGAAAGTGATGGCCAATTCTACGTTCCGGGCAACCTAGGCTTCACTCTAAGGCGTTGCTCCACTAGATCGAACAGCTAGGGCCTTAGAAGTCAACGCCAGAAGCATAAAATACAATATAAATACAACAGTTTTTCCATCGTATAAAACGAATAATTGCAACCAGTATGAAACTTATGGTCATTTCTACTTTCCGAGCAACCTAGGCTTCACCCTAGGGCGTTGCTCCAACAGATTGAATAGTTAGGGCCTTAGAAGTCAACGCCCGAACCATAAAATGCAAAAAAAACACAACAGTGTTTCCATCATATATCAGGAATAATTGCAACCAGTTTGAAAGTGATGACCAATTCTACGTTCCGGGCAACCAAGGTTTCACTCCAGCGCGTTGCTCCACCAGACCGAATAGTTACGTCCTAAGAAGTCAACGCCAGAAGCATAAAATACGATATAAATACAACAGCATTTCCACCGTATAAAACGAATAATTGCAACCAGTATGATAGTAATGGTCATTTCTACATTCCGGGCAAGCTAGGCTTCACCCTAGGCTGTTGTTCCATCAGATCGAATAGTTAGGGCCTAAGAAGTGAACGCCAGAAGCATAAAATGCAATAAAAATACAACAGTTTTTCCATCGTATAACAAGATTAATTGCAACCAGTTTGAGAGTGATGGCCAATTCTACGTTCCGGGCAACCTAGGCTTCACTCTAGGGCGTTCCTCCACCAGATCGAATAGTTAGTGCCGTAGAAGTCAACGCCAGAAGCATAAAATATAATATAAATATAACATCCTTTCCATCGTATAAAACGAATAATTGCAACCAGTATGAAAGTTATGGTCATTTATACTTTCCGAGCAACCTAGGCTTCACCCTATGACCTTGCTCCAACAGATTGAATAGTTAGGTCCTTAGAAGTAAACGCCAGAAGCATAAAATACGATATAAACACAACAGCTTTTCCATCGTATAAAACGAATAATTGCAACCAGTGTGAAAGTAATGGTCATTTCTACGTTCCGAGCACCCTAGGCGTCACTCTAGGGCGTTGCTCCACCACATCTAATAGCTACGGCCTTAGAAGTCAACGCCAGAGGCATAAAGTACATTATAAATTCAACAGTTTTTCCATCGTATAAAACAAGTAATTGCAACCATAATGAAACTTATGGTCATTTCTACTTTCCGAGCAACCTAGGCTTCACCAAAGGGCGTTGCTCCAACTGATTGAATAGCTAGGGCCTTAGAAGTCAACGCCCGAACCATAAAATGCAAAAAAAAATACAACAGTGTTTCCATCATATAACAGGAATAATTGCGACCAGTTCGAAAGCGATGGCCAATTCTACGTTCCGGGCAACCTAGGCTTCACTCTAGGGCGTTCCTCCACCAGATCAAATAGTTAGTGCCGTTGAAGTCAACGCCAGAAGCATAAAATAAAATATAAATACAACGGTTTTTCCATCGTATAAAACGAATAATTGCAACCAGTATGAACCTTATGGACATTTCTACTTTCCGAGCAACCTAGGCTTCGCCCTAGGGCGTTGCTCCAACAGATTGAATAGTTAGGGCCTTAGAAGTCAACGCCCGAACCATAAAATGCAAAAAAAATACAACAGTGTTTCCATCATATAACAGGAATAATTGCAACCAGTTTGAAAGTGATGGCCAATTCTACGTTCCGGGCAACCTAGTCTTTACTCTAGGGCGTTGCTCCACCAGATCGAATAGTTAGTGCCTTAGAAGTCAACGCCAGAAGCATAAAATACAATATAAATACAACAGCTTTTCCATCGTATAAAACGAATAATTGCAACCAGTATGAAACTTATGGTCATTTCTACTTTCCGAGCAACCTAGGCTTCACCCTATGGCGTTGCTCCAACAGATTGAACAGTTAGGGCCTTAGAAGTCAACGCCCGAACCATAAAACGCAAAAAAAATACAACAGTGTTTCCATCATATAACAGGAATAATTGCAACCAGTTTGAAAGTGATGGCCAATTCTACGTTCCGGGCAACCTAGGCTTCACTCTAAGGCGTCGCTCCACCAGATCGAATAGTTAGTGCCTTAGAAGTCAACGCCTGAAGCATAAAATACGGTATAAATACAACAGCTTTTCCATCGTATAAAACAAATAATTGCAACCAGCATGAAACTTATGGTCATTTCTACTTTCCGAGCTACCTAGGCTTCACCCTAGGGCGTTGCTCCAAGAGATTGAATAGTTAGGGGCTTAGAAGTCTACGCCCGAACCATAAAATGCAAAAAAAATGCAACAGTGTTTCCATCATATAACAGGAATAATTGCGACCAGTTCGAAAGTGATGGCCAATTCCACGTTCCGGGCAAATTAGGCTTCACTCTAGGGCGTTGCTCCACCAGATCGAATAGTTAGTGCCGTAGAAGTCAACGCCAGAAGCATAAAATATAATATAAATACAACATCTTTTCCATCGTATAAAACGAATAATTGCAACCAGTATGAAAGTTATGGTCATTTCTACTTTCCGAGCAACCTAGGCTTCACCCTATGACCTTGCTCCAACAGATTGAATAGTTAGGTCCTTAGAAGTAAACGCCAGAAGCATAAAATACGAAATAAACACAACAGCTTTTCCATCGTATAAAACGAATAATTGCAACCAGTGTGAAAGTAATGGTCATTTCTACGTTCCGAGCACCCTAGGCGTCACTCTAGGGCGTTGCTCCACCACATCTAATAGCTACGGCCTTAGAAGTCAACGCCAGAGGCATAAAGTACATTATAAATTCAACAGTTTTTCCATCGTATAAAACAAATAATTGCAACCATAATGAAACTTATGGTCATTTCTACTTTCCGAGCAACCTAGGCTTCACCAAAGGGCGTTGCTCCAACGGATTGAATAGCTAGGGCCTTAGAAGTCAACGCCCGAACCATAAAATGCAAAAAAAAATACAACAGTGTTTCCATCATATAACAGGAATAATTGCGACCAGTTCGAAAGTGATGGCCAATTCTACGTTCCGGGCAACCTAGGCTTCACTCTAGGGCGTTGCTCCACCAGATCAAATAGTTAGTGCCGTTGAAGTCAACGCCAGAAGCATAAAATAAAATATAAATACAACGGTTTTTCCATCGTATAAAACGAGTAATTGCAACCAGTGTGAAAGTAATGGTCATTTCTACGTTCCGAGCACTCTAGGCGTCACTCTAGGGCGTTGCTCCACCACATCTAATAGCTTCGGGCTTAGAAGTCAACGCCAGAGGCATAAAGTACAATATAAATACAACAGCGTTTCCATCGTATAAAACGAATAATTGCAACCAGTGTGAAAGTGATGGCCAATTCTACGTCCCGGGCAACCTAGGCTTCACTCTAGGGCGTTGCTCCACCAGATCGAATAGTTAGTGCCTTAGAAGTCAACGCCAAAAGCATAAAACACAATAGAAATACAACAGTTTTTCCATCGTATAAAACGAATAATTGCAACCAGTATGAACCTTATGGACATTTCTACTTTCCGAGCAACCTAGGCTTCGCCCTAGGGCGTTGCTCCAACAGATTGAATAGTTAGGGCCTTAGAAGTCAACGCCCGAACCATAAAATGCAAAAAAAATACAACAGTGTTTCCATCATATAACAGGAATAATTGCAACCAGTTTGAAAGTGATGGCCAATTCTACGTTCCGGGCAACCTAGTCTTTACTCTAGGGCGTTGCTCCACCAGATCGTATAGTTAGTGCCGTAGAAGTCAACGCCAGAAGCATAAAATATAATATAAATACAACAGCTTTTCCATCGTATAAAACGAATAATTGCAACCAGTATGAAACTTATGGTCATTTCTACTTTCCGAGCAACCTAGGCTTCAGCCCATGACGTTGCTCCAACAGATTGAATAGTTAGCTCCTTAGAAGTAAACGCCAGAAGCATAAAATACGATATAAGCACAACAGCTTTTCCATCGTATAAAACGAATAATTGCAACCAGTGTGAAAGTAATGGCCATTTCTACGTTCCGAGCACCCTAGGCGTCACTCTAGGGAGTTGCTCCACCACATCTAATAGCTACGGCCTTAGAAGTCAACGCCAGAGGCATAAAGTACATTATAAATTCAACAGTTTTTCCATCGAATAAAACAAATATTTGCAACCATAATGAAACTTATGGTCATTTCTACTTTCCGAGCAACCTAAGCTTCACCCTAGGGCGTTACTCCAACAGATTGAATAGCTAGCGCCTTAGAAGTCAACGCCCGAACCATAAAATGCAAAAAAAAATACAACAGTGTTTCCATCATATAACAGGAATAATTGCAACCAGTTTGAAAGTGATGGCCAATTCTACGTTCCGGGCAACCTAGGTTTCACACCAGGGCGTTGCTCTACCAGACGGAATAGTTACGGCCTAAGAAGTCAACGCCAGAAGCATAAAATACGATATAAATACAACAGCTTTTCCATCGTATAAAACGAATGATTGCAACCAGTGTGAAAGTAATGGTCATTTCTACGTTCCGAGCACCCTAGCCGTCACTCTAGGGCGTTGCTCCACCACATCTAATAGCTACGGCCTTAGAAGTCAACGCCAGAGGCATAAAATACAATATAAATACAACAGATTTTCCATCGTATAAAACGAATAATTGCAACCAGTATGAAAGTTATGGTCATTTCTACTTTCCGAGCAACCTAGCCTTCACCCTAGGGCGTTGCTCCAACAGATTCAATAGTTAGGACCTTAGAAGTGAACGCCCGAACCATAAAATGCAAAAAAAATACAACAGTGTTTCCATCGTATAAAACGAATAATTGCAACCAGTACGTAACTTATGGTCATTTCTACTTTCCAAGCAACCTAGGCTTCACCCTAGGGCCTTGCTCCAACAGATTGAATAGTTAGGGCCTTAGAAGTCAACGCCCGAACCATAAAATGCAAAAAAAATACAACAGTGTTTCCATCATATATCAGGAATGACTGCAACCAGTTTGAAAGTGATGGCCAATTCTACGTTCCGGGCAACCTAGGTTTCACTCCAGGGCGTTGCTCCACCAGACCGAATAGTTACGGCCTAAGGAGTCAACGCCAGAAGCATAACATACGATATAAATACAACAGCTTTTCCACCGTATAAAACGAATAATTGCAGCCAGTGTGAAAGTAACGGTCATTTCTACGTTCCGAGCACCCTAGGCGTCTCTCTAGGGCGTTGCTCCACCACATCTAATAGCTACGGCCTTAGAAGTCAACGCCAGAGGCATAAAATACAATATAAATACAACAGGTTTTCCATCGTATAAAACGAATAATTCCAACCAGTATGAAACTTATGGTCATTTCTACTTTCCGAGCAACCTAGGCTTCACCCTAGGGCGTTGCTCAACGGAATGAATACTTAGGGCCTTAGAAGACTACGCCCGAACCATAAAATGCAAAAAAAATAAAACAGCGTTTCCATCATATAACAGGAATAATTGCAACCAAATTGGAAAGTGATGGCCAATTCTACGTTCCGGGCAACCTAGGCTTCACTCTAGGGCGTTGCTCCACCAGATCGAATAGTTAGTGCCTTAGAAGTCAACGCCAGAAGCCTAAAATACAATATAAATACAACAGCTTTTCCATCGTATAAAACAAATAATTGCATCCAGTATGAAACTTATGGTCATTTCTACTTTCCGAGCAACCTAGGCTTCACCCTAGGGCGTCGCTCCAACAGACTGAATAGTTAGGCCCTTAGAAGTCAACGCCCGAAGCATAAAATGCAAAAAAAATACAACAGTGTTTCCAGCATATAACAGGAATAATTGCGACCAGTTTGAAAGTGATGGACAATTCTACGTTCCGGGCAACCTAGGCTTCACTCTAGGGCGTTGCTCCAACAGATCGAATAGTTAGGTCCTTAGAAGTAAACGCCAGAAGCATAAAATACGATATAAACACAACAGCTTTTCCATCGTATAAAACGAATAATTGCAACCAGTGTGAAAGTAATGGTCATTTCTACGTTCCGAGCACCCTAGGCGTCACTCTAGGGCGTTGCTCCACCACATCTAATAGCTACGGCCTTAGAAGTCAACGCCAGAGGCATAAAGTTCATTATAAATTCAACAGTTTTTCCATCGTATAAAACAAGTAATTGCAACCATAATGAAACTTATGGTCATTTCTACTTTCCGAGCAACCTAGGCTTCACCAAAGGGCGTTGCTCCAACTGATTGAATAGCTAGGGCCTTAGAAGTCAACGCCCGAACCATAAAATGCAAAAAAAAATACAACAGTGTTTCCATCATATAACAGGAATAATTGCGACCAGTTCGAAAGTGATGGCCAATTCTACGTTCCGGGCAACCTAGGCTTCACTCTAGGGCGTTCCTCCACCAGATCAAATAGTTAGTGCCGTTGAAGTCAACGCCAGAAGCATAAAATAAAATATAAATACAACGGTTTTTCCATCGTATAAAACGAATAATTGCAACCAGTGTGAAAGTAATGTTCATTTCTACGTTCCGAGCACTCTAGGCGTCACTCTAGGGCGTTGCTCCACCACATCTAATAGCTTCGGCCTTAGAAGTCAACGCCAGAGGCATAAAGTACAATATAAATACAACAGCGTTTCCATCGTATAAAACGAATAATTGCAACCAGTGTGAAAGTGATGGCCAATTCTACGTCCCGGGCAACCTAGGCTTCACTCTAGGGCGTTGCTCCACCAGATCGAATAGTTAGTGCCTTAGAAGTCAACGCCAAAAGCATAAAACACAATAGAAATACAACAGTTTTTCCATCGTATAAAACGAATAATTGCAACCAGTATGAACCTTATGGACATTTCTACTTTCCGAGCAACCTAGGCTTCGCCCCAGGGCGTTGCTCCAACAGATTGAATAGTTAGGGCCTTAGAAGTCAACGCCCGAACCATAAAATGCAAAAAAAATACAACAGTGTTTCCATCATATAACAGGAATAATTGCAACCAGTTTGAAAGTGATGGCCAATTCTACGTTCCGGGCAACCTAGTCTTTACTCTAGGGCGTTGCTCCACCAGATCGAATAGTTAGTGCGTTAGAAGTCAACGCCAGAAGCATAAAATACAATATAAATACAACAGCTTTTCCATCGTATAAAACGAATAATTGCAACCAGTATGAAACTTATGGTCATTTCTACTTTCCGAGCAACCTAGGCTTCACCCTATGGCGTTGCTCCAACAGATTGAACAGTTAGGGCCTTAGAAGTCAACGCCCGAACCATAAAACGCAAAAAAAATACAACAGTGTTTCCATCATATAACAGGAATAATTGCAACCAGTTTGAAAGTGATGGCCAATTCTACGTTCCGGGCAACCTAGGCTTCACTCTAGGGCGTCGCTCCACCAGATCGAATAGTTAGTGCCTTAGAAGTCAACGCCTGAAGCATAAAATACGGTATAAATACAACAGCTTTTCCATCGTATAAAACAAATAATTGCAACCAGCATGAAACTTATGGTCATTTCTACTTTCCGAGCTACCTAGGCTTCACCCTAGGGCGTTGCTCCAAGAGATTGAATAGTTAGGGGCTTAGAAGTCTACGCCCGAACCATAAAATGCAAAAAAAATGCAACAGTGTTTCCATCATATAACAGGAATAATTGCGACCAGTTCGAAAGTGATGGCCAATTCCACGTTCCGGGCAAATTAGGCTTCACTCTAGGGCGTTGCTCCACCAGATCGAATAGTTAGTGCCGTAGAAGTCAACGCCAGAAGCATAAAATATAATATAAATACAACATCTTTTCCATCGTATAAAACGAATAATTGCAACCAGTATGAAAGTTATGGTCATTTCTACTTTCCGAGCAACCTAGGCTTCACCCTATGACCTTGCTCCAACAGATTGAATAGTTAGGTCCTTAGAAGTAAACGCCAGAAGCATAAAATACGAAATAAACACAACAGCTTTTCCATCGTATAAAACGAATAATTGCAACCAGTGTGAAAGTAATGGTCATTTCTACGTTCCGAGCACCCTAGGCGTCACTCTAGGGCGTTGCTCCACCACATCTAATAGCTACGGCCTTAGAAGTCAACGCCAGAGGCATAAAGTACATTATAAATTCAACAGTTTTTCCATCGTATAAAACAAATAATTGCAACCATAATGAAACTTATGGTCATTTCTACTTTCCGAGCAACCTAGGCTTCACCAAAGGGCGTTGCTCTAACGGATTGAATAGCTAGGGCCTTAGAAGTCAACGCCCGAACCATAAAATGCAAAAAAAAATACAACAGTGTTTCCATCATATAACAGGAATAATTGCGACCAGTTCGAAAGTGATGGCCAATTCTACGTTCCGGGCAACCTAGGCTTCACTCTAGGGCGTTGCTCCACCAGATCAAATAGTTAGTGCCGTTGAAGTCAACGCCAGAAGCATAAAATAAAATATAAATACAACGGTTTTTCCATCGTATAAAACGAGTAATTGCAACCAGTGTGAAAGTAATGGTCATTTCTACGTTCCGAGCACTCTAGGCGTCACTCTAGGGCGTTGCTCCACCACATCTAATAGCTTCGGGCTTAGAAGTCAACGCCAGAGGCATAAAGTACAATATAAATACAACAGCGTTTCCATCGTATAAAACGAATAATTGCAACCAGTGTGAAAGTGATGGCCAATTCTACGTCCCGGGCAACCTAGGCTTCACTCTAGGGCGTTGCTCCACCAGATCGAATAGTTAGTGCCTTAGAAGTCAACGCCAAAAGCATAAAACACAATAGAAATACAACAGTTTTTCCATCGTATAAAACGAATAATTGCAACCAGTATGAACCTTATGGACATTTCTACTTTCCGAGCAACCTAGGCTTCGCCCTAGGGCGTTGCTCCAACAGATTGAATAGTTAGGGCCTTAGAAGTCAACGCCCGAACCATAAAATGCAAAAAAAATACAACAGTGTTTCCATCATATAACAGGAATAATTGCAACCAGTTTGAAAGTGATGGCCAATTCTACGTTCCGGGCAACCTAGTCTTTACTCTAGGGCGTTGCTCCACCAGATCGAATAGTTAGTGCCTTAGAAGTCAACGCCAGAAGCATAAAATACAATATAAATACAACAGCTTTTCCATCGTATAAAACGAATAATTGCAACCAGTATGAAGCTTATGGTCATTTCTACTTTCCGAGCAACCTAGGCTTCACCCTATGGCGTTGCTCCAACAGATTGAACAGTTAGGGCCTTAGAAGTCAACGCCCGAACCATAAAACGCAAAAAAAATACAACAGTGCTTCCATCATACAACAGGAATAAGTGCAACCAGTTTGAAGGTGATGGCCAATTCTACTTTCCGGGCAACCTAGGCTTCACTCTAGGGCGTTGCTCCACCAGATCGAATAGTTAGTGCCGTAGAAGTCAACGCCAGAAGCATAAAATATAATATAAATACAACAGCTTTTCCATCGTATAAAACGAATAATTGCAACCAGTATGAAACTTATGGTCATTTCTACTTTCCGAGCAACCTAGGCTTCAGCCCATGACGTTGCTCCAACAGATTGAATAGTTAGCTCCTTAGAAGTAAACGCCAGAAGCATAAAATACGATATAAGCACAACAGCTTTTCCATCGTATAAAACGAATAATTGCAACCAGTGTGAAAGTAATGGCCATTTCTACGTTCCGAGCACCCTAGGCGTCACTCTAGGGAGTTGCTCCACCACATCTGATAGCTACGGCCTTAGAAGTCAACGCCAGAGGCATAAAGTACATTATAAATTCAACAGTTTTTCCATCGAATAAAACAAATATTTGCAACCATAATGAAACTTATGGTCATTTCTACTTTCCGAGCAACCTAGGCTTCACCCTAGGGCGTTACTCCAACAGATTGAATAGCTAGCGCCTTAGAAGTCAACGCCCGAACCATAAAATGCAAAAAAAAATACAACAGTGTTTCCATCATATAACAGGAATAATTGCAACCAGTTTGAAAGTGATGGCCAATTCTACGTTCCGGGCAACCTAGGTTTCACACCAGGGCGTTGCTCTACCAGACGGAATAGTTACGGCCTAAGAAGTCAACGCCAGAAGCATAAAATACGATATAAATACAACAGCTTTTCCATCGTATAAAACGAATGATTGCAACCAGTGTGAAAGTAATGGTCATTTCTACGTTCCGAGCAACCTAGCCGTCACTCTAGGGCGTTGCTCCACCACATCTAATAGCTACGGCCTTAGAAGTCAACGCCAGAGGCATAAAATACAATATAAATACAACAGATTTTCCATCGTATAAAACGAATAATTGCAACCAGTATGAAAGTTATGGTCATTTCTACTTTCCGAGCAACCTAGCCTTCACCCTAGGGCGTTGCTCCAACAGATTCAATAGTTAGGACCTTAGAAGTGAACGCCCGAACCATAAAATGCAAAAAAAATACAACAGTGTTTCCATCGTATAAAACGAATAATTGCAACCAGTACGTAACTTATGGTCATTTCTACTTTCCAAGCAACCTAGGCTTCACCCTAGGGCCTTGCTCCAACAGATTGAATAGTTAGGGCCTTAGAAGTCAACGCCCGAACCATAAAATGCAAAAAAAATACAACAGTGTTTCCATCATATATCAGGAATGACTGCAACCAGTTTGAAAGTGATGGCCAATTCTACGTT
The DNA here is from genome assembly GCF_051401765.1 of Calliopsis andreniformis. NCBI lineage: Eukaryota > Metazoa > Arthropoda > Insecta > Hymenoptera > Andrenidae > Calliopsis > Calliopsis andreniformis. The sequence continues at coordinate 9,168,914 of NW_027480424.1, forward strand.
CCGGGCAACCTAGGTTTCACTCCAGGGCGTTGCTCCACCAGACCGAATAGTTACGGCCTAAGGAGTCAACGCCAGAAGCATAACATACGATATAAATACAACAGCTTTTCCACCGTATAAAACGAATAATTGCAGCCAGTGTGAAAGTAACGGTCATTTCTACGTTCCGAGCACCCTAGGCGTCTCTCTAGGGCGTTGCTCCACCACATCTAATAGCTACGGCCTTAGAAGTCAACGCCAGAGGCATAAAACACAATATAAATACAACAGGTTTTCCATCGTATAAAACGAATAATTCCAACCAGTATGAAACTTATGGTCATTTCTTCTTTCCGAGCAACCTAGGCTTCACCCTAGGGCGTTGCTCAACGGAATGAATACTTAGGGCCTTAGAAGTCAACGCCCGAACCATAAAATGCAAAAAAAATAAAACAGCGTTTCCATCATATAACAGGAATAATTGCAACCAAATTGGAAAGTGATGGCCAATTCTACGTTCCGGGCAACCTAGGCTTCACTCTAGGGCGTTGCTCCACCGGATCGAATAGTTAGTGCCTTAGAAGTCAACGCCAGAAGCCTATAATACAATATAAATACAACAGCTTTTCCATCGTATAAAACAAATAATTGCATCCAGTATGAAACTTATGGTCATTTCTACTTTCCGAGCAACCTAGGCTTCACCCTAGGGCGTTGCTCCAACAGACTGAATAGTTAGGCCCTTAGAAGTCAACGCCCGAAGCATAAAATGCAAAAAAAATACAACAGTGTTTCCAGCATATAACAGGAATAATTGCGACCAGTTTGAAAGTGATGGACAATTCTACGTTCCGGGCAACCTAGGCTTCACTCTAGGGCGTTGCTCCAACAGATCGAATAGTTAGTGCCATAGAAGTCAACGCCAGAAGCATAAAATACAATATAAATACAACAGCTTTTCCATCGTATAAACGAATAATTGCAACCAGTATGAAACTGATGGTCATTTCTACTTTCCGAGCAAGCTAGGCTTCACCCTAGGGCGTTGCTCCAACAGACTGAATAGTTAGGCCCATAGAAGTCAACGCCCGAAGCATAAAATGCAATAAAAATACAACAGTGTTTCCATCATATAAGAGGAATAATTGCAACCAGTTTGAAAGTGATGGCCAATTCTACGTTCCGGGCAACCTAGGTTTCACTCCAGGGCGTTGCTCCACCAGACCGAATAGTTACGGCCCAAGAAGCCAACGCCAGAAGCATAAAATACGATATAAATACAACAGCTTTCCATCGTATAAAACGAATAATTGCAACCAGTATGAAACTTATGGTCATTTCTACTTTCCGAGCAAGCTAGGCTTCACCCTAGGGCGTTGCTCCAACAGATTGAATAGTTAGGGCCTTAGAAGTCAACGCCCGAAGCATAAAATGCAATAAAAATACAACAGTGTTTGTATCATATAACATGAATAATTGCAACCAGTTTGAAAGTGATGACCAATTCTACGTTCCGGGCAACCTAGGCTTCACTCTAGGGCGTTGCTCCACCAGATCGAATAGTTAGTGCCTTAGAAGTCAACGCCAGAAGCATAAAATACAATATAAATACAACAGATTTTCCATCGTATAAAACGAATAATTGCAACCAGTGTGAAAGTAATGGTCATTTCTACGTTCCGAGCACCCTAGGCGTCACTCTAGGGCGTTGCTCCACCACATCTAAGAGCTACGGCCTTAGAAGTCAACGCTAGAGACATAAAGTACAATATAAATACAACAGCGTTTCCATCGTATAAAACGAATAATTGCAACCAGTGTGAAAGTTATGGTCATTTCTACATTCCGAGCAACCTAGGATTCACTCTAGGGCGTTGCTCCACCAGATCGAATAGTTAGGTCCTTAGAAGTAAACGCCAGAAGTATAAAATACGATATAAATACAACAGCTTTTCCATCGTATAAAACGAATAATTGCAACCAGTGTGAAAGTAATGGTCATTTCTACTTTCCGAGCACCCTAGGCGTCACTCTAGGGCGTTGCTCCACCACATCTAATAGCTACGGCCTTAGAAGTCAACGCCAGAATCAAAAAGTACAATATAAATACAACAGCGTTTCCGACGTATAAAACGTATAATTGCAACCAGTGTGAAAGTTATGGTCATTTCTACATTTCGAGCAACCTAAGATTCACTCTAGGGCGTTGCTCCACCAGATCGAATAGTTAGGTCCTTAGAAGTAAACGCCAGAAGCATAAAATGCAAAAAAAATACAACAGTGTTTCCATCATATAACAGGAATAGTTGCGACCAGTTTGAAAGTGATGGCCAATTCTACCTTCCGGGTAACCTAGGCTTCACTCTAGGGCGTTGCTCCACCAGATCGGATAGTTAGTGCCTTAGAAGTCAACGCCAGAAGCATAAAATACAATATAAATACAACAGATTTTCCATCGTATAAAACGAATAATTGCAACCAGTATGAAAGTTATGGTCATTTCTACTTTCCGAGCAACCTAGCCTTCACCCTAGGGCGTTTCTCCCACAGATTGAATAGTTAGTGCCTTAGAAGTCTACGCCAGAACCATAAAATGCAAAAAAAATACAACAGTGTTTCCATCATATAACAGGAATAATTGCGACCAGTTTGAAAGTGATGGACAATTCTACGTTCCGGGCAACCAAGTCTTCACTCTAGGGCGTTGCTCCAACAGATCGAATAGTTAGTGCCTTAGAAGTCAACGCCAGAAGCATTAAATACAATAAAAATACAACAGTGTTTCCATAATATAACAGGAATAATTGCAACCAATTTGGAAAGTGATGGCCAATTCTACGTTCCGGGCAACCTAGGCTTCACTCTAGGGCGTTGCTCCACCAGATCGAATAGTTAGTGCCTTAGAAGTCAACGCCAGAAGCATAAAATACAATATAAATACAACAGATTTTCCATCGTATAAAACGAATAATTGCAACCAGTATGAAAGTTATGGTCATTTCTACTTTCCGAGCAACCTAGCCTTCACCCTAGGGCGTTTCTCCCACAGATTGAATAGTTAGTGCCTTAGATGTCTACGCCAGAACCATAAAATGCAAAAAAATACAACAGTGTTTCCATCATATAACAGGAATAATTGCGTCAAGTTTGAAAGTGATGGACAATTCTACGTTCCGGGCAACCAAGTCTTCACTCTAGGGCGTTGCTCCAACAGATCGAATAGTTAGTGCCTTAGAAGTCAACGCCAGAAGCATAAAATACAATATAAATACAACAGCTTTTCCATCGTATAAAACGAATAATTGCAACCAGTATGAAACTTATGGTCATTTCTACTTTCCGAGCAACCTAGGCTTCACCCTAGGGCGTTGCTCGAACAGATTGAATAGTTAGGGCCTTGGAAGTCTACGCCGGAACCATAAAATGCAAAAAAAATACAACAGTGTTTCCATCATAAAACAGGAATAATTTCGACCAGTTTGAAAGTGATGGCCAATTCTACGTTCCGGGCAACCTAGGCTTCACTCCAGGGCGTTGCTCCACCAGATCGAATAGTTAGTGCCTTCGAAGTCAACGCCAGAAGCATAAAATACAGTATAAATACAACAGTTTTTCCATCGTATGAAACAAATAATTGCAACCAGTATGAAACATATGGTCATTTCTACTTTCCGAGCAACCTAGGCTACACCCTACGGCGTTGCTCCAACGGATTGAATAGTTAGGGCCTTAGAAGTCAACGCCCGAACCATAAAATGCAAAAAACATACAACAGTGTTTCCATCATATAACAGGAATAATTGCAACCAGTTTGAAAGTGATGGCCAATTCTACGTTCCGCGCAAGCTAGGTTTCACTCCAGGGCGTTGCTCCACCAGACCGAATAGTTACGGCCTTATAAGTCAACGCCAGAAGCATAAAATACGATATAAATACAACAGCTTTTCCATCGTATAAAACGAATAATTGCAACCAGTGTGAAAGTAATGGTCATTTCTACGTTCCGAGCACCCTAGGCGTCACTCTAGGGCGTTGCTCCACCACATCTAATAGCTACGGCCTTAGAAGTCAACGCCAGAGGCATAAAGTACAATATAAATACAACAGCGTTTCCATCGTATAAAACGAATAATTGCAACCAGTGTGAAAGTTATGGTCATCTCTACATTCCGAGCACCCTAGGATCCACTCTAGGGCGTTGCTCCACCAGATCGAATAGTTAGGTCCTTAGAAGTAAACGCCAGAAGCATAAAATACGATATAAATACAACAGCGTTTGCATCGTAAAAAACGAATAATTGCAACCGGTGTGAAAGTTATGGTCATTTCTACATTCCGAGCAACCTAGGAATCACTCTAGGGCGTTGCTCCACTAGATCGAATAGCTAGGGCCTTAGAAGTCAACACCAGAAGCATAAAATACAATATAAATACAACAGTTTTTCCATCGTATAAAACGAATAATTGCAACCAGTATGAAACTGATGATCATTTCTACTTTCCGAGCAACCTAGGCTTCACCCTAGGGCGTTGCTCCAACAGATTGAATAGTTAGGGCCTTAGAAGTCAACGCCCGAAGCATAAAATGCAGTAAAAATACAACAGTGTTCCCATCGTATAAAACGAATAATCGCAACCAGTATGAAACTTATGGTCATTTCTACTTTCCGAGCAAGCTCTGCTTCACCCTAGGGCGTTGCTCCAACAGATTCAATAGTTAGGACCTTAGAAGTGAACGCCCGAACCATAAAATGCAAAAAAAATACAACAGTGTTTCCATCGTATAAAACGAATAATTGCAACCAGTACGTAACTTATGGTCATTTCTACTTTCCAAGCAACCTAGGCTTCACCCTAGGGCCTTGCTCCAACAGATTGAATAGTTAGGGCCTTACAAGTCAACGCCCGAACGATAAAATGCAAAAAAAATACAACAGTGTTTCCATCATATATCAGGAATGACTGCAACCAGTTTGAAAGTGATGGCCAATTCTACGTTCCGGGCAACCTAGGTTTCACTCCAGGGCGTTGCTCCACCAGACCGAATAGTTACGGCCTAAGGAGTCAACGCCAGAAGCATAACATACGATATAAATACAACAGCTTTTCCACCGTATAAAACGAATAATTGCAGCCAGTGTGAAAGTAACGGTCATTTCTACGTTCCGAGCACCCTAGGCGTCTCTCTAGGGCGTTGCTCCACCACATCTAATAGCTACGGCCTTAGAAGTCAACGCCAGAGGCATAAAATACAATATAAATACAACAGCTTTTCCATCGTATAAAACGAATAATTGCAACCAGTATGAAACTTATGGTCATTTCTACTTTCCGAGCAACCTAGGCTTCACCCTAGGGCGTTGCTCCAACAGATTGAATAGTTAGGGCCTTAGAAGTCTACGCCCGAACCATAAAATGCAAAAAAAATACAACAGTGTTTCCATCATATAACAGGAATAATTTCGACCAGTTTGAAAGTGATGGCCAATTCTACGTTCCGGGCAACCTAGGCTTCACTCTAGGGCGTTGCTCCACCAGATCGAATAGTCAGTGCCTTTGAAGTCAACGCCAGAAGCATAAAATACAATATAAATACAACAGTTTTTCCATCGTATGGAACAAATAATTGCAACCAGTATGAAACAAATGGTCATTCCTACTTTCCGAGCAACCTAGGCTTCACCCTAGGGCGTTGCTACAACGGATTGAATAGTTACGGCCTTAGAAGTCAACGCCCGAACCATAAAACGCAAAAAAAATACAACAGTGTTTACATCATATAACAGGAATAATTGCAACAAGTTTGAAAGTGATGGCCAATTCTACGTTCCGGGCAACCTAGGTTTCACTCCAGGGCGTTGCTCCACCAGACCGAATAGTTACGGTCTAAGAAGTCAACGCCAGAAGCATAAAATACGATATAAATACAACAGCTTTTCCATCGTATAAAACGAATAATTGCAGCCAGTGTGAAAGTAATGGTCATTTCTACGTTCCGAGCACCCTAGGCGTCACTCTAGGGCGTTGCTCCACCACATCTAATAGCTACGGCCTTAGAAGTCAACGCCAGAGGCATAAAGTACATTATAAATACAACAGCGTTTCCATCGTATAAAACGAATAATTGCAACCAGTGTGAAAGTTATGGTCATTTCTACATTCCGAGCAACCTAGGATCCACTCTAAGGCGTTACTCCACCAGATCGAATAGTTAGGTCCTTAGAAGTAAACGCCAGAAGCATAAAATACGATATAAATACAACAGCGTTTGCATCGTATAAAACGAATAATTGCAACCGGTGTGAAAGTTATGGTCATTTCTACATTCCGAGTAACCTAGGCTTCACCGTAGGGCGTTGTTCCAACGGATTGAATAGTTAGGGCCTTAGAAGTCAACGCCCGAAACATAAAATGCAAAAAAAATACAACAGTGTTTCCATCATATAACAGCAACAATTGCAACCAGTTTGAAAGTGATGGCCAATTCTACGTTCCGGGCAACCTAGATTTCACTCCAGGGCGTTGCTCCACCAGACCGAATAGTTACGGCCTAAGAAGTCAACGCCAGAAGCATAAAATACGATATAATTACAACAGCTTTTCCATCGTATAAAACGAATAATTGCAACCAGTGTGAAAGTAATGGTCATTTATACATTCCGAGCAACCTAGGATTCACTCTAGGGCGTCGCTCCACCAGATCGAATAGTTAGGTACTTAGAAGTAAACGCCAGAAGCATAAAATACAATATAAATACAACAGTTTTTCCATCGTATAAAACGAATAATTGCAACCAGTTTGAAAGTGATGGCCAATTCTACCTTCCGGGCAACCTAGGCTTCACTCTAGGGCGTTGCTCCACCAGATCGAATAGTTAGGGCCTTAGAAGCGAACGCCAGAAGCATAAAATACAATATGAACACAACAGTTTTTCCATCGTATAAAACGAATAATTGCAACCAGTATGAAACTTATGGTCATTTCTACTTTCCGAGCAACCTAGGCTTCACCCTAGGGTGTTGCTCCAACGGATTGAATAGTTAGGGCCTTAGAAGTCAACGCCCGAAATATAAAATGCAAAAAAAATACAACAGTGTTCCCATCATATAACAGCAATAATTGCAACCAGTTTGACAGTGATGGCCAATTCTACGTTCCGGGCAACCTAGGTTTCACTCCAGGGCGTTGCTCCACCAGACCGAATAGTTACGGCCGAAGAAGTCAACGCCAGAAGCATAAAATACGATATAAATACAACAGCTTTTCCATCGTATAAAATGAATAATTGCAACCAGTGTGAAAGTAATGGTCATTTCTACGCTCCGAGCACCCTAGGTGTCTCTCTACGGCGTTGCTCCACCACATCTAATAGCTACGGCCTTAGAAGTCAACGCCAGAGGCATAAAATACAATATAAATACAACAGCTTTTCCATAGTATAAAACGAATAATTCCAACCAGTATGAAACTTATGGTCATTTCTACTTTCCGACCAACCTAGGCTTCACCCTGGGGCGTTGCTCCACCAGATCGAATAGTTATGTCCTTAGAAGTAAACGCCAGAAGCATAAAATACAATATAAATACAACAGTTTTTCCATCGTATAAAACGAATAATTGCAACCAGTTTGAAAGTGATGGCCAATTCTACCTTCCGGGCAACCTAGGCATCACTCTAGGGCGTTGCTCCACCACATCTAATAGCTACGGCCTTAGAAGTCAACGCCAGAGGCATAAATTACAATATAAATACAACAGGTTTTCCATCGTATAACACGAATAATTCCAACCAGTATGAAACTTATGGTCATTTCTACTTTCCGAGCATCCTAGGCTTCACTCTAGGGCGTTGCTCAACGGATTGAATAGTTTTGCCCATAGAAGTCAACGCCCGAACCATAAAATGCAAAAAAAATACGACAGTGTTTCCATCATATAACAGGAATAATTGCAACCAATTTGAAATTGATGGCCAATTCTACGTTCCGGGCAACCTAGATTTCACTCCATGGCGTTGCTCCACCAGACCTCATAGTTACGGCCTAAGAAGTCAACGCCAGAAGCATAAAATACGATATAATTACAACAGCTTTTCCATCGTATAAAACGAATAATTGCAACCAGTGTGAAAGGAATGGTCATTTATACATTCCGAGCAACCTAGGATTCACTCTAGGGCGTTGCTCCACCAGATCGAATAGTTAGGTACTTAGAAGTAAACGCCAGAAGCATAAAATACAATATAAATACAACAGTTTTTCCATCGTATAAAACGAATAATTGCAACCAGTTTGAAAGTGATGGCCAATTCTGCCTTCCGGGCAACCTAGGCTTCACTCTAGGGCGTTGCTCCACCAGATCGAATAGTTAGTGCCTTAGAAGCGAACGCCAGAAGCATAAAATACAATATGAATACAACAGTTTTTCCATCGTATAAAACGAATAATTGCAACCAGTATGAAACTTATGGTCATTTATACTTTCCGAGCAACCTAGGCTTCACCCTAGGGCGTTGCTCCAACGGATTGAATAGTTCGGGCCTTAGAAGTCAACGCCCGAAATATAAAATGCAAAAAAAATACAACAGTGTTCCCATCATATAACAGCAATAATTGCAACCAGTTTGAAAGTGATGGCCACTTCTACGTTCCGGGCAACCTAGGTTTCACTCCAGGGCGTTGCTCCACCAGACCGAATAGTTAGTGCCTTAGAAGTCAACGCCAGAAGCATAAAATACAATATAAATACAACAGCTTTTCCATCGTATAAAACGAATAATTGCAACCAGTATGAAACTTATGGTCATTTCTACTTTCCGAGCAACCTAGGCTTCTCCCTAGGACGTTGCTACCACAGACTGAATAGTTAGGGCCTTAGAAGTCTACGCCCGAACCATAAAATGCACAAAAAATACAACAGTGTTTCCATCATATAACAGGTATAATTGCAACCAGTTTGAAATTGATGGCCAATTCTACGTTCCGGGCAACCTAGGCTTCACTCTAGGGCGTTGCTCCACCAGATCGGATAGTTAGTGCCTTAGAAGTCAACGCCAGAAGCATAAAATACAATATAAATACAACAGCTTTTCCATCGTATAAAACGAATAATTGCAACCAGTATGAAACTTATGGTCATTTCTACTTTCCGAGCAACCTAGGCTTCACCCTAGGGCGTTGCTCCAACGGATTGAATAGTTAGGGCCTTAGAAGTCAACGCCCGAACCATAAAATGCAAAAAAAATACAACAGTGTTTCCATCATATAACAGGAATAATTGCAACCAGTTTGAAAGTGATGGCTAATTCTACGTTCCGGGCAACCTAGGTTTCACTCCAGGGCGTTGCTCCACCAGAACGAATAGTTACGGCCTAAGAAGTCAACGCCAGAAGCATAAAATACGATATAAATACAACAGCTTTTCCATTGTATAAAAGGAATAATTGCTACTAGTGTAAAAGTTATGGTCATTTCTACGTTCCGGGCAACCTAGGCTTCACCCTAGGGCGTTGCTCCACCAGATCTAATAGTTAGGGCCTAAGAAGTGAACGCCCGAAGCATAAAATACAATATAAATACAACAGCTATTCTATCGTATAAAACGAATAATTGCAACCAGTGTGAAAGTTATGGTCATTTCTACATTTCGAGCAACCTAGGCTTCACTCTAGGGCGTTGCTCCCCCAGATCGAATAGTTAGGTCCTTAGAAGTAAACGCCAGAAGCATAAAATATGATATAAATACAACAGCTTTTCCATCGTATAAAACGAATAATTGCAACCAGTATGAAACTTATGGTCATTTATACTTTCCGAGCAACCTAGGCTTCACCCTAGGGCGTTGCTCCAACGGATTGAATAGTTCGGGCCTTAGAAGTCAACGCCCGAAATATAAAATGCAAAAAAAATACAACAGTGTTCCCATCATATAACAGCAATAATTGCAACCAGTTTGAAAGTGATGGCCACTTCTACGTTCCGGGCAACCTAGGTTTCACTCCAGGGCGTTGCTCCACCAGACCGAATAGTTACGGCCGAAGAAGTCAACGCCAGAAGCATAAAATACGATATAAATACAACAGCTTTTCCATCGTATAAAACGAATAATTGCAACCAGTGTGAAAGTAATGGTCATTTCTACGCTCCGAGCACCCTAGGCGTCTCTCTAGGGCGTTGCTCCACCACATCTAATAGCTACGGCCTTAGAAGTCAACGCCAGAGGCATAAAATACAATATAAATACAACAGCTTTTCCATAGTATAAAACGAATAATTCCAACCAGTATGAAACTTATGGTCATTTCTACTGTCCGAGCAACCTAGGCTTCACCCTGGGGCGTTGCTCCACCAGATCGAATAGTTAGGTCCTTAGAAGTAAACGCCAGAAGCATAAAATACAATATAAATACAACAGTTTTTCCATCGTATAAAACGAATAATTGCAACCAGTTTGAAAGTGATGGCCAATTCTACCTTCCGGGAAACCTAGGCTTCACTCTAAGGCGTTGCTCCACCAGACCTCATAGTTACGGCCTAAGAAGTCAACGCCAGAAGCATAAAATACGATATAAATACAACAGCTTTTCCATCGTATAAAACGAGTACTTGCAACCAGTGTGAAAGTAATGGTCATTTCGACGTTCCGAGCACCCTTGGCGTCACTCTAGGGCGTTGCTCCACCACATCTAATAGCTACGGCCTTAGAAGTCAACGCCAGAGGCATAAACTACAATATAAATACAACAGCGTTTCCATCGTATAAAACGAATAATTGCAACCAGTGTGAAAGTTATGGTCATTTCTACATTCCGAGCAACCTAGGATCCACTCTAAGGCGTTGCTCCACCAGATCGAATAGTTAGGTCCTTAGAAGTAAACGCCAGAAGCATAAAATACGATATTAATACAACAGCGTTTGCATCGTATATAACGAATAATTGCAACCGGTGTGAAAGTTATTGTCATATCTACATTCCGAGCAACCTAGGATCCACTCTAGGGCGTTGCTCCACCAGATCGAATAGTTAGGGCCTTAGAAGTCAACGCCCGAACCATAAAATGCAAAAAAAAATACAACAGTGTTTCCTTCTTATAACAGGAATAATTGCAACCAATTTGGAAAGTGATGGCCAATTCTACGTTCCGGGCAACCTAGGCTTCACTCTAGGGCGTTGCTCCACCAGATCGAATAGTTAGTGCCTTAGAAGTCAACGCCAGAAGCATAAAATACAATATAAATACAACAGCTTTTCCATCGTATAAAACGAATAATTGCAACCAGTATGAAACTTATGGTCATTTCTACTTTCCGAGCAACCTAGGCTTCTCCCTAGGACGTTGCTACCACAGACTGAATAGTTAGGGCCTTAGAAGTCTACGCCCGAACCATAAAATGCACAAAAAATACAACAGTGTTTCCATCATATAACAGGTATAATTGCAACCAGTTTGAAATTGATGGCCAATTCTACGTTCCGGGCAACCTAGGCTTCACTCTAGGGCGTTGCTCCACCAGATCGGATAGTTAGTGCCTTAGAAGTCAACGCCAGAAGCATAAAATACAATATAAATACAACAGCTTTTCCATCGTATAAAACGAATAATTGCAACCAGTATGAAACTTATGGTCATTTCTACTTTCCGAGCAACCTAGGCTTCACCCTAGGGCGTTGCTCCAACGGATTGAATAGTTAGGGCCTTAGAAGTCAACGCCCGAACCATAAAATGCAAAAAAAATACAACAGTGTTTCCATCATATAACAGGAATAATTGCAACCAGTTTGAAAGTGATGGCCAATTCTACGTTCCGGGCAACCTAGGTTTCACTCCAGGGCGTTGCTCCACCAGAACGAATAGTTACGGCCTAAGAAGTCAACGCCAGAAGCATAAAATACGATATAAATACAACAGCTTTTCCATTGTATAAAAGGAATAATTGCTACTAGTGTAAAAGTTATGGTCATTTCTACGTTCCGGGCAACCTAGGCTTCACCCTAGGGCGTTGCTCCACCAGATCTAATAGTTAGGGCCTAAGAAGTGAACGCCCGAAGCATAAAATACAATATAAATACAACAGCTATTCTATCGTATAAAACGAATAATTGCAACCAGTGTGAAAGTTATGGTCATTTCTACATTTCGAGCAACCTAGGCTTCACTCTAGGGCGTTGCTCCCCCAGATCGAATAGTTAGGTCCTTAGAAGTAAACGCCAGAAGCATAAAATATGATATAAATACAACAGCTTTTCCATCGTATAAAAGGAATAATTGCCAGCAGTGTGAAAGTAATGGTCATTTCTATGTTCCGGGCAACCTAGGCTTCAGTCTACGGCGTTGTTCCACCTGATCGAATAGTTAGGGCCTAAGAAGTGAACGCCAGAAGCATAAAATACAATATAAATATAACAGTCTTTCCATCCTATAACAGGAATAATTGCAACCCGTGTGAAAGTGATGGTCATTCTTCGTTCCAGGCAACCTATGCTTCACTCTAGGGCGTTGTGCCACCAGATTGAATAGTTAGGGCCTAAGAAGTCAACGCCAGAAGCATAAAATACAATATAAGTACAACAGTTTTTCCATCGCATAAAACGAATAATTGCAACCAGTATGAAACTTATGGTCATTTCTACTTTCCGAGCAACCTAGGCTTCACCCTAGGGCGTTGCTCCAACGGATTGAATAGTTAGGGCCTTAGAAGTCTACGCCCGAACCATAACATGCAAAAAAAATACAACAGTGTTTCCATCATATAACAGGAATAATTGCAACCAATTTGAAATTGATGGCCAATTCTACGTTCCGGGCAACCTAGATTTCACTCCATGGCGTTGCTCCACCAGACCTCATAGTTACGGCCTAAGAAGTCAACGCCAGAAGCATAAAATACGATATAATTACAACAGCTTTTCCATCGTATAAAACGAATAATTGCAACCAGTGTGAAAGTAATGGTCATTTATACATTCCGAGCAACCTAGGATTCACTCTAGGGCGTTGCTCCACCAGATCGAATAGTTAGGTACTTAGAAGTAAACGCCAGAAGCATAAAATACAATATAAATACAACAGTTTTTCCATCGTATAAAACGAATAATTGCAACCAGTTTGAAAGTGATGGCCAATTCTACCTTCCGGGCAACCTAGGCTTCACTCTAGGGCGTTGCTCCACCAGATCGAATAGTTAGTGCCTTAGAAGCGAACGCCAGAAGCATAAAATACAATATGAATACAACAGTTTTTCCATCGTATAAAACGAATAATTGCAACCAGTATGAAACTTATGGTCATTTATACTTTCCGAGCAACCTAGGCTTCACCCTAGGGCGTTGCTCCAACGGATTGAATAGTTCGGGCCTTAGAAGTCAACGCCCGAAATATAAAATGCAAAAAAAATACAACAGTGTTCCCATCATATAACAGCAATAATTGCAACCAGTTTGAAAGTGATGGCCACTTCTACGTTCCGGGCAACCTAGGTTTCACTCCAGGGCGTTGCTCCACCAGACCGAATAGTTACGGCCGAAGAAGTCAACGCCAGAAGCATAAAATACGATATAAATACAACAGCTTTTCCATCGTATAAAACGAATAATTGCAACCAGTGTGAAAGTAATGGTCATTTCTACGCTCCGAGCACCCTAGGCGTCTCTCTAGGGCGTTGCTCCACCACATCTAATAGCTACGGCCTTAGAAGTCAACGCCAGAGGCATAAAATACAATATAAATACAACAGCTTTTCCATAGTATAAAACGAATAATTCCAACCAGTATGAAACTTATGGTCATTTCTACTGTCCGAGCAACCTAGGCTTCACCCTGGGGCGTTGCTCCACCAGATCGAATAGTTAGGTCCTTAGAAGTAAACGCCAGAAGCATAAAATACAATATAAATACAACAGTTTTTCCATCGTATAAAACGAATAATTGCAACCAGTTTGAAAGTGATGGCCAATTCTACCTTCCGGGCAACCTAGGCTTCACTCTAGGGCGTTGCTCCACCAGACCTCATAGTTACGGCCTAAGAAGTCAACGCCAGAAGCATAAAATACGATATAAATACAACAGCTTTTCCATCGTATAAAACGAGTACTTGCAACCAGTGTGAAAGTAATGGTCATTTCGACGTTCCGAGCACCCTTGGCGTCACTCTAGGGCGTTGCTCCACCACATCTAATAGCTACGGCCTTAGAAGTCAACGCCAGAGGCATAAACTACAATATAAATACAACAGCGTTTCCATCGTATAAAACGAATAATTGCAACCAGTGTGAAAGTTATGGTCATTTCTACATTCCGAGCAACCTAGGATCCACTCTAAGGCGTTGCTCCACCAGATCGAATAGTTAGGTCCTTAGAAGTAAACGCCAGAAGCATAAAATACGATATTAATACAACAGCGTTTGCATCGTATATAACGAATAATTGCAACCGGTGTGAAAGTTATTGCCATATCTACATTCCGAGCAACCTAGGATCCACTCTAGGGCGTTGCTCCACCAGATCGAATAGTTAGGGCCTTAGAAGTCAACGCCCGAACCATAAAATGCAAAAAAAAATACAACAGTGTTTCCTTCTTATAACAGGAATAATTGCAACCAATTTGGAAAGTGATGGCCAATTCTACGTTCCGGGCAACCTAGGCTTCACTCTAGGGCGTTGCTCCACCAGATCGAATAGTTAGTGCCTTAGAAGTCAACGCCAGAAGCATAAAATACAATATAAATGCAACAGCTTTTCCATCGTATAAAACGAATAATTGCAACCAGTATGAAACTTATGGTCATTTCTACTTTCCGAGCAACCTAGGCTTCTCCCTAGGACGTTGCTACCACAGACTGAATAGTTAGGGCCTTAGAAGTCTACGCCCGAACCATAAAATGCACAAAAAATACAACAGTGTTTCCATCATATAACAGGTATAATTGCAACCAGTTTGAAATTGATGGCCAATTCTACGTTCCGGGCAACCAAGTCTTCACTCTAGGGCGTTGCTCCAACAGATCGAATAGTTAGTGCCTTAGAAGTCAACGCCAGAAGCATTAAATACAATAAAAATACAACAGTGTTTCCATAATATAACAGGAATAATTGCAACCAATTTGGAAAGTGATGGCCAATTCTACGTTCCGGGCAACCTAGGCTTCACTCTAGGGCGTTGCTCCACCAGATCGAATAGTTAGTGCCTTAGAAGTCAACGCCAGAAGCATAAAATACAATATAAATACAACAGATTTTCCATCGTATAAAACGAATAATTGCAACCAGTATGAAAGTTATGGTCATTTCTACTTTCCGAGCAACCTAGCCTTCACCCTAGGGCGTTTCTCCCACAGATTGAATAGTTAGTGCCTTAGATGTCTACGCCAGAACCATAAAATGCAAAAAAATACAACAGTGTTTCCATCATATAACAGGAATAATTGCGTCAAGTTTGAAAGTGATGGACAATTCTACGTTCCGGGCAACCAAGTCTTCACTCTAGGGCGTTGCTCCAACAGATCGAATAGTTAGTGCCTTAGAAGTCAACGCCAGAAGCATAAAATACAATATAAATACAACAGCTTTTCCATCGTATAAAACGAATAATTGCAACCAGTATGAAACTTATGGTCATTTCTACTTTCCGAGCAACCTAGGCTTCACCCTAGGGCGTTGCTCGAACAGATTGAATAGTTAGGGCCTTGGAAGTCTACGCCGGAACCATAAAATGCAAAAAAAATACAACAGTGTTTCCATCATAAAACAGGAATAATTTCGACCAGTTTGAAAGTGATGGCCAATTCTACGTTCCGGGCAACCTAGGCTTCACTCCAGGGCGTTGCTCCACCAGATCGAATAGTTAGTGCCTTCGAAGTCAACGCCAGAAGCATAAAATACAGTATAAATACAACAGTTTTTCCATCGTATGAAACAAATAATTGCAACCAGTATGAAACATATGGTCATTTCTACTTTCCGAGCAACCTAGGCTACACCCTACGGCGTTGCTCCAACGGATTGAATAGTTAGGGCCTTAGAAGTCAACGCCCGAACCATAAAATGCAAAAAACATACAACAGTGTTTCCATCATATAACAGGAATAATTGCAACCAGTTTGAAAGTGATGGCCAATTCTACGTTCCGCGCAAGCTAGGTTTCACTCCAGGGCGTTGCTCCACCAGACCGAATAGTTACGGCCTTATAAGTCAACGCCAGAAGCATAAAATACGATATAAATACAACAGCTTTTCCATCGTATAAAACGAATAATTGCAACCAGTGTGAAAGTAATGGTCATTTCTACGTTCCGAGCACCCTAGGCGTCACTCTAGGGCGTTGCTCCACCACATCTAATAGCTACGGCCTTAGAAGTCAACGCCAGAGGCATAAAGTACAATATAAATACAACAGCGTTTCCATCGTATAAAACGAATAATTGCAACCAGTGTGAAAGTTATGGTCATCTCTACATTCCGAGCACCCTAGGATCCACTCTAGGGCGTTGCTCCACCAGATCGAATAGTTAGGTCCTTAGAAGTAAACGCCAGAAGCATAAAATACGATATAAATACAACAGCGTTTGCATCGTAAAAAACGAATAATTGCAACCGGTGTGAAAGTTATGGTCATTTCTACATTCCGAGCAACCTAGGAATCACTCTAGGGCGTTGCTCCACTAGATCGAATAGCTAGGGCCTTAGAAGTCAACACCAGAAGCATAAAATACAATATAAATACAACAGTTTTTCCATCGTATAAAACGAATAATTGCAACCAGTATGAAACTGATGATCATTTCTACTTTCCGAGCAACCTAGGCTTCACCCTAGGGCGTTGCTCCAACAGATTGAATAGTTAGGGCCTTAGAAGTCAACGCCCGAAGCATAAAATGCAGTAAAAATACAACAGTGTTCCCATCGTATAAAACGAATAATCGCAACCAGTATGAAACTTATGGTCATTTCTACTTTCCGAGCAAGCTCTGCTTCACCCTAGGGCGTTGCTCCAACAGATTCAATAGTTAGGACCTTAGAAGTGAACGCCCGAACCATAAAATGCAAAAAAAATACAACAGTGTTTCCATCGTATAAAACGAATAATTGCAACCAGTACGTAACTTATGGTCATTTCTACTTTCCAAGCAACCTAGGCTTCACCCTAGGGCCTTGCTCCAACAGATTGAATAGTTAGGGCCTTACAAGTCAACGCCCGAACGATAAAATGCAAAAAAAATACAACAGTGTTTCCATCATATATCAGGAATGACTGCAACCAGTTTGAAAGTGATGGCCAATTCTACGTTCCGGGCAACCTAGGTTTCACTCCAGGGCGTTGCTCCACCAGACCGAATAGTTACGGCCTAAGGAGTCAACGCCAGAAGCATAACATACGATATAAATACAACAGCTTTTCCACCGTATAAAACGAATAATTGCAGCCAGTGTGAAAGTAACGGTCATTTCTACGTTCCGAGCACCCTAGGCGTCTCTCTAGGGCGTTGCTCCACCACATCTAATAGCTACGGCCTTAGAAGTCAACGCCAGAGGCATAAAATACAATATAAATACAACAGCTTTTCCATCGTATAAAACGAATAATTGCAACCAGTATGAAACTTATGGTCATTTCTACTTTCCGAGCAACCTAGGCTTCACCCTAGGGCGTTGCTCCAACAGATTGAATAGTTAGGGCCTTAGAAGTCTACGCCCGAACCATAAAATGCAAAAAAAATACAACAGTGTTTCCATCATATAACAGGAATAATTTCGACCAGTTTGAAAGTGATGGCCAATTCTACGTTCCGGGCAACCTAGGCTTCACTCTAGGGCGTTGCTCCACCAGATCGAATAGTCAGTGCCTTTGAAGTCAACGCCAGAAGCATAAAATACAATATAAATACAACAGTTTTTCCATCGTATGGAACAAATAATTGCAACCAGTATGAAACAAATGGTCATTCCTACTTTCCGAGCAACCTAGGCTTCACCCTAGGGCGTTGCTACAACGGATTGAATAGTTACGGCCTTAGAAGTCAACGCCCGAACCATAAAACGCAAAAAAAATACAACAGTGTTTACATCATATAACAGGAATAATTGCAACAAGTTTGAAAGTGATGGCCAATTCTACGTTCCGGGCAACCTAGGTTTCACTCCAGGGCGTTGCTCCACCAGACCGAATAGTTACGGTCTAAGAAGTCAACGCCAGAAGCATAAAATACGATATAAATACAACAGCTTTTCCATCGTATAAAACGAATAATTGCAGCCAGTGTGAAAGTAATGGTCATTTCTACGTTCCGAGCACCCTAGGCGTCACTCTAGGGCGTTGCTCCACCACATCTAATAGCTACGGCCTTAGAAGTCAACGCCAGAGGCATAAAGTACATTATAAATACAACAGCGTTTCCATCGTATAAAACGAATAATTGCAACCAGTGTGAAAGTTATGGTCATTTCTACATTCCGAGCAACCTAGGATCCACTCTAAGGCGTTACTCCACCAGATCGAATAGTTAGGTCCTTAGAAGTAAACGCCAGAAGCATAAAATACGATATAAATACAACAGCGTTTGCATCGTATAAAACGAATAATTGCAACCGGTGTGAAAGTTATGGTCATTTCTACATTCCGAGTAACCTAGGCTTCACCGTAGGGCGTTGTTCCAACGGATTGAATAGTTAGGGCCTTAGAAGTCAACGCCCGAAACATAAAATGCAAAAAAAATACAACAGTGTTTCCATCATATAACAGCAACAATTGCAACCAGTTTGAAAGTGATGGCCAATTCTACGTTCCGGGCAACCTAGATTTCACTCCAGGGCGTTGCTCCACCAGACCGAATAGTTACGGCCTAAGAAGTCAACGCCAGAAGCATAAAATACGATATAATTACAACAGCTTTTCCATCGTATAAAACGAATAATTGCAA
The DNA here is from genome assembly GCF_051401765.1 of Calliopsis andreniformis. Taxonomy (NCBI): domain Eukaryota; kingdom Metazoa; phylum Arthropoda; class Insecta; order Hymenoptera; family Andrenidae; genus Calliopsis; species Calliopsis andreniformis. The sequence goes on from NW_027480424.1 coordinate 9,187,807, forward strand.
CCAGTGTGAAAGTAATGGTCATTTATACATTCCGAGCAACCTAGGATTCACTCTAGGGCGTCGCTCCACCAGATCGAATAGTTAGGTACTTAGAAGTAAACGCCAGAAGCATAAAATACAATATAAATACAACAGTTTTTCCATCGTATAAAACGAATAATTGCAACCAGTTTGAAAGTGATGGCCAATTCTACCTTCCGGGCAACCTAGGCTTCACTCTAGGGCGTTGCTCCACCAGATCGAATAGTTAGGGCCTTAGAAGCGAACGCCAGAAGCATAAAATACAATATGAACACAACAGTTTTTCCATCGTATAAAACGAATAATTGCAACCAGTATGAAACTTATGGTCATTTCTACTTTCCGAGCAACCTAGGCTTCACCCTAGGGTGTTGCTCCAACGGATTGAATAGTTAGGGCCTTAGAAGTCAACGCCCGAAATATAAAATGCAAAAAAAATACAACAGTGTTCCCATCATATAACAGCAATAATTGCAACCAGTTTGACAGTGATGGCCAATTCTACGTTCCGGGCAACCTAGGTTTCACTCCAGGGCGTTGCTCCACCAGACCGAATAGTTACGGCCGAAGAAGTCAACGCCAGAAGCATAAAATACGATATAAATACAACAGCTTTTCCATCGTATAAAATGAATAATTGCAACCAGTGTGAAAGTAATGGTCATTTCTACGCTCCGAGCACCCTAGGCGTCTCTCTACGGCGTTGCTCCACCACATCTAATAGCTACGGCCTTAGAAGTCAACGCCAGAGGCATAAAATACAATATAAATACAACAGCTTTTCCATAGTATAAAACGAATAATTCCAACCAGTATGAAACTTATGGTCATTTCTACTTTCCGACCAACCTAGGCTTCACCCTGGGGCGTTGCTCCACCAGATCGAATAGTTATGTCCTTAGAAGTAAACGCCAGAAGCATAAAATACAATATAAATACAACAGTTTTTCCATCGTATAAAACGAATAATTGCAACCAGTTTGAAAGTGATGGCCAATTCTACCTTCCGGGCAACCTAGGCATCACTCTAGGGCGTTGCTCCACCACATCTAATAGCTACGGCCTTAGAAGTCAACGCCAGAGGCATAAATTACAATATAAATACAACAGGTTTTCCATCGTATAACACGAATAATTCCAACCAGTATGAAACTTATGGTCATTTCTACTTTCCGAGCATCCTAGGCTTCACTCTAGGGCGTTGCTCAACGGATTGAATAGTTTTGCCCATAGAAGTCAACGCCCGAACCATAAAATGCAAAAAAAATACGACAGTGTTTCCATCATATAACAGGAATAATTGCAACCAATTTGAAATTGATGGCCAATTCTACGTTCCGGGCAACCTAGATTTCACTCCATGGCGTTGCTCCACCAGACCTCATAGTTACGGCCTAAGAAGTCAACGCCAGAAGCATAAAATACGATATAATTACAACAGCTTTTCCATCGTATAAAACGAATAATTGCAACCAGTGTGAAAGGAATGGTCATTTATACATTCCGAGCAACCTAGGATTCACTCTAGGGCGTTGCTCCACCAGATCGAATAGTTAGGTACTTAGAAGTAAACGCCAGAAGCATAAAATACAATATAAATACAACAGTTTTTCCATCGTATAAAACGAATAATTGCAACCAGTTTGAAAGTGATGGCCAATTCTGCCTTCCGGGCAACCTAGGCTTCACTCTAGGGCGTTGCTCCACCAGATCGAATAGTTAGTGCCTTAGAAGCGAACGCCAGAAGCATAAAATACAATATGAATACAACAGTTTTTCCATCGTATAAAACGAATAATTGCAACCAGTATGAAACTTATGGTCATTTATACTTTCCGAGCAACCTAGGCTTCACCCTAGGGCGTTGCTCCAACGGATTGAATAGTTCGGGCCTTAGAAGTCAACGCCCGAAATATAAAATGCAAAAAAAATACAACAGTGTTCCCATCATATAACAGCAATAATTGCAACCAGTTTGAAAGTGATGGCCACTTCTACGTTCCGGGCAACCTAGGTTTCACTCCAGGGCGTTGCTCCACCAGACCGAATAGTTAGTGCCTTAGAAGTCAACGCCAGAAGCATAAAATACAATATAAATACAACAGCTTTTCCATCGTATAAAACGAATAATTGCAACCAGTATGAAACTTATGGTCATTTCTACTTTCCGAGCAACCTAGGCTTCTCCCTAGGACGTTGCTACCACAGACTGAATAGTTAGGGCCTTAGAAGTCTACGCCCGAACCATAAAATGCACAAAAAATACAACAGTGTTTCCATCATATAACAGGTATAATTGCAACCAGTTTGAAATTGATGGCCAATTCTACGTTCCGGGCAACCTAGGCTTCACTCTAGGGCGTTGCTCCACCAGATCGGATAGTTAGTGCCTTAGAAGTCAACGCCAGAAGCATAAAATACAATATAAATACAACAGCTTTTCCATCGTATAAAACGAATAATTGCAACCAGTATGAAACTTATGGTCATTTCTACTTTCCGAGCAACCTAGGCTTCACCCTAGGGCGTTGCTCCAACGGATTGAATAGTTAGGGCCTTAGAAGTCAACGCCCGAACCATAAAATGCAAAAAAAATACAACAGTGTTTCCATCATATAACAGGAATAATTGCAACCAGTTTGAAAGTGATGGCTAATTCTACGTTCCGGGCAACCTAGGTTTCACTCCAGGGCGTTGCTCCACCAGAACGAATAGTTACGGCCTAAGAAGTCAACGCCAGAAGCATAAAATACGATATAAATACAACAGCTTTTCCATTGTATAAAAGGAATAATTGCTACTAGTGTAAAAGTTATGGTCATTTCTACGTTCCGGGCAACCTAGGCTTCACCCTAGGGCGTTGCTCCACCAGATCTAATAGTTAGGGCCTAAGAAGTGAACGCCCGAAGCATAAAATACAATATAAATACAACAGCTATTCTATCGTATAAAACGAATAATTGCAACCAGTGTGAAAGTTATGGTCATTTCTACATTTCGAGCAACCTAGGCTTCACTCTAGGGCGTTGCTCCCCCAGATCGAATAGTTAGGTCCTTAGAAGTAAACGCCAGAAGCATAAAATATGATATAAATACAACAGCTTTTCCATCGTATAAAACGAATAATTGCAACCAGTATGAAACTTATGGTCATTTATACTTTCCGAGCAACCTAGGCTTCACCCTAGGGCGTTGCTCCAACGGATTGAATAGTTCGGGCCTTAGAAGTCAACGCCCGAAATATAAAATGCAAAAAAAATACAACAGTGTTCCCATCATATAACAGCAATAATTGCAACCAGTTTGAAAGTGATGGCCACTTCTACGTTCCGGGCAACCTAGGTTTCACTCCAGGGCGTTGCTCCACCAGACCGAATAGTTACGGCCGAAGAAGTCAACGCCAGAAGCATAAAATACGATATAAATACAACAGCTTTTCCATCGTATAAAACGAATAATTGCAACCAGTGTGAAAGTAATGGTCATTTCTACGCTCCGAGCACCCTAGGCGTCTCTCTAGGGCGTTGCTCCACCACATCTAATAGCTACGGCCTTAGAAGTCAACGCCAGAGGCATAAAATACAATATAAATACAACAGCTTTTCCATAGTATAAAACGAATAATTCCAACCAGTATGAAACTTATGGTCATTTCTACTGTCCGAGCAACCTAGGCTTCACCCTGGGGCGTTGCTCCACCAGATCGAATAGTTAGGTCCTTAGAAGTAAACGCCAGAAGCATAAAATACAATATAAATACAACAGTTTTTCCATCGTATAAAACGAATAATTGCAACCAGTTTGAAAGTGATGGCCAATTCTACCTTCCGGGAAACCTAGGCTTCACTCTAAGGCGTTGCTCCACCAGACCTCATAGTTACGGCCTAAGAAGTCAACGCCAGAAGCATAAAATACGATATAAATACAACAGCTTTTCCATCGTATAAAACGAGTACTTGCAACCAGTGTGAAAGTAATGGTCATTTCGACGTTCCGAGCACACTTGGCGTCACTCTAGGGCGTTGCTCCACCACATCTAATAGCTACGGCCTTAGAAGTCAACGCCAGAGGCATAAACTACAATATAAATACAACAGCGTTTCCATCGTATAAAACGAATAATTGCAACCAGTGTGAAAGTTATGGTCATTTCTACATTCCGAGCAACCTAGGATCCACTCTAAGGCGTTGCTCCACCAGATCGAATAGTTAGGTCCTTAGAAGTAAACGCCAGAAGCATAAAATACGATATTAATACAACAGCGTTTGCATCGTATATAACGAATAATTGCAACCGGTGTGAAAGTTATTGTCATATCTACATTCCGAGCAACCTAGGATCCACTCTAGGGCGTTGCTCCACCAGATCGAATAGTTAGGGCCTTAGAAGTCAACGCCCGAACCATAAAATGCAAAAAAAAATACAACAGTGTTTCCTTCTTATAACAGGAATAATTGCAACCAATTTGGAAAGTGATGGCCAATTCTACGTTCCGGGCAACCTAGGCTTCACTCTAGGGCGTTGCTCCACCAGATCGAATAGTTAGTGCCTTAGAAGTCAACGCCAGAAGCATAAAATACAATATAAATACAACAGCTTTTCCATCGTATAAAACGAATAATTGCAACCAGTATGAAACTTATGGTCATTTCTACTTTCCGAGCAACCTAGGCTTCTCCCTAGGACGTTGCTACCACAGACTGAATAGTTAGGGCCTTAGAAGTCTACGCCCGAACCATAAAATGCACAAAAAATACAACAGTGTTTCCATCATATAACAGGTATAATTGCAACCAGTTTGAAATTGATGGCCAATTCTACGTTCCGGGCAACCTAGGCTTCACTCTAGGGCGTTGCTCCACCAGATCGGATAGTTAGTGCCTTAGAAGTCAACGCCAGAAGCATAAAATACAATATAAATACAACAGCTTTTCCATCGTATAAAACGAATAATTGCAACCAGTATGAAACTTATGGTCATTTCTACTTTCCGAGCAACCTAGGCTTCACCCTAGGGCGTTGCTCCAACGGATTGAATAGTTAGGGCCTTAGAAGTCAACGCCCGAACCATAAAATGCAAAAAAAATACAACAGTGTTTCCATCATATAACAGGAATAATTGCAACCAGTTTGAAAGTGATGGCCAATTCTACGTTCCGGGCAACCTAGGTTTCACTCCAGGGCGTTGCTCCACCAGAACGAATAGTTACGGCCTAAGAAGTCAACGCCAGAAGCATAAAATACGATATAAATACAACAGCTTTTCCATTGTATAAAAGGAATAATTGCTACTAGTGTAAAAGTTATGGTCATTTCTACGTTCCGGGCAACCTAGGCTTCACCCTAGGGCGTTGCTCCACCAGATCTAATAGTTAGGGCCTAAGAAGTGAACGCCCGAAGCATAAAATACAATATAAATACAACAGCTATTCTATCGTATAAAACGAATAATTGCAACCAGTGTGAAAGTTATGGTCATTTCTACATTTCGAGCAACCTAGGCTTCACTCTAGGGCGTTGCTCCCCCAGATCGAATAGTTAGGTCCTTAGAAGTAAACGCCAGAAGCATAAAATATGATATAAATACAACAGCTTTTCCATCGTATAAAAGGAATAATTGCCAGCAGTGTGAAAGTAATGGTCATTTCTATGTTCCGGGCAACCTAGGCTTCAGTCTACGGCGTTGTTCCACCTGATCGAATAGTTAGGGCCTAAGAAGTGAACGCCAGAAGCATAAAATACAATATAAATATAACAGTCTTTCCATCCTATAACAGGAATAATTGCAACCCGTGTGAAAGTGATGGTCATTCTTCGTTCCAGGCAACCTATGCTTCACTCTAGGGCGTTGTGCCACCAGATTGAATAGTTAGGGCCTAAGAAGTCAACGCCAGAAGCATAAAATACAATATAAGTACAACAGTTTTTCCATCGCATAAAACGAATAATTGCAACCAGTATGAAACTTATGGTCATTTCTACTTTCCGAGCAACCTAGGCTTCACCCTAGGGCGTTGCTCCAACGGATTGAATAGTTAGGGCCTTAGAAGTCTACGCCCGAACCATAACATGCAAAAAAAATACAACAGTGTTTCCATCATATAACAGGAATAATTGCAACCAATTTGAAATTGATGGCCAATTCTACGTTCCGGGCAACCTAGATTTCACTCCATGGCGTTGCTCCACCAGACCTCATAGTTACGGCCTAAGAAGTCAACGCCAGAAGCATAAAATACGATATAATTACAACAGCTTTTCCATCGTATAAAACGAATAATTGCAACCAGTGTGAAAGTAATGGTCATTTATACATTCCGAGCAACCTAGGATTCACTCTAGGGCGTTGCTCCACCAGATCGAATAGTTAGGTACTTAGAAGTAAACGCCAGAAGCATAAAATACAATATAAATACAACAGTTTTTCCATCGTATAAAACGAATAATTGCAACCAGTTTGAAAGTGATGGCCAATTCTACCTTCCGGGCAACCTAGGCTTCACTCTAGGGCGTTGCTCCACCAGATCGAATAGTTAGTGCCTTAGAAGCGAACGCCAGAAGCATAAAATACAATATGAATACAACAGTTTTTCCATCGTATAAAACGAATAATTGCAACCAGTATGAAACTTATGGTCATTTATACTTTCCGAGCAACCTAGGCTTCACCCTAGGGCGTTGCTCCAACGGATTGAATAGTTCGGGCCTTAGAAGTCAACGCCCGAAATATAAAATGCAAAAAAAATACAACAGTGTTCCCATCATATAACAGCAATAATTGCAACCAGTTTGAAAGTGATGGCCACTTCTACGTTCCGGGCAACCTAGGTTTCACTCCAGGGCGTTGCTCCACCAGACCGAATAGTTACGGCCGAAGAAGTCAACGCCAGAAGCATAAAATACGATATAAATACAACAGCTTTTCCATCGTATAAAACGAATAATTGCAACCAGTGTGAAAGTAATGGTCATTTCTACGCTCCGAGCACCCTAGGCGTCTCTCTAGGGCGTTGCTCCACCACATCTAATAGCTACGGCCTTAGAAGTCAACGCCAGAGGCATAAAATACAATATAAATACAACAGCTTTTCCATAGTATAAAACGAATAATTCCAACCAGTATGAAACTTATGGTCATTTCTACTGTCCGAGCAACCTAGGCTTCACCCTGGGGCGTTGCTCCACCAGATCGAATAGTTAGGTCCTTAGAAGTAAACGCCAGAAGCATAAAATACAATATAAATACAACAGTTTTTCCATCGTATAAAACGAATAATTGCAACCAGTTTGAAAGTGATGGCCAATTCTACCTTCCGGGCAACCTAGGCTTCACTCTAGGGCGTTGCTCCACCAGACCTCATAGTTACGGCCTAAGAAGTCAACGCCAGAAGCATAAAATACGATATAAATACAACAGCTTTTCCATCGTATAAAACGAGTACTTGCAACCAGTGTGAAAGTAATGGTCATTTCGACGTTCCGAGCACCCTTGGCGTCACTCTAGGGCGTTGCTCCACCACATCTAATAGCTACGGCCTTAGAAGTCAACGCCAGAGGCATAAACTACAATATAAATACAACAGCGTTTCCATCGTATAAAACGAATAATTGCAACCAGTGTGAAAGTTATGGTCATTTCTACATTCCGAGCAACCTAGGATCCACTCTAAGGCGTTGCTCCACCAGATCGAATAGTTAGGTCCTTAGAAGTAAACGCCAGAAGCATAAAATACGATATTAATACAACAGCGTTTGCATCGTATATAACGAATAATTGCAACCGGTGTGAAAGTTATTGCCATATCTACATTCCGAGCAACCTAGGATCCACTCTAGGGCGTTGCTCCACCAGATCGAATAGTTAGGGCCTTAGAAGTCAACGCCCGAACCATAAAATGCAAAAAAAAATACAACAGTGTTTCCTTCTTATAACAGGAATAATTGCAACCAATTTGGAAAGTGATGGCCAATTCTACGTTCCGGGCAACCTAGGCTTCACTCTAGGGCGTTGCTCCACCAGATCGAATAGTTAGTGCCTTAGAAGTCAACGCCAGAAGCATAAAATACAATATAAATGCAACAGCTTTTCCATCGTATAAAACGAATAATTGCAACCAGTATGAAACTTATGGTCATTTCTACTTTCCGAGCAACCTAGGCTTCTCCCTAGGACGTTGCTACCACAGACTGAATAGTTAGGGCCTTAGAAGTCTACGCCCGAACCATAAAATGCACAAAAAATACAACAGTGTTTCCATCATATAACAGGTATAATTGCAACCAGTTTGAAATTGATGGCCAATTCTACGTTCCGGGCAACCTAGGCTTCACTCTAGGGCGTTGCTCCACCAGATCGGATAGTTAGTGCCTTAGAAGTCAACGCCAGAAGCATAAAATACAATATAAATACAACAGCTTTTCCATCGTATAAAACGAATAATTGCAACCAGTATGAAACTTATGGTCATTTCTACTTTCCGAGCAACCTAGGCTTCACCCTAGGGCGTTGCTCCAACGGATTGAATAGTTAGGGCCTTAGAAGTCAACGCCCGAACCATAAAATGCAAAAAAAATACAACAGTGTTTCCATCATATAACAGGAATAATTGCAACCAGTTTGAAAGTGATGGCCAATTCTACGTTCCGAGCAACCTAGGTTTCACTCCAGGGCGTTGCTCCACCAGAACGAATAGTTACGGCCTAAGAAGTCAACGCCAGAAGCATAAAATACGATATAAATACAACAGCTTTTCCATTGTATAAAAGGAATAATTGCTACTAGTGTAAAAGTTATGGTCATTTCTACGTTCCGGGCAACCTAGGCTTCACCCTAGGGCGTTGCTCCACCAGATCTAATAGTTAGGGCCTAAGAAGTGAACGCCCGAAGCATAAAATACAATATAAATACAACAGCTATTCTATTGTATAAAACGAATAATTGCAACCAGTGTGAAAGTTATGGTCATTTCTACATTTCGAGCAACCTAGGCTTCACTCTAGGGCGTTGCTCCCCCAGATCGAATAGTTAGGTCCTTAGAAGTAAACGCCAGAAGCATAAAATATGATATAAATACAACAGCTTTTCCATCGTATAAAACGAATAATTGCAACCAGTATGAAACTTATGGTCATTTATACTTTCCGAGCAACCTAGGCTTCACCCTAGGGCGTTGCTCCAACGGATTGAATAGTTCGGGCCTTAGAAGTCAACGCCCGAAATATAAAATGCAAAAAAAATACAACAGTGTTCCCATCATATAACAGCAATAATTGCAACCAGTTTGAAAGTGATGGCCACTTCTACGTTCCGGGCAACCTAGGTTTCACTCCAGGGCGTTGCTCCACCAGACCGAATAGTTACGGCCGAAGAAGTCAACGCCAGAAGCATAAAATACGATATAAATACAACAGCTTTTCCATCGTATAAAACGAATAATTGCAACCAGTGTGAAAGTAATGGTCATTTCTACGCTCCGAGCACCCTAGGCGTCTCTCTAGGGCGTTGCTCCACCACATCTAATAGCTACGGCCTTAGAAGTCAACGCCAGAGGCATAAAATACAATATAAATACAACAGCTTTTCCATAGTATAAAACGAATAATTCCAACCAGTATGAAACTTATGGTCATTTCTACTGTCCGAGCAACCTAGGCTTCACCCTGGGGCGTTGCTCCACCAGATCGAATAGTTAGGTCCTTAGAAGTAAACGCCAGAAGCATAAAATACAATATAAATACAACAGTTTTTCCATCGTATAAAACGAATAATTGCAACCAGTTTGAAAGTGATGGCCAATTCTACCTTCCGGGCAACCTAGGCTTCACTCTAGGGCGTTGCTCCACCAGACCTCATAGTTACGGCCTAAGAAGTCAACGCCAGAAGCATAAAATACGATATAAATACAACAGCTTTTCCATCGTATAAAACGAGTACTTGCAACCAGTGTGAAAGTAATGGTCATTTCGACGTTCCGAGCACCCTTGGCGTCACTCTAGGGCGTTGCTCCACCACATCTAATAGCTACGGCCTTAGAAGTCAACGCCAGAGGCATAAACTACAATATAAATACAACAGCGTTTCCATCGTATAAAACGAATAATTGCAACCAGTGTGAAAGTTATGGTCATTTCTACATTCCGAGCAACCTAGGATCCACTCTAAGGCGTTGCTCCACCAGATCGAATAGTTAGGTCCTTAGAAGTAAACGCCAGAAGCATAAAATACGATATTAATACAACAGCGTTTGCATCGTATATAACGAATAATTGCAACCGGTGTGAAAGTTATTGTCATATCTACATTCCGAGCAACCTAGGATCCACTCTAGGGCGTTGCTCCACCAGATCGAATAGTTAGGGCCTTAGAAGTCAACGCCCGAACCATAAAATGCAAAAAAAAATACAACAGTGTTTCCTTCTTATAACAGGAATAATTGCAACCAATTTGGAAAGTGATGGCCAATTCTACGTTCCGGGCAACCTAGGCTTCACTCTAGGGCGTTGCTCCACCAGATCGAATAGTTAGTGCCTTAGAAGTCAACGCCAGAAGCATAAAATACAATATAAATGCAACAGCTTTTCCATCGTATAAATCGAATAATTGCAACCAGTATGAAACTTATGGTCATTTCTACTTTCCGAGCAACCTAGGCTTCTCCCTAGGACGTTGCTACCACAGACTGAATAGTTAGGGCCTTAGAAGTCTACGCCCGAACCATAAAATGCACAAAAAATACAACAGTGTTTCCATCATATAACAGGTATAATTGCAACCAGTTTGAAATTGATGGCCAATTCTACGTTCCGGGCAACCTAGGCTTCACTCTAGGGCGTTGCTCCACCAGATCGGATAGTTAGTGCCTTAGAAGTCAACGCCAGAAGCATAAAATACAATATAAATACAACAGCTTTTCCATCGTATAAAACGAATAATTGCAACCAGTATGAAACTTATGGTCATTTCTACTTTCCGAGCAACCTAGGCTTCACCCTAGGGCGTTGCTCCAACGGATTGAATAGTTAGGGCCTTAGAAGTCAACGCCCGAACCATAAAATGCAAAAAAAATACAACAGTGTTTCCATCATATAACAGGAATAATTGCAACCAGTTTGAAAGTGATGGCCAATTCTACGTTCCGAGCAACCTAGGTTTCACTCCAGGGCGTTGCTCCACCAGAACGAATAGTTACGGCCTAAGAAGTCAACGCCAGAAGCATAAAATACGATATAAATACAACAGCTTTTCCATTGTATAAAAGGAATAATTGCTACTAGTGTAAAAGTTATGGTCATTTCTACGTTCCGGGCAACCTAGGCTTCACCCTAGGGCGTTGCTCCACCAGATCTAATAGTTAGGGCCTAAGAAGTGAACGCCCGAAGCATAAAATACAATATAAATACAACAGCTATTCTATCGTATAAAACGAATAATTGCAACCAGTGTGAAAGTTATGGTCATTTCTATATTTCGAGCAACCTAGGCTTCACTCTAGGGCGTTGCTCCCCCAGATCGAATAGTTAGGTCCTTAGAAGTAAACGCCAGAAGCATAAAATATGATATAAATACAACAGCTTTTCCATCGTATAAAACGAATAATTGCAACCAGTATGAAACTTATGGTCATTTATACTTTCCGAGCAACCTAGGCTTCACCCTAGGGCGTTGCTCCAACGGATTGAATAGTTCGGGCCTTAGAAGTCAACGCCCGAAATATAAAATGCAAAAAAAATACAACAGTGTTCCCATCATATAACAGCAATAATTGCAACCAGTTTGAAAGTGATGGCCACTTCTACGTTCCGGGCATCCTAGGTTTCACTCCAGGGCGTTGCTCCACCAGACCGAATAGTTACGGCCGAAGAAGTCAACGCCAGAAGCATAAAATACGATATAAATACAACAGCTTTTCCATCGTATAAAACGAATAATTGCAACCAGTGTGAAAGTAATGGTCATTTCTACGCTCCGAGCACCCTAGGCGTCTCTCTAGGGCGTTGCTCCACCACATCTAATAGCTACGGCCTTAGAAGTCAACGCCAGAGGCATAAAATACAATATAAATACAACAGCTTTTCCATAGTATAAAACGAATAATTCCAACCAGTATGAAACTTATGGTCATTTCTACTGTCCGAGCAACCTAGGCTTCACCCTGGGGCGTTGCTCCACCAGATCGAATAGTTAGGTCCTTAGAAGTAAACGCCAGAAGCATAAAATACAATATAAATACAACAGTTTTTCCATCGTATAAAACGAATAATTGCAACCAGTTTGAAAGTGATGGCCAATTCTACCTTCCGGGCAACCTGGGCTTCACTCTAGGGCGTTGCTCCACCAGACCTCATAGTTACGGCCTAAGAAGTCAACGCCAGAAGCATAAAATACGATATAAATACAACAGCTTTTCCATCGTATAAAACGAGTACTTGCAACCAGTGTGAAAGTAATGGTCATTTCGACGTTCCGAGCACCCTTGGCGTCACTCTAGGGCGTTGCTCCACCACATCTAATAGCTACGGCCTTAGAAGTCAACGCCAGAGGCATAAACTACAATATAAATACAACAGCGTTTCCATCGTATAAAACGAATAATTGCAACCAGTGTGAAAGTTATGGTCATTTCTACATTCCGAGCAACCTAGGATCCACTCTAAGGCGTTGCTCCACCAGATCGAATAGTTAGGTCCTTAGAAGTAAACGCCAGAAGCATAAAATACGATATTAATACAACAGCGTTTGCATCGTATATAACGAATAATTGCAACCGGTGTGAAAGTTATTGTCATATCTACATTCCGAGCAACCTAGGATCCACTCTAGGGCGTTGCTCCACCAGATCGAATAGTTAGGGCCTTAGAAGTCAACGCCGAACCATAAAATGCAAAAAAAAATACAACAGTGTTTCCTTCTTATAACAGGAATAATTGCAACCAATTTGGAAAGTGATGGCCAATTCTACGTTCCGGGCAACCTAGGCTTCACTCTAGGGCGTTGCTCCACCAGATCGAATAGTTAGTGCCTTAGAAGTCAACGCCAGAAGCATAAAATACAATATAAATGCAACAGCTTTTCCATCGTATAAAACGAATAATTGCAACCAGTATGAAACTTATGGTCATTTCTACTTTCCGAGCAACCTAGGCTTCTCCCTAGGACGTTGCTACCACAGACTGAATAGTTAGGGCCTTAGAAGTCTACGCCCGAACCATAAAATGCACAAAAAATACAACAGTGTTTCCATCATATAACAGGTATAATTGCAACCAGTTTGAAATTGATGGCCAATTCTACGTTCCGGGCAACCTAGGCTTCACTCTAGGGCGTTGCTCCACCGGATCGGATAGTTAGTGCCTTAGAAGTCAACGCCAGAAGCATAAAATACAATATAAATACAACAGCTTTTCCATCGTATAAAACGAATAATTGCAACCAGTATGAAACTTATGGTCATTTCTACTTTCCGAGCAACCTAGGCTTCACCCTAGGGCGTTGCTCCAACGGATTGAATAGTTAGGGCCTTAGAAGTCAACGCCCGAACCATAAAATGCAAAAAAAATACAACAGTGTTTCCATCATATAACAGGAATAATTGCAACCAGTTTGAAAGTGATGGCCAATTCTACGTTCCGGGCAACCTAGGTTTTACTCCAGGGCGTTGCTCCACCAGAACGAATAGTTACGGCCTAAGAAGTGAACGCCCGAAGCATAAAATACAATATAAATACAACAGCTATTCTATCGTATAAAACGAATAATTGCAACCAGTGTGAAAGTTATGGTCATTTCTACATTTCGAGCAACCTAGGCTTCACTCTAGGGCGTTGCTCCCCCAGATCGAATAGTTAGGTCCTTAGAAGTAAACGCCAGAAGCATAAAATATGATATAAATACAACAGCTTTTCCATCGTATAAAACGAATAATTGCAACCAGTATGAAACTTAAGGTCATTTATACTTTCCGAGCAACCTAGGCTTCACCCTAGGGCGTTGCTCCAACGGATTGAATAGTTCGGGCCTTAGAAGTCAACGCCCGAAATATAAAATGCAAAAAAAATACAACAGTGTTCCCATCATATAACAGCAATAATTGCAACCAGTTTGAAAGTGATGGCCACTTCTACGTTCCGGGCAACCTAGGTTTCACTCCAGGGCGTTGCTCCACCAGACCGAATAGTTACGGCCGAAGAAGTCAACGCCAGAAGCATAAAATACGATATAAATACAACAGCTTTTCCATCGTATAAAACGAATAATTGCAACCAGTGTGAAAGTAATGGTCATTTCTACGCTCCGAGCACCCTAGGCGTCTCTCTAGGGCGTTGCTCCACCACATCTAGTAGCTACGGCCTTAGAAGTCAACGCCAGAGGCATAAAATACAATATAAATACAACAGCTTTTCCATAGTATAAAACGAATAATTCCAACCAGTATGAAACTTATGGTCATTTCTACTGTCCGAGCAACCTAGGCTTCACCCTGGGGCGTTGCTCCACCAGATCGAATAGTTAGGTCCTTAGAAGTAAACGCCAGAAGCATAAAATACAATATAAATACAACAGTTTTTCCATCGTATAAAACGAATAATTGCAACCAGTTTGAAAGTGATGGCCAATTCTACCTTCCGGGCAACCTAGGCTTCACTCTAGGGCGTTGCTCCACCAGACCTCATAGTTACGGCCTAAGAAGTCAACGCCAGAAGCATAAAATACGATATAAATACAACAGCTTTTCCATCGTATAAAACGAGTACTTGCAACCAGTGTGAAAGTAATGGTCATTTCGACGTTCCGAGCACCCTTGGCGTCACTCTAGGGCGTTGCTCCACCACATCTAATAGCTACGGCCTTAGAAGTCAACGCCAGAGGCATAAACTACAATATAAATACAACAGCGTTTCCATCGTATAAAACGAATAATTGCAACCAGTGTGAAAGTTATGGTCATTTCTACATTCCGAGCAACCTAGGATCCACTCTAAGGCGTTGCTCCACCAGATCGAATAGTTAGGTCCTTAGAAGTAAACGCCAGAAGCATAAAATACGATATTAATACAACAGCGTTTGCATCGTATATAACGAATAATTGCAACCGGTGTGAAAGTTATTGTCATATCTACATTCCGAGCAACCTAGGATCCACTCTAGGGCGTTGCTCCACCAGATCGAATAGTTAGGGCCTTAGAAGTCAACGCCCGAACCATAAAATGCAAAAAAAAATACAACAGTGTTTTCTTCTTATAACAGGAATAATTGCAACCAATTTGGAAAGTGATGGCCAATTCTACGTTCCGGGCAACCTAGGCTTCACTCTAGGGCGTTGCTCCACCAGATCGAATAGTTAGTGCCTTAGAAGTCAACGCCAGAAGCATAAAATACAATATAAATACAACAGCTTTTCCATCGTATAAAACGAATAATTGCAACCAGTATGAAACTTATGGTCATTTCTACTTTCCGAGCAACCTAGGCTTCTCCCTAGGACGTTGCTACCACAGACTGAATAGTTAGGGCCTTAGAAGTCTACGCCCGAACCATAAAATGCACAAAAAATACAACAGTGTTTCCATCATATAACAGGTATAATTGCAACCAGTTTGAAATTGATGGCCAATTCTACGTTCCGGGCAACCTAGGCTTCACTCTAGGGCGTTGCTCCACCAGATCGGATAGTTAGTGCCTTAGAAGTCAACGCCAGAAGCATAAAATACAATATAAATACAACAGCTTTTCCATCGTATAAAACGAATAATTGCAACCAGTATGAAACTTATGGTCATTTCTACTTTCCGAGCAACCTAGGCTTCACCCTAGGGCGTTGCTCCAACGGATTGAATAGTTAGGGCCTTAGAAGTCAACGCCCGAACCATAAAATGCAAAAAAAATACAACAGTGTTTCCATCATATAACAGGAATAATTGCAACCAGTTTGAAAGTGATGGCCAATTCTACGTTCCGGGCAACCTAGGTTTCACTCCAGGGCGTTGCTCCACCAGAACGAATAGTTACGGCCTAAGAAGTCAACGCCAGAAGCATAAAATACGATATAAATACAACAGCTTTTCCATTGTATAAAAGGAATAATTGCTACTAGTGTAAAAGTTATGGTCATTTCTACGTTCCGGGCAACCTAGGCTTCACCCTAGGGCGTTGCTCCACCAGATCTAATAGTTAGGGCCTAAGAAGTGAACGCCCGAAGCATAAAATACAATATAAATACAACAGCTATTCTATCGTATAAAACGAATAATTGCAACCAGTGTGAAAGTTATGGTCATTTCTACATTTCGAGCAACCTAGGCTTCACTCTAGGGCGTTGCTCCCCCAGATCGAATAGTTAGGTCCTTAGAAGTAAACGCCAGAAGCATAAAATATGATATAAATACAACAGCTTTTCCATCGTATAAAAGGAATAATTGCCAGCAGTGTGAAAGTAATGGTCATTTCTATGTTCCGGGCAACCTAGGCTTCAGTCTACGGCGTTGTTCCACCTGATCGAATAGTTAGGGCCTAAGAAGTGAACGCCAGAAGCATAAAATACAATATAAATATAACAGTCTTTCCATCCTATAACAGGAATAATTGCAACCCGTGTGAAAGTGATGGTCATTCTTCGTTCCAGGCAACCTATGCTTCACTCTAGGGCGTTGTGCCACCAGATTGAATAGTTAGGGCCTAAGAAGTCAACGCCAGAAGCATAAAATACAATATAAGTACAACAGTTTTTCCATCGCATAAAACGAATAATTGCAACCAGTATGAAACTTATGGTCATTTCTACTTTCCGAGCAACCTAGGCTTCACCCTAGGGCGTTGCTCCAACGGATTGAATAGTTAGGGCCTTAGAAGTCTACGCCCGAACCATAACATGCAAAAAAAATACAACAGTGTTTCCATCATATAACAGGAATAATTGCAACCAATTTGAAATTGATGGCCAATTCTACGATCCGGGCAACCTAGATTTCACTCCATGGCGTTGCTCCACCAGACCTCATAGTTACGGCCTAAGAAGTCAACGCCAGAAGCATAAAATACGATATAATTACAACAGCTTTTCCATCGTATAAAACGAATAATTGCAACCAGTGTGAAAGTAATGGTCATTTATACATTCCGAGCAACCTAGGATTCACTCTAGGGCGTTGCTCCACCAGATCGAATAGTTAGGTACTTAGAAGTAAACGCCAGAAGCATAAAATACAATATAAATACAACAGTTTTTCCATCGTATAAAACGAATAATTGCAACCAGTTTGAAAGTGATGGCCAATTCTACCTTCCGGGCAACCTAGGCTTCACTCTAGGGCGTTGCTCCACCAGATCGAATAGTTAGTGCCTTAGAAGCGAACGCCAGAAGCATAAAATACAATATGAATACAACAGTTTTTCCATCGTATAAAACGAATAATTGCAACCAGTATGAAACTTATGGTCATTTATACTTTCCGAGCAACCTAGGCTTCACCCTAGGGCGTTGCTCCAACGGATTGAATAGTTCGGGCCTTAGAAGTCAACGCCCGAAATATAAAATGCAAAAAAAATACAACAGTGTTCCCATCATATAACAGCAATAATTGCAACCAGTTTGAAAGTGATGGCCACTTCTACGTACCGGGCAACCTAGGTTTCACTCCAGGGCGTTGCTCCACCAGACCGAATAGTTACGGCCGAAGAAGTCAACGCCAGAAGCATAAAATACGATATAAATACAACAGCTTTTCCATCGTATAAAACGAATAATTGCAACCAGTGTGAAAGTAATGGTCATTTCTACGCTCCGAGCACCCTAGGCGTCTCTCTAGGGCGTTGCTCCACCACATCTAATAGCTACGGCCTTAGAAGTCAACGCCAGAGGCATAAAATACAATATAAATACAACAGCTTTTCCATAGTATAAAACGAATAATTCCAACCAGTATGAAACTTATGGTCATTTCTACTGTCCGAGCAACCTAGGCTTCACCCTGGGGCGTTGCTCCACCAGATCGAATAGTTAGGTCCTCAGAAGTAAACGCCAGAAGCATAAAATACAATATAAATACAACAGTTTTTCCATCGTATAAAACGAATAATTGCAACCAGTTTGAAAGTGATGGCCAATTCTACCTTCCGGGCAACCTAGGCTTCACTCTAGGGCGTTGCTCCACCAGACCTCATAGTTACGGCCTAAGAAGTCAACGCCAGAAGCATAAAATACGATATAAATACAACAGCTTTTCCATCGTATAAAACGAGTACTTGCAACCAGTGTGAAAGTAATGGTCATTTCGACGTTCCGAGCACCCTTGGCGTCGCTCTAGGGCGTTGCTCCACCACATCTAATAGCTACGGCCTTAGAAGTCAACGCCAGAGGCATAAACTACAATATAAATACAACAGCGTTTCCATCGTATAAAACGAATAATTGCAACCAGTGTGAAAGTTATGGTCATTTCTACATTCCGAGCAACCTAGGATCCACTCTAAGGCGTTGCTCCACCAGATCGAATAGTTAGGTCCTTAGAAGTAAACGCCAGAAGCATAAAATACGATATTAATACAACAGCGTTTGCATCGTATATAACGAATAATTGCAACCGGTGTGAAAGTTATTGTCATATCTACATTCCGAGCAACCTAGGATCCACTCTAGGGCGTTGCTCCACCAGATCGAATAGTTAGGGCCTTAGAAGTCAACGCCCGAACCATAAAATGCAAAAAAAAATACAACAGTGTTTCCTTCTTATAACAGGAATAATTGCAACCAATTTGGAAAGTGATGGCCAATTCTACGTTCCGGGCAACCTGGGCTTCACTCTAGGGCGTTGCTCCACCAGATCGAATAGTTAGTGCCTTAGAAGTCAACGCCAGAAGCATAAAATACAATATAAATTCAACAGCTTTTCCATCATATAAAACGAATAATTGCAACCAGTATGAAACTTATGGTCATTTCTACTTTCCGAGCAACCTAGGCTTCTCCCTAGGACGTTGCTACCACAGACTGAATAGTTAGGGCCTTAGAAGTCTACGCCCGAACCATAAAATGCACAAAAAATACAACAGTGTTTCCATCATATAACAGGTATAATTGCAACCAGTTTGAAATTGATGGCCAATTCTACGTTCCGGGCAACCTAGGCTTCACTCTAGGGCGTTGCTCCACCAGATCGGATAGTTAGTGCCTTAGAAGTCAACGCCAGAAGCATAAAATACAATATAAATACAACAGCTTTTCCATCGTATAAAACGAATAATTGCAACCAGTATGAAACTTATGGTCATTTCTACTTATCGAGCAACCTAGGCTTCACCCTAGGGCGTTGCTCCAACGGATTGAATAGTTAGGGCCTTAGAAGTCAACGCCCGAACCATAAAATGCAAAAAAAATACAACAGTGTTTCCATCATATAACAGGAATAATTGCAACCAGTTTGAAAGTGATGGCCAATTCTACGTTCCGGGCAACCTAGGTTTCACTCCAGGGCGTTGCTCCACCAGAACGAATAGTTACGGCCTAAGAAGTCAACGCCAGAAGCATAAAATACGATATAAATACAACAGCTTTTCCATTGTATAAAAGGAATAATTGCTACTAGTGTAAAAGTTATGGTCATTTCTACGTTCCGGGCAACCTAGGCTTCACCCTAGGGCGTTGCTCCACCAGATCTAATAGTTAGGGCCTAAGAAGTGAAAGCCCGAAGCATAAAATACAATATAAATACAACAGCTATTCTATCGTATAAAACGAATAATTGCAACCAGTTTGAAAGTTATGGTCATTTCTACATTTCGAGCAACCTAGGCTTCACTCTAGGGCGTTGCTCCCCCAGATCGAATAGTTAGGTCCTTAGAAGTAAACGCCAGAAGCATAAAATATGATATAAATACAACAGCTTTTCCATCGTATAAAACGAATAATTGCAACCAGTATGAAACTTATGGTCATTTATACTTTCCGAGCAACCTAGGCTTCACCCTAGGGCGTTGCTCCAACGGATTGAATAGTTCGGGCCTTAGAAGTCAACGCCCGAAATATAAAATGCAAAAAAAATACAACAGTGTTCCCATCATATAACAGCAATAATTGCAACCAGTTTGAAAGTGATGGCCACTTCTACGTTCCGGGCAACCTAGGTTTCACTCCAGGGCGTTGCTCCACCAGACCGAATAGTTACGGCCGAAGAAGTCAACGCCAGAAGCATAAAATACGATATAAATACAACAGCTTTTCCATCGTATAAAACGAATAATTGCAACGAGTGTGAAAGTAATGGTCATTTCTACGCTCCGCGCACCCTAGGCGTCTCTCTAGGGCGTTGCTCCACCACATCTAATAGCTACGGCCTTAGAAGTCAACGCCAGAGGCATAAAATACAATATAAATACAACAGCTTTTCCATAGTATAAAACGAATAATTCCAACCAGTATGAAACTTATGGTCATTTCTACTGTCCGAGCAACCTAGGCTTCACCCTGGGGCGTTGCTCCACCAGATCGAATAGTTAGGTCCTTAGAAGTAAACGCGAGAAGCATAAAATACAATATAAATACAACAGTTTTTCCATCGTATAAAACGAATAATTGCAACCAGTTTGAAAGTGATGGCCAATTCTACCTTCCGGGCAACCTAGGCTTCACTCTAGGGCGTTGCTCCACCAGACCTCATAGTTACGGCCTAAGAAGTCAACGCCAGAAGCATAAAATACGATATAAATACAACAGCTTTTCCATCGTATAAAACGAGTACTTGCAACCAGTGTGAAAGTAATGGTCATTTCGACGTTCCGAGCACCCTTGGCGTCACTCTAGGGCGTTGCTCCACCACATCTAATAGCTACGGCCTTAGAAGTCAACGCCAGAGGCATAAACTACAATATAAATACAACAGCGTTTCCATCGTATAAAACGAATAATTGCAACCAGTGTGAAAGTTATGGTCATTTCTACATTCCGAGCAACCTAGGATCCACTCTAAGGCGTTGCTCCACCAGATCGAATAGTTAGGTCCTTAGAAGTAAACGCCAGAAGCATAAAATACGATATTAATACAACAGCGTTTGCATCGTATATAACGAATAATTGCAACCGGTGTGAAAGTTATTGTCATATCTACATTCCGAGCAACCTAGGATCCACTCTAGGGCGTTGCTCCACCAGATCGAATAGTTAGGGCCTTAGAAGTCAACGCCCGAACCATAAAATGCAAAAAAAAATACAACAGTGTTTCCTTCTTATAACAGGAATAATTGCAACCAATTTGGAAAGTGATGGCCAATTCTACGTTCCGGGCAACCTAGGCTTCACTCTAGGGCGTTGCTCCACCAGATCGAATAGTTAGTGCCTTAGAAGTCAACGCCAGAAGCATAAAATACAATATAAATACAACAGCTTTTCCATCGTATAAAACGAATAATTGCAACCAGTATGAAACTTATGGTCATTTCTACTTTCCGAGCAACCTAGGCTTCTCCCTAGGACGTTGCTACCACAGACTGAATAGTTAGGGCCTTAGAAGTCTACGCCCGAACCATAAAATGCACAAAAAATACAACAGTGTTTCCATCATATAACAGGTATAATTGCAACCAGTTTGAAATTGATGGCCAATTCTACGTTCCGGGCAACCTAGGCTTCACTCTAGGGCGTTGCTCCACCAGATCGGATAGCTAGTGCCTTAGAAGTCAACGCCAGAAGCATAAAATACAATATAAATACAACAGCTTTTCCATCGTATAAAACGAATAATTGCAACCAGTATGAAACTTATGGTCATTTCTACTTTCCGAGCAACCTAGGCTTCACCCTAGGGCGTTGCTCCAACGGATTGAATAGTTAGGGCCTTAGAAGTCAACGCCCGAACCATAAAATGCAAAAAAAATACAACAGTGTTTCCATCATATAACAGGAACAATTGCAACCAGTTTGAAAGTGATGGCCAATTCTACGTTCCGGGCAACCTAGGTTTCACTCCAGGGCGTTGCTCCACCAGAACGAATAGTTACGGCCTAAGAAGTCAACGCCAGAAGCATAAAATACGATATAAATACAACAGCTTTTCCATTGTATAAAAGGAATAATTGCTACTAGTGTAAAAGTTATGGTCATTTCTACGTTCCGGGCAACCTAGGCTTCACCCTAGGGCGTTGCTCCACCAGATCTAATAGTTAGGGCCTTAGAAGTGAACGCCCGAAGCATAAAATACAATATAAATACAACAGCTATTCTATCGTATAAAACGAATAATTGCAACCAGTGTGAAAGTTATGGTCATTTCTACATTTCGAGCAACCTAGGCTTCACTCTAGGGCGTTGCTCCCCCAGATCGAATAGTTAGGTCCTTAGAAGTAAACGCCAGAAGCATAAAATATGATATAAATACAACAGCTTTTCCATCGTATAAAAGGAATAATTGCCAGCAGTGTGAAAGTAATGGTCATTTCTATGTTCCGGGCAACCTAGGCTTCAGTCTACGGCGTTGTTCCACCTGATCGAATAGTTAGGGCCTAAGAAGTGAACGCCAGAAGCATAAAATACAATATAAATATAACAGTCTTTCCATCCTATAACAGGAATAATTGCAACCCGTGTGAAAGTGATGGTCATTCTTCGTTCCAGGCAACCTATGCTTCACTCTAGGGCGTTGTGCCACCAGATTGAATAGTTAGGGCCTAAGAAGTCAACACCAGAAGCATAAAATACAATATAAGTACAACAGTTTTTCCATCGCATAAAACGAATAATTGCAACCAGTATGAAACTTATGGTCATTTCTACTTTCCGAGCAACCTAGGCTTCACCCTAGGGCGTTGCTCCAACGGATTGAATAGTTAGGGCCTCAGAAGTCTACGCCCGAACCATAACATGCAAAAAAAATACAACAGTGTTTCCATGATATAACAGGAATAATTGCAACCAGTTTGAAAGTGATGGCCAATTATACGTTCCGGGCAACCTAGGTTTCACTCCAGGGCGTTGCTCCACCAGACCGAATAGTTACGGCCTAAGAAGTCAACGCCAGAAGCATAAAATACGATATAAATACAACAGCTTTTCCATCGTATAAAATGAATAATTGCAACAAGTGTGAAAGTAATGGTCATTTCTACGTTCCGAGCACCCTAGGCGTCACTCTAGGGCGTTGCTCCACCACATCTAATAGCTACGGCCTTAGAAGTCAACGCCAGAGGCATAAAGTACAATATAAATACAACAGCGTTTCCATCGTATAAAACGAATAATTGCAACCAGTGTGAAAGTTATGGTCACTTCCACATTCCGAGCAACCTAGGCTTCCCTCTAGGGCGTTGCTCCACCAGATCGAATAGTTAGGTCCTTAGAAGTAAACGCCAGAAGCATAAAATACGATTTAAATACAACAGCCCTTCCATCGTATAAAAGGATTAATTGCAACCAGTTTGAACGTGATGGTCATTTCTCCTTTCCGAGCAACCTAGGCTTCACTCTAGGGCGTTGCTCCACTGGATCGAACAGCTAGGGCCTAGGAAGTCAACGCCAGAAGCATAAAATACGATATAAATACAACAGCTTTTCCATCGTATAAAGCGAATAATTGCAACCAGTATGAAACTTATTATCATTTCTACTTTCCGAGAAACCTAGGCTTCACCCTAGGGCGTTGCTCCAACAGATTGAATAGTTAGGGCCTTAGAAGTCAACGCCCGAACCATAAAATGCAAAAAAAAATACAACAGTGTTTCCATCATATAACAGGAATAATTGCAACCAGTTTGAAAGTGATGGCCAATTCTACGTTCCGGGCAACCTAGGTTTCACACCAGGGCGTTGCTCCACCAGACGGAATAGTTACGGCCTAAGAAGTCAACGCCAGAAGCATAAAATTCGGTATAAATACAACAGCTTTTCCATCGTATAAAACGAATAATTGCAACCAGTGTGAAAGTTATGGTCATTTCCACATTCCGAGCAACCTAGGCTTCACTCTGGGCCGTTGCTCCACTAGATCGAACAGCTAGCGCCTTAGACGTCAACGCCAGAAGCATAAAATACAATATAAATCCAACAGTTATTCCATCGTATAATAGGAATAATTGCAACCAGTATGAAACTGATATTCATTTCTACTTTCCGAGCAACCTAGGCTTCACCCTAGGGCGTTGCTCGAACAGATTGAACTGTTAGGGCCTTAGAAGTCAACGCCCGAAGCATAAAATGCAATAAAAATACAACAGTGTTTCCATCGTATAAAACGAATAATTGCAACCAGTATGAAACTTATGGTCATTTCTACATTCCGAGCAACCTAGGCTTCACCCTAGGGCGTTGCTCCAACGGATTGAATAGTTAGGGCCTTAGAAGTCAACGCCCGAACCATAAAATGCAAAAAAAATACAACAGTGTTTCCATCATATAACAGGAATAATTGCAACCAGTTTGAAAGTGATGGCCAATTCTACGTTCCGGGCAACCTAGGTTTCACTCCAGGGCGTTGCTGCACCAGAACGAATAGTTACGGCCTAAGAAGTCAACGCCAGAAGCATAAAATACGATATAAATACAACAGCTTTTCCATTGTATAAAAGGAATAATTGCTACTAGTGTAAAAGTTATGGTCATGTCTACGTTCCGGGCAACCTAGGCTTCACCCTAGGGCGTTGCTCCACCAGATCGAATAGTTAGGGCCTAAGAAGTGAACGCCCGAAGCATAAAATACAATATAAATACAACAGCTATTCTATCGTATAAAACGAATAATTGCAACCAGTGTGAAAGTTATGGTCATTTCTACATTTCGAGCAACCTAGGCTTCACTCTAGGGCGTTGCTCCCCCAGATCGAATAGTTAGGTCCTTAGAAGTAAACGCCAGAAGCATAAAATATGATATAAATACAACAGCTTTTCCATCGTATAAAAGGAATAATTGCCAGCAGTGTGAAAGTAATGGTCATTTCTATGTTCCGGGCAACCTAGGCTTCAGTCTACGGCGTTGTTCCACCTGATCGAATAGTTAGGGCCTAAGAAGTGAACGCCAGAAGCATAAAATACAATATAAATATAACAGTCTTTCCATCCTATAACAGGAATAATTGCAACCCGTGTGAAAGTGATGGTCATTCTTCGTTCCAGGCAACCTATGCTTCACTCTAGGGCGTTGTGCCACCAGATTGAATAGTTAGGGCCTAAGAAGTCAACACCAGAAGCATAAAATACAATATAAGTACAACAGTTTTTCCATCGCATAAAACGAATAATTGCAACCAGTATGAAACTTATGGTCATTTCTACTTTCCGAGCAACCTAGGCTTCACCCTAGGGCGTTGCTCCAACGGATTGAATAGTTAGGGCCTTAGAAGTCTACGCCCGAACCATAACATGCAAAAAAAATACAACAGTGTTTCCATGATATAACAGGAATAATTGCAACCAGTTTGAAAGTGATGGCCAATTATACGTTCCGGGCAACCTAGGTTTCACTCCAGGGCGTTGCTCCACCAGACCGAATAGTTACGGCCTAAGAAGTCAACGCCAGAAGCATAAAATACGATATAAATACAACAGCTTTTCCATCGTATAAAATGAATAATTGCAACCAGTGTGAAAGTAATGGTCATTTCTACGTTCCGAGCACCCTAGGCGTCACTCTAGGGCGTTGCTCCACCACATCTAATAGCTACGGCCTTAGAAGTCAACGCCAGAGGCATAAAGTACAATATAAATACAACAGCGTTTCCATCGTATAAAACGAATAATTGCAACCAGTGTGAAAGTTATGGTCACTTCCACATTCCGAGCAACCTAGGCTTCCCTCTAGGGCGTTGCTCCACCAGATCGAATAGTTAGGTCCTTAGAAGTAAACGCCAGAAGCATAAAATACGATTTAAATACAACAGCCCTTCCATCGTATAAAAGGATTAATTGCAACCAGTTTGAACGTGATGGTCATTTCTCCTTTCCGAGCAACCTAGGCTTCACTCTAGGGCGTTGCTCCACTGGATCGAACAGCTAGGGCCTAGGAAGTCAACGCCAGAAGCATAAAATACGATATAAATACAACAGCTTTTCCATCGTATAAAGCGAATAATTGCAACCAGTATGAAACTTATTATCATTTCTACTTTCCGAGAAACCTAGGCTTCACCCTAGGGCGTTGCTCCAACAGATTGAATAGTTAGGGCCTTAGAAGTCAACGCCCGAACCATAAAATGCAAAAAAAAATACAACAGTGTTTCCATCATATAACAGGAATAATTGCAACCAGTTTGAAAGTGATGGCCAATTCTACGTTCCGGGCAACCTAGGTTTCACACCAGGGCGTTGCTCCACCAGACGGAATAGTTACGGCCTAAGAAGTCAACGCCAGAAGCATAAATTTCGGTATAAATACAACAGCTTTTCCATCGTATAAAACGAATAATTGCAACCAGTGTGAAAGTTATGGTCATTTCCACATTCCGAGCAACCTAGGCTTCACTCTGGGCCGTTGCTCCACTAGATCGAACAGCTAGCGCCTTAGACGTCAACGCCAGAAGCATAAAATACAATATAAATCCAACAGTTATTCCATCGTATAATAGGAATAATTGCAACCAGTATGAAACTGATATTCATTTCTACTTTCCGAGCAACCTAGGCTTCACCCTAGGGCGTTGCTCGAACAGATTGAACTGTTAGGGCCTTAGAAGTCAACGCCCGAAGCATAAAATGCAATAAAAATACAACAGTGTTTCCATCGTATAAAACGAATAATTGCAACCAGTATGAAACTTATGGTCATTTCTACATTCCGAGCAACCTAGGCTTCACCCTAGGGCGTTGCTCCAACGGATTGAATAGTTAGGGCCTTAGAAGTCAACGCCCGAACCATAAAATGCAAAAAAAATACAACAGTGTTTCCATCATATAACAGGAATAATTGCAACCAGTTTGAAAGTGATGGCCAATTCTACGTTCCGGGCAACCTAGGTTTCACTCCAGGGCGTTGCTGCACCAGAACGAATAGTTACGGCCTAAGAAGTCAACGCCAGAAGCATAAAATACGATATAAATACAACAGCTTTTCCATTGTATAAAAGGAATAATTGCTACTAGTGTAAAAGTTATGGTCATGTCTACGTTCCGGGCAACCTAGGCTTCACCCTAGGGCGTTGCTCCACCAGATCGAATAGTTAGGGCCTAAGAAGTGAACGCCCGAAGCATAAAATACAATATAAATACAACAGCTATTCTATCGTATAAAACGAATAATTGCAACCAGTGTGAAAGTTATGGTCATTTCTACATTTCGAGCAACCTAGGCTTCACTCTAGGGCGTTGCTCCCCCAGATCGAATAGTTAGGTCCTTAGAAGTAAACGCCAGAAGCATAAAATATGATATAAATACAACAGCTTTTCCATCGTATAAAAGGAATAATTGCCAGCAGTGTGAAAGTAATGGTCATTTCTATGTTCCGGGCAACCTAGGCTTCAGTCTACGGCGTTGTTCCACCTGATCGAATAGTTAGGGCCTAAGAAGTGAACGCCAGAAGCATAAAATACAATATAAATATAACAGTCTTTCCATCCTATAACAGGAATAATTGCAACCCGTGTGAAAGTGATGGTCATTCTTCGTTCCAGGCAACCTATGCTTCACTCTAGGGCGTTGTGCCACCAGATTGAATAGTTAGGGCCTAAGAAGTCAACACCAGAAGCATAAAATACAATATAAGTACAACAGTTTTTCCATCGCATAAAACGAATAATTGCAACCAGTATGAAACTTATGGTCATTTCTACTTTCCGAGCAACCTAGGCTTCACCCTAAGGCGTTGCTCCAACGGATTGAATAGTTAGGGCCTTAGAAGTCTACGCCCGAACCATAACATGCAAAAAAAATACAACAGTGTTTCCATGATATAACAGGAATAATTGCAACCAGTTTGAAAGTGATGGCCAATTATACGTTCCGGGCAACCTAGGTTTCACTCCAGGGCGTTGCTCCACCAGACCGAATAGTTACGGCCTAAGAAGTCAACGCCAGAAGCATAAAATACGATATAAATACAACAGCTTTTCCATCGTATAAAATGAATAATTGCAACCAGTGTGAAAGTAATGGTCATTTCCACGTTCCGAGCACCCTAGGCGTCACTCTAGGGCGTTGCTCCACCACATCTAATAGCTACGGCCTTAGAAGTCAACGCCAGAGGCATAAAGTACAATATAAATACAACAGCGTTTCCATCGTATAAAACGAATAATTGCAACCAGTGTGAAAGTTATGGTCACTTCCACATTCCGAGCAACCTAGGCTTCCCTCTAGGGCGTTGCTCCACCAGATCGAATAGTTAGGTCCTTAGAAGTAAACGCCAGAAGCATAAAATACGATTTAAATACAACAGCCCTTCCATCGTATAAAAGGATTAATTGCAACCAGTTTGAACGTGATGGTCATTTCTCCTTTCCGAGCAACCTAGGCTTCACTCTAGGGCGTTGCTCCACTGGATCGAACAGCTAGGGCCTAGGAAGTCAACGCCAGAAGCATAAAATACGATATAAATACAACAGCTTTTCCATCGTATAAAGCGAATAATTGCAACCAGTATGAAACTTATTATCATTTCTACTTTCCGAGAAACCTAGGCTTCACCCTAGGGCGTTGCTCCAACAGATTGAATAGTTAGGGCCTTAGAAGTCAACGCCCGAACCATAAAATGCAAAAAAAAATACAACAGTGTTTCCATCATATAACAGGAATAATTGCAACCAGTTTGAAAGTGATGGCCAATTCTACGTTCCGGGCAACCTAGGTTTCACACCAGGGCGTTGCTCCACCAGACGGAATAGTTACGGCCTAAGATGTCAACGCCAGAAGCATAAAATTCGGTATAAATACAACAGCTTTTCCATCGTATAAAACGAATAATTGCAACCAGTGTGAAAGTTATGGTCATTTCCACATTCCGAGCAACCTAGGCTTCACTCTGGGCCGTTGCTCCACTAGATCGAACAGCTAGCGCCTTAGACGTCAACGCCAGAAGCATAAAATACAATATAAATCCAACAGTTATTCCATCGTATAATAGGAATAATTGCAACCAGTATGAAACTGATATTCATTTCTACTTTCCGAGCAACCTAGGCTTCACCCTAGGGCGTTGCTCGAACAGATTGAACTGTTAGGGCCTTAGAAGTCAACGCCCGAAGCATAAAATGCAATAAAAATACAACAGTGTTTCCATCGTATAAAACGAATAATTGCAACCAGTGTGAAAGTTATGGTCATTTCTACATTCCGAGCAACCTAGGCTTCAGTCTACGGCGTTGTTCCACCTGATCGAATAGTTAGGGCCTAAGAAGTGAACGCCAGAAGCATAAAATACAATATAAATATAACAGTCTTTCCATCCTATAACAGGAATAATTGCAACCCGTGTGAAAGTGATGGTCATTCTTCGTTCCAGGCAACCTATGCTTCACTCTAGGGCGTTGTGCCACCAGATTGAATAGTTAGGGCCTAAGAAGTCAACACCAGAAGCATAAAATACAATATAAGTACAACAGTTTTTCCATCGCATAAAACGAATAATTGCAACCAGTATGAAACTTATGGTCATTTCTACTTTCCGAGCAACCTAGGCTTCACCCTAGGGCGTTGCTCCAACGGATTGAATAGTTAGGGCCTTAGAAGTCTACGCCCGAACCATAACATGCAAAAAAAATACAACAGTGTTTCCATGATATAACAGGAATAATTGCAACCAGTTTGAAAGTGATGGCCAATTATACGTTCCGGGCAACCTAGGTTTCACTCCAGGGCGTTGCTCCACCAGACCGAATAGTTACGGCCTAAGAAGTCAACGCCAGAAGCATAAAATACGATATAAATACAACAGCTTTTCCATCGTATAAAATGAATAATTGCAACCAGTGTGAAAGTAATGGTCATTTCTACGTTCCGAGCACCCTAGGCGTCACTCTAGGGCGTTGCTCCACCACATCTAATAGCTACGGCCTTAGAAGTCAACGCCAGAGGCATAAAGTACAATATAAATACAACAGCGTTTCCATCGTATAAAACGAATAATTGCAACCAGTGTGAAAGTTATGGTCACTTCAACATTCCGAGCAACCTAGGCTTCCCTCTAGGGCGTTGCTCCACCAGATCGAATAGTTAGGTCCTTAGAAGTAAACGCCAGAAGCATAAAATACGATATAAATACAACAGCCTTTCCATCGTATAAAAGGATTAATTGCAACCAGTTTGAACGTGATGGTCATTTCTCCTTTCCGAGCAACCTAGGCTTCACTCTAGGGCGTTGCTCCACTGGATCGAACAGCTAGGGCCTAGGAAGTCAACGCCAGAAGCATAAAATACGATATAAATACAACAGCTTTTCCATCGTATAAAGCGAATAATTGCAACCAGTATGAAACTTATTATCATTTCTACTTTCCGAGAAACCTAGGCTTCACCCTAGGGCGTTGCTCCAACAGATTGAATAGTTAGGGCCTTAGAAGTCAACGCCCGAACCATAAAATGCAAAAAAAAATACAACAGTGTTTCCATCATATAACAGGAATAATTGCAACCAGTTTGAAAGTGATGGCTAATTCTACGTTCCGGGCAACCTAGGTTTCACACCAGGGCGTTGCTCCACCAGACGGAATAGTTACGGCCTAAGAAGTCAACGCCAGAAGCATAAAATTCGATATAAATACAACAGCTTTTCCATCGTATAAAACGAATAATTGCAACCAGTGTGAAAGTTATGGTCATTTCCACATTCCGAGGAACCTAGGCTTCACTCTAGGCCGTAGCTCCACTAGATCGAACAGCTAGCGCCTTAGACGTCAACGCCAGAAGCATAAAATACAATATAAATCCAACAGTTATTCCATCGTATAAAAGGAATAATTGCAACCAGTATGAAACTGATGGTCATTTCTACTTTCCGAGCAACCTAGGCTTCACCCTAGGGCGTTGCTCGAACAGATTGAACTGTTAGGGCCTTAGAAGTCAACGCCCGAAGCATAAAATGCAATAAAAATACAACAGTGTTTCCATCGTATAAAACGAATAATTGCAACCAGTATGAAACTTATGGTCATTTCTACTTTCCGAGCAACCTAGGCTTCACCCTAGGGCGTTGCTCCAACGGATTGAATAGTTAGGGCCTTAGAAGTCAACGCCCGAACCATAAAATGCAAAAAAAATACAACAGTGTTTCCATCATATAACAGGAATAATTGCAACCAGTTTGAAAGTGATGGCCAATTCTACGTTCCGGGCAACCTAGGTTTCACTCCAGGGCGTTGCTGCACCAGAACGAATAGTTACGGCCTAAGAAGTCAACGCCAGAAGCATAAAATACGATATAAATACAACAGCTTTTCCATTGTATAAAAGGAATAATTGCTACTAGTGTAAAAGTTATGGTCATTTCTACGTTCCGGGCAACCTAGGCTTCACCCTAGGGCGTTGCTCCACCAGATCGAATAGTTAGGGCCTAAGAAGTGAACGCCCGAAGCATAAAATACAATATAAATACAACAGCTTTTCTATCGTATAAAACGAATAATTGCAACCAGTGTGAAAGTTATGGTCATTTCTACATTCCGAGCAACCTAGGCTTCACTCTAGGGCGTTGCTCCCCCAGATCGAATAGTTAGGTCCTTAGAAGTAAACGCCAGAAGCATAAAATATGATATAAATACAACAGCTTTTCCGTCGTATAAAAGGAATAATTGCCAGCAGTGTGAAAGTAATGGTCATTTCTATGTTCCGGGCAACCTAGGCTTCAGTGTACGGCGTTGTTCCACCTGATCGAATAGTTAGGGCCTAAGAAGTGAACGCCAGAAGCATAAAATACAATATAAATATAACAGTCTTTCCATCCTATAACAGGTATAATTGCAACCCGTATGAAAGTGATGGTCATTTCTACGTTCCAGGCAACCTATGCTTCACTCTAGGGCGTTGTGCCGCCAGATTGAATAGTTAGGGCCTCAGAAGTCAACGCCAGAAGCATAAAATACAATATAAGTACAACAGTTTTTCCATCGCATAAAACGAATAATTGCAACCAGTATGAAACTTATGGTCATTTCTACTTTCCGAGCAACCTAGGCTTCACCCTAGGGCGTTGCTCCAACGGATTGAATAGTTAGGGCCTTAGAAGTCTACGCCCGAACCATAACATGCAAAAAAAATACAACAGTGTTTCCATGATATAACAGGAATAATTGCAACCAGTTTGAAAGTGATGGCCAATTATACGTTCCGGGCAACCTAGGTTTCACTCCACGGCGTTGCTGCACCAGAACGAATAGTTACGGCCTAAGAAGTCAACGCCAGAAGCATAAAATACGATATAAATACAACAGCTTTTCCATTGTATAAAAGGAATAATTGCTACTAGTGTAAAAGTTATGGTCATGTCTACGTTCCGGGCAACCTAGGCTTCACCCTAGGGCGTTGCTCCACCAGATCGAATAGTTAGGGCCTAAGAAGTGAACGCCCGAAGCATAAAATACAATATAAATACAACAGCTATTCTATCGTATAAAACGAATAATTGCAACCAGTGTGAAAGTTATGGTCATTTCTACATTTCGAGCAACCTAGGCTTCACTCTAGGGCGTTGCTCCCCCAGATCGAATAGTTAGGTCCTTAGAAGTAAACGCCAGAAGCATAAAATATGATATAAATACAACAGCTTTTCCATCGTATAAAAGGAATAATTGCCAGCAGTGTGAAAGTAATGGTCATTTCTATGTTCCGGGCAACCTAGGCTTCAGTCTACGGCGTTGTTCCACCTGATCGAATAGTTAGGGCCTAAGAAGTGAACGCCAGAAGCATAAAATACAATATAAATATAACAGTCTTTCCATCCTATAACAGGAATAATTGCAACCCGTGTGAAAGTGATGGTCATTCTTCGTTCCAGGCAACCTATGCTTCACTCTAGGGCGTTGTGCCACCAGATTGAATAGTTAGGGCCTAAGAAGTCAACACCAGAAGCATAAAATACAATATAAGTACAACAGTTTTTCCATCGCATAAAACGAATAATTGCAACCAGTATGAAACTTATGGTCATTTCTACTTTCCGAGCAACCTAGGCTTCACCCTAGGGCGTTGCTCCAACGGATTGAATAGTTAGGGCCTTAGAAGTCTACGCCCGAACCATAACATGCAAAAAAAATACAACAGTG
The DNA here is from genome assembly GCF_051401765.1 of Calliopsis andreniformis. Classification (NCBI taxonomy): domain Eukaryota; kingdom Metazoa; phylum Arthropoda; class Insecta; order Hymenoptera; family Andrenidae; genus Calliopsis; species Calliopsis andreniformis. The sequence continues at coordinate 9,220,987 of NW_027480424.1, forward strand.
TTTCCATGATATAACAGGAATAATTGCAACCAGTTTGAAAGTGATGGCCAATTATACGTTCCGGGCAACCTAGGTTTCACTCCAGGGCGTTGCTCCACCAGACCGAATAGTTACGGCCTAAGAAGTCAACGCCAGAAGCATAAAATACGATATAAATACAACAGCTTTTCCATCGTATAAAATGAATAATTGCAACCAGTGTGAAAGTAATGGTCATTTCTACGTTCCGAGCACCCTAGGCGTCACTCTAGGGCGTTGCTCCACCACATCTAATAGCTACGGCCTTAGAAGTCAACGCCAGAGGCATAAAGTACAATATAAATACAACAGCGTTTCCATCGTATAAAACGAATAATTGCAACCAGTGTGAAAGTTATGGTCACTTCCACATTCCGAGCAACCTAGGCTTCCCTCTAGGGCGTTGCTCCACCAGATCGAATAGTTAGGTCCTTAGAAGTAAACGCCAGAAGCATAAAATACGATTTAAATACAACAGCCCTTCCATCGTATAAAAGGATTAATTGCAACCAGTTTGAACGTGATGGTCATTTCTCCTTTCCGAGCAACCTAGGCTTCACTCTAGGGCGTTGCTCCACTGGATCGAACAGCTAGGGCCTAGGAAGTCAACGCCAGAAGCATAAAATACGATATAAATACAACAGCTTTTCCATCGTATAAAGCGAATAATTGCAACCAGTATGAAACTTATTATCATTTCTACTTTCCGAGAAACCTAGGCTTCACCCTAGGGCGTTGCTCCAACAGATTGAATAGTTAGGGCCTTAGAAGTCAACGCCCGAACCATAAAATGCAAAAAAAAATACAACAGTGTTTCCATCATATAACAGGAATAATTGCAACCAGTTTGAAAGTGATGGCCAATTCTACGTTCCGGGCAACCTAGGTTTCACACCAGGGCGTTGCTCCACCAGACGGAATAGTTACGGCCTAAGAAGTCAACGCCAGAAGCATAAATTTCGGTATAAATACAACAGCTTTTCCATCGTATAAAACGAATAATTGCAACCAGTGTGAAAGTTATGGTCATTTCCACATTCCGAGCAACCTAGGCTTCACTCTGGGCCGTTGCTCCACTAGATCGAACAGCTAGCGCCTTAGACGTCAACGCCAGAAGCATAAAATACAATATAAATCCAACAGTTATTCCATCGTATAATAGGAATAATTGCAACCAGTATGAAACTGATATTCATTTCTACTTTCCGAGCAACCTAGGCTTCACCCTAGGGCGTTGCTCGAACAGATTGAACTGTTAGGGCCTTAGAAGTCAACGCCCGAAGCATAAAATGCAATAAAAATACAACAGTGTTTCCATCGTATAAAACGAATAATTGCAACCAGTATGAAACTTATGGTCATTTCTACATTCCGAGCAACCTAGGCTTCACCCTAGGGCGTTGCTCCAACGGATTGAATAGTTAGGGCCTTAGAAGTCAACGCCCGAACCATAAAATGCAAAAAAAATACAACAGTGTTTCCATCATATAACAGGAATAATTGCAACCAGTTTGAAAGTGATGGCCAATTCTACGTTCCGGGCAACCTAGGTTTCACTCCAGGGCGTTGCTGCACCAGAACGAATAGTTACGGCCTAAGAAGTCAACGCCAGAAGCATAAAATACGATATAAATACAACAGCTTTTCCATTGTATAAAAGGAATAATTGCTACTAGTGTAAAAGTTATGGTCATGTCTACGTTCCGGGCAACCTAGGCTTCACCCTAGGGCGTTGCTCCACCAGATCGAATAGTTAGGGCCTAAGAAGTGAACGCCCGAAGCATAAAATACAATATAAATACAACAGCTATTCTATCGTATAAAACGAATAATTGCAACCAGTGTGAAAGTTATGGTCATTTCTACATTTCGAGCAACCTAGGCTTCACTCTAGGGCGTTGCTCCCCCAGATCGAATAGTTAGGTCCTTAGAAGTAAACGCCAGAAGCATAAAATATGATATAAATACAACAGCTTTTCCATCGTATAAAAGGAATAATTGCCAGCAGTGTGAAAGTAATGGTCATTTCTATGTTCCGGGCAACCTAGGCTTCAGTCTACGGCGTTGTTCCACCTGATCGAATAGTTAGGGCCTAAGAAGTGAACGCCAGAAGCATAAAATACAATATAAATATAACAGTCTTTCCATCCTATAACAGGAATAATTGCAACCCGTGTGAAAGTGATGGTCATTCTTCGTTCCAGGCAACCTATGCTTCACTCTAGGGCGTTGTGCCACCAGATTGAATAGTTAGGGCCTAAGAAGTCAACACCAGAAGCATAAAATACAATATAAGTACAACAGTTTTTCCATCGCATAAAACGAATAATTGCAACCAGTATGAAACTTATGGTCATTTCTACTTTCCGAGCAACCTAGGCTTCACCCTAAGGCGTTGCTCCAACGGATTGAATAGTTAGGGCCTTAGAAGTCTACGCCCGAACCATAACATGCAAAAAAAATACAACAGTGTTTCCATGATATAACAGGAATAATTGCAACCAGTTTGAAAGTGATGGCCAATTATACGTTCCGGGCAACCTAGGTTTCACTCCAGGGCGTTGCTCCACCAGACCGAATAGTTACGGCCTAAGAAGTCAACGCCAGAAGCATAAAATACGATATAAATACAACAGCTTTTCCATCGTATAAAATGAATAATTGCAACCAGTGTGAAAGTAATGGTCATTTCCACGTTCCGAGCACCCTAGGCGTCACTCTAGGGCGTTGCTCCACCACATCTAATAGCTACGGCCTTAGAAGTCAACGCCAGAGGCATAAAGTACAATATAAATACAACAGCGTTTCCATCGTATAAAACGAATAATTGCAACCAGTGTGAAAGTTATGGTCACTTCCACATTCCGAGCAACCTAGGCTTCCCTCTAGGGCGTTGCTCCACCAGATCGAATAGTTAGGTCCTTAGAAGTAAACGCCAGAAGCATAAAATACGATTTAAATACAACAGCCCTTCCATCGTATAAAAGGATTAATTGCAACCAGTTTGAACGTGATGGTCATTTCTCCTTTCCGAGCAACCTAGGCTTCACTCTAGGGCGTTGCTCCACTGGATCGAACAGCTAGGGCCTAGGAAGTCAACGCCAGAAGCATAAAATACGATATAAATACAACAGCTTTTCCATCGTATAAAGCGAATAATTGCAACCAGTATGAAACTTATTATCATTTCTACTTTCCGAGAAACCTAGGCTTCACCCTAGGGCGTTGCTCCAACAGATTGAATAGTTAGGGCCTTAGAAGTCAACGCCCGAACCATAAAATGCAAAAAAAAATACAACAGTGTTTCCATCATATAACAGGAATAATTGCAACCAGTTTGAAAGTGATGGCCAATTCTACGTTCCGGGCAACCTAGGTTTCACACCAGGGCGTTGCTCCACCAGACGGAATAGTTACGGCCTAAGATGTCAACGCCAGAAGCATAAAATTCGGTATAAATACAACAGCTTTTCCATCGTATAAAACGAATAATTGCAACCAGTGTGAAAGTTATGGTCATTTCCACATTCCGAGCAACCTAGGCTTCACTCTGGGCCGTTGCTCCACTAGATCGAACAGCTAGCGCCTTAGACGTCAACGCCAGAAGCATAAAATACAATATAAATCCAACAGTTATTCCATCGTATAATAGGAATAATTGCAACCAGTATGAAACTGATATTCATTTCTACTTTCCGAGCAACCTAGGCTTCACCCTAGGGCGTTGCTCGAACAGATTGAACTGTTAGGGCCTTAGAAGTCAACGCCCGAAGCATAAAATGCAATAAAAATACAACAGTGTTTCCATCGTATAAAACGAATAATTGCAACCAGTGTGAAAGTTATGGTCATTTCTACATTCCGAGCAACCTAGGCTTCAGTCTACGGCGTTGTTCCACCTGATCGAATAGTTAGGGCCTAAGAAGTGAACGCCAGAAGCATAAAATACAATATAAATATAACAGTCTTTCCATCCTATAACAGGAATAATTGCAACCCGTGTGAAAGTGATGGTCATTCTTCGTTCCAGGCAACCTATGCTTCACTCTAGGGCGTTGTGCCACCAGATTGAATAGTTAGGGCCTAAGAAGTCAACACCAGAAGCATAAAATACAATATAAGTACAACAGTTTTTCCATCGCATAAAACGAATAATTGCAACCAGTATGAAACTTATGGTCATTTCTACTTTCCGAGCAACCTAGGCTTCACCCTAGGGCGTTGCTCCAACGGATTGAATAGTTAGGGCCTTAGAAGTCTACGCCCGAACCATAACATGCAAAAAAAATACAACAGTGTTTCCATGATATAACAGGAATAATTGCAACCAGTTTGAAAGTGATGGCCAATTATACGTTCCGGGCAACCTAGGTTTCACTCCAGGGCGTTGCTCCACCAGACCGAATAGTTACGGCCTAAGAAGTCAACGCCAGAAGCATAAAATACGATATAAATACAACAGCTTTTCCATCGTATAAAATGAATAATTGCAACCAGTGTGAAAGTAATGGTCATTTCTACGTTCCGAGCACCCTAGGCGTCACTCTAGGGCGTTGCTCCACCACATCTAATAGCTACGGCCTTAGAAGTCAACGCCAGAGGCATAAAGTACAATATAAATACAACAGCGTTTCCATCGTATAAAACGAATAATTGCAACCAGTGTGAAAGTTATGGTCACTTCAACATTCCGAGCAACCTAGGCTTCCCTCTAGGGCGTTGCTCCACCAGATCGAATAGTTAGGTCCTTAGAAGTAAACGCCAGAAGCATAAAATACGATATAAATACAACAGCCTTTCCATCGTATAAAAGGATTAATTGCAACCAGTTTGAACGTGATGGTCATTTCTCCTTTCCGAGCAACCTAGGCTTCACTCTAGGGCGTTGCTCCACTGGATCGAACAGCTAGGGCCTAGGAAGTCAACGCCAGAAGCATAAAATACGATATAAATACAACAGCTTTTCCATCGTATAAAGCGAATAATTGCAACCAGTATGAAACTTATTATCATTTCTACTTTCCGAGAAACCTAGGCTTCACCCTAGGGCGTTGCTCCAACAGATTGAATAGTTAGGGCCTTAGAAGTCAACGCCCGAACCATAAAATGCAAAAAAAAATACAACAGTGTTTCCATCATATAACAGGAATAATTGCAACCAGTTTGAAAGTGATGGCTAATTCTACGTTCCGGGCAACCTAGGTTTCACACCAGGGCGTTGCTCCACCAGACGGAATAGTTACGGCCTAAGAAGTCAACGCCAGAAGCATAAAATTCGATATAAATACAACAGCTTTTCCATCGTATAAAACGAATAATTGCAACCAGTGTGAAAGTTATGGTCATTTCCACATTCCGAGCAACCTAGGCTTCACTCTAGGCCGTTGCTCCACTAGATCGAACAGCTAGCGCCTTAGACGTCAACGCCAGAAGCATAAAATACAATATAAATCCAACAGTTATTCCATCGTATAAAAGGAATAATTGCAACCAGTATGAAACTGATGGTCATTTCTACTTTCCGAGCAACCTAGGCTTCACCCTAGGGCGTTGCTCGAACAGATTGAACTGTTAGGGCCTTAGAAGTCAACGCCCGAAGCATAAAATGCAATAAAAATACAACAGTGTTTCCATCGTATAAAACGAATAATTGCAACCAGTATGAAACTTATGGTCATTTCTACTTTCCGAGCAACCTAGGCTTCAGCCTAGGGCGTTGCTCCAACGGATTGAATAGTTAGGGCCTTAGAAGTCAACGCCCGAACCATAAAATGCAAAAAAAATACAACAGTGTTTCCATCATATAACAGGAATAATTGCAACCAGTTTGAAAGTGATGGCCAATTCTACGTTCCGGGCAACCTAGGTTTCACTCCAGGGCGTTGCTGCACCAGAACGAATAGTTACGGCCTAAGAAGTCAACGCCAGAAGCATAAAATACGATATAAATACAACAGCTTTTCCATTGTATAAAAGGAATAATTGCTACTAGTGTAAAAGTTATGGTCATTTCTACGTTCCGGGCAACCTAGGCTTCACCCTAGGGCGTTGCTCCACCAGATCGAATAGTTAGGGCCTAAGAAGTGAACGCCCGAAGCATAAAATACAATATAAATACAACAGCTTTTCTATCGTATAAAACGAATAATTGCAACCAGTGTGAAAGTTATGGTCATTTCTACATTCCGAGCAACCTAGGCTTCACTCTAGGGCGTTGCTCCCCCAGATCGAATAGTTAGGTCCTTAGAAGTAAACGCCAGAAGCATAAAATATGATATAAATACAACAGCTTTTCCGTCGTATAAAAGGAATAATTGCCAGCAGTGTGAAAGTAATGGTCATTTCTATGTTCCGGGCAACCTAGGCTTCAGTGTACGGCGTTGTTCCACCTGATCGAATAGTTAGGGCCTAAGAAGTGAACGCCAGAAGCATAAAATACAATATAAATATAACAGTCTTTCCATCCTATAACAGGTATAATTGCAACCCGTATGAAAGTGATGGTCATTTCTACGTTCCAGGCAACCTATGCTTCACTCTAGGGCGTTGTGCCGCCAGATTGAATAGTTAGGGCCTCAGAAGTCAACGCCAGAAGCATAAAATACAATATAAGTACAACAGTTTTTCCATCGCATAAAACGAATAATTGCAACCAGTATGAAACTTATGGTCATTTCTACTTTCCGAGCAACCTAGGCTTCACCCTAGGGCGTTGCTCCAACGGATTGAATAGTTAGGGCCTTAGAAGTCTACGCCCGAACCATAACATGCAAAAAAAATACAACAGTGTTTCCATGATATAACAGGAATAATTGCAACCAGTTTGAAAGTGATGGCCAATTATACGTTCCGGGCAACCTAGGTTTCACTCCACGGCGTTGCTGCACCAGAACGAATAGTTACGGCCTAAGAAGTCAACGCCAGAAGCATAAAATACGATATAAATACAACAGCTTTTCCATTGTATAAAAGGAATAATTGCTACTAGTGTAAAAGTTATGGTCATTTCTACGTTCCGGGCAACCTAGGCTTCACCCTAGGGCGTTGCTCCACCAGATCGAATAGTTAGGGCCTAAGAAGTGAACGCCCGAAGCATAAAATACAATATAAATACAACAGCTTTTCTATCGTATAAAACGAATAATTGCAACCAGTGTGAAAGTTATGGTCATTTCTACATTCCGAGCAACCTAGGCTTCACTCTAGGGCGTTGCTCCCCCAGATCGAATAGTTAGGTCCTTAGAAGTAAACGCCAGAAGCATAAAATATGATATAAATACAACAGCTTTTCCATCGTATAAAAGGAATAATTGCCAGCAGTGTGAAAGTAATGGTCATTTCTATGTTCCAGGCAACCTATGCTTCACTCTAGGGCGTTGTGCCACCAGATTGAATAGTTAGGGCCTAAGAAGTCAACGCCAGAAGCATAAAATACAATATAAGTACAACAGTTTTTCCATCGCATAAAACGAATAATTGCAACCAGTATGAAACTTATGGTCATTTCTACTTTCCGAACAACCTAGGCTTCACCCTAGGGCGTTGCTCCAACGGATTCAATAGTTAGGGCCTTAGAAGTCTACGCCCGAACCATAACATGCAAAAAAAATACAACAGTGTTTCCATGATATAACAGGAATAATTGCAACCAGTTTGAAAGTGATGGCCAATTATACGTTCCAGGCAACCTAGGTTTCACTCCAGGGCGTTGCTGCACCAGAACGAATAGTTACGGCCTAAGAAGTCAACGCCAGAAGCATAAAATACGATATAAATACAACAGCTTTTCCATTGTATAAAAGGAATTATTGCTACTAGTGTAAAAGTTATGGTCATTTCTACGTTCCGGGCAACCTAGGCTTCACCCTAGGGCGTTGCTCCACCAGATCGAATAGTTAGGGCCTAAGAAGTGAACGCCCGAAGCATAAAATACAATATAAATACAACAGCTTTTCTATCGTATAAAACGAATAATTGCAACCAGTGTGAAAGTTACGGTCATTTCTACATTCCGAGCAACCTAGGCTTCACTCTAGGGCGTTGCTCCCCCAGATCGAATAGTTAGGTCCTTAGAAGTAAACGCCAGAAGCATAAAATATGATATAAATACAACAGCTTTTCCATCGTATAAAAGGAATAATTGCCAGCAGTGTGAAAGTAATGGTCATTTCTATGTTCTGGGCAACCTAGGCTTCAGTCTACGGCGTTGTTCCACCTGATCGAATAGTTAGGGCCTAAGAAGTGAACGCCAGAAGCATAAAATACAATATAAATATAACAGTCTTTCCATCCTATAACAGGAATAATTGCAACCCGTGTGAAAGTGATGGTCATTTCTACGTTCCAGGCAACCTATGCTTCACTCTAGGGCGTTGTGCCACCAGATTGAATAGTTAGGGCCTAAGAAGTCAACGCCAGAAGCATAAAATACAATATAAGTACAACAGTTTTTCCATCGCATAAAACGAATAATTGCAACCAGTATGAAACTTATGGTCATTTCTACTTTCCGAGCAACCTAGGCTTCACCCTAGGGCGTTGCTCCAACGGATTCAATAGTTAGGGCCTTAGAAGTCTACGCCCGAACCATAACATGCAAAAAAAATACAACAGTGTTTCCATGATATAACAGGAATAATTGCAACCAGTTTGAAAGTGATGGCCAATTATACGTTCCAGGCAACCTAGGTTTCACTCCAGGGCGTCGCTGCACCAGAACGAATAGTTACGGCCTAAGAAGTCAACGCCAGAAGCATAAAATACGATATAAATACAACAGCTTTTCCATTGTATAAAAGGAATTATTGCTACTAGTGTAAAAGTTATGGTCATTTCTACGTTCCGGGCAACCTAGGCTTCACCCTGGGGCGTTGCTCCACCAGATCGTATAGTTAGGGCCTAAGAAGTGAACGCCCGAAGCATAAAATACAATATAAATACAACAGCTTTTCTATCGTATAAAACGAATAATTGCAACCAGTGTGAAAGTTATGGTCATTTCTACATTCCGAGCAACCTAGGCTTCACTCTAGGGCGTTGCTCCCCCAGATCGAATAGTTAGGTCCTTAGAAGTAAACGCCAGAAGCATAAAATATGATATAAATACAACAGCTTTTCCATCGTATAAAAGGAATAATTGCCAGCAGTGTGAAAGTAATGGTCATTTCTATGTTCCGGGCAACCTAGGCTTCAGTCTACGGCGTCGTTCCACCTGATCGAATAGTTAGGGCCTAAGAAGTGAACGCCAGAAGCATAAAATACAATATAAATATAACAGTCTTTCCACCCTATAACAGGAATAATTGCAACCCGTGTGAAAGTGATGGTCATTTCTACGTTCCAGGCAACCTATGCTTCACTCTAGGGCGTTGTGCCACCAGATTGAATAGTTAGGGCCTAAGAAGTCAACGCCAGAAGCATAAAATACGATATAAATACAACAGCTTTTCCATTGTATAAAAGGAATTATTGCTACTAGTGTAAAAGTTATGGTCATTTCTACGTTCCGGGCAACCTAGGCTTCACCCTAGGGCGTTGCTCCACCAGATCGAATAGTTAGGGCCTAAGAAGTGAACGCCCGAAGCATAAAATACAATATAAATACAACAGCTTTTCTATCGTATAAAACGAATAATTGCAACCAGTGTGAAAGTTATGGTCATTTCTACATTCCGAGCAACCTAGGCTTCACTCTAGGGCGTTGCTCCCCCAGATCGAATAGTTAGGTCCTTAGAAGTAAACGCCAGAAGCATAAAATATGATATAAATACAACAGCTTTTCCATCGTATAAAAGGAATAATTGCCAGCAGTGTGAAAGTAATGGTCATTTCTATGTTCTGGGCAACCTAGGCTTCAGTCTACGGCGTTGTTCCACCTGATCGAATAGTTAGGGCCTAAGAAGTGAACGCCAGAAGCATAAAATACAATATAAATATAACAGTCTTTCCATCCTATAACAGGAATAATTGCAACCCGTGTGAAAGTGATGGTCATTTCTACGTTCCAGGCAACCTATGCTTCACTCTAGGGCGTTGTGCCACCAGATTGAATAGTTAGGGCCTAAGAAGTCAACGCCAGAAGCATAAAATACAATATAAGTACAACAGTTTTTCCATCGCATAAAACGAATAATTGCAACCAGTATGAAACTTATGGTCATTTCTACTTTCCGAGCAACCTAGGCTTCACCATAGGGCGTTGCTCCAACGGATTCAATAGTTAGGGCCTTAGAAGTCTACGCCCGAACCATAACATGCAAAAAAAATACAACAGTGTTTCCATGATATAACAGGAATAATTGCAACCAGTTTGAAAGTGATGGCCAATTATACGTTCCAGGCAACCTAGGTTTCACTCCAGGGCGTTGCTGCACCAGAACGAATAGTTACGGCCTAAGAAGTCAACGCCAGAAGCATAAAATACGATATAAATACAACAGCTTTTCCATTGTATAAAAGGAATTATTGCTACTAGTGTAAAAGTTATGGTCATTTCTACGTTCCGGGCAACCTAGGCTTCACCCTAGGGCGTTGCTCCACCAGATCGTATAGTTAGGGCCTAAGAAGTGAACGCCCGAAGCATAAAATACAATATAAATACAACAGCTTTTCTATCGTATAAAACGAATAATTGCAACCAGTGTGAAAGTTATGGTCATTTCTACATTCCGAGCAACCTAGGCTTCACTCTAGGGCGTTGCTCCCCCAGATCGAATAGTTAGGTCCTTAGAAGTAAACGCCAGAAGCATAAAATATGATATAAATACAACAGCTTTTCCATCGTATAAAAGGAATAATTGCCAGCAGTGTGAAAGTAATGGTCATTTCTATGTTCCGGGCAACCTAGGCTTCACCCTAGGGCGTTGCTCCAACGGATTCAATAGTTAGGGCCTTAGAAGTCTACGCCCGAACCATAACATGCAAAAAAAATACAACAGTGTTTCCATGATATAACAGGAATAATTGCAACCAGTTTGAAAGTGATGGCCAATTATACGTTCCAGGCAACCTAGGTTTCACTCCAGGGCGTTGCTCCACCAGACCGAATAGTTACGGCCTAAGAAGTCAACGCAAGAAGCATAAAATACGATATAAATACAACAGCTTTTCCATCGTATAAAATGAATAATTGCAACCAGTGTGAAAGTAATGGTCATTTCTACGTTCCGGGCAACCTAGGCTTCAGTCTACGGCGTTGTTCCACCTGATCGAATAGTTAGGGCCTAAGAAGTGAACGCCAGAAGCATAAAATACAATATAAATATAACAGTCTTTCCATCCTATAACAGGAATAATTGCAACCCGTGTGAAAGTGATGGTCATTTCTACGTTCCAGGCAACCTATGCTTCACTCTAGGGCGTTGTGCCACCAGATTGAATAGTTAGGGCCTAAGAAGTCAACGCCAGAAGCACAAAATACAATATAAGTACAACAGTTTTTCCATCGCATAAAACGAATAATTGCAACCAGTATGAAACTTATGGTCATTTCTACTTTCCGAGCAACCTAGGCTTCACCCTAGGGCGTTGCTCCAACGGATTCAATAGTTAGGGCCTTAGAAGTCTACGCCCGAACCATAACATGCAAAAAAAATACAACAGTGTTTCCATGATATAACAGGAATAATTGCAACCAGTTTGAAAGTGATGGCCAATTATACGTTCCAGGCAACCTAGGTTTCACTCCAGGGCGTTGCTGCACCAGAACGAATAGTTACGGCCTAAGAAGTCAACGCCAGAAGCATAAAATACGATATAAATACAACAGCTTTTCCATCGTATAAAATGAATAATTGCAACCAGTGTGAAAGTAATGGTCATTTCTACGTTCCGGGCAACCTAGGCTTCAGTCTACGGCGTTGTTCCACCTGATCGAATAGTTAGGGCCTAAGAAGTGAACGCCAGAAGCATAAAATACAATATAAACATAACAGTCTTTCCATCCTATAACAGGAATAATTGCAACCCGTGTGAAAGTGATGGTCATTTCTACGTTCCAGGCAACCTATGCTTCACTCTAGGGCGTTGTGCCACCAGATTGAATAGTTAGGGCCTAAGAAGTCAACGCCAGAAGCACAAAATACAATATAAGTACAACAGTTTTTCCATCGCATAAAACGAATAATTGCAACCAGTATGAAACTTATGGTCATTTCTACTTTCCGAGCAACCTAGGCTTCACCCTAGGGCGTTGCTCCAACGGATTCAATAGTTAGGGCCTTAGAAGTCTACGCCCGAACCATAACATGCAAAAAAAATACAACAGTGTTTCCATGATATAACAGGAATAATTGCAACCAGTTTGAAAGTGATGGCCAATTATACGTTCCAGGCAACCTAGGTTTCACTCCAGGGCGTTGCTGCACCAGAACGAATAGTTACGGCCTAAGAAGTCAACGCCAGAAGCATAAAATACGATATAAATACAACAGCTTTTCCATTGTATAAAAGGAATTATTGCTACTAGTGTAAAAGTTATGGTCATTTCTACGTTCCGGGCAACCTAGGCTTCACCCTAGGGCGTTGCTCCACCAGATCGAATAGTTAGGGCCTAAGAAGTGAACGCCCGAAGCATAAAATACAATATAAATACAACAGCTTTTCTATCGTATAAAACGAATAATTGCAACCAGTGTGAAAGTTATGGTCATTTCTACATTCCGAGCAACCTAGGCTTCACTCTAGGGCGTTGCTCCCCCAGATCGAATAGTTAGGTCCTTAGAAGTAAACGCCAGAAGCATAAAATATGATATAAATACAACAGCTTTTCCATCGTATAAAAGGAATAATTGCCAGCAGTGTGAAAGTAATGGTCATTTCTATGTTCCGGGCAACCTAGGCGTCACTCTAGGGCGTTGCTCCACCACATCTAATAGCTACGGCCTTAGAAGTCAACGCCAGAGGCATAAAGTACAATATAAATACAACAGCGTTTCCATCGTATAAAACGAATAATTGCAACCAGTGTGAAAGTTATGGTCACTTCCACATTCCGAGCAACCTAGGCTTCCCTCTAGGTCGTTGCTCCACCAGATCGAATAGTTAGGTCCTTAGAAGTAAACGCCAGAAGCATAAAATACGATATAAATACAACAGCCTTTCCATCGTATAAAAGGATTAATTGCAACCAGTTTGAACGTGATGGTCATTTCTCCTTTCCGAGCAACCTAGGCTTCACTCTAGGGCGTTGCTCCACTGGATCGAACAGCTAGGGCCTAGGAAGTCAACGCCAGAAGCATAAAATACGATATAAATACAACAGCTTTTCCATCGTATAAAGCGAATAATTGCAACCAGTATGAAACTTATTATCATTTCTACTTTCCGAGAAACCTAGGCTTCACCCTAGGGCGTTGCTCCAACAGATTGAATAGTTAGGGCCTTAGAAGTCAACGCCCGAACCATAAAATGCAAAAAAAAATACAACAGTGTTTCCATCATATAACAGGAATAATTGCAACCAGTTTGAAAGTGATGGCCAATTCTACGTTCCGGGCAACCTAGGTTTCACACCAGGGCGTTGCTCCACCAGACGGAATAGTTACGGCCTAAGAAGTCAACGCCAGAAGCATAAAATTCGATACAAATACAACAGCTTTTCCATCGTATAAAACGAATAATTGCAACCAGTGTGAAAGTTATGGTCATTTCCACATTCCGAGCAACCTAGGCTTCACTCTAGGCCGTTGCTCCACTAGATCGAACAGCTAGCGCCTTAGACGTCAACGCCAGAAGCATAAAATACAATATAAATCCAACAGTTATTCCATCGTATAAAAGGAATAATTGCAACCAGTATGAAACTGATGGTCATTTCTACTTTCCGAGCAACCTAGGCTTCACCCTAGGGCGTTGCTCGAACAGATTGAACTGTTAGGGCCTTAGAAGTCAACGCCCGAAGCATAAAATGCAATAAAAATACAACAGTGTTTCCATCGTATAAAACGAATAATTGCAACCAGTATGAAACTTATGGTCATTTCTACTTTCCGAGCAACCTAGGCTTCACCCTAGGGCGTTGCTCCAACGGATTGAATAGTTAGGGCCTTAGAAGTCAACGCCCGAACCATAAAATGCAAAAAAAATACAACAGTGTTTCCATCATATAACAGGAATAATTGCAACCAGTTTGAAAGTGATGGCCAATTCTACGTTCCGGACAACCTAGGTTTCACTCCAGGGCGTTGCTGCACCAGAACGAATAGTTACGGCCTAAGAAGTCAACGCCAGAAGCATAAAATACGATATAAATACAACAGCTTTTCCATTGTATAAAAGGAATAATTGCTACTAGTGTAAAAGTTATGGTCATTTCTACGTTCCGGGCAACCTAGGCTTCACCCTAGGGCGTTGCTCCACCAGATCGAATAGTTAGGGCCTAAGAAGTGAACGCCCGAAGCATAAAATACAATATAAATACAACAGCTTTTCTATCGTATAAAACGAATAATTGCAACCAGTGTGAAAGTTATGGTCATTTCTACATTCCGAGCAACCTAGGCTTCACTCTAGGGCGTTGCTCCCCCAGATCGAATAGTTAGGTCCTTAGAAGTAAACGCCAGAAGCATAAAATATGATATAAATACAACAGCTTTTCCGTCGTATAAAAGGAATAATTGCCAGCAGTGTGAAAGTAATGGTCATTTCTATGTTCCGGGCAACCTAGGCTTCAGTGTACGGCGTTGTTCCACCTGATCGAATAGTTAGGGCCTAAGAAGTGAACGCCAGAAGCATAAAATACAATATAAATATAACAGTCTTTCCATCCTATAACAGGAATAATTGCAACCCGTGTGAAACTGATGGTCATTTCTACGTTCCAGGCAACCTATGCTTCACTGTAGGGCGTTGTGCCAGCAGATTGAATAGTTAGGGCCTAAGAAGTCAACGCCAGAAGCATAAAATACAATATAAGTACAACAGTTTTTCCATCGCATAAAACGAATAATTGCAACCAGTATGAAACTTATGGTCATTTCTACTTTCCGAGCAACCTAGGCTTCACCCTAGGGCGTTGCTCCAACGGATTGAATAGTTAGGGCCTTAGAAGTCTACGCCCGAACCATAACATGCAAAAAAAATACAACAGTGTTTCCATGATATAACAGGAATAATTGCAACCAGTTTGAAAGTGATGGCCAATTATACGTTCCGGGCAACCTAGGTTTCACTCCAGGGCGTTGCTGCACCAGAACGAATAGTTACGGCCTAAGAAGTCAACGCCAGAAGCATAAAATACGATATAAATACAACAGCTTTTCCATTGTATAAAAGGAATAATTGCTACTAGTGTAAAAGTTATGGTCATTTCTACGTTCCGGGCAACCTAGGCTTCACCCTAGGGCGTTGCTCCACCAGATCGAATAGTTAGGGCCTAAGAAGTGAACGCCCGAAGCATAAAATACAATATAAATACAACAGCTTTTCTATCGTATAAAACGAATAATTGCAACCAGTGTGAAAGTTATGGTCATTTCTACATTCCCAGCAACCTAGGCTTCACTCGAGGGCGTTGCTCCCCCAGATCGAATAGTTAGGTCCTTAGAAGTAAACGCCAGAAGCATAAAATATGATATAAATACAACAGCTTTTCCATCGTATAAAAGGAATAATTGCCAGCAGTGTGAAAGTAATGGTCATTTCTATGTTCCGGGCAACCTAGGCTTCAGTCTACGGCGTTGTTCCACCTGATCGAATAGTTAGGGCCTAAGAAGTGAACGCCAGAAGCATAAAATACAATATAAATATAACAGTCTTTCCACCCTATAACAGGAATAATTGCAACCCGTGTGAAAGTGATGGTCATTTCTACGTTCCAGGCAACCTATGCTTCACTCTAGGGCGTTGTGCCACCAGATTGAATAGTTAGGGCCTAAGAAGTAAACGCCAGAAGCATAAAATACAATATAAGTACAACAGTTTTTCCATCGCATAAAACGAATAATTGCAACCAGTATGAAACTTATGGTCATTTCTACTTTCCGAGCAACCTAGGCTTCACCCTAGGGCGTTGCTCCAACGGATTGAATAGTTAGGGCCTTAGAAGTCAACGCCCGAACCATAAAATGCAAAAAAAATACAACAGTGTTTCCATCATATAACAGGAATAATTGCAACCAGTTTGAAAGTGATGGCCAATTCTACGTTCCGGGCAACCTAGGTTTCACTCCAGGGCGTTGCTGCACCAGAACGAATAGTTACGGCCTAAGAAGTCAACGCCAGAAGCATAAAATACGATATAAATACAACAGCTTTTCCATCGTATAAAATGAATCATTGCAACCAGTGTGAAAGTAATGGTCATTTCTACGTTCCGAGCACCCTAGGCGTCACTCTAGGGCGTTGCTCCACCACATCTAATAGCTACGGCCTTAGAAGTCAACGCCAGAGGCATAAAGTACAATATAAATACAACAGCGTTTCCATCGTATAAAACGAATAATTGCAACCAGTGTGAAAGTTATGGTCACTTCCACATTCCGAGCAACCTAGGCTTCCCTCTAGGGCGTTGCTCCACCAGATCGAATAGTTAGGTCCTTAGAAGTAAACGCCAGAAGCATAAAATACGATTTAAATACAACAGCCCTTCCATCGTATAAAAGGATTAATTGCAACCAGTTTGAACGTGATGGTCATTTCTCCTTTCCGAGCAACCTAGGCTTCACTCTAGGGCGTTGCTCCACTGGATCGAACAGCTAGGGCCTAGGAAGTCAACGCCAGAAGCATAAAATACGATATAAATACAACAGCTTTTCCATCGTATAAAGCGAATAATTGCAACCACTATGAAACTTATTATCATTTCTACTTTCCGAGAAACCTAGGCTTCACCCTAGGGCGTTGCTCCAACAGATTGAATAGTTAGGGCCTTAGAAGTCAACGCCCGAACCATAAAATGCAAAAAAAAATACAACAGTGTTTCCATCATATAACAGGAATAATTGCAACCAGTTTGAAAGTGATGGCCAATTCTACGTTCCGGGCAACCTAGGTTTCACACCAGGGCGATGCTCCACCAGACGCAATAGTTACGGCCTAAGAAGTCAACGCCAGAAGCATAAAATTCGATATAAATACAACAGCTTTTCCATCGTATAAAACGAATAATTGCAACCAGTGTGAAAGATATGGTCATTTCCACATTCCGAGCAACCTAGGCTTCACTCTAGGCCGTTGCTCCACTAGATCGAACAGCTAGCGCCTTAGACGTCAACGCCAGAAGCATAAAATACAATATAAATCCAACAGTTATTCCATCGTATAATAGGAATAATTGCAACCAGTATGAAACTGATGGTCATTTCTACTTTCCGAGCAACCTAGGCTTCACCCTAGGGCGTTGCTCGAACAGATTGAACTGTTAGGGCCTTAGAAGTCAACGCCCGAAGCATAAAATGCAATAAAAATACAACAGTGTTTCCATCGTATAAAACGAATAATTGCAACCAGTATGAAACTTATGGTCATTTCTACTTTCCGAGCAACCTAGGCTTCACCCTAGGGCGTTGCTCCAACGGATTGAATAGTTAGGGCCTTAGAAGTCAACGCCCGAACCATAAAATGCAAAAAAAATACAACAGTGTTTCCATCATATAACAGGAATAATTGCAACCAGTTTGAAAGTGATGGCCAATTCTACGTTCCGGGCAACCTAGGTTTCACTCCAGGGCGTTGCTGCACCAGAACGAATAGTTACGGCCTAAGAAGGCAACGCCAGAAGCATAAAATACGATATAAATACAACAGCTTTTCCATTGTATAAAAGGAATAATTGCTACTAGTGTAAAAGTTATGGTCATTTCTACGTTCCGGGCAACCTAGGCTTCACCCTAGGGCGTTGCTCCACCAGATCGAATAGTTAGGGCCTAAGAAGTGAACGCCCGAAGCATAAAATACAATATAAATACAACAGCTTTTCTATCGTATAAAACGAATAATTGCAACCAGTGTGAAAGTTATGGTCATTTCTACATTCCGAGCAACCTAGGCTTCACTCTAGGGCGTTGCTCCCCCAGATCGAATAGTTAGGTCCTTAGAAGTAAACGCCAGAAGCATAAAATATGATATAAATACAACAGCTTTTCCATCGTATAAAAGGAATAATTGCCAGCAGTGTGAAAGTAATGGTCATTTCTATGTTCCGGGCAACCTAGGCTTCAGTCTACGGCGTTGTTCCACCTGATCGAATAGTTAGGGCCTAAGAAGTGAACGCCAGAAGCATAAAATACAATATAAATATAACAGTCTTTCCATCTTATAACAGGAATAATTGCAACCCGTGTGAAAGTGATGGTCATTTCTACGTTCCAGGCAACCTATGCTTCACTCTAGGGCGTTGTGCCACCAGATTGAATAGTTAGGGCCTAAGAAGTCAACGCCAGAAGCATAAAATACAATATAAGTACAACAGTTTTTCCATCGCATAAAACGAATAATTGCAACCAGTATGAAACTTATGGTCATTTCTACTTTCCGAGCAACCTAGGCTTCACCCTAGGGCGTTGCTCCAACGGATTGAATAGTTAGGGCCTTAGAAGTCTACGCCCGAACCATAACATGCAAAAAAAATACAACAGTGTTTCCATGATATAACAGGAATAATTGCAACCAGTTTGAAAGTGATGGCCAATTATACGTTCCGGGCAACCTAGGTTTCACTCCAGGGCGTTGCTGCACCAGAACGAATAGTTACGGCCTAAGAAGCCAACGCCAGAAGCATAAAATACGATATAAATACAACAGCTTTTCCATTGTATAAAAGGAATAATTGCTACTAGTGTAAAAGTTATGGTCATTTCTACGTTCCGGGCAACCTAGGCTTCACCCTAGGGCGTTGCTCCACCAGATCGAATAGTTAGGGCCTAAGAAGTGAACGCCCGAAGCATAAAATACAATATAAATACAACAGCTTTTCTATCGTATAAAACGAATAATTGCAACCAGTGTGAAAGTTATGGTCATTTCTACATTCCGAGCAACCTAGGCTTCACTCTAGGGCGTTGCTCCCCCAGATCGAATAGTTAGGTCCTTAGAAGTAAACGCCAGAAGCATAAAATATGATATAAATACAACAGCTTTTCCATCGTATAAAAGGAATAATTGCCAGCAGTGTGAAAGTAATGGTCATTTCTATGTTCCGGGCAACCTAGGCGTCACTCTAGGGCGTTGCTCCACCACATCTAATAGCTACGGCCTTAGAAGTCAACGCCAGAGGCATAAAGTACAATATAAATACAACAGCGTTTCCATCGTATAAAACGAATAATTGCAACCAGTGTGAAAGTTATGGTCACTTCCACATTCCGAGCAACCTAGGCTTCCCTCTAGGGCGTTGCTCCACCAGATCGAATAGTTAGGTCCTTAGAAGTAAACGCCAGAAGCATAAAATACGATATAAATACAACCGCCTTTCCATCGTATAAAAGGATTAATTGCAACCAGTTTGAACGTGATGGTCATTTCTCCTTTCCGAGCAACCTAGGCTTCACTCTAGGGCGTTGCTCCACTGGATCGAACAGCTAGGGCCTAGGAAGTCAACGCCAGAAGCATAAAATACGATATAAATACAACAGCTTTTCCATCGTATAAAGCGAATAATTGCAACCAGTATGAAACTTATTATCATTTCTACTTTCCGAGAAACCTAGGCTTCACCCTAGGGCGTTGCTCCAACAGATTGAATAGTTAGGGCCTTAGAAGTCAACGCCCGAACCATAAAATGCAAAAAAAAATACAACAGTGTTTCCATCATATAACAGGAATAATTGCAACCAGTTTGAAAGTGATGGCCAATTCTACGTTCCGGGCAACCTAGGTTTCACACCAGGGCGTTGCTCCACCAGACGGAATAGTTACGGCCTAAGAAGTCAACGCCAGAAGCATAAAATTCGATATAAATACAACAGCTTTTCCATCGTATAAAACGAATAATTGCAACCAGTGTGAAAGTTATGGTCATTTCCACATTCCGAGCAACCTAGGCTTCACTCTAGGCCGTTGCTCCACTAGATCGAACAGCTAGCGCCTTAGACGTCAACGCCAGAAGCATAGAATACAATATAAATCCAACAGTTATTCCATCGTATAAAAGGAATAATTGCAACCAGTAAGAAACTGATGGTCATTTCTACTTTCCGAGCAACCTAGGCTTCACCCTAGGGCGTTGCTCGAACAGATTGAACTGTTAGGGCCTTAGAAGTCAACGCCCGAAGCATAAAATGCAATAAAAATACAACAGTGTTTCCATCGTATAAAACGAATAATTGCAACCAGTGTGAAACTTATGGTCATTTCTACTTTCCGAGCAACCTAGGCTTCACCCTAGGGCGTTGCTCCAACGGATTGAATAGTTAGGGCCTTAGAAGTCAACGCCCGAACCATAAAATGCAAAAAAAATACAACAGTGTTTCCATCATATAACAGGAATAATTGCAACCAGTTTGAAAGTGATGGCCAATTCTACGTTCCGGGCAACCTAGGTTTCACTCCAGGGCGTTGCTGCACCAGAACGAATAGTTACGGCCTAAGAAGTCAACGCCAGAAGCATAAAATACGATATAAATACAACAGCTTTTCCATTGTATAAAAGGAATAATTGCTACTAGTGCAAAAGTTATGGTCATTTCTACGTTCCGGGCAACCTAGGCTTCACCCTAGGGCGTTGCTCCACCAGATCGAATAGTTAGGGCCCAAGAAGTGAACGCCCGAAGCATAAAATACAATATAAATACAACAGCTTTGCTATCGTATAAAACGAATAATTGCAACCAGTGTGAAAGTTATGGTCATTTCTACATTCCGGGCAACCTAGGCTTCACTCTAGGGCGTTGCTCCCCCAGATCGAATAGTTAGGTCCTTAGAAGTAAACGCCAGAAGCATAAAATATGATATAAATACAACAGCTTTTCCGTCGTATAAAAGGAATAATTGCCAGCAGTGTGAAAGTAATGGTCATTTCTATGTTCCGGGCAACCTAGGCTTCAGTGTACGGCGTTGTTCCACCTGATCGAATAGTTAGGGCCTAAGAAGTGAACGCCAGAAGCATAAAATACAATATAAATATAACAGTCTTTCCATCCTATAACAGGTATAATTGCAACCCGTGTGACAGTGATGGTCATTTCTACGTTCCAGGCAACCTATGCTTCACTCTAGGGCGTTGTGCCACCAGATTGAATAGTTAGGGCCTAAGAAGTCAACGCCAGAAGCATAAAATACAATATAAGTACAACAGTTTTTCCATCGCATAAAACGAATAATTGCAACCAGTATGAAACTTATGGTCATTTCTACTTTCCGAGCAACCTAGGCTTCACCCTAGGGCGTTGCTCCAACGGATTGAATAGTTAGGGCCTTAGAAGTCTACGCCCGAACCATAACATGCAAAAAAAATACAACAGTGTTTCCATGATATAACAGGAATAATTGCAACCAGTTTGAAAGTGATGGCCACTTATACGTTCCGGGCAACCTAGGTTTCACTCCACGGCGTTGCTGCACCAGAACGAATAGTTACGGCCTAAGAAGTCAACGCCAGAAGCATAAAATACGATATAAATACAACAGCTTTTCCATTGTATAAAAGGAATAATTGCTACTAGTGTAAAAGTTATGGTCATTTCTACGTTCCGGGCAACCTAGGCTTCACCCTAGGGCGTTGCTCCACCAGATCGAATAGTTAGGGCCTAAGAAGTGAACGCCCGAAGCATAAAATACAATATAAATACAACAGCTTTTCTATCGTATAAAACGAATAATTGCAACCAGTGTGAAAGTTATGGTCATTTCTACATTCCGAGCAACCTAGGCTTCACTCTAGGGCGTTGCTCCCCCAGATCGAATAGTTAGGTCCTTAGAAGTAAACGCCAGAAGCATAAAATATGATATAAATACAACAGCTTTTCCATCGTATAAAAGGAATAATTGCCAGCAGTGTGAAAGTAATGGTCATTTCTATGTTCCGGGCAACCTAGGCTTCAGTCTACGGCGTTGTTCCACCTGATCGAATAGTTAGGGCCTAAGAAGTGAACGCCAGAAGCATAAAATACAATATAAATATAACAGTCTTTCCACCCTATAACAGGAATAATTGCAACCCGTGTGAAAGTGATGGTCATTTCTACGTTCCAGGCAACCTATGCTTCACTCTAGGGCGTTGTGCCACCAGATTGAATAGTTAGGGCCTAAGAAGTCAACGCCAGAAGCATAAAAAACAATATAAGTACAACAGTTTTTCCATCGCATAAAACGAATAATTGCAACCAGTATGAAACTTATGGTCATTTCTACTTTCCGAGCAACCTAGGCTTCACCCTAGGGCGTTGCTCCAACGGATTGAATAGTTAGGGCCTTAGAAGTCTACGCCCGAACCATATCATGCAAAAAAAATACAACAGTGTTTCCATGATATAACAGGAATAATTGCAACCAGTTTGAAAGTGATGGCCAATTATACGTTCCGGGCAACCTAGGTTTTACTCCAGGGTGTTGCTCCACCAGACCGAATAGTTACGGCCTAAGAAGTCAACGCCAGAAGCATAAAATACGATATAAATACAACAGCTTTTCCATCGTATAAAATGAATAATTGCAACCAGTTTGAACGTGATGGTCATTTCTCCTTTCCGAGCAACCTAGGCTTCACTCTAGGGCGTTGCTCCACTGGATCGAACAGCTAGGGCCTAGGAAGTCAACGCCAGAGGCATAAAGTACAATATAAATACAACAGCGTTTCCAACGTATAAAACGAATAATTGCAACCAGTGTGAAAGTTATGGTCACTTCCACATTCCGAGCAACCTAGGCTTCACTCTAGGCCGTTGCTCCACTAGATCGAACAGCTAGCGCCTTAGACGTCAACGCCAGAAGCATAAAATACAATATAAATCCAACAGTTATTCCATCGTATAAAAGGAATAATTGCAACCAGTATGAAACTGATGGTCATTTCTACTTTCCGAGCAACCTAGGCTTCACCCTAGGGCGTTGCTCGAACAGATTGAACTGTTAGGGCCTTAGAAGTCAGCGCCCGAAGCATAAAATGCAATAAAAATACAACAGTTTTTCCATCGTATAAAACGAATAATTGCAACCAGTATGAAACTTATGGTCATTTCTACTTTCCGAGCAACCTAGGCTTCACCCTAGGGCGTTGCTCCAACGGATTGAATAGTTAGGGCCTTAGAAGTCAACGCCCGAACCATAAAATGCAAAAAAAATACAACAGTGTTTCCATCATATAACAGGAATAATTGCAACCAGTTTGAAAGTGATGGCCAATTCTACGTTCCGGGCAACCTAGGTTTCACTCCAGGGCGTTGCTCCACCAGATCGAATAGTTAGGGCCTAAGAAGTGAACGCCCGAAGCATAAAATACAATATAAATACAACAGCTTTTCTATCGTATAAAACGAATAATTGCAACCAGTGTGAAAGTTATGGTCATTTCTACATTCCGAGCAACCTAGGCTTCACTCTAGGGCGTTGCTCCCCCAGATCGAATAGTTAGGTCCTTAGAAGTAAACGCCAGAAGCATAAAATATGATATAAATACAACAGCTTTTCCATCGTATAAAAGGAATAATTGCCAGCAGTGTGAAAGTAATGGTCATTTCTATGTTCCGGGCAACCTAGGCGTCACTCTAGGGCGTTACTCCACAACATCTAATAGCTACGGCCTTAGAAGTCAACGCCAGAGGCATACAGTACAATATAAATACAACAGCGTTTCCATCGTATAAAACGAATAATTGCAACCAGTGTGAAAGTTATGGTCACTTCCACATTCCGAGCAACCTAGGCTTCCCTCTAGGGCGTTGCTCCACCAGATCGAATAGTTAGGTCCTTAGAAGTAAACGCCAGAAGCATAAAATACGATATAAATACAACAGCCTTTCCATCGTATAAAAGGATTAATTGCAACCAGTTTGAACGTGATGGTCATTTCTCCTTTCCGAGCAACCTAGGCTTCACTCTAGGGCGTTGCTCCACTGGATCGAACAGCTAGGGCCTAGGAAGTCAACGCCAGAAGCATAAAATATGATATAAATACAACAGCTTTTCCATTGTATAAAAGGAATAATTGCTACTAGTGTCAAAGTTATGGTCATTTCTACGTTCCGGGCAACCTAGGCTTCACCCTAGGGCGTTGCTCCACCAGATCGAATAGTTAGGGCCTAAGAAGTGAACGCCCGAAGCATAAAATACAATATAAATACAACAGCTTTTCTATCGTATAAAACGAATAATTGCAACCAGTATGAAACTTATGGTCATTTCTACTTTCCGAGCAACCTAGGCTTCACCCTAGGGCGTTGCTCCAACGGATTGAATAGTTAGGGCCTTAGAAGTCAACGCCCGAACCATAAAATGCAAAAAAAATACAACAGTGTTTCCATCATATAACAGGAATAATTGCAACCAGTTTGAAAGTGATGGCCAATTCTACGTTCCGGGCAACCTAGGTTTCACTCCAGGGTGTTGCTGCACCAGAACGAATAGTTACGGCCTAAGAAGTCAACGCCAGAAGCATAAAATATGATATAAATACAACAGCTTTTCCATTGTATAAAAGGAATAATTGCTACTAGTGTCAAAGTTATGGTCATTTCTACGTTCCGGGCAACCTAGGCTTCACCCTAGGGCGTTGCTCCACCAGATCGAATAGTTAGGGCCTAAGAAGTGAACGCCCGAAGCATAAAATACAATATAAATACAACAGCTTTTCTATCGTATAAAAGGAATAATTGCAACCAGTGTGAAAGTTATGGTCATTTCTACATTCCGAGCAACCTAGGCTTCACTCTAGGGCGTTGCTCCCCCAGATCGAATAGTTAGGTCCTTAGAAGTAAACGCCAGAAGCATAAAATATGATATAAATACAACAGCTTTTCCGTCGTATAAAAGGAATAATTGCCAGCAGTGTGAAAGTAATGGTCATTTCTATGTTCCGGGCAACCTAGGCTTCAGTGTACGGCGTTGTTCCACCTGATCGAATAGTTAGGGCCTAAGAAGTGAACGCCAGAAGCATAAAATACAATATAAATATAACAGTCTTTCCACCCTATAACAGGAATAATTGCAACCCGTGTGAAAGTGATGGTCATTTCTACGTTCCAGGCAACCTATGCTTCACTCTAGGGCGTTGTGCCACCAGATTGAATAGTTAGGGCCTAAGAAGTCAACGCCAGAAGCATAAAATACAATATAAGTACAACAGTTTTTCCATCGCATAAAACGAATAATTGCAACCAGTATGAAACTTATGGTCATTTCTACTTTCCGAGCAACCTAGGCTTCACCCTAGGGCGTTGCTCCAACGGATTGAATAGTTAGGGCCTTAGAAGTCTACGCCCGAACCATAACATGCAAAAAAAATACAACAGTGTTTCCATGATATAACAGGAATAATTGCAACCAGTTTGAAAGTGATGGCCAATTATACGTTCCGGGCAACCTAGGTTTCACTCCAGGGCGTTGCTGCACCAGAACGAATAGTTACGGCCTAAGAAGTCAACGCCAGAAGCATAAAATACGATATAAATACAACAGCTTTTCCATTGTATAAAAGGAATAATTGCTACTAGTGTAAAAGTTATGGTCATTTCTACGTTCCGGGCAACCTAGGCTTCACCCTAGGGCGTTGCTCCACCAGATCGAATAGTTAGGGCCTAAGAAGTGAACGCCCGAAGCATAAAATACAATATAAATACAACAGCTTTTCTATCGTATAAAACGAATAATTGCAACCAGTGTGAAAGTTATGGTCATTTCTACATTCCGAGCAACCTAGGCTTCACTCTAGGGCGTTGCTCCCCCAGATCGAATAGTTAGGTCCTTAGAAGTAAACGCCAGAAGCATAAAATATGATATAAATACAACAGCTTTTTCATCGTATAAAAGGAATAATTGCCAGCAGTGTGAAAGTAATGGTCATTTCTATGTTCCGGGCAACCTAGGCTTCAGTGTACGGCGTTGTTCCACCTGATGGAATAGTTAGGGCCTAAGAAGTGAACGGCAGAAGCATAAAATACAATATAAATATAACAGTCTTTCCATCCTATAACAGGAATAATTGCAACCCGTGTGAAAGTGATGGTCATTTCTACGTTCCAGGCAACCTATGCTTCACTCTAGGGCGTTGTGCCACCAGATTGAATAGTTAGGGCCTAAGAAGTCAACGCCAGAAGCATAAAATACATAATAAGTACAACAGCTTTTCCATCGCATAAAACGATTAATTGCAACCAGTATGAAACTTATAGTCATTTCTACTTTCCGAGCAACCTAGGCTTCACCCTAGGGCGTTGCTCCAACGGATTGAATAGTTAGGGCCTTAGAAGTCTACGCCCGAACCATAACATGCAAAAAAAATACAACAGTGTTTCCATGATATAACAGGAATAATTGCAACCAGTTTGAAAGTGATGGCCAATTATACGTTCCGGGCAACCTAGGTTTCACTCCAGGGCGTTGCTCCACCAGATTGAATAGTTAGGGCCTAAGAAGTCAACGCCAGAGGCATAAAGTACAATATAAATACAACAGCGTTTCCATCGTATAAAACGAATAATTGCAACCAGTGTGAAAGTTATGGTCACTTCCACATTCCGAGCAACCTAGGCTTCCCTCTAGGGCGTTGCTCCACCAGATCGAATAGTTAGGTCCTTAGAAGTAAACGCCAGAAGCATAAAATACGATATAAATACAACAGCCTTTCCATCGTATAAAAGGATTAATTGCAACCAGTTTGAACGTGATGGTCATTTCTCCTTTCCGAGCAACCTAGGCTTCACTCTAGGGCGTTGCTCCACTGGATCGAACAGCTAGGGCCTAGGAAGTCAACGCCAGAAGCATAAAATACGATATAAATACAACAGCTTTTCCATCGTATAAATCGAATAATTGCAACCAGTATGAAACTTATTATCATTTCTACTTTCCGAGAAACCTAGGCTTCACCCTAGGGCGTTGCTCCAACAGATTGAATAGTTAGGGCCTTAGAAGTCAACGCCCGAACCATAAAATGCAAAAAAAAATACAACAGTGTTTCCATCAAATAACAGGAATAATTGCAACCAGTTTGAAAGTGATGGTCATTTCTCCTTTCCGGGCAACCTAGGCTTCACTCTAGGGCGTTGCTCCACTAGATCGAATAGCTAGGGCCTTAGAAGTCAACGCCAGAAGCATAAAATGCAATAAAAATACAACAGTGTTTCCATCGTATAAAACGAATAATTGCAACCAGTATGAAACTTACGGTCATTTCTACTTTCCGGGCAACCTAGGCCTCACTCTAGGGCGTTGCTCCACCAGATTGAATAGTTAGGGCCTTAGAAGTCAGCGCCAGGAGCATAAAATACAATAAAAATACAACAGTTTTTCCATCGTATAACAGGAATAATTGCAACCAGTGTGAATGTTATGGTCATTTCTACATTCAGAGCAACCTAGGCTTCACTCTAGGGCGTTGCTCCACCAGATCGAATAGTTAGGGCCTAAGAAGTGAACGCCGGAAGCATAAAATTCAATACAATTACAGCAGTTTTTCCATCGTATAAAACGAATAATTGCAACCAGTGTGAAAGTTATGGTCATTTCTACATTCAGAGCAACCTAGGCTTCACTCTAGGGAGTTGCTCCACCAGATCGAATAGTTAGGTCCTTAGAAGTAAACGCCAGAAGCATAAAATACGATATAAATACAACAACTTTTCCATCGTATAACAGGAATAATAGCAACCAGTGTGAAAGATATGGTCACTTCTACCTTCCGGGCAATCTAGGGTTCACTCTAGGACGTTGGTCCACCAGCTCCAATAGATAGGGCGTAAGCAGTCAACGCCAGAAGCACCAATTACAAAATAAATACAACAGTTTTGCCATCGTATAAAACGAATAATTGCAACCAGTGTGAAAGTAATGGTCATTTCTACGTTCCGGGCAACCTAGGCTTCACCCTAGGGCGTTGCTCCACCAGATCGAATAGTTAGGGCCTAAGAAGTGAACGCCCGAAGCATAAAATACAATATAAATACAACAGCTTTTCTATCGTATAAAACGAATAATTGCAACCAGTGTGAAAGTTATGGTCATTTCTACATTCCGAGCAACCTAGGCTTCACTCTAGGGCGTTGCTCCCCCAGATCGAATAGTTAGGTCCTTAGAAGTAAACGCCAGAAGCATAAAATATGATATAAATACAACAGCTTTTCAGTCGTATAAAAGGAATAATTGCCAGCAGTGCGAAAGTAATGGTCATTTCTATGTTCCGGGCAACCTAGGCTTCAGTGTACGGCGTTGTTCCACCTGATCGAATAGTTAGGGCCTAAGAAGTGAACGCCAGAAGCATAAAATACAATATAAATATAACAGTCTTTCCATCCTATAACAGGAATAATTGCAACCCGTGTGAAAGTGATGGTCATTTCTACGTTCCAGGCAACCTATGCTTCACTCTAGGGCGTTGTGCCACCAGATTGAATAGTTAGGGCCTAAGAAGTCAACGCCAGAAGCATAAAATACATAATAAGTACAACAGTTTTTCCATCGCATAAAACGAATAATTGCAACCAGTATGAAACTTATGGTCATTTCTACTTTCCGAGCAACCTAGGCTTCACTCCAGGGCGTTGCTCCACCAGACCGAATAGTTACGGCCTAAGAAGTCAACGCCAGAAGCATAAAATACGATATAAATACAACAGCTTTTCCATCGTATAAAATGAATAATTGCAACCAGTGTGAAAGTAATGGTCATTTCTACGTTCCGAGCACCCTAGGCGTCACTCTAGGGCGTTGCTCCACCAGATCTAATAGCTACGGCCTTAGAAGTCAACGCCAGAGGCATAAAGTACAATATAAATACAACAGCGTTTCCATCGTATAAAACGAATAATTGCAACCAGTGTGAAAGTTATGGTCACTTCCACATTCCGAGCAACCTAGGCTTCCCTCTAGGGCGTTGCTCCACCAGATCGAATAGTTAGGTCCTTAGAAGTAAACGCCAGAAGCATAAAATACGATATAAATACAACAGCCTTTCCATCGTATAAAAGGATTAATTGCAACCAGTTTGAACGTGATGGTCATTTCTCCTTTCCGAGCAACCTAGGCTTCACTCTAGGGCGTTGCTCCACTGGATCGAACAGCTAGGGCCTAGGAAGTCAACGCCAGAAGCATAAAATACGATATAAATACAACAGCTTTTCCATCGTATAAAGCGAATAATTGCAACCAGTATGAAACTTATTATCATTTCTACTTTCCGAGAAACCTAGGCTTCACCCTAGGGCGTTGCTCCAACAGATTGAATAGTTAGGGCCTTAGAAGTCAACGCCCGAACCATAAAATGCAAAAAAAAATACAACAGTGTTTCCATCAAATAACAGGAATAATTGCAACCAGTTTGAAAGTGATGGTCATTTCTCCTTTCCGGGCAACCTAGGCTTCACTCTAGGGCGTTGCTCCCCCAGATCGAATAGTTAGGTCCTTAGAAGTAAACGCCAGAAGCATAAAATATGATATAAATACAACAGCTTTTCAGTCGTATAAAAGGAATAATTGCCAGCAGTGCGAAAGTAATGGTCATTTCTATGTTCCGGGCAACCTAGGCTTCAGTGTACGGCGTTGTTCCACCTGATCGAATAGTTAGGGCCTAAGAAGTGAACGCCAGAAGCATAAAATACAATATAAATATAACAGTCTTTCCATCCTATAACAGGAATAATTGCAACCCGTGTGAAAGTGATGGTCATTTCTACGTTCCAGGCAACCTATGCTTCACTCTAGGGCGTTGTGCCACCAGATTGAATAGTTAGGGCCTAAGAAGTCAACGCCAGAAGCATAAAATACATAATAAGTACAACAGTTTTTCCATCGCATAAAACGAATAATTGCAACCAGTATGAAACTTATGGTCATTTCTACTTTCCGAGCAACCTAGGCTTCACCCTAGGGCGTTGCTCCAACGGATTGAATAGTTAGGGCCTTAGAAGTCTACACCCGAACCATAACATGCAAAAAAAATACAACAGTGTTTCCATGATATAACAGGAATAATTGCAACCAGTTTGAAAGTGATGGCCAATTATACGTTCCGGGCAACCTAGGTTTCACTCCAGGGCGTTGCTCCACCAGACCGAATAGTTACGGCCTAAGAAGTCAACGCCAGAAGCATAAAATACGATATAAATACAACAGCTTTTCCATCGTATAAAATGAATAATTGCAACCAGTGTGAAAGTAATGGTCATTTCTACGTTCCGAGCACCCTAGGCGTCACTCTAGGGCGTTGCTCCACCAGATCTAATAGCTACGGCCTTAGAAGTCAACGCCAGAGGCATAAAGTACAATATAAATACAACAGCGTTTCCATCGTATAAAACGAATAATTGCAACCAGTGTGAAAGTTATGGTCACTTCCACATTCCGAGCAACCTAGGCTTCCCTCTAGGGCGTTGCTCCACCAGATCGAATAGTTAGGTCCTTAGAAGTAAACGCCAGAAGCATAAAATACGATATAAATACAACAGCCTTTCCATCGTATAAAAGGATTAATTGCAACCAGTTTGAACGTGATGGTCATTTCTCCTTTCCGAGCAACCTAGGCTTCACTCTAGGGCGTTGCTCCACTGGATCGAACAGCTAGGGCCTAGGAAGTCAACGCCAGAAGCATAAAATGCGATATAAATACAACAGCTTTTCCATCGTATAAAGCGAATAATTGCAACCAGTATGAAACTTATTATCATTTCTACTTTCCGAGAAACCTAGGCTTCACCCTAGGGCGTTGCTCCAACAGATTGAATAGTTAGGGCCTTAGAAGTCAACGCCCGAACCATAAAATGCAAAAAAAAATACAACAGTGTTTCCATCAAATAACAGGAATAATTGCAACCAGTTTGAAAGTGATGG
Organism: Calliopsis andreniformis; assembly: GCF_051401765.1. NCBI lineage: Eukaryota > Metazoa > Arthropoda > Insecta > Hymenoptera > Andrenidae > Calliopsis > Calliopsis andreniformis. The sequence continues at coordinate 9,251,917 of NW_027480424.1, forward strand.
TCATTTCTCCTTTCCGGGCAACCTAGGCTTCACTCTAGGGCGTTGCTCCACTAGATCGAATAGCTAGGGCCTTAGAAGTCAACGCCAGAAGCATAAAATGCAATAAAAATACAACAGTGATTCCATCGTATAAAACGAATAATTGCAACCAGTATGAAACTTATGGTCATTTCTACTTTCCGGGCAACCTAGGCCTCACTCTAGGGCGTTGCTCCACCAGATTGAATAGTTAGGGCCTTAGAAGTCAGCGCCAGGAGCATAAAATACAATAAAAATACAACAGTTTTTCCATCGTATAACAGGAATAATTGCAACCAGTGTGAATGTTATGGTCATTTCTACATTCAGAGCAACCTAGGCTTCACTCTAGGGCGTTGCTCCACCAGATCGAATAGTTAGGGCCTAAGAAGTGAACGCCGGAAGCATGAAATTCAATATAATTACAGCAGTTTTTCCATCGTATAAAACGAATAATTGCAACCAGTGTGAAAGTTATGGTCATTTCTACATTCAGAGCAACCTAGGCTTCACTCTAGGGAGTTGCTCCACCTGATCGAATAGTTAGGGCCTTAGAAGTCAACGCCCGAACCATAAAATGCAAAAAAAACACAACAGTGTTTCCATCATATAACAGGAATAATTGCAACCAGTTTGGAAGTGATGGCCAATTCTACGTTCCGGGCAACCTAGGTTTCGCTCTAGGGCGTTGCTCCACCAGATCGAATAGCTAGGGCCTTAGAAGACAACGCCAGAAGCATAAAATACAATAAAGATGCAACAGTTTTTCCATCGTATAACAGGAATAATTGCAACCAGTGTGAAGGTAATATTATGTTCTACGTTCCGGGCAACCTATGCGTCACTCTAGGGCGGTGCTCCACCAGATCCAATAGTTAGGGCCTAAGAAGTCAAAGACAGAATCATAAAATACAATATAAATACAACAGCTTTTCCATCGTATATAATGTATATTAGCAGTGTGAATGTAATTGTCATTTCTACGTTCCGGGCAACCCAGGCATGACTCTAGGGCGTTGCTCCACGAGATCGAATGGTTACGGACTTAGAATTCAACGCCAGAAGCATAAAATACAATCTTAATACAACCGTTTTTCCATTGTATAAAAGGAATAATTGCGACCAGTGTGAAAGTTATGGTCATTTCTACGTTCCGGGCAACATAGGCTTCACTCTTGGACGATGCCCCGCCAGATCGAATAGCTAGGACCTTAGAAGTCGAAGCCAGAAGCGGAAAATACAATAAAAATGCAACAGTTTTTCCAACGTATAAAACGAAAAATTGCTCCAGTGTGAATGTTATGGTCATTTCTACGTTCCGGGCAACCTAGGCTTCACTCTGGGGCGTTAGTCCACCAGATCGAATAGCTACGACCTTAGAAGTCAAAGCCAGAAGCAGAAAATACAATAAAAATGCAACAGTTTTTCCATCGTATAGCATGGCTAATTGCAACCAGTGCGAAAGTAATGATCATTTCGACGTTTCGGGCATCCTAGACTTAACTCTGAAGCGTTGCTCCACCAGATAGAAGAGTTAGGGCCTTTGAAATCAACGCCAGAAGCATAAACTACAAAATATATACAACAGCCTTTACATCGTATAAAACGAATAATTGCAACCTGTGTGAAGGTTATGGTCATATCTACGTTCCGGGCAACATAGGCTTCACTGTAGGGCGTTGCTGCACCAGATCGAATAGGTAGGGCCATAGAAGTCAACGCCCGAAACATAAAATACAATATAAATACACCAGTTTTTCCATTGTATAAAACGAATAATTGCAACCAGTGTGAGAGTAATGGTCATTTCTACGTTTCGGGCAACCTAGGCGTCACTCTAGGGCGTTGCTCCACCACATCGAATAGCTACGGCCTTAGAAGTCAACGCCAGAAGCATAAAATACAATATAAATACAACAGCTTTTCCATCGTATAAAAGGATTAATTGCAACCAGTTTGAACGTGATGGTCATTTCTCCTTTCCGAGCAACCTAGGCTTCACTCTAGGGCGTTGCTCCACTGGATCGAACAGCTAGGGCCTAGGAAGTCAACGCCAGAAGCATAAAATACGATATAAATACAACAGCTTTTCCATCGTATAAAGCGAATAATTGCAACCAGTATGAAACTTATTATCATTTCTACTTTCCGAGAAACCTAGGCTTCACCCTAGGGCGTTGCTCCAACAGATTGAATAGTTAGGGCCTTAGAAGTCAACGCCCGAACCATAAAATGCAAAAAAAAATACAACAGTGTTTCCATCAAATAACAGGAATAATTGCAACCAGTTTGAAAGTGATGGTCATTTCTCCTTTCCGGGCAACCTAGGCTTCACTCTAGGGCGTTGCTCCACTAGATCGAATAGCTAGGGCCTTAGAAGTCAACGCCAGAAGCATAAAATGCAATAAAAATACAACAGTGTTTCCATCGTATAAAACGAATAATTGCAACCAGTATGAAACTTATGGTCATTTCTACTTTCCGGGCAACCTAGGCCTCACTCTAGGGCGTTGCTCCACCAGATTGAATAGTTAGGGCCTTAGAAGTCAGCGCCAGGAGCATAAAATGCAATAAAAATACAACAGTTTTTCCATCGTATAACAGGAATAATTGCAACCAGTGTGAATGTTATGGTCATTTCTACATTCAGAGCAACCTAGGCTTCACTCTAGGGCGTTGCTCCACCAGATCGAATAGTTAGGGCCTAAGAAGTGAACGCCGGACGCATAAAATACAATATACATACAACCGTCTTTCCATTGTATAAAACAAATAATTGCAAACAGTGTGAAAGTAATGGTCATTTCTACGTTCCGGGCAAGCTAGGCTTCACTCTAGGGCGTTGCTCCACCAGATCGAATAGCTAGGGACTTAGAATTCAACGCTAAAAGCATAAAGTACAATAAAGATGCAACAGCTTTTCCATCGTATAACAGGAATAATAGCAACCAGTGTGAAGGTAACGGTCTGTCCTACGTTCCGGGCAACCTAGGCTTCACTCCAGGGCGTTGCTAAACCAGGTCGAATGGATAGGACCTTAGAAGTCAACGCCCGAAGCATAAAATACAAAATAAATAGTACAGCTTTTCCATCGTATTAAACGAATAATTTCTACCACTGTGGAAGTTATGGACATTTCTACTTTCCGGTCAGCCTAGGCTTCACCCTAGGTCGTTGTTCCACCAGATGTAATAGTTAGGGCCTAAGAAGTCAACGCCAGAGGCATAAAATACGATATAAATACAGCAGCTTTTCCATCGTATAAAACGGATAATTGCAACCAGTGTGAAAGTAATGGTCATTTCTACGTTCCGAGCAACCTAGGCATCACCCTAGGGCGTTGCTTCAACAGATTGAATAGTTAGGGCCTTAAAAGTCAATGCCCGAAGCATAAAATGCAATAAAAATGCAACAGTTTTTCCACCGTATAACAGGAATAATTGCAACCAGTGTGAAAGTAATGGTCATTTCTACGTTCCGGGCAACCTAGGTTTCACTCCAGAGCGTTGCTCCACCAGATCGAATAGTTTGGTCATAAGAAGTCAACGCCAGAAGCATAAAATACAATATAAATACAACAGCTTTTCCATCGTATAAAACGGATAATTGCAACCAGTGTGAAAGTAATGGTCATTTCTACATTCCGAGCAACCTAGGCTTCACTCGAGGGCGTTGCTCCACCAGATCGAATAGCTACGGCCTCAGAAGTCAACGCCTGAAGTATATAATACAATAAAAATACAACAGTCTTTCCATCCTATAACAGGAATAATTGCAACCAGTTTGAAAGTAATGGTCATTTCTACGTTCCGGGCAACCTAGGCTTCACTCTAGGGCGTTGCTCCACCTGATCGAATAGTTAGGACCTTAGCAGTCAACGCCAGAAGCATAAAATACAATAAAGATGCAGCAGTTTTTACATCGTATAGCAGGAATAATTTGCAACCAGTGTGATACTAGTGGTCATTTCTACGTACCGGGCAACCTAGGCTTCACAGTATGGCGTTGTTCCACCACATCGAATAGCTACGGCCTCAGAAGTCAACGCCTGAAGTATATAATACAATAAAAATACAACAGTCTTTCCATCCTATAACAGGAATAATTGCAACCCGTGTGAAAGTGATGGTCATTTCTACGTTCCGGGCAACCTAGGATTCACTCTAGGGCGTTGCTCCACCAGATCGAATAGTTAGGGCCTTAGAAGTCCACGCCAGAAGCATAAAATACGATAAAGATGCAACAGTTTTTCCATCGTATAAAAGGAATAATTGCAACCAGTGTAAAAGTTATGGTCATTTCTACGTTCCGGGCAACCTAGGCTTCACTCTAGGGCGTTGCTCCACCAGATCGAATAGTTAGGGCCTTAGAAGTCCACGCCAGAAGCATAAAATACGATAAAGATGCAACAGTTTTTCCATCGTATAAAACGAATGATAGCAACCAGTGTGAAAGTTATGGTCATTTCTACGTTCCGGGCAACCTAGGCTTCACTCTAGGGCGTTACTCCACCAGATCGAATAGTTAGGGCCTTAGAAGTCAACGCCCGAAGCATAAAATACAAAATAAATAAAACAGTTTTTCCATCGTATAAAACGAATAATTGCTACCAGTGTGAAAGTTATGGTCATTTCTACGTTCCGCGCAATCTGGGCTTTACCCTAGGGCGTTGTTCCACCAGATGGAATAGTTAGGGCCTAAGAAGTCAACGCCAGGAGCATAAAATACGATATAAATACAACAGCTTTTGCATCGTATAAAGCGAATAATTGCAACCAGTGTGGAAGTTATCGTCATTTCTACGTTTCGGGCCAGCTAGGCTTCACTCTAGGGCTGTGCTCCACAAGATCAAATAGTTAGGGCGTAAGAAGTCAACGCCAGAAGCTTAAAATACAACATAAATACAACAGAGTTTCCATTATATATAATGTATATTTGCAAACAGTGTGAAGGTAATGGTCATTTCTACGTGCCGGGCAACCTAGGTTTCACTCCAGGGCGTTGCTCCACCAGATCGAATAGTTACGGCCTAAGAAGTCAACGCCAGAAGCATAAAGTACGATAAAGATGCAACAGTTTTTCCATCGTATAAAACGAATATTTGCAACCAGTGTGAATGTTATGGTCATTTCTACATTCCGAGCAACCTAGGCTTCACTCTAGGGCGCTGCTCCACCAGATCGAATAGTTAGGTCCTTAGAAGTCAACGCCAGAAGTATAAAATACGATATAAATACAACAGCTTTTCCATCGTATAAAAGGAATAATTGCAAACAGTGTGAAAGTAATGGTCATTTCTACGTTCCGGGCAACCTACGCTGCACTCTACGGCGTTGTTCCACCAGATCGAATAGTTAGGGCCTAAGAAGTCAACACCAGAAGAATAAAATACAAAATAAATACAACAGACTTTACACCGTATAAAACGAATAATTGCAACCTGTGTGAAGGTTATGGTCATATCTACGTTCCGGGCAACCTAGGCTTCACCCTAGGGCGTTGTTCCACCTGATCGAATAGTTAGGGCCTTAGAAGTCAACGCCAGAAGCATAAAATACAATAAAGATGCAGCAGTTTTTCCATCGTATAGCAGGAATAATTTGCAACCAGTGTGATACTAGTGGTCATTTCTACGTACTGGGCAACCTAGGTTTCACTCCAGGGCGTTGCTCCACCACATCGAATAGTTACGGCCTAAGAAGTCAACGCCAGAAGCATAAAATACGATAAAGATGCAACAGCTTTTCCATCGCATAAAACGAATAATTCCAACCAGTGTGAAAGTTATGGTCATTTCTACATTCCGAGCAACCTAGGCTTCACTATAGAGCGTTGCTCCACCAGATCGAATAGTTAGGTCCTTAGAAGTCAACGCCAGAAGCATAAAATACGATATAAATACAACAGCCTTTACACCGTATAAAACGAATAATTGCAACCTGTGTGAAGGTTATGGTCATATCTACGTTCCGGGCAACCTAGGCTTCACCCTAGGGCGTTGTTCCACCTGATCGAATAGTTAGGGCCTTAGAAGTCAACGCCAGAAGCATAAAATACAATAAAGATGCAGCAGTTTTTCCATCGTATAGCAGGAATAATTTGCAACCAGTGTGATACTAGTGGTCATTTCTACGTACCGGGCAACCTAGGTTTCACTCCAGGGCGTTGCTCCACCACATCGAATAGTTACGGCCTAAGAAGTCAACGCCAGAAGCACAAAATACGATAAAGATGCAACAGCTTTTCCATCGTATAAAACGAATAATTCCAACCAGTGTGAAAGTTATGGTCATTTCTACATTCCGAGCAACCTAGGCTTCACTCTAGAGCGTTGCTCCACCAGATCGAATAGTTAGGTCCTTAGAAGTCAACGCCAGAAGTATAAAATACAAAATAAATACAACAGCCTTTACACCGTATAAAACGAATAATTGCAACCTGTGTGAAGGTTATGGTCATATCTACGTTCCGGGCAACCTAGGCTTCACCCTAGGGCGTTGTTCCACCAGATCGAATAGTTAGGGCCTAAGAAGTGAACGCCAGAAGCATAAAATACAATATAAATACAACAGTTTTTCCATCGTATAAAACGAATAATTGCAACCAGTATGAAACTTATGCTCATTTCTACGTTCCGGGCAACCTAGGCTTCACAGTATGGCGTTCTTCGACCACATTGAATGGCTACGGCCTCAGAAGTCAACGCCTGAAGTATAAAATACAATAAAAATACAACAGTTTTTCCATCGTATAACAGGAATAATTGCAACCAGTGTGTAAGATATGGTCATTTCTACATTCCGAGCAACCTAGGCTTCACTCTAGGGCGTTGCTCCACCTGATCGAATAGTTAGGGCCTTAGAAGTCAACGCCAGGAGCTTAAAATACAATAAAGATGCAGCAATTTTTCCATCGTATAGCAGGAATAATTTGCATCCAGTGTGATAGTAGTGGTCATTTCTACGTACCGGGCAACCTAGGTTTCACTCCAGGGCGTTGCTCCACCAGATCGAACGGTTACGGCCTTAGAAGTCAACGCCAGAAGCATAAAATACGATAAAGATGCAACAGCTTTTCCATCGTATAAAACGAATAATTGAAACGAGTGTGAAATTTATGGTCATTCCTACATTCCGAGCAACCTAGACATCACTCTAGAGCGTTGCTCCACCAGATCGAATAGTTAGGTCCTTAGAAGTCAACGCCAGAAGCATAAAATACGATATAAATACAACAGTTTGTCCGTCGTAGAACAGGAATATTTGCAACCAGTGCGAAAGTTATGGTCATTTCTACGTTCCGGGCAGCCTAGGCTTCACTCTAGGGCGTTGCTCCACCAGATGGAATAGTTAGGGCCTTAGAAGTCAACGCCAGATGCATAAAATACAATAAAGATGCAACAGTTTTTCCATCGTATAACAGGAATAATTGCAACCAGTTTGAAAGTGATGGTCATTTCTACGTTCCGGGCGACCTAGGCATCACTCTAGGGCGTTGCTCCACCAGATCGAATAGATAGGGCCTTAGCAGTCAACGCCCGAAGCATAAAATACAAAATAAATAGTACAGCTTTTCCATCGTATTAACGAATAATTTCTACCAGTGTGGAAGTTATGGACATTTCTACTTTCCGGTCAGCCTAGGCTTCACCCTAGGTCGTTGTTCCACCAGATGGAATAGTTAGGGCCTAAGAAGTCAACGCCAGAGGCATAAAATACGATATAAATACAGCAGCTTTTCCATCGTATAAAACGAATAATTGCAACCAGCGTGATAGCTATGCTCACTCCTACGTTCCGGGCAACCTAGGATTCACTCTAGGGCGTTGCTCCACCGGATCGAATAGTTAGGGCCTTAGAAGTCCACGCCAGAAGCATAAAATACGATAAAGATGCAACAGTTTTTCCATCGTATAAAACGAATGATAGCAACCAGTGTGAAAGTTATGGTCATTTCTACGTTCCGGGCAACCTAGGCTTCACTCTAGGGCGTTGCTCCACCAGATAGAATAGTTAGGGCTTTAGAAGTCAACGCCCGAAGCATAAAATACAAAATAAATAAAACAGTTTTTCCATCGTATAAAACGAATAATTGCTACCAGTGTGAAAGTTATGGTCATTTCTACGTTCCGCGCAATCTGGGCTTTACCCTAGGACGTTGTTCCACCAGATCGAATAGTTAGGGCCTTAGAAGTCCACGCCAGAAGCATAAAATACGATAAAGATGCAACAGTTTTTCCATCGTATAAAACGAATAATTGAAACCAGTGTGAAATTTATGGTCATTCCTACATTCCGAGCAACCTAGACATCACTCTAGAGCGTTGCTCCACCAGATCGAATAGTTAGGTCCTTAGAAGTCAACGCCAGAAGCATAAAATACGATATAAATACAACAGTTTGTCCGTCGTAGAACAGGAATATTTGCAACCAGTGCGAAAGTTATGGTCATTTCTACGTTCCGGGCAGCCTAGGCTTCACTCTAGGGCGTTGCTCCACCAGATGGAATAGTTAGGGCCTTAGAAGTCAACGCCAGATGCATAAAATACAATAAAGATGCAACAGTTTTTCCATCGTATAACAGGAATAATTGCAACCAGTTTGAAAGTGATGGTCATTTCTACGTTCCGGGCAACCTAGGCATCACTCTAGGGCGTTGCTCCACCAGATCGAATAGATAGGGCCTTAGCAGTCAACGCCCGAAGCGTAAAATACAAAATAAATAGTACAGCTTTTCCATCGTATTAAACGAATAATTTCTACCAGTGTGGAAGTTATGGACATTTCTACTTTCCGGTCAGCCTAGGCTTCACCCTAGGTCGTTGTTCCACCAGATGGAATAGTTAGGGCCTAAGAAGTCAACGCCAGAGGCATAAAATACGATATAAATACAGCAGCTTTTCCATCGTATAAAACGAATAATTGCAACCAGCGTGATAGTTATGCTCACTCCTACGTTCCGGGCAACCTAGGCTTCACAGTATGGCGTTCTTCCACCACATCGTATAGCTACGGCCTCAGAAGTCAACGCCTGAAGTATATAATACAATAAAAGTACAACAGTCTTTCCATCCTATAACAGGAATAATTGCAACCCGTGTGAAAGTGATGGTCATTTCTACGTTCCAGGCAACCTAGGCTTCACTCTAGGGCGTTGCTCCAACAGATTGAATAGATAGGGCGTACGCAGTCAACGCCAGAAGCACCAATTACAAAATAAATACAACAGTTTTGCCATCGTATAAAACGAATAATTGCAACCAGTATGAAACTTATGTTCATTTCTACGTTCCGGGCAACCTAGGTTTCACTCCAGGGCGTTGCTCGACTAGATCGAATAGTTATGTCCTAAGAAGTCAACGCCAGAAGCATAAAATACGATATAAATACAACAGCTTTACCATCGTATAAAACGAATAATTGCAACCAGTGTGAAAGTAATGGTCATTTCTACGTTCCGAGCAACCTAGGCGTCACTCTAGGGCGTTGCTCCTCCAGGTCGAATAGCTAGGGACTTATAATTCATCGCTAAAAGCATAAAATACAATTAAAGTACAACAGTTTTTCCATCGTATAACAGGAATAATTGCAACCAGTGTGTAAGTTATGGTCATTTCTACATTCCGAGCAACCTAGGCTTCACTCTAGGGCGTTGCTCCACCTGATCGAATAGTTAGGGCCTTAGAAGTCAACGCCAGGAGCATAAAATACAATTAAGATGCAGCAATTTTTCCATCGTATAGCAGGAATAATTTGCATCCAGTGTGATAGTAGTGGTCATCTCTACGTACCGGGCAACCTAGGTTTCACTCCAGGGCGTTGCTCCACCAGATGGAATAGTTACGGCCTAAGAAGTCAACGCCAGAAGCATAAAATACGATAAAGATGCAACAGCTTTTCCATCGTATAAAACGAATAATTGCAACCAGTGTGAAAGTTATGGTCATTTCTACATTCCGAGCAACCTAGGCTTCACTCGAGGGCGTTGCTCCACCTGATCGAATAGTTAGGGCCTTAGAAGTCAACGCCAGCAGCATAAAATACAATAAAGATGCAACAGTTTTTCCATCGTATAGCAGGAATAATTTGCAACCAGTGTGATAGTAGTGGTCATTTCTACGTGCCGAGCAACCTAGGCTTCACTCTAGGGCGCTGCTCCACCAGATCGAATAGTTAGGTCCTTGGAAGTCAACGCCAGAAGTATAAAATACGATATAAATACAACAGCTTTTCCATCGTATAAAAGGAATAATTGCAAACAGTGTGAAAGTAATGGTCATTTCTACGTTCCGGGCAACCTACGCTGCACTCTACGGCGTTGTTCCACCAGATCGAATAGTTAGGGCCTAAGAAGTGAACGCCAGAAGCATAAAATACAATATAAATACAACAGTTTTTCCATCGTATAAAACGAATAATTGCAACCAGTATGAAACTTATGCTCATTTCTACGTTCCGGGCAACCTAGGCTTCACAGTATGGCGTTCTTCGACCACATTGAACGGCTACGGCCTCAGAAGTCAACGCCTGAAGTATAAAATACAATAAAAATACAACAGTTTTTCCATCGTATAACAGGAATAATTGCAACCAGTGTGTAAGATATGGTCATTTCTACATTCCGAGCAACCTAGGCTTCACTCTAGGGCGTTGCTCCACCTGATCGAATAGTTAGGGCCTTAGAAGTCAACGCCAGGAGCTTAAAATACAATAAAGATGCAGCAATTTTTCCATCGTATAGCAGGAATAATTTGCATCCAGTGTGATAGTAGTGGTCATTTCTACGTACCGGGCAACCTAGGTTTCACTCCAGGGCGTTGCTCCACCAGATCGAATGGTTACGGCCTAAGAAGTCAACGCCAGAAGCATAAAATACGATAAAGATGCAACAGCTTTTCCATCGTATAAAACGAATAATTGCAACCAGTGTGAAAGTTATGGTCATTTCTACATTCCGAGCAACCTAGGCTTCACTCGAGGGCGTTGCTCCACCTGATCGAATAGTTAGGGCCTTAGAAGTCAACGCCAGGAGCATAAAATACAATAAAGATGCAGCAATTTTTCCATCGTATAGCAGGAATAATTTGCATCCAGTGTGATAGTAGTGGTCATTTCTACGTACCGGGCAACCTAGGTTTCGCACCAGGGCGTTGTTCCACCAGATCGAAGTTACGGCCTAAGAAGTCAACGCCAGAAGCATAAAATACGATAAAGATGCAACAGCTTTTCCATCGTATAAAACGAATAATTGCAACCAGTGTGAAAGTTATGGTCATTTCTACATTCCGAGCAACCTAGGCTTCACTCGAGGGCGTTGCTCCACCTGATCGAATAGTTAGGGCCTTAGAAGTCAACGCCAGAAGCATAAAATACAATAAAGATGCAACAGTTTTTCCATCGTATAGCAGGAATAATTTGCAACCAGTGTGATAGTAGTGGTCATTTCTACGTGCCGGGCAACCTAGGTTTCACTCCAGGGCGTTGCTCCACCAGATCGAATAGTTACGGCCTAAGAAGTCAACGCAAGAAGCATAAAATACGATAATGATGCAACAGTTTTTCCATCGTATAAAACGAATAATTGCAACCAGAGTGAAAGTTATGGTCATTTCTACATTCCGAGCAACCTAGGCTTCACTCTAGGGCGTTGCTCCACCAGATCGAATAGTTAGGTCCTTAGAAGTCAACGCCAGAAGTATAAAATACGATGTAAATACAACAGCTTTTCCATCGTATAAAAGGAATAATTGCAAACAGTGTGAAAGTAATGGTCAGTTCTACATTCCGAGCAACCTAGGTTTCACTCCAGGGCGTTGCTCCACCAGATCGAATAGTTATGTCCTAAGAAGTCAACGCCAGAAGCACAAAATACGATATAAATACAACAACATTACCATCGTGTAAAACGAATAATTGCAACCAGTGTGAAAGTAATGGTCATTTCTACATTCCGAGCAACCTAGGCTTCAGTCTAGGGCGCTGCTCCACCAGATCGAATAGTTAGGTCCTTAGAAGTCAACGCCAGAAGTATGAAATACGATATAAATACAACAGCTTTTCCATCGTATAAAAGGAATAATTGCAAACAGTGTGAAACTAATGGTCATTTCTACGTTCCGGGCAACCTACGCTTCACTCTACGGCGTTGTTCCACCACATCGAATAGTTACGCCCTAAGAAGTCAACACCAGAAGAATAAAATGCAAAATAAATACAACAGCCTTTAACAGCCAACACCGTATAAAACGAATAATTGCAACCTGTTTGAAGGTTATGGTCATATCTACGTTCCGGGCAACCTAGGCTTCACCCTAGGGTGTTGTTCCACCAGATCGAATAGTTAGGGCCTAAGAAGTGAACGCCAGAAGCAAAAATACAATATAAATACAACAGTCTTTCCATCGTATAAAACGAGTAATTGCAACCAGTATGAAACATATGCTCATTTCTACGTTCCGGGCAACCTAGGCTTCACAGTATGGCGTTCTTCCACCACATCGAATAGGTACTGCCTCAGAAGTCAACGCCTGAAGTATAAAATACAATAAAAATACAACAGTCTTTCCATCCTATAACAGGAATAATTGCAACCCGTGTGAAAGTGAAGGCCATTTCTACGTTCCAGGCAACCTAGGCTTCACTCTAGGCCGTTGTTCCACAAGATCGAATAGTTAGGGCCTAAGAAGGCAACGCCAGAAGCATAAAATACAATATAAATACAACAGTTTTTTCATCGTATAAAACGAATAATTGCAACCAGTATGAAAGTTATGGTCATTTCAACGTTCCCGGCAATCTAGGCTTCATTCTAGGGCGTTGCTCCAACAGATCCAATAGTTAGGGCCTTAGAAGTCAACGCCAGAATCATAAAATACAATAATGATGCAACAGCTTTACCATCGTATTAAACGAATACTTTCAACCAGTGTGAATGTTATGGTCATTTCTACATTCCGAGCAACCTAGGCTTCACTCTAGGGCGTTGCTCCACCATATAGAATAGTTAGGGCTTTAGAAGTCAACGCCCCAAGCATAAAATACAAAATAAATAAAACAGTTTTTCCATCGTATAAAACGAATACTTGCTACCAGTGTGAAAGTTATGGTCATTTCTACGTTCCGCGCAATCTGGGCTTTACCCTAGGGCGTTGTTCCACCAGATCGAATAGTTAGGGCCTTAGAAGTCCACGCCAGAAGCATAAAATACGATAAAGATGCAACAGTTTTTCCATCGTATAAAACGAATAATTGAAACCAGAGTGAAATTTATGGTCATTCCTACATTCCGAGCAACCTAGACATCACTCTAGAGCGTTGCTCCACCAGATCGAATAGTTAGGTCCTTAGAAGTCAACGCCAGAAGCATAAAATACGATATAAATACAACAGTTTGTCCGTCGTAGAACAGGAATATTTGCAACCAGTGCGAAAGTTATGGTCATTTCTACGTTCCGGGCAGCCTAGGCTTCACTCTAGGGCGTTGCTCCACCAGATGGAATAGTTAGGGCCTTAGAAGTCAACGCCAGATGCATAAAATACAATAAAGATGCAACAGTTTTTCCATCGTATAACAGGAATAATTGCAACCAGTTTGAAAGTGATGGTCATTTCTACGTTCCGGGCAACCTAGGCATCACTCTAGGGCGTTGCTCCACCAGATCGAATAGATAGGGCCTTAGCAGTCAACGCCCGAAGCATAAAATACAAAATAAATAGTACAGCTTTTCCATCGTATTAAACGAATAATTTCTACCAGTGTGGAAGTTATGGACATTTCTACTTTCCGGTCAGCCTAGGCTTCACCCTAGGTCGTTGTTCCACCAGATGGAATAGTTAGGGCCTAAGAAGTCAACGCCAGAGGCATAAAATACGATATAAATACAGCAGCTTTTCCATCGTATAAAACGAATAATTGCAACCAGCGTGATAGTTATGCTCACTCCTACGTTCCCGGCAACCTAGGCTTCACAGTATGGCGTTCTTCTACCACATCGAATAGCTACGGCCTCAGAAGTCAACGCCTGAAGTATATAATACAATAAAAGCACAACAGTCTTTCCATCCTATAACAGGAATAATTGCAACCCGTGTGAAAGTGATGGTCATTTCTACGTTCCAGGCAACCTAGGCTTCACTCTAGGGCGTTGCTCCAACAGATTGAATAGATAGGGCGTAAGCAGTCAACGCCAGAAGCACCAATTACAAAATAAATACAACAGTTTTGCCATCGTATAAAACGAATAATTGCAACCAGTATGAAACTTATGTTCACTTCTACGTTCCGGGCAACCTAGGTTTCACTCCAGGGCGTTGCTCGACTAGATCGAATAGTTATGTCCTAAGAAGTCAACGCCAGAAGCATAAAATACGATATAAATACAACAGCTTTACCATCGTATAAAACGAATAATTGCAACCAGTGTGAAAGTAATGGTCATTTCTACGTTCCGAGCAACCTAGGCGTCACTCTAGGGCGTTGCTCCTCCAGGTCGAATAGCTAGGGACTTATAATTCATCGCTAAAAGCATAAAATACAATTAAAATACAACAGTTTTTCCATCGTATAACAGGAATAATTGCAACCAGTGTGAAAGTTATGGTCATTTCTACATTCCGAGCAACCTAGGCTTCACTCGAGGGCGTTGCTCCACCTGATCGAATAGTTAGGGCCTTAGAAGTCAACGCCAGCAGCATAAAATACAATAAAGATGCAACAGTTTTTCCATCGTATAGCAGGAATAATTTGCAACCAGTGTGATACTAGTGGTCATTTCTACGTGCCGGGCAACCTAGGTTTCACTCCAGGGCGTTGCTCCACCAGATCGAATAGTTACGGCCTAAGAAGTCAACGCCAGAAGCATAAAGTACGATAAAGATGCAACAGTTTTTCCATCGTATAAAACGAATATTTGCAACCAGTGGGAAAGTTGTGGTCATTTCTACATTCCGAGCAACCTAGGCTTCACTCTAGGGCGCTGCTCCACCAGATCGAATAGTTAGGTCCTTGGAAGTCAACGCCAGAAGTATAAAATACGATATAAATACAACAGCTTTTCCATCGTATAAAAGGAATAATTGCAAACAGTGTGAAAGTAATGGTCATTTCTACGTTCCGGGCAACCTACGCTGCACTCTACGGCGTTGTTCCACTAGATCGAATAGTTAGGGCCTAAGAAGTCAACACCAGAAGAATAAAATACAAAATAAATACAACAGCCTTTACACCGTATAAAACGAATAATTGCAACCTGTGTGAAGGTTATGGTCATATCTACGTTCCGGGCAACCTAGGCTTCACCCTAGGGCGTTGTTCCACCAGATCGAATAGTTAGGGCCTAAGAAGTGAACGCCAGAAGCATAAAATACAATATAAATACAACAGTTTTTCCATCATATAAAACGAATAATTGCAACCAGTATGAAACTTATGCTCATTTCTACGTTCCGGGCAACCTAGGCTTCACAGTATGGCGTTCTTCCACCACATCGGGTAGCTACGGCCTCAGAAGTCAACGCCTGAAGTATATAATACAATAAAAATACAACAGTCTTTCCATCCTATTACAGGAATAATTGCAACCAGTTTGAAAGTGATGGTCATTTCTACGTTCCGGGCAACCTAGGCTTCACTCTAGGGCGTTGCTCCACCTGATCGAATAGTTAGGGCCTTAGAAGTCAACGCCAGAAGCATAAAATACAATAAAGATGCAGCAGTTTTTCCATCGTATAGCAGGAATAATTTGCAACCAGTGTGATACTAGTGGTCATTTCTACGTACCGGGCAACCTAGGTTTCACTCCAGGGCGTTGCTCCACCACATCGAATAGTTACGGCCTAAGAAGTCAACGCCAGAAGCATAAAATACGATAAAGAGGCAACAGCTTTTCCATCGTATAAAACGAATAATTCCAACCAGTGTGAAAGTTATGGTCATTTCTACATTCCGAGCAACCTAGGCTTCACTCTAGGGCGTTGCTCCACCAGATCGAATAGTCAGGTCCTTAGAAGTCAACGCCAGAAGCATAAAATACGATATAAATACAACATCTTTTCCGTCGTATAAAAGGAATAATTGCAAACAGTGTGAAAGTTATGGTCATTTCTACATTCCGAGCAACCTAGGCTTCACTCGAGGGCGTCGCTTCACCTGATCGAATAGTTAGGGCCTTAGAAGTCAACGCCAGAAGCATAAAATACAATAAAGATGCAACAGTTTTTCCATCGTATAGCAGGAATAATTTGCAACTAGTGTCATAGTAGTGGTCATTTCTACGTACCGGGCAACCTAGGTTTCACTCCAGGGCGTTGCTCCACCAGATCGAATAGTTACGGCCTAAGAAGTCAACGCCAGAAGCATAAAATACGATAAAGATGCAACAGTTTTTCCATCGTATAAAACGAATAATTGCAACCAGTGTGAAAGTTATGGTCATTTCTACATTCCGAGCAACCTAGGCTTCACTCTAGGGCGTTGCTCCACCAGATCGAATAGTTAGGTCCTTAGAAGTCAACGCCAGAAGTATAAAATACAAAATAAATACAACAGCCTTTACACCGTATAAAACGAATAATTGCAACCTGTGTGAAGGTTATGGTCATATCTACGTTCCGGGCAACCTAGGCTTCACCCTATGGCGTTGTTCCACCAGATCGAATAGTTAGGGCCTAAGAAGTGAACGCCAGAAGCATAAAATACAATATAAATACAACAGTTTTTCCATCGTATAAAACGAATAATTGCAACCAGTATGAAACTTATGCTCATTTCTACGTTCCGGGCAACCTAGGCTTCACAGTATGGCGTTCTTCGACCACATTGAATGGCTACGGCCTCAGAAGTCAACGCCTGAAGTATAAAATACAATAAAAATACAACAGTTTTTCCATCGTATAACAGGAATAATTGCAACCAGTGTGTAAGATATGGTCATTTCTACATTCCGAGCAACCTAGGCTTCACTTCAGGGCGTTGCTCCACCTGATCGAATAGTTAGGGCCTTAGAAGTCAACGCCAGGAGCTTAAAATACAATAAAGATGCAGCAATTTTTCCATCGTATAGCAGGAATAATTTGCATCCAGTGTGATAGTAGTGGTCATTTCTACTTACCGGGCAACCTAGGTTTCACTCCAGGGCGTTGCTCCACCAGATCGAATGGTTACGGCCTAAGAAGTCAACGCCAGAAGCATAAAATACGATAAAGATGCAACAGCTTTTCCATCGTATAAAACGAATAATTGCAACCAGTGTGAAAGTTATGGTCATTTCTACATTCCGAGCAACCTAGGCTTCACTCGAGGGCGTTGCTCCACCTGATCGAATAGTTAGGGCCTTAGAAGTCAACGCCAGGAGCATAAAATACAATAAAGATTCAGCAATTTTTCCATCGTATAGCAGGAATAATTTGCATCCAGTGTGATAGTAGTGGTCATTTCTACGTACCGGGCAACCTAGGTTTCGCACCAGGGCGTTGCTCCACCAGATCGAATAGTTACGGCCTAAGAAGTCAACGCCAGAAGCATAAAATACGATAAAGATGCAACAGCTTTTCTATCGTATAAAACGAATAATTGCAACCAGTGTGAAAGTTATGGTCATTTCTACATTCCGAGCAACCTAGGCTTCACTCGAGGGCGTTGCTCCACCTGATCGAATAGTTAGGGCCTTAGAAGTCAACGCCAGAAGCATAAAATACAATAAAGATGCAACAGTTTTTCCATCGTATAGCTGGAATAATTTGCAACCAGTGTGATAGTAGTGGTCATTTCTACGTGCCGGGCAACCTAGGTTTCACTCCAGGGCGTTGCTCCACCAGATCGAATAGTTACGGCCTAAGAAGTCAACGCCAGAAGCATAAAGTACGATAAAGATGCAACAGTTTTTCCATCGTATAAAACGAATATTTGCAACCAGTGTGAAAGTTATGGTCATTTCTACATTCCGAGCAACCTAGGCTTCACTCTAGGGCGCTGCTCCGCCAGATCGAATAGTTAGGTCCTTAGAAGTCAGCGCCAGAAGTATAAAATACGATATAAATACAACAGCTTTTCCATCGTATAAAAGGAATAATTGCAAACAGTGTGAAAGTAATGGTCATTTCTACGTTCCGGGCAACCTACGCTTCACTCTACGGCGTCGTTCCACCAGATCGAATAGTTAGGGCCTAAGAAGTCAACACCAGAAGAATAAAATACAAAATAAATACAACAGCCTTTACACCGTATAAAACGAATAATTGCAACCTGTGTGAAGGTTATGGTCATATCTACGTTCCGGGCAACCTAGGCTTCACCCTAGGGCGTTGTTCCACCAGATCGAATAGTTAGGGCCTAAGAAGCCAACGCCAGAAGAATAAAATACGATATAAATACAACAGCTTTTCCATCGTATAAGACGAATAATTGCAAGCAGTGTGAATGTAATGGTCATTTCTACGTTCCGGGCAACCTAGGCTTCACTGTAGGGCGATGCTCCACCAGATCGAGTAGTTAGGGCCTTAGAAGTCAACGCCAGAAGCATAAAATACAATAAAGATGCAAAAGCTTTTCCATCGTATAACAGGAATAACTGTAAACAGTGTGAAAGTAACGGTCATTTCTACGTTCCAGGCAACCTAGGCTTCACTCTAGGTCGTTGTTCCACCAGATCGAATAGTTAGGGCCTCGGAAGTCAACGCCAGAAGCATAAAATACAATATAAATATAACAGTATTTCCATCGTATAAAACGAATAATAGCAAGCAGTGTGAAAGTTATGGTCATTTCTACGTTCCGGGCAGCCCAGACTTCACTCTAGGGCGTTGCTCCACCAGATGGAATGGTTAGGGCCTTAGAAGTCAACGCCAGAAGCATAAAACACAATAAAGATGCAACAGTTTTTCCATCGTATAACAGGAATAATTGCAACCAGTGTGAAGGTAATGGTATGTTCTACGTTCCGGGCAACCTATGCTTCACTCTAGGCCGGTGCTCTACCAGATCGAATAGTTAGGTCCTAAGAAGTCAACGCCAGAAGAATAAAATACAATATAAGTACAAAAGTTTTTCCATCGTATAAAGTGAATAATTGCAAACATTGTGAAAGTAATGGTCATTTCTACGTTCCGGGCAACCTAGGCGTCACTCTAGGGCGTTGCTCCACCACACCTAATAGCTACGGACATAGAAGTCAACCCCAGATGAATAAAATACAATAAAGATGCCACAGCTTTTCCAACGCATAAAACGAATGATAGCAACCAGTGTGAAAGTTATGGTCACTTCTACGTTCCAGGCAACCTAGAATTCACTCTGGGGCGTTGCTCCACCAGATCGAATAGTTAGGGCCTTAGAAGTCAACGCCCGAAGCATAAAATACAGAATAAATAAAACACATTTTCCATCGTATAAAACGAATAATTGCTACCAGTGTGGAAGATATGGTCATTTCTACGTTCCGGGTAACCTAGGCTTTACTCTAGGGCGGTGCTCCACCAGATCAAATAGTTAGGGCCTTAGAAGTCAACGCCAGAAGCATAAAATACAATAAAGATGCAACAGTTTTTCCATCGTATAGCAGGAATAATTTGCAACCAGTGTGATAGTAGTGGTCATTTCTGCGTACCGGGCAACCTAGGTTTCACTCCAGGGCGTTGCTCCACCAGATCGAATAGTTACGGCCTAAGAAGTCAACGCAAGAAGCATAAAATACGATAATGATGCAACAGTTTTTCCATCGTATAAAACGAATAATTGCAACCAGAGTGAAAGTTATGGTCAGTTCTACATTCCGAGCAACCTAGGCTTCACTCTAGGGCGTTGCTCCACCAGATCGAATAGTTAGGTCCTTAGAAGTCAACGCCAGAAGTATAAAATACGATGTAAATACAACAGCTTTTCCATCGTATAAAAGGAATAATTGCAAACAGTGTGAAAGTAATGGTCATTTCTACATTCCGAGCAACCTAGGTTTCACTCCAGGGCGTTGCTCCTCCAGATCGAATAGTTATGTCCTAAGAAGTCAACGCCAGAAGCACAAAATACGATATAAATACAACAGCTTTACCATCGTGTAAAACGAATAATTGCAACCAGTGTGAAAGTAATGGTCATTTCTACATTCCGAGCAACCTAGGCTTCAGTCTAGGGCGCTGCTCCACCAGATCGAATAGTTAGGTCCTTAGAAGTCAACGCCAGAAGTATGAAATACGATATAAATACAACAGCTTTTCCATCGTATAAAAGGAATAATTGCAAACAGTGTGAAAGTAGTGGTCATTTCTACGTTCCGAGCAACCTAGGGTTCACTCTACGGCGGTGCTCCAACATATCAAATAGCTGCGGCCTTAGAAGTCTACGACTGAAACGTAGAATACAATAAAAATACAACAGTCTTTTCATCGTATAACAGGAATAATTGCAACAAGCGTGATAGTAATGAGCATTTCGGCGTTTCGGGCATCCTAGACTTATCTCTGAGGCATTGCTCCACCAGATCGAATAGTTAGGGCCTAAGAAGTCAACGCCAGAAGCATAAAATACAATATAAATACAACAGCTTTGCCATCGTATAAAATGAATAATTGCAAACAGTGCGAAAGATATGGACATTTCTACGGTCCGGGCTACCTAGGCTTCACTCTATGGCGTTCTTCCACCACATCGAATAGCAACGGCCTCAGAAGTCAACGCCAGAAGCATAAAATACAATATAAATATAGCAGTTTTTCCATTGTATAAAACGAATAATAGCAACCAGTGTGAAAGTTATGGTCATTTCTACGTTGCGGGCAACCTAGGCTTCACTCTAGGGCGTCGTTCCACCAGATCAAACAGTTAGGGCCTTAGAAGTCAACGCCCGAAGCATAAAACCCAAAATAAATAGAACGGTTTTTCCACTGTATAAAACGAACAATTGCTACCAGTGTAAAAGTTATGGTCATTTCTACGTTCCGGGCAACGTAGGCTTCACCCTAGGGCGTTGTTCCACCAGATCGAATAGTTAGGGCCTAAGAAGCCAACGCCAGAAGAATAAAATACGATATAAATACAACAGCTTTTCCATCGTATAAGACGAATAATTGCAAGCAGTGTGAATGTAATGGTCATTTCTACGTTCCGGGCAACCTAGGCTTCACTGTAGGGCGATGCTCCACCAGATCGAGTAGTTAGGGCCTTAGAAGTCAACGCCAGAAGCATAAAATACAATAAAGATGCAAAAGCTTTTCCATCGTATAACAGGAATAACTGTAAACAGTGTGAAAGTAACGGTCATTTCTACGTTCCAGGCAACCTAGGCTTCACTCTAGGTCGTTGTTCCACCAGATCGAATAGTTAGGGCCTCGGAAGTCAACGCCAGAAGCATAAAATACAATATAAATATAACAGTATTTCCATCGTATAAAACGAATAATAGCATGCAGTGTGAAAGTTATGGTCATTTCTACGTTCCGGGCAGCCCAGACTTCACTCTAGGGCGTTGCTCCACCAGATGGAATGGTTAGGGCCTTAGAAGTCAACGCCAGAAGCATAAAACACAATAAAGATGCAACAGTTTTTCCATCGTATAACAGGAATAATTGCAACCAGTGTGAAGGTAATGGTATGTTCTACGTTCCGGGCAACCTATGCTTCACTCTAGGCCGGTGCTCTACCAGATCGAATAGTTACGTCCTAAGAAGTCAACGCCAGAAGAATAAAATACAATATAAGTACAAAAGTTTTTCCATCGTATAAAGTGAATAATTGCAAACATTGTGAAAGTAATGGTCATTTCTACGTTCCGGGCAACCTAGGCGTCACTCTAGGGCGTTGCTCCACCACACCTAATAGCTACGGACATAGAAGTCAACCCCAGATGAATAAAATACAATAAAGATGCCACAGCTTTTCCATCGCATAAAACGAATAATTGCAACCAATGTGAATGTTATGGTCATTTCTACTTTCCGGGCAACCTAGGCTTCACCCTAGCGCGTTGTTCCACCATATCGAACAGTTAGGGCCTAAGAAGTCAACGCCAGAAGCATAAAATACAATATAAATATAACAGTTTTTCTATCGTATAAAACGAATGATAGCAACCAGTGTGAAAGTTATGGTCACTTCTACGTTCCAGGCAACCTAGAATTCACTCTGGGGCGTTGCTCCACCAGATCGAATAGTTAGGGCCTTAGAAGTCAACGCCCGAAGCATAAAATACAGAATAAATAAAACACATTTTCCATCGTATAAAACGAATAATTGCTACCAGTGTGGAAGATATGGTCATTTCTACGTTCCGGGTAACCTAGGCTTTACTCTAGGGCGGTGCTCCACCAGATCAAATAGTTAGGGCCTTAGAAGTCAACGCCAGAAGCATAAAATACAATAAAGATGCAACAGTTTTTCCATCGTATAGCAGGAATAATTTGCAACCAGTGTGATAGTAGTGGTCATTTCTGCGTACCGGGCAACCTAGGTTTCACTCCAGGGCGTTGCTCCACCAGATCGAATAGTTACGGCCTAAGAAGTCAACGCAAGAAGCATAAAATACGATAATGATGCAACAGTTTTTCCATCGTATAAAACGAATAATTGCAACCAGAGTGAAAGTTATGGTCAGTTCTACATTCCGAGCAACCTAGGCTTCACTCTAGGGCGTTGCTCCACCAGATCGAATAGTTAGGTCCTTAGAAGTCAACGCCAGAAGTATAAAATACGATGTAAATACAACAGCTTTTCCATCGTATAAAAGGAATAATTGCAAACAGTGTGAAAGTAATGGTCATTTCTACATTCCGAGCAACCTAGGTTTCACTCCAGGGCGTTGCTCCTCCAGATCGAATAGTTATGTCCTAAGAAGTCAACGCCAGAAGCACAAAATACGATATAAATACAACAGCTTTACCATCGTGTAAAACGAATAATTGCAACCAGTGTGAAAGTAATGGTCATTTCTACATGCCGAGCAACCTAGGCTTCAGTCTAGGGCGCTGCTCCACCAGATCGAATAGTTAGGTCCTTAGAAGTCAACGCCAGAAGTATGAAATACGATATAAATACAACAGCTTTTCCATCGTATAAAAGGAATAATTGCAAACAGTGTGAAAGTAATGGTCATTTCTACGTTCCGGGCAACCTACGCTTCACTCTACGGCGTTGTTCCACCACATCGAATAGTTACGGCCTAAGAAGTCAACACCAGAAGAATAAAATGCAAAATAAATACAACAGCCTTTACACCGTATAAAACGACTAATTGCAACCTGTTTGAAGGTTATGGTCATATCTACGTTCCGGGCAACCTAGGCTTCACCCTATGGTGTTGTTCCACCAGATCGAATAGTTAGGGCCTAAGAAGTGAACGCCAGAAGCAAAAATACAATATAAATACAACAGTCTTTCCATCGTATAAAACGAGTAATTGCAACCAGTATGAAACATATGCTCATTTCTACGTTCCGGGCAACCTAGGCTTCACAGTATGGCGTTCTTCCACCACATCGAATAGGTACTGCCTCAGAAGTCAACGCCTGAAGTATAAAATACAATAAAAATACAACAGTCTTTCCATCCTATAACAGGAATAATTGCAACCCGTGTGAAAGTGAAGGCCATTTCTACGTTCCAGGCAACCTAGGCTTCACTCTAGGCCGTTGTTCCACAAGATCGAATAGTTAGGGCCTAAGAAGGCAACGCCAGAAGCATAAAATACAATATAAATACAACAGTTTTTTCATCGTATAAAACGAATAATTGCAACCAGTATGAAAGTTATGGTCATTTCAACGTTCCGGGCAATCTAGGCTTCACTCTAGGGCGCTGCTCCACCAGATCAATTAGTTTGGGCCTTAGACGTCAACGCCCGAAGCATAAAATGCAAAATAAATAGAACAGTTTTTCCATTGTATAAAACGAGTAATTGCTGCCAGTGTAAAAGTTATAGTCATTTCTACGTTCCGGGCAACCTAGGCTTCACCCTAGGGTGTTGTTCCACCTGATGGAATAGTTAGGGTCTAAGAAGTCAACGCCAGAAGCACAAAATACAATATAAATACAACAGCTTTTCCATCATATAAAACGAATAATTGCAACCAGTTTGAAAGTGATGGTCATTTCTACGTACCGGGCAACCTAGGCTTCATTCTAGGGCGTTGCTCCAACAGATCCAATAGTTAGGGCCTTAGAAGTCAACGCCAGAATCATAAAATACAATAATGATGCAACAGCTTTACCATCGTATTAAACGAATACTTTCAACCAGTGTGAATGTTATGGTCATTTCTACATTCCGAGCAACCTAGGCTTCACTCTAGGGCGTTGATCCAACAGATTGAATAGTCAGGGCCTTAGCAGTCAACGCCCGAAGCATAAAATACAATATAAATACAACAGTTTTTCCATCATATAACAGGAATAATTGCAACCAGTTTGAAAGTGATGGTCATTTCTACGTTCCGGGCAACCTAGGCTTCACTCTAGGGCGTTGCTCCACCAGATCGAATAGTTAGTGCCTTAGAAGTCAACGCCAGAAGCATAAAATACAATATATATACAACAGATTTTCCATCGTATAAAACGAATTATTGCAACCAGTGTGAAAGTAATGGTCATTTCTACGTTCCGGGCAACCTAGGCTTCACTCTAGGGCGTTGCTCCACCAGATCAAACAGTTAGGGCCTTAGAAGTCAACGCCCGAAGCATAAAATACAAAATAAATATAACAGTTTTTCCATCGTATAAAACGAATAATTGCAACCAGTATGAAAGTTATGGTCATGTCTACTTTCCGGGCAACATATGCTTCACCCTAGGGCGTTGCTCCAACAGATTGAATAGTTAGGGCCTTAGAAGTCAATGCCCGAAGCATAAAATACAATATAAATATAACAGTTCTTCCATCGTATAAAACGAATAATTGCTACCAGAGTGAAAGTTATGGTCATTTCTACGTTCCGCGCAACCTGGGCTTTACCCTAGGGCGTTGTTCCACCAGATGGAGTAGTTAGGGCCTAAGAAGTCAACGCCAGAAGCATAAAATAGGATATAAATACAACAGCTTTTCCATCGTATAAAACGAATAATTGCAACCAGTGTGAAAGTTATGGTCATTTCTACGTTCCGGGCAACCTAGGCTTCACCCTAGGGCACTGCTCCAACAGATTGAATAGTTAGGGCCTTAGAAGTCAACGCCAGAAGCATAAAATACAATAAAGATGCAACAGTTTTTCCATCGTATAACAGGAATAATTGTAACCAGTGTGAAGGTAATGGTATATTCTACGTTCCGGGCAACCTATGCTCCACTCTAGGGCGGTGCTCTACCAGATTAAATAGCTAGGTCGTAAGAAGTCAACGCCAGAAGCATAAAATACAATATAAATACAACAGCTTTTCCATCGTATATAATGTATATTTGCAAACAGTGTGAAGGTAATGGTCATTTCCATGTTCCCGGCAACCTAGGCTTCACTCTAGGGCGTTGTTCCACCAGATCGAATGGTGTAGGGCCTAACAGGTCAACGCCAGAAGAATAAAATACAATATAAGTCCAACAGTTTTTCATCGTATAAATTGTATAATTGCAAACATTGTGAAAGTAATGGTCATTTCTACGTTCCGGGCAACCTAGGCGTCACCCTAGGGCGTTGCTCCACCACATCTAATAGCTACGGCCTTAGAAGTCAACCCCAGATGAATAAAATACAATAAAGATGCCACAGCTTTTCCATCGTATAAAACGAATAATAGCAACCAGTGTGAAAGTTATGGTCATTTCTACGTTCCGGGCAACCTAGGCTTCACTCTAGGGCGTTACTCCACCAGATCAAACCGTTAGGGCCTTAGAAGTCAACGCCCGAAGCATTAAATACAAAATAAATAGAACAGTTTTTCCATTGTATAAAACGAATAATTGCTACCAGTGTAAAAGTTAAGGTCATTTCTACGTTCCGGGCAACCTAGGCTTCACCCTAGGCCGTTGTTCCACCAGATCGAATAGTTAGGGCCTAAGAAGTCAACGCCAGAAGCATAAAATACAATATAAATATAACAGTTTTTCCATCGTATAAAACGAATAATTGCAACCAGTGTGAAAGTAATGGTCATTTCTACGTTCCGAGTACCTTAGGCGTCACTCTAGGGCGTTGCTCCACCGCACCTAATAGCTACGGCCTTAGAAGTCAACGCCAGAGGCATAAAATACAATATAAATACAACAGCGTTTCCATCGTATAAAACGAATAATTGCAACCAGTGTGAAAGTTATGGTCATTTCTACATTCCGAGCTACCTAGGCTTCACTCTAGGGCGCTGCTCCACCAGATCGAATAGTTAGGTCATTTGAAGTAAACGACAGAAGCATAAAATACGATATAAATACAACAGCTTTTCCATCGTATAAAAGGAATAATTGCAAACAGTGTGAAAGTAATGGTCATTTCTACGTTCCGGGCAACCTAGGCTTCACTCTACGGTGTTGTTCCACCAGATCGAATAGTTGGGGCCTAAGAAGTGAACGCCAGAAGCATAAAATACAATATAAATATAACAGTTTTTCCATCGTATAAAACGAATAATAGCAACCAGTGTTAAAGTTATGGTCATTTCTACGTTCAGGGCAACCTAGGCTTCACTCTAGGGCGTTGCTGCACCAGATCAAACAGTTAGGGCCTTAGATGTCAACGCCCGAAGCATAAAATACAAAATAAATAGAACAGTTTTTCCATTGTATAAAACGAATAATTGCTACCAGTGTAAAAGTTATGGTCATTTCTACGTTCCGGGCAACGTAGGCTTCACTCAAGGGCGGTGCTATGCCAGATCAATCAGTTAGGGCCTAAGAAGTCAACGCCAGAAGCATAAAATACGATAAAGATGCAACAGTTTTACCATTGTATAAAGCGAATAATTACAACCAGTGTGAAAGTTATGGTTCATTTCTACATTCCGAGTAACCTAGGCTTCACTCTAGGGCGTTGCTCCACCAGATCGAATAGTTAGGTCCTTAGAAGTCAACGCCAGAAGCATAAGATACAATATAAATACAACAGCGTTTCCATCGTATAAAACGAATAATTGCAACCAGTGTGAAAGTTATGGTCATTTCTACATTCCGAGCAACCTAGGCTTCACTCTAGGGCGTTGCTCCACCAGACCGAATAATTACGGCCTAACAGGTCAACGCCAGAAGAATAAAATACAATATAAGTCCAACAGTTTTTCATCGTATAAATTGTATAATTGCAAACATTGTGAAAGTAATGGTCATTTCTACGTTCCGGGCAACCTAGGCGTCACCCTAGGGCGTTGCTCCACCACATCTAATAGCTACGGCCTTAGAAGTCAACCCCAGATGAATAAAATACAATAAAGATGCCACAGCTTTTCCATTGTATAAAACGAATAATTGCTACCAGTGTAAAAGTTAAGGTCATTACTACGTTCCGGGCAACCTAGGCTTCACCCTATGCCGTTGTTCCACCAGATCGAATAGTTAGGGTCTTAGAAGTGAACACCAGAAGCATAAAATGCAATAAAAATACAACAGTTTTTCCATCGTATAGCAGGAATAATTTGCAACCAGTGTGATTGTAGTGGTCATTTCTACGTTCCGGGCAACCTAGGTTTCACTCCAGGGAGTTGCTCCACCAGGTCGAATAGTTACGGCCTAAGAAGTCAACGCCAGAAGCATAAAATACGATAAAGATGCAACAGTTTTTCCATCGTATAAAACGAATAATTGCAACCAGTGTGAAAGTGATGGTCATTTCTACATTCCGAGCAACCTAGGCTTCACTCTAGAGCGTTGCTCCACCAGATCGAATAGTTAGGGCCTTAGAAGTCAACGCCCGAAGCTTAAAATACAAAATAAATAAAACAGTTTTTCCATCGTATAAAACGAAAAATTGCTACCAGTGTGAAAGTTATGGTCATTTCTACGTTCCGCGCAATCGGTGCTTTACCCTAGGGCGTTGTTCCACCAGATGGAATAGTTAGGGCCTAAGGAGTCAACGCCAGAGGCATAAAAAACGATACAAATACAACAGCTTTTCCATCGTATAAAACGAATAATTGCAACCAGTGTGGAAGTTATGGTCATTTCTACATTCCGGGCAACCTAGGCTTCACTCTAGGGCGGTGCTCCACCAGATGGAATAGTTAGGGCCTTAGAAGTCAACGCCAGAAGCATAAAATACAATATAAATATAACAGTTTTTCCATCGTATAAAACGAATAATAGCAACCAGTGTTAAAGTTATGGTCATTTCTACGTTCAGGGCAACCTACGCTTCACTCTAGGGCGTTGCTGCACCAGATCAAACAGTTAGGGCCTTAGATGTCAACGCCCGAAGCATAAAATACAAAATAAATAGAACAGTTTTTCCATTGTATAAAACGAATAATTGCTACCAGTGTAAAAGTTATGGTCATTTCTACGTTCCGGGCAACGTAGGCTTCACTCAAGGGCGGTGCTCCGCCAGATCAATCAGTTAGGGCCTAAGAAGTCAACGCCAGAAGCATAAAATACGATAAAGATGCAACAGTTTTACCATTGTATAAAGCGAATAATAACAACCAGTGTGAAAGTTATGGTTCATTTCTACATTCCGAGTAACCTAGGCTTCACTCTAGGGCGTTGCTCCACCAGATCGAATAGTTAGGTCCTTAGAAGTCAACGCCAGAAGCATAAGATACAATATAAATACAACAGCGTTTCCATCGTATATAACGAATAATTGCAACCAGTGTGAAAGTTATGGTCATTTCTACATTCCGAGCAACCTAGGCTTCACTCTAGGGCGTTGCTCCACCAGACCGAATAGTTACGGCCTAAGAAGTCAACGCCAGAAGCATAAAATACGATATAAATACAACAGCTTTTCCATCGTATAAAACGAATAATTGCAACCAGTGTGAAAGTAATGGTCATTTCTATTTTCCGAGTACCCTAGGCGTCACTCTAGGGCGTTGCTCCACCAGATCGAATAGTTAGGTCATTTGAAGTAAACGCCAGAAGCATAAAATACGATATAAATACAACAGCTTTTCCATCGTATAAAACGAATAATAGCAACCAGTGTTAAAGATATGGTCATTTCTACGTTCAGGGCAACCTAGGCTTCACTCTAGGGCCTTGCTCCACCAGATCGAATAGTTAGGTCCTTAGAAGTCAACGCCAGAAGCATAAGATACAATATAAATATAACAGTTTTTCCGTCGTACAGAACGAATAATAGCAACCAGTTTGAAAGTTATGGTCACTTCTACGTTCCGAGCAACCTAGGCATCACTCTAGGGCGTTGCTCCACCAGATGGAATAGTTAGGGCCTTAGAAGTCAACGCCAGAAGCATAAAATACAATAAAGATGGAACAGCTTTTCCATCGTATAAAACGAATAACTTCAACCAGTGTGAATGTTATGGTCATTTCTACATTCCGAGCAACCTAGGCTTCACTCTAGGGCGTTGACCCAACAGATTGAATAGTTAGGGCCTTAGAAGTCAACGCCCGAAGCATAAAATGCAATATAAATACAACAGTTTTTCCAACGTATAAAACGAATAATTGCAACCAGTATGAAACTTATGGTCATTTCTACGTTCCGGGCAACCTAGGCTTCACTCTAGGGCGTTGTTCCACCATATCGAACACTTAGGGCCTAAGAAGTCAACGCCAGAAGCATAAAATACAATATAAATACAACAGTTTTTCCATCGTATAAAACGAATAATTGCAACCAGTGTGAAAGTTATGGTCATTTCTACGTTCGAGGCAACCTAGGCTTCACTCTAGGGCGTTATTCGACCAGATCGAATAGTTAGGGCCTAAGAAGTCAACGCCAGAAGCATAAAATACGATATAAATACAACAGCTTTTCCATCGTATAAAACGAATAATTGCAACCAGTGTGAAAGTTATGGTCATTTCTACGTTCTGGGCAACCTAGGCTTCACCCTAGGGCATTGCTCCAACAGATTGAATAGTTAGGGCCTTAGAAGTCAACGCCAGAAGCATAAAATACAATAAAGATGCAACAGTTTTTCCATCGTATAACAGGAATAATTGTAACCAGTGTGAAGGTAATGGTATATTCTACGTTCCGGGCAACCTATGCTCCACTGTAGGGCGGTGCTCTACCAGATTAAATAGCTAGGTCGTAAGAAGTCAACGCCAGAAGCATAAAATACAATATAAATACAACAGCTTTTCCATCGTATATAATGTATATTTGCAAACAGTGTGAAAGTAATGGTCATTTCCATGTTACGGGCAACCTAGGCTTCACTCTAGGGCGTTGTTCCACCAGATCGAATGGTGTAGGGCCTAACAGGTCAACGCCAGAAGAATAAAATACAATATAAGTCCAACAGTTTTTCATCGTATAAATTGTATAATTGCAAACATTGTGAAAGTAATGGTCATTTCTACGTTCCGGGCAACCTAGGCGTCACCCTAGGGCGTTGCTCCACCACATCTAATAGCTACGGCCTTAGAAGTCAACCCCAGATGAATAAAATACAATAAAGATGCCACAGCTTTTCCATTGTATAAAACGAATAATTGCTACCAGTGTAAAAGTTAAGGTCATTTCTACGTTCCGGGCAACCTAGGCTTCACCCTAGGCCGTTGTTCCACCAGATCGAATAGTTAGGGCCTAAGAAGTCAACGCCAGAAGCATAAAAAACGATATAAATACAACAGCTTTTCCATCGTATAAAACGAATAATTGCAACCAGTGTGGAAGTTATGGTCATTTCTACATTCCGGGCAACCTAGGCTTCACTCTAGGGCGGTGCTCCACCAAATCGAATAGCTAGTGCCTTAGAAGTCAACGCCAGAAGCATAAAATACAATAAAGCTGCAAAAGATTTTCCATCGTATAACAGGAATAACTGCAAACAGTATGAAAGTACTGGTCATTTCTACGTTCCGGGTAACCTAGGTTTCACTCTAGGGCGTTGCTCCACCAGATCGAATAACTAGGGACTTAGAATTCAACCCAATAGTAATAAAATACAATATAAGTACAACAGTTTTTCAATCGTATAAAATGAATAATTGCAGCCAGTGGTAAAGTTATGGTCACATCTACATTTCGAGCAACCTAGGCTTCACTCTAGGGCGTTGCTCCACCTGATCGAATAGTTAGGGCCTTAGAAGTCAACGCCCGAAGCATTAAATACAAAATAAATAGAACAGTTTTTCCATTGTATAAAACGAATAATTGCTACCAGTGTGAAAGTTATGGTCATTTCTACGTTCCGCGCAACCTGGGCTTTACTCTAGGGCGTTGCTCCACCAGATGGAATAGTTAGGGCCTAAGAAGTCAACGCCAGAAGCATAAAATACGATATAAATACAACAGCTTTTCCATCGTATAAAACGAATAATTGCAACCAGTGTGAAAGTTATGGTCATTTCTACGTTCCAGGCAACCTAGGCTTCACTCTAGGGCGTTATTCCACCAGATCGAATAGTTAGGGCCTAAGAAGTCAACGCCAGAAGCATAAAATACGATATAAATACAACAGCTTTTCCATCGTATAAAACGAATAATTGCAACCAGTGTGAAAGTTATGGTCATTTCTACGTTCCGGGCAACCTAGGCTTCACCCTAGGGCACTGCTCCAACAGATTGAATAGTTAGGGCCTTAGAAGTCAACGCCAGAAGCATAAAATACAATAAAGATGCAACAGTTTTTCCATCGTATAACAGGAATAATTGTAACCAGTGTGAAGGTAATGGTATATTCTACGTTCCGGGCAACCTATGCTCCACTCTAGGGTGGTGCTCTACCAGATTAAATAGCTAGGTCGTAAGAAGTCAACGCCAGAAGCATAAAATACAATATAAATACAACAGCTTTTCCATCGTATATAATGTATATTTGCAAACAGTGTGAAGGTAATGGTCATTTCCATGTTCCGGGCAACCTAGGCTTCACTCTAGGGCGTTGTTCCACCAGATCGAATGGTGTAGGGCCTAACAGGTCAACGCCAGAAGAATAAAATACAATATAAGTCCAACAGTTTTTCATCGTATAAATTGTATAATTGCAAACATTGTGAAAGTAATGGTCATTTCTACGTTCCGGGCAACCTAGGCGTCACCCTAGGGCGTTGCTCCACCACATCTAATAGCTACGGCCTTAGAAGTCAACCCCAGATGAATAAAATACAATAAAGATGCCACAGCTTTTCCATCGTATAAAACGAATAATAGCAACCAGTGTGAAAGTTATGGTCATTTCTACGTTCCGGGCAACGTAGGCTTCACTCAAGGGCGGTGCTCCGCCCGATCAATCAGTTAGGGCCTAAGAAGTCAACGCCAGAAGCATAAAATACGATAAAGATGCAACAGTTTTACCATTGTATAAAGCGAATAATTACAACCAGTGTGAAAGTTATGGTTCATTTCTACATTCCGAGTAACCTAGGCGTCACTCTAGGGCGTTGCTCCACCAGATCGAATAGTTAGGTCCTTAGAAGTCAACGCCAGAAGCATAAGATACAATATAAATACAACAGCGTTTCCATCGTATAAAACGAATAATTGCAACCAGTGTGAAAGTTATGGTCATTTCTACATTCCGAGCAACCTAGGCTTCACTCTAGGGCGTTGCTCCACCAGACCGAATAATTACGGCCTAAGAAGTCAACGCCAGAAGCATAAAATACGATATAAATACAACAGCTTTTCCATCGTATAAAACGAATAATTGCAACCAGTGTGAAAGTAATGGTCATTTCTACGTTCCGGGCAACCTAGGCTTCACTCTACGGTGTTGTTCCACCAGATCGAATAGTTGGGGCCTAAGAAGTGAACGCCAGAAGCATAAAATACAATATAAATATAACAGTTTTTCCATCGTATAAAACGAATAATAGCAACCAGTGTTAAAGATATGGTCATTTCTACGTTCAGGGCAACCTAGGCTTCACTCTAGGGCGTTGCTCCACCAGATCGAATAGTTAGGGCCTTAGAAGTCAACGCCAGAAGCATAAAATGCGATATAAATACAACAGCTTTTCCATCGTATAAAACGAATAATTGCAACCAGTGTGAAGGTAATGGTATATTCTACGTTCCGGGCAACCTATGCTCCACTCTAGGGCGGTGCTCTACCAGATTAAATAGCTAGGTCGTAAGAAGTCAACGCCAGAAGCATAAAATACAATATAAATACAACAGCTTTTCCATCGTATATAATGTATATTTGCAAACAGTGTGAAAGTAATGGTCATTTCCATGTTCCGGGCAACCTAGGCTTCACTCTAGGGCGTTGTTCCACCAGATCGAATGGTGTAGGGCCTAACAGGTCAACGCCAGAAGAATAAAATACAATATAAGTCCAACAGTTTTTCATCGTATAAATTGTATAATTGCAAACATTGTGAAAGTAATGGTCATTTCTACGTTCCGGGCAACCTAGGCGTCACCCTAGGGCGTTGCTCCACCACATCTAATAGCTACGGCCTTAGAAGTCAACCCCAGATGAATAAAATACAATAAAGATGCCACAGCTTTTCCATTGTATAAAACGAATAATTGCTGCCAGTGTAAAAGTTAAGGTCATTTCTACGTTCCGAGCAACCTAGGCTTCACCCTAGGCCGTTGTTCCACCAGATCGAATAGTTAGGGCCTAAGAAGTCAACGCCAGAAGCATAAAATACAATATAAATATAACAGTTTTTCCATCATATAAAACGAATAATTGCAACCAGTATGAAAGTTATGGTCATGTCTACTTTCCGGGCAACATATGCTTCACCCTAGGGCGTTGCTCCAACAGATTGAATAGTTAGGGCCTTAGAAGTCAATGCCCGAAGCATAAAATGCAATATAAATATAACAGTTCTTCCATCGTATAAAACGAATAATTGCTACCAGAGTGAAAGTTATGGTCATTTCTACGTTCCGCGCAACCTGGGCTTTACCCTAGGGCGTTGTTCCACCAGATGGAGTAGTTAGGGCCTAAGACGTCAACGCCAGAAGCATAAAATACGATATAAATACAACAGCTTTTCCATCGTATAAAACAAATAATTGCAACCAGTGTGAAAGTTATGGTCATTTCTACGTTCGGGGCAACCTAGGCTTCCCTCTATGGCGTTGCTCCACCAGCTCAAACAGTTAGGGCCTTAGAAGTCAACGCCCGAAGCATTAAATGCAAAATAAATAGAACAGTTTTTCCATTGTATAAAATGAATAATTGCTACCAGTGTAAAAGTTATGGTCATTTCTACGTTCCGGGCAACGTAGGCTTCACTCAAGGGCGGTGCTCCGCCAGATCAATCAGTTAGGGCCTAAGAAGTCAACGCCAGAAGCATAAAATACGATAAAGATGCAACAGTTTTACCATTGTATAAAGCGAATAATAACAACCAGTGTGAAAGTTATGGTTCATTTCTACATTCCGAGTAACCTAGGCTTCACTCTAGGGCGTTGCTCCACCAGATCGAATAGTTAGGTCCTTAGAAGTCAACGCCAGAAGCATAAGATACAATGTAAATACAACAGCGTTTCCATCGTATAAAACGAATAATTGCAACCAGTGTGAAAGTTATGGTCATTTCTACATTCCGAGCAACCTAGGCTTCACTCTAGGGCGTTGCTCCACCAGACCGAATAGTTAGTGCCTTAGGAATCAACGCCAGAAGCATAAAATACGATATAAATACAACAGATTTTCCATCGTATAGAACGAATAATTGCAACCAGTGTGAAAGTAATGGTCATTCCTACGTTCCGAGCACCCTAGGCGTCACTCTAGGGCGTTGCTCCACCAGATCGAATAGTTAGGTCATTTGAAGTAAACGCCAGAAGCATAAAATACGATATAAATACAACAGCTTTTCCATCGTATAAAACGAATAATAGCAACCAGTGTTAAAGATATGGTCATTTCTACGTTCAGGGCAACCTAGGCTTCACTCTAGGGCCTTGCTCCACCAGATCGAATAGTTAGGTCCTTAGAAGTCAACGCCAGAAGCATAAGATACAATATAAATATAACAGTTTTTCCGTCGTACAGAACAAATAATAGCAACCAGTTTGAAAGTTATGGTCACTTCTACGTTCCGAGCAACCTAGGCTTCACTCTAGGGCGTTGCTCCACCAGATGGAATAGTTAGGGCCTTAGAAGTCAACGCCAGAAGCATAAAATACAATAAAGATGGAACAGCTTTTCCATCGTATAAAACGAATAACTTCAACCAGTGTGAATGTTATGGTCATTTCTACATTCCGAGCAACCTAGGCTTCACTCTAGGGCGTTGACCCAACAGATTGAATAGTTAGGGCCTTAGAAGTCAACGCCCGAAGCATAAAATACAATATAAATACAACAGTTTTTCCAACGTATAAAACGAATAATTGCAACCAGTATGAAACTTATGGTCATTTCTACGTTCCGGGCAACCTAGGCATCACTCTAGGGCGTTGTTCCACCATATCGAATACTTAGGGCCTAAGAAGTCAACGCCAGAAGCATAAAATACAATATAAATACAACAGTTTTTCCATCGTATAAAACGAATAATTGCAACCAGTGTGAAAGTTATGGTCATTTCTACGTTCCAGGCAACCTAGGCTTCACTCTAGGGCGTTATTCCACCAGATCGAATAGTTAGGGCCTAAGAAGTCAACGCCAGAAGCATAAAATACAATATAAATATAACAGTTTTTCCATCATATAAAACGAATAATTGCAACCAGTATGAAAGTTATGGTCATGTCTACTTTCCGGGCAACATATGCTTCACCCTAGGGCGTTGCTCCAACAGATTGAATAGTTAGGGCCTTAGAAGTCAATGCCCGAAGCATAAAATACAATATAAATATAACAGTTCTTCCATCGTATAAAACGAATAATTGCTACCAGAGTGAAAGTTATGGTCATTTCTACGTTCCGCGCAACCTGGGCTTTACCCTAGGGCGTTGTTCCACCAGATGGAGTAGTTAGGGCCTAAGAAGTCAACGCCAGAAGCATAAAATACGATATAAATACAACAGCTTTTCCATCGTATAAAACAAATAATTGCAACCAGTGTGAAAGTTATGGTCATTTCTACGTTCGGGGCAACCTAGGCTTCCCTCTAGGGCGTTGCTCCACCAGCTCAAACAGTTAGGGCCTTAGAAGTCAACGCCCGAAGCATTAAATACAAAATAAATAGAACAGTTTTTCCATTGTATAAAATGAATAATTGCTACCAGTGTAAAAGGTATGGTCATTTCTACGTTCCGGGCAACCTAGGCTTCACCCTATGCCGTTGTTCCACCAGATCGAATAGTTAGGGTCTTAGAAGTGAGCACCAGAAGCATAAAATGCAATAAAAATACAACAGTTTTTCCATCGTATAGCAGGAATAATTTGCAACCAGTGTGATTGTAGTGGTCATTTCAACGTTCCGGGCAACCTAGGTTTCACTCCAGGGAGTTGCTCCACCAGGTCGAATAGTTACGGCCTAAGAAGTCAACGCCAGAAGCATAAAATACGATAAAGATGCAACAGTTTTTCCATCGTATAAAACGAATAATTGCAACCAGTGTGAAAGTGATGGTCATTTCTACATTCCGAGCAACGTAGGCTTCACTCTAGAGCGTTGCTCCACCAGATCGAATAGTTAGGGCCTTAGAAGTCAACGCCCGAAGCTTAAAATACAAAATGAATAAAACAGTTTTTCCATCGTATAAAACGAAAAATTGCTACCAGTGTGAAAGTTATGGTCATTTCTACGTTCCGCGCAATCGGTGCTTTACCCGAGGGCGTTGTTCCACCAGATGGAATAGTTAGGGCCTAAGAAGTCAACGCCAGAAGCATAAAAAACGATATAAATACAACAGCTTTTCCATCGTATAAAACGAATAATTGCAACCAGTGTGGAAGTTATGGTCATTTCTACATTCCGGGCAACCTAGGCTTCACTCTAGGGCGGTGCTCCACCAAATCGAATAGCTAGTGCCTTAGAAGTCAACGCCAGAAGCATAAAATACAATAAAGCTGCAAAAGATTTTCCATCGTATAACAGGAATAACTGCAAACAGTATGAAAGTACTGGTCATTTCTACGTTCCGGGTAACCTAGGTTTCACTCTAGGGCGTTGCTCCACCAGATCGAATAACTAGGGACTTAGAATTCAACCCAATAGGAATAAAATACAATATAAGTACAACAGTTTTTCAATCGTATAAGATGAATAATTGCAACCAGTGGTAAAGTTATGGTCACGTCTACATTTCGAGCAACCTAGGCTTCACTCTAGGGCGTTGCTCCACCTGATCGAATAGTTAGGGCCTTAGAAGTCAACGCCCGAAGCATTAAATACAAAATAAATAGAACAGTTTTTCCATTGTATAAAACGAATAATTGCTACCAGTGTGAAAGTTATGGTCATTTCTACGTTCCGGGCAACGTAGGCTTTACTCAAGGGCGGTGCTCCGCCAGATCAATCAGTTAGGGCCTAAGAAGTCAACGCCAGAAGCATAAAATACGATAAAGATGCAACAGTTTTACCATTGTATAAAGCGAATAATTACAACCAGTGTGAAAGTTATGGTTCATTTCTACATTCCGAGTAACCTAGGCTTCACTCTAGGGCGTTGCTCCACCAGATCGAATAGTTAGGTCCTTAGAAGTCAACGCCAGAAGCATAAGATACAATATAAATATAACAGTTTTTCCATCGTATACAACGAATGATAGCAACCAGTGCGAAAGTTATGGTCATTTCTACGTCCCGGGCAACCTAGGCTTCACTCTAGGGCGTTGCTCCACCAGATCGAATAGTTAGGGCCTTAGAAGTCAACGCCAGAAGCATAAAATACGATATAAATACAACAGCTTTTCCATCGTATAAAACGAATAATTGCTACCAGAGTGAAAGTTATGGTCATTTCTACGTTCCGCGCAACCTGGGCTTTACCCTAGGGCGTTGTTCCACCAGATGGAGTAGTTAGGGCCTAAGAAGTCAACGCCAGAAGCATAAAATACGATATAAATACAACAGCTTTTCCATCGTATAAAACAAATAATTGCAACCAGTGTGAAAGTTATGGTCATTTCTACGTTCGGGGCAACCTAGGCTTCCCTCTAGGGCGTTGCTCCACCAGCTCAAACAGTTAGGGCCTTAGAAGTCAACGCCCGAAGCATTAAATACAAAATAAATAGAACAGTTTTTCCATTGTATAAAATGAATAATTGCTACCAGTGTAAAAGGTATTGTCATTTCTACGTTCCGGGCAACCTCGGCTTCACCCTATGCCGTTGTTCCACCAGATCGAATAGTTAGGGTCTTAGAAGTGAACACCAGAAGCATAAAATGCAATAAAAATACAACAGTTTTTCCATCGTATAGCAGGAATAATTTGCAACCAGTGTGATTGTAGTGGTCATTTCTACGTTCCGGGCAACCTAGGTTTCACTCCAGGGAGTTGCTCCACCAGGTCGAATAGATACGGCCTAAGAAGTCAACGCCAGAAGCATAAAATACGATAAAGATGCAACAGTTTTTCCATCGTATAAAACGAATAATTGCAACCAGTGTGAAAGTGATGGTCATTTCTACATTCCGAGCAACCTAGGCTTCACTCTAGGGCGTTGCTCCACCTGATCGAATAGTTAGTTCCTTAGAAGTCAACGCCCGAAGCATTAAATACAAAATAAATAGAACAGTTTTTCCATTGTATAAAACGAATAATTGCTACCAGTGTGAAAGTTGTGGTCATTTCTACCATCCGCGCAACCTGGGCTTTACTCTAGGGCGTTGTTCCACCAGATGGAATAGTTAGGGCCTAAGAAGTCAACGCCAGAAGCGTAAAATACGATATAAATACAACAGCTTTTCCATCGTATAAAACGAATAATTGCAGCCAGTGTGAAAGTTATGGTCATTTCTACGTTCCAGGCAACCTAGGCTTCACTCTAGGGCGTTATTCCACCAGATCGAATAGTTAGGGCCTAAGAAGTCAACGCCAGAAGCATAAAATACGATATAAATACAACAGCTTTTCCATCGTATAAAACGAATAATTGCAACCAGTGTGAAAGTTATGGTCATTTCTACGTTCCGGGCAACCTAGGCTTCACCCTAGGGCATTGCTCCAACAGATTGAATAGTTAGGGCCTTAGAAGTCAACGCCAGAAGCATAAAATACAATAAAGATGCAACAGTTTTTCCATCGTATAAAACGAATAATTGCTACCAGTGTAAAAGTTAAGGTCATTTCTACGTTCCGGGCAACCTAGGCTTCACCCTAGGCCGTTGTTCCACCAGATCGAATAGTTAGGGCCTTAGAAGTCAACGCCCGAAGCATTAAATACAAAATAAATAGAACAGTTTTTCCATTGTATAAAACGAATAATTGCTACCATTGTAAAAGTTAAGGTCATTTCTACGTTCCGGGCAACCTAGGCTTCACCCTAGGCCGTTGTTCCACCAGATCGAATAGTTAGGGCCTAAGAAGTCAACGCCAGAAGCATAAAATACAATATAAATATAACAGTTTTTCCATCGTATAAAACGAATATTAGCAACCAGTGTGAAAGTTATGGTCATTTCTACGTTCCGGGCACCCTAGGCGTTACTCTAGGGCGTTGCTCTACTAGATCGAGCAGCTAGGTCCTTAGAAGTCAACGCCAGAAGCATAAAATACATTATAAATACAACAGTTTTTCCATCGTATAAAACGAATAATTGCAACCAGTATGAAACTGATGGTCTTTTCTACTTTCCCAGCAACCTAGGCTTCACCCTAGGGCGTTGCTCCAACAGATTGAATAGTTAGGGCCTTAGAAGTCAACGCCCGAAGCATAAAATGCAATAAAAATACAACAGTGTTTCCATCATATAACAGGAATAATTGCGACCAGTTTGAAAGTGATGGCCAATTCTACGTTCCGGGCAACCTAGGCTTCACTCTAGGGCGTTGCTCCAACAGATCGGATAGTTAGTGCCTTAGAAGTCAACGCCAGAAGCATAAAATAAAATATAAATACAACAGTTTTTCCATCGTATAAAACGAATAATTGCAACCAGTATGAAACTTATGGTCATTTCTACTTTCCGAGCAACCTAGGCTTCACCCTAGGGCCTTGCTCCAACAGATTGAATAGTTAGGGCCTTAGAAGTCAACGCCAGAAGCATAAAATACAAT
Source organism: Calliopsis andreniformis (assembly GCF_051401765.1). NCBI lineage: Eukaryota > Metazoa > Arthropoda > Insecta > Hymenoptera > Andrenidae > Calliopsis > Calliopsis andreniformis. The sequence continues at coordinate 9,292,050 of NW_027480424.1, forward strand.
ATAAATACAACAGTCTTTCCATCGTATGAAACAAATAATTGCAACCAGTATGAAACATATGGTCATTTCTACTTTCCGAGCAACCTAGGCTTCACCCTAGGGCGTTCGTCCAACGGATTGAATAGTTAGGGCCTTAGAAGTCAACGCCCGAACCATAAAATGCAAAAAAAAATACAACAGCCTTTCCATCGTATAAAACGAATAATTGCAACCAGTGTGGAAGTTATGGTCATTTCTACATTCCGGGCAACCTAGGATTCACTCTAGGGCGTTGCTCCACCATATCGAATAGTTAGGTCCTTAGAAGTAAACGCCAGAAGCATAAAATACGATATAAATACAACAGCGTTTCCATCGTATAAAACGAATAATTGCAACCAGTGTGAAAGTTATGGTCATTTCTACATTCAGAGCAACCTAGGATTCACTCTAGGGCATTGCTCCACCAGATCGAATTGTTAGGTCCTTAGAAGTAAACGCCAGAAGCATAAAATACGATATAAATACAACAGCGTTTCCATCGCATAAAACGAATAATTGCAACCAGTGTGAAAGTAATGGTCATTTCTACGTTCCGAGCACCCTAGGCGTCACTCTAGGGCGTTGCTCCACCACATCTAATAGCTACGGCCTTAGAGGTCAACGCCAGATGCATAAAGTACAATATAAATACAACAGCGTTTCCATCGTATAAAACGAATAATTGCAACCAGTGTGAAAGTTATGGTCATTTCTACATTCCGAGCAACCTAGGATTCACTCTAGGGCGTTGCTCCACCAGATCGAATAGTTAGGTCCTTAGAAGTAAACGCCAGAAGCATAAAATACGATATAAATACAACAGCGTTTCCATCGTATAAAACGAATAATTGCAACCAGTGTGAAAGCGATGTTCATTTCTACATTCCGGGCAACCTGGGCTTCACTCTAGGGCGTTGCTCCACCAGATCGAATAGCTAGGGCCTTAGAGGTCAACGCCCGGAGCATAAAATACAAAATAAATAGTACAGTTTTACCATCGTATAAAACGAATCATTGTTACCAGTGTGGAAGTTATGGTCATTTCTACGTTCCGGGCAGCCTAGGCTTCACTCTAGGTCGTTGCTCCACCAGATAAAATAGCTAGCGAATTAGAATTAAACGCCAGAAGCATAGAACACAATAAAAATACAACAGTTATTCCATCGTATAACAGGAATAATTGCAACCAGTTTGAATGTAATGGTCATTTCTACGTTCCGGGCAACCTAGGATTCACTCTAGGGCGCTGCTCCACCAGATCGAATAGTTAGGTCCTTAGATGTCAACGCCAGAAGCATAAAATACGGTATAAATACAACAGCTTTTCCATTGTATAAAAGGAATAATTGCAAACAGTGTGAAAGTAATCGTCATTTCTACGTTCCGGGCAACCTAGGCTTCACTCTACGGTGTTGTTCCACCAGATCGGATAGTTAGTGCCTTAGAAGTCAACGCCAGAAGCATAAAATACAATATAAATACAACAGCTTTTCCATCGTATAAAACGAATAATTGCAACCAGTGTGAAAGTTATGGTCGTTTCTACAATCCGAGCAGCCTAGCATTCACTCTAGGGCGTTGCTCCACCAGATCGAATAGTTAGGTCCTTAGAAGTAATCGCCAGAAGCATAAAATACGATATAAATACAACCGCGTTTCCATCGTATAAAACGAATAATTGCAACAAGTGTGAAAGTTATGGTCATTTCTACATTCCGAGCAACCTAGGATTCACTCTAGGGCGTTGCTCCACCAGATCGAATAGTTAGGTCCTTAGAAGTAAACGCGAGAAGCATAAAATACGATATAAATACAACATATTTTCCATCGTATAAAAGGAATAACTGCAACCAGTATGAAACTTATGGTCATTTCTACTTTCCGAGCAACCTAGACTTCACCCTAGGGCGTTGCTCCAACGGATTGAATAGTTAGGGCCTTAGAAGTCAACGCCCGAACCATAAAATGCAAGAAAAATACAACAGCGTTTCCATCGTATAAAACGAATAATTGCAACAAGTGTGAAAGTTATGGTCATTTCTACATTCCGAGAAACCTAGGCTTCACTCTAGGGCGTTGCTCCACCAGATCGAATAGTTAGTGCCTTAGAAGTCAACGCCAGAAGCATAAAATAAAATATAAATACAACAGTTTTTCCATCGTATAAAACGAATAATTGCAACCAGTATGAAACTTATGGTCATTTCTACTTTCCGAGCAACCTAGGCTTCACCCTAGGGCCTTGCTCCAACAGATTGAATAGTTAGGGCCTTAGAAGTCAACGACCGAACCATAAAATGCAAAAAAAAATACAACAGTGTTTCCATCATGCAACAGGAATAGTTGCAACCAATTTGGAAAGTGATGGCCAATTCTACGTTCCGGGCAACCTAGGCTTCACTCTAGGGCGTTGCTCCACCAGATCGAGTAGCTAGTGCCTTAGAAGTCAACGCCAGAAGCATAAAATACAATATAAATACAACAGTCTTTCCATCGTATGAAACAAATAATTGCAACCAGTATGAAACATATGGTCATTTCTACTTTCCGAGCAACCTAGGCTTCACCCTAGGGCGTTCGTCCAACGGATTGAATAGTTAGGGCCTTAGAAGTCAACGCCCGAACCATAAAATGCAAAAAAAATACAACAGCCTTTCCATCGTATAAAACGAATAATTGCAACCAGTGTGGAAGTTATGGTCATTTCTACATTCCGGGCAACCTAGGATTCACTCTAGGGCGTTGCTCCACCATATCGAATAGTTAGGTCCTTAGAAGTAAACGCCAGAAGCATAAAATACGATATAAATACAACAGCGTTTCCATCGTATAAAACGAATAATTGCAACCAGTGTGAAAGTTATGGTCATTTCTACATTCCGAGCAACCTAGGATTCACTCTAGGGCATTGCTCCACCAGATCGAATTGTTAGGTCCTTAGAAGTAAACGCCAGAAGCATAAAATACGATATAAATACAACAGCGTTTCCATCGCATAAAACGAATAATTGCAACCAGTGTGAAAGTAATGGTCATTTCTACGTTCCGAGCACCCTAGGCGTCACTCTAGGGCGTTGCTCCACCACATCTAATAGCTACGGCCTTAGAGGTCAACGCCAGATGCATAAAGTACAATATAAATACAACAGCGTTTCCATCGTATAAAACGAATAATTGCAACCAGTGTGAAAGTTATGGTCATTTCTACATTCCGAGCAACCTAGGATTCACTCTAGGGCGTTGCTCCACCAGATCGAATAGTTAGGTCCTTAGAAGTAAACGCCAGAAGCATAAAATACGATATAAATACAACAGCGTTTCCATCGTATAAAACGAATAATTGCAACCAGTGTGAAAGCGATGTTCATTTCTACGTTCCGGGCAACCTGGGCTTCACTCTAGGGCGTTGCTCCACCAGATCGAATAGCTAGGGCCTTAGAGGTCAACGCCCGGAGCATAAAATACAAAAAAATAGTACAGTTTTACCATCGTATAAAACGAATCATTGTTACCAGTGTGGAAGTTATGGTCATTTCTACGTTCCGGGCAGCCTAGGCTTCACTCTAGGTCGTTGCTCCACCAGATAACATAGCTAGCGAATTAGAATTAAACGCCAGAAGCATAGAACACAATAAAAATACAACAGTTTTTCCATCGTATAACAGGAATAATTGGAACCAGTTTGAATGTAATGGTCATTTCTACGTTCCGGGCAACCTAGGATTCACTCTAGGGCGCTGCTCCACCAGATCGAATAGTTAGGTCCTTAGATGTCAACGCCAGAAGCATAAAATACGGTATAAATACAACAGCTTTTCCATTGTATAAAAGGAATAATTGCAAACAGTGTGAAAGTAATCGTCATTTCTACGTTCCGGGCAACCTAGGCTTCACTCTACGGTGTTGTTCCACCAGATCGGATAGTTAGGTCCTTAGAAGTCAACGCCAGAAGCATAAAATACGATATAAATACAACATCTTTTCCATCGTATAAAACGAATAACTGCAACCAGTATGAAACTTATGGTCATTTCTACTTTCCGAGCAACCTAGACTTCACCCTAGGGCGTTGCTCCAACGGATTGAATAGTTAGGGCCTTAGAAGTCAACGCCCGAACCATAAAATGCAAGAAAAATACAACAGCGTTTCCATCGTATAAAACGAATAATTGCAACAAGTGTGAAAGTTATGGTCATTTCTACATTCCGAGAAACCTAGGCTTCACTCTAGGGCGTTGCTCCACCAGATCGAATAGTTAGTGCCTTAGAAGTCAACGCCAGAAGCATAAAATAAAATATAAATACAACAGTTTTTCCATCGTATAAAACGAATAATTGCAACCAGTATGAAACTTATGGTCATTTCTACTTTCCGAGCAACCTAGGCTTCACCCTAGGGCCTTGCTCCAACAGATTGAATAGTTAGGGCCTTAGAAGTCAACGACCGAACCATAAAATGCAAAAAAAAATACAACAGTGTTTCCATCATGCAACAGGAATAGTTGCAACCAATTTGGAAAGTGATGGCCAATTCTACGTTCCGGGCAACCTAGGCTTCACTCTAGGGCGTTGCTCCACCAGATCGAGTAGCTAGTGCCTTAGAAGTCAACGCCAGAAGCATAAAATACAATATAAATACAACAGTCTTTCCATCGTATGAAACAAATAATTGCAACCAGTATGAAACATATGGTCATTTCTACTTTCCGAGCAACCTAGGCTTCACCCTAGGGCGTTCGTCCAACGGATTGAATAGTTAGGGCCTTAGAAGTCAACGCCCGAACCATAAAATGCAAAAAAAATACAACAGCCTTTCCATCGTATAAAACGAATAATTGCAACCAGTGTGGAAGTTATGGTCATTTCTACATTCCGGGCAACCTAGGATTCACTCTAGGGCGTTGCTCCACCATATCGAATAGTTAGGTCCTTAGAAGTAAACGCCAGAAGCATAAAATACGATATAAATACAACAGCGTTTCCATCGTATAAAACGAATAATTGCAACCAGTGTGAAAGTTATGGTCATTTCTACATTCCGAGCAACCTAGGATTCACTCTAGGGCATTGCTCCACCAGATCGAATTGTTAGGTCCTTAGAAGTAAACGCCAGAAGCATAAAATACGATATAAATACAACAGCGTTTCCATCGCATAAAACGAATAATTGCAACCAGTGTGAAAGTAATGGTCATTTCTACGTTCCGAGCACCCTAGGCGTCACTCTAGGGCGTTGCTCCACCACATCTAATAGCTACGGCCTTAGAGGTCAACGCCAGATGCATAAAGTACAATATAAATACAACAGCGTTTCCATCGTATAAAACGAATAATTGCAACCAGTGTGAAAGTTATGGTCATTTCTACATTCCGAGCAACCTAGGATTCACTCTAGGGCGTTGCTCCACCAGATCGAATAGTTAGGTCCTTAGAAGTAAACGCCAGAAGCATAAAATACGATATAAATACAACAGCGTTTCCATCGTATAAAACGAATAATTGCAACCAGTGTGAAAGCGATGTTCATTTCTACGTTCCGGGCAACCTGGGCTTCACTCTAGGGCGTTGCTCCACCAGATCGAATAGCTAGGGCCTTAGAGGTCAACGCCCGGAGCATAAAATACAAAAAAATAGTACAGTTTTACCATCGTATAAAACGAATCATTGTTACCAGTGTGGAAGTTATGGTCATTTCTACGTTCCGGGCAGCCTAGGCGTCACTCTAGGTCGTTGCTCCACCAGATAAAATAGCTAGCGAATTAGAATTAAACGCCAGAAGCATAGAACACAATAAAAATACAACAGTTTTTCCATCGTATAACAGGAATAATTGGAACCAGTTTGAATGTAATGGTCATTTCTACGTTCCGGGCAACCTAGGATTCACTCTAGGGCGCTGCTCCACCAGATCGAATAGTTAGGTCCTTAGATGTCAACGCCAGAAGCATAAAATACGGTATAAATACAACAGCTTTTCCATTGTATAAAAGGAATAATTGCAAACAGTGTGAAAGTAATCGTCATTTCTACGTTCCGGGCAACCTAGGCTTCACTCTACGGTGTTGTTCCACCAGATCGGATAGTTAGGTCCTTAGAAGTCAACGCCAGAAGCATAAAATACGATATAAATACAACATCTTTTCCATCGTATAAAACGAATAACTGCAACCAGTATGAAACTTATGGTCATTTCTACTTTCCGAGCAACCTAGACTACACCCTAGGGCGTTGCTCCAACGGATTGAATAGTCAGGGCCTTAGAAGTCAACGCCCGAACCATAAAATGCAAGAAAAATACAACAGCGTTTCCATCGTATAAAACGAATAATTGCAACAAGTGTGAAAGTTATGGTCATTTCTACATTCCGAGAAACCTAGGCTTCACTCTAGGGCGTTGCTCCACCAGATCGAATAGTTAGTGCCTTAGAAGTCAACGCCAGAAGCATAAAATAAAATATAAATACAACAGTTTTTCCATCGTATAAAACGAATAATTGCAACCAGTATGAAACTTATGGTCATTTCTACTTTCCGAGCAACCTAGGCTTCACCCTAGGGCCTTGCTCCAACAGATTGAATAGTTAGGGCCTTAGAAGTCAACGACCGAACCATAAAATGCAAAAAAAAATACAACAGTGTTTCCATCATGCAACAGGAATAGTTGCAACCAATTTGGAAAGTGATGGCCAATTCTACGTTCCGGGCAACCTAGGCTTCACTCTAGGGCGTTGCTCCACCAGATCGAGTAGCTAGTGCCTTAGAAGTCAACGCCAGAAGCATAAAATACAATATAAATACAACAGTCTTTCCATCGTATGAAACAAATAATTGCAACCAGTATGAAACATATGGTCATTTCTACTTTCCGAGCAACCTAGGCTTCACCCTAGGGCGTTCGTCCAACGGATTGAATAGTTAGGGCCTTAGAAGTCAACGCCCGAACCATAAAATGCAAAAAAAATACAACAGCCTTTCCATCGTATAAAACGAATAATTGCAACCAGTGTGGAAGTTATGGTCATTTCTACATTCCGGGCAACCTAGGATTCACTCTAGGGCGTTGCTCCACCATATCGAATAGTTAGGTCCTTAGAAGTAAACGCCAGAAGCATAAAATACGATATAAATACAACAGCGTTTCCATCGTATAAAACGAATAATTGCAACCAGTGTGAAAGTTATGGTCATTTCTACATTCCGAGCAACCTAGGATTCACTCTAGGGCATTGCTCCACCAGATCGAATTGTTAGGTCCTTAGAAGTAAACGCCAGAAGCATAAAATACGATATAAATACAACAGCGTTTCCATCGCATAAAACGAATAATTGCAACCAGTGTGAAAGTAATGGTCATTTCTACGTTCCGAGCACCCTAGGCGTCACTCTAGGGCGTTGCTCCACCACATCTAATAGCTACGGCCTTAGAGGTCAACGCCAGATGCATAAAGTACAATATAAATACAACAGCGTTTCCATCGTATAAAACGAATAATTGCAACCAGTGTGAAAGTTATGGTCATTTCTACATTCCGAGCAACCTAGGATTCACTCTAGGGCGTTGCTCCACCAGATCGAATAGTTAGGTCCTTAGAAGTAAACGCCAGAAGCATAAAATACGATATAAATACAACAGCGTTTCCATCGTATAAAACGAATAATTGCAACCAGTGTGAAAGCGATGTTCATTTCTACGTTCCGGGCAACCTGGGCTTCACTCTAGGGCGTTGCTCCACCAGATCGAATAGCTAGGGCCTTAGAGGTCAACGCCCGGAGCATAAAATACAAAAAAATAGTACAGTTTTACCATCGTATAAAACGAATCATTGTTACCAGTGTGGAAGTTATGGTCATTTCTACGTTCCGGGCAGCCTAGGCTTCACTCTAGGTCGTTGCTCCACCAGATAACATAGCTAGCGAATTAGAATTAAACGCCAGAAGCATAGAACACAATAAAAATACAACAGTTTTTCCATCGTATAACAGGAATAATTGGAACCAGTTTGAATGTAATGGTCATTTCTACGTTCCGGGCAACCTAGGATTCACTCTAGGGCGCTGCTCCACCAGATCGAATAGTTAGGTCCTTAGATGTCAACGCCAGAAGCATAAAATACGGTATAAATACAACAGCTTTTCCATTGTATAAAAGGAATAATTGCAAACAGTGTGAAAGTAATCGTCATTTCTACGTTCCGGGCAACCTAGGCTTCACTCTACGGTGTTGTTCCACCAGATCGGATAGTTAGGTCCTTAGAAGTCAACGCCAGAAGCATAAAATACGATATAAATACAACATCTTTTCCATCGTATAAAACGAATAACTGCAACCAGTATGAAACTTATGGTCATTTCTACTTTCCGAGCAACCTAGACTTCACCCTAGGGCGTTGCTCCAACGGATTGAATAGTTAGGGCCTTAGAAGTCAACGCCCGAACCATAAAATGCAAGAAAAATACAACAGCGTTTCCATCGTATAAAACGAATAATTGCAACAAGTGTGAAAGTTATGGTCATTTCTACATTCCGAGAAACCTAGGCTTCACTCTAGGGCGTTGCTCCACCAGATCGAATAGTTAGTGCCTTAGAAGTCAACGCCAGAAGCATAAAATAAAATATAAATACAACAGTTTTTCCATCGTATAAAACGAATAATTGCAACCAGTATGAAACTTATGGTCATTTCTACTTTCCGAGCAACCTAGGCTTCACCCTAGGGCCTTGCTCCAACAGATTGAATAGTTAGGGCCTTAGAAGTCAACGACCGAACCATAAAATGCAAAAAAAAATACAACAGTGTTTCCATCATGCAACAGGAATAGTTGCAACCAATTTGGAAAGTGATGGCCAATTCTACGTTCCGGGCAACCTAGGCTTCACTCTAGGGCGTTGCTCCACCAGATCGAGTAGCTAGTGCCTTAGAAGTCAACGCCAGAAGCATAAAATACAATATAAATACAACAGTCTTTCCATCGTATGAAACAAATAATTGCAACCAGTATGAAACATATGGTCATTTCTACTTTCCGAGCAACCTAGGCTTCACCCTAGGGCGTTCGTCCAACGGATTGAATAGTTAGGGCCTTAGAAGTCAACGCCCGAACCATAAAATGCAAAAAAAATACAACAGCCTTTCCATCGTATAAAACGAATAATTGCAACCAGTGTGGAAGTTATGGTCATTTCTACATTCCGGGCAACCTAGGATTCACTCTAGGGCGTTGCTCCACCATATCGAATAGTTAGGTCCTTAGAAGTAAACGCCAGAAGCATAAAATACGATATAAATACAACAGCGTTTCCATCGTATAAAACGAATAATTGCAACCAGTGTGAAAGTTATGGTCATTTCTACATTCCGAGCAACCTAGGATTCACTCTAGGGCATTGCTCCACCAGATCGAATTGTTAGGTCCTTAGAAGTAAACGCCAGAAGCATAAAATACGATATAAATACAACAGCGTTTCCATCGCATAAAACGAATAATTGCAACCAGTGTGAAAGTAATGGTCATTTCTACGTTCCGAGCACCCTAGGCGTCACTCTAGGGCGTTGCTCCACCACATCTAATAGCTACGGCCTTAGAGGTCAACGCCAGATGCATAAAGTACAATATAAATACAACAGCGTTTCCATCGTATAAAACGAATAATTGCAACCAGTGTGAAAGTTATGGTCATTTCTACATTCCGAGCAACCTAGGATTCACTCTAGGGCGTTGCTCCACCAGATCGAATAGTTAGGTCCTTAGAAGTAAACGCCAGAAGCATAAAATACGATATAAATACAACAGCGTTTCCATCGTATAAAACGAATAATTGCAACCAGTGTGAAAGCGATGTTCATTTCTACGTTCCGGGCAACCTGGGCTTCACTCTAGGGCGTTGCTCCACCAGATCGAATAGCTAGGGCCTTAGAGGTCAACGCCCGGAGCATAAAATACAAAAAAATAGTACAGTTTTACCATCGTATAAAACGAATCATTGTTACCAGTGTGGAAGTTATGGTCATTTCTACGTTCCGGGCAGCCTAGGCGTCACTCTAGGTCGTTGCTCCACCAGATAAAATAGCTAGCGAATTAGAATTAAACGCCAGAAGCATAGAACACAATAAAAATACAACAGTTTTTCCATCGTATAACAGGAATAATTGGAACCAGTTTGAATGTAATGGTCATTTCTACGTTCCGGGCAACCTAGGATTCACTCTAGGGCGCTGCTCCACCAGATCGAATAGTTAGGTCCTTAGATGTCAACGCCAGAAGCATAAAATACGGTATAAATACAACAGCTTTTCCATTGTATAAAAGGAATAATTGCAAACAGTGTGAAAGTAATCGTCATTTCTACGTTCCGGGCAACCTAGGCTTCACTCTACGGTGTTGTTCCACCAGATCGGATAGTTAGGTCCTTAGAAGTCAACGCCAGAAGCATAAAATACGATATAAATACAACATCTTTTCCATCGTATAAAACGAATAACTGCAACCAGTATGAAACTTATGGTCATTTCTACTTTCCGAGCAACCTAGACTACACCCTAGGGCGTTGCTCCAACGGATTGAATAGTCAGGGCCTTAGAAGTCAACGCCCGAACCATAAAATGCAAGAAAAATACAACAGCGTTTCCATCGTATAAAACGAATAATTGCAACAAGTGTGAAAGTTATGGTCATTTCTACATTCCGAGAAACCTAGGCTTCACTCTAGGGCGTTGCTCCACCAGATCGAATAGTTAGTGCCTCAGAAGTCAACGCCAGAAGCATAAAATACAATATAAATACAACAGCTTTTCCATCGTATAAAACGAATAATTGCAACCAGTATGAAACTCATGGTTATTTCTACTTTCCGAGCTACCTAGGCTTCACCCTAGGGCGTTGCTCCAACAGATTGAATAGTTAGGGCCTTAGAAGTCTACGCCCGAACCATAAAATACAAAAAAAATACAACAGTGTTTCCATCATATAACAGGAATAATTTCGACCAGTTTGAAAGTGATGGCCAATTCTACGTTCTGGGCAACCTAGGCTTCACTCTAGGGCGTTGCTCCACCAGATAGAATAGTTAGTGCCTTAGAAATCAACGCCAGAAGCATAAAATACGATATAAATACAACAGATTTTCCATCGTATAAAACGAATAATTGCAACCAGTGTGAAAGTAATGGTCATTCCTACGTTCCGAGCAACCTAGGCGTCACTATAGGGCGGTGCTCCACCACATCTAATAGCTACGGCCTTAGAAGTCAACGCCACAGGCATAAAGTACAATATAAATACAACAGCGTTACCATCGTATAAAACGAATAATTGCAACCAGTGTGAAAGTTATGGTCATTTCTACATTCCGAGCAACCTAGGATTCACTCTAGGGCGTTGCTCCACCAGATCGAATAGTTAGGTCCTTAGAAGTAAACGCCAGAAGCATAAAATACGATATAAATACAACAGGTTTTCCATCGTATAAAAGGAATAATTGCAAAACAGTGTGAAAGTAATGGTCATTTCTACGTTCCGGGCAAACTAGGCTTCACCGTAGGCTGTTGTTCCACCAGATCGAATAGTTAGGGCCTAAGAAGTGAACGCCAGAAGCATAAAATGCAATAAAAGTACAACAGTTTTTCCATCGTATAACGAGATTAATTGCAACAAGTTTGAAAGTAATGGTCATTTCTCCTTTTCAGGCAACCTAGGCTTCACTCTAGGGCGTTGCTCCACTAGATCGAATAGCTAGGGCCTTAGAAGTCAATGCCAGAAGCATAAAATACATTATAAATACAACAGTTTTTCCATCGTATAAAACGAATAATTGCAACCAGTATGAAACTGATGGTCATTTCTACTTTCCCAGCAACCTAGGCTTCACCCTAGGGCCTTGCTCCAACAGATTGAATAGTTAGGGCCTTAGAAGTCAACGCCCGAAGCATAAAATGCAATAAAAGTACAACAGTGTTTCCATCATATAACAGGAATAATTGCGACCAGTTTGAAAGTGATGGCCAATTCTACGTTCCGGGCAACCTAGGCTTCACTCTAGGGCGTTGCTCCAACAGATCGGATAGTTAGTGCCTTAGAAGTCAACGCCAGAAGCATAAAATAAAATATAAATACAACAGTTTTTCCATCGTATAAAACGAATAATTGCAACCAGTATGAAACTTATGGTCATTTCTACTTTCCGAGCAACCTAGGCTTCACCCTAGGGCCTTGCTCCAACAGATTGAATAGTTAGGGCCTTAGAAGTCAACGACCGAACCATAAAATGCAAAAAAAATACAACAGTGTTTCCATCATGCAACAGGAATAGTTGCAACCAATTTGGAAAGTGATGGCCAATTCTACGTTCCGGGCAACCTAGGCTTCACTCTAGGGCGTTGCTCCACCAGATCGAATAGCTAGTGCCTTAGAAGTCAACGCCAGAAGCATAAAATACAATATAAATACAACAGTCTTTCCATCGTATGAAACAAATAATTGCAACCAGTATGAAACATATGGTCATTTCTACTTTCCGAGCAACCTAGGCTTCACCCTAGGGCGTTCGTCCAACGGATTGAATAGTTAGGGCCTTAGAAGTCAACGCCCGAACCATAAAATGCAAAAAAAATACAACAGCCTTTCCATCGTATAAAACGAATAATTGCAACCAGTGTGGAAGTTATGGTCATTTCTACATTCCGGGCAACCTAGGATTCACTCTAGGGCGTTGCTCCACCATATCGAATAGTTAGGTCCTTAGAAGTAAACGCCAGAAGCATAAAATACGATATAAATACAACAGCGTTTCCATCGTATAAAACGAATAATTGCAACCAGTGTGAAAGTTATGGTCATTTCTACATTCCGAGCAACCTAGGATTCACTCTAGGGCATTGCTCCACCAGATCGAATTGTTAGGTCCTTAGAAGTAAACGCCAGAAGCATAAAATACGATATAAATACAACAGCGTTTCCATCGCATAAAACGAATAATTGCAACCAGTGTGAAAGTAATGGTCATTTCTACGTTCCGAGCACCCTAGGCGTCACTCTAGGGCGTTGCTCCACCACATCTAATAGCTACGGCCTTAGAGGTCAACGCCAGATGCATAAAGTACAATATAAATACAACAGCGTTTCCATCGTATAAAACGAATAATTGCAACCAGTGTGAAAGTTATGGTCATTTCTACATTCCGAGCAACCTAGGATTCACTCTAGGGCGTTGCTCCACCAGATCGAATAGTTAGGTCCTTAGAAGTAAACGCCAGAAGCATAAAATACGATATAAATACAACAGCGTTTCCATCGTATAAAACGAATAATTGCAACCAGTGTGAAAGCGATGTTCATTTCTACGTTCCGGGCAACCTGGACTTCACTCTAGGGCGTTGCTCCACCAGATCGAATAGCTAGGGCCTTAGAGGTCAACGCCCGGAGCATAAAATACAAAATAAATAGTACAGTTTTACCATCGTATAAAACGAATCATTGTTACCAGTGTGGAAGTTATGGTCATTTCTACGTTCCGGGCAGCCTAGGCTTCACTCTAGGTCGTTGCTCCACCAGATAAAATAGCTAGCGAATTAGAATTAAACGCCAGAAGCATAGAGCACAATAAAAATACAACAGTTTTTCCATCGTATAACAGGAATAATTGCAACCAGTTTGAATGTAATGGTCATTTCTACGTTCCGGGCAACCTAGGATTCACTCTAGGGCGCTGCTCCACCAGATCGAATAGTTAGGTCCTTAGATGTCAACGCCAGAAGCATAAAATACGGTATAAATACAACAGCTTTTCCATTGTATAAAAGGAATAATTGCAAACAGTGTGAAAGTAATCGTCATTTCTACGTTCCGGGCAACCTAGGCTTCACTCTACGGTGTTGTTCCACCAGATCGGATAGTTAGTGCCTTAGAAGTCAACGCCAGAAGCATAAAATACAATATAAATACAACAGCTTTTTCATCGTATAAAACGAATAATTGCAACCAGTGTGAAAGTTATGGTCGTTTCTACAATCCGAGCAGCCTAGCATTCACTCTAGGGCGTTGCTCCACCAGATCGAATAGTTAGGTCCTTAGAAGTAATCGCCAGAAGCATAAAATACGATATAAATACAACCGCGTTTCCATCGTATAAAACGAATAATTGCAACAAGTGTGAAAGTTATGGTCATTTCTACATTCCGAGCAACCTAGGATTCACTCTAGGGCGTTGCTCCACCAGATCGAATAGTTAGGTCCTTAGAAGTAAACGCGAGAAGCATAAAATACGATATAAATACAACATCTTTTCCATCGTATAAAACGAATAACTGCAACCAGTATGAAACTTATGGTCATTTCTACTTTCCGAGCAACCTAGACTTCACCCTAGGGCGTTGCTCCAACGGATTGAATAGTTAGGGCCTTAGAAGTCAACGCCCGAACCATAAAATGCAAGAAAAATACAACAGCGTTTCCATCGTATAAAACGAATAATTGCAACAAGTGTGAAAGTTATGGTCATTTCTACATTCCGAGAAACCTAGGCTTCACTCTAGGGCGTTGCTCCACCAGATCGAATAGTCAGTGCCTCAGAAGTCAACGCCAGAAGCATAAAATACAATATAAATACAACAGCTTTTCCATCGTATAAAACGAATAATTGCAACCAGTATGAAACTCATGGTTATTTCTACTTTCCGAGCTACCTAGGCTTCACCCTAGGGCGTTGCTCCAACAGATTGAATAGTTAGGGCCTTAGAAGTCTACGCCCGAACCATAAAATACAAAAAAAATACAACAGTGTTTCCATCATATAACAGGAATAATTTCGACCAGTTTGAAAGTGATGGCCAATTCTACGTTCCGGGCAACCTAGGCTTCACTCTAGGGCGTTGCTCCACCAGATAGAATAGTTAGTGCCTTAGAAATCAACGCCAGAAGCCTAAAATACGATATAAATACAACAGATTTTCCATCGTATAAAACGAATAATTGCAACCAGTGTGAAAGTAATGGTCATTCCTACGTTCCGAGCACCCTAGGCGTCACTCTAGGGCGTTGCTCCACCACATCTAATAGCTACGGCCTTAGAACTCAACGCCAGAGGCATAAAGTACAATATAAATACGACAGCGTTTCCATCGTATAAAACGAATAATTGCAACCAGTGTGAAAGTTATGGTCATTTCTACATTCCGAGCAACCTAGGATTCACTCTAGGGCGTTGCTCCACCAGATCGAATAGTTAGGTCCTTAGAAGTAAACGCGAGAAGCATAAAATACGATATAACTACAACAGCGTTTCCATCGTATAAAACGAATAATTGCAACCAGTGTGAAAGTTATGGTCATTTCTACTTTCCGAGCTACCTAGGCTTCACCCTAGGGCGTTGCTCCAACAGATTGAATAGTCAGGGCCTTAGAAGTCTACGCCCGAACCATAAAATACAAAAAAAATACAACAGTGTTTCCATCATATAACAGGAATAATTTCGACCAGTTTGAAAGTGATGGCCAATTCTACGTTCCGGGCAACCTAGGCTTCACTCTAGGGCGTTGCTCCACCAGATAGAATAGTTAGTGCCTTAGGAATCAACGCCAGAAGCATAAAATACGATATAAATACAACAGATTTTCCATCGTATAGAACGAATAATTGCAACCAGTGTGAAAGTAATGGTCATTCCTACGTTCCGAGCACCCTAGGCGTCACTCTAGGGCGTTGCTCCACCATATCGAATAGTTAGTGCCTTAGAAGTCAACGCCAGAAGTATAAAATACAATATAAATACAACAGCTTTTCCATCGTATAAAACGAATAATTGCAACCAGTATGAAACTTATGGTCATTTCTACGTTCCTAGCAACCTAGGCCTCACCCTAGGGCGTTGCTCCAACAGATTAAATAGTTAGGGCCTTAGACTCTACGCCCGAGACATAAAATGCAAAAAAAATACAACAGTGTTTCCATCGTATAACAGGAATAATTGCTACCAGATTGAAAGTGATGGCCAATTCTACGTTCCGGGCAACCTAGGCTTCACTCTAGGGCGTTGCTCCACCATATCGAATAGTTAGTGCCTTAGAAGTCAACGCCAGAAGCATAAAATACAATAAAGATGCAACAGTTTTTCCATCGTATAACAGGAATAATTGCAACCAGTGTGAAGGTAATTGTATGTTCTACGTTCCGGGCAACCTATGCTTCACTCTAGGGCCGTGCTCTACCAGATTAAATAGTTAGGGCCTAAGAAGTCAACGCCAGAAGCATAAAACACAATATAAATACAACAGCTTTTCCATCGTATATAATGTATATTTGCAAACAGTGTGAAAGTAGTGGTCATTTCCATGTTCCGGGCAACCTAGTCTTCACTCTAGGGCGTTGTTCCACCAGATCGAATAGTTAGGGCCTAAGAAGTCAACGCCAGAAGAATAAAATACAATATAAGTACAAAAGTTTTTCCATCGTATAAAACGAATAATTGCAAACATTGTGAAAGTAATGGTCATTTCTACTTTCCGAGCAAACTAGGCTTCACCCTAGGGCGTTGTTCCACCAGATCGAACAGTTAGGGCCTAAGAAGTCAACGCCAGAAGCATAAAATACAATATAAATATAACAGATTTTCCATCGTATAAAACGAATAATAGCAACCAGTGTGAAAGTTATGGTCATTTCTACGTTCCGGGCAACCCAGGCTTCACTGTAGGGCGTTGTTCCACCAGATGGAATAGTTAGGGCCTAAGAAGTCAACGCCAGAAGCATAAAATACGTTATAAATACAACAGCTTTTCCATCGTATAAAACGAATAATTGCAACCAGTGTGAATGTAATGGTCATTTCTACGTTCCGAGCGACCTAGGCTTCACTCTAGGGCGTTGCTCCACCAGATGGAATAGTTAGGGCCTTAGAAATCAACGCCAGAAGCATAAATTACAATAAAGATGCAACATTTTTCCCATCGTAAAACAGGAATAATTGCAACCAGTGTGAAGGCAATGGTCTTTTCTACGTTCCGGGCAACCTAGGCGACACTCTAGGGCGTTGCTCCACCACATCCAATAGCTACGGCCTTAGAAGTCAACCCCAGATGAATAAAATACAATAAAGATGCCACAGCTTTTCCATCGTATAAAACGAATAATTGCAACCAGTATGAAAGTTAAAGTCATTTCTACTTTCCGGGCAACCTAGGCTTCACCCTAGGGCGTTGTTCCACCAGATCGAACAGTTAGGGCCTAAGATGTCAACGCCAGAAGCATAAAATACAATCTAAATATAACAGTTTTTCCATAGTATAAAACGAATGATAGCAACCAGTGTGAAAGTTATGGACATGTCTACTTTCCGGGCAACCTAGGCTTCACCCTAGGGCGTTGTTCAACCAGATCGAACAGTTAGGGCCTAAGAAGTCAAAGCCAGAAGCATAAAGGACAATATAAATATAACAGTTCTTCCATCGTATAACAGGAATAATTGCAACCAGTTTGAAAGTGATGGTCATTTCTCCTTTCCGGGCAACCTAGGCTTCACTCTAGGGCGTTGCTCCACTAGATCGAATAGCTAGCGCCTTAGAAGTCAACGCCAGAAGCATAAAATACAATATAAATACAACAGTTTTTCCATTGCATAAAACGAATAATTGCAACCAGTATGAAACTTATGGTCATTTCTACATTCCGAGCAACCTAGGCTTCACTCTAGGGCGTTGATCCAATAGATTGAATATTTAGGGCCTTAGAAGTCAACGCCCGAAGCATAAAATACAATATAAATACAACAGTTTTTCCATCGTATAAAACGAATAATTGCAACCAGTATGAAAGTTATGGTCATTTCTACTTTCCGGGCAACCTAGGCTTCACCCTAGGGCGTTGCTCCAACAGATCGAATAGTTAGTGCCTTAGAAGTCAACGGCCGAAGCATAAAATACAAAATAAATGGAACTGTTTTTTCATCGTATTAAACTAATAATTGCAACCAGTATGAAACTTATGGTCATTTCTACGTTCCTAGCAACCTAGGCCTCACCCTAGGGCGTTGCTCCAACAGATTAAATAGTTAGGGCCTTAGACTCTACGCCCGAGACATAAAATGCAAAAAAAATACAACAGTGTTTCCATCGTATAACAGGAATAATTACTACCAGATTGAAAGTGATGGCCAATTCTACGTTCCGGGCAACCTAGGCTTCACTCTAGGGCGTTGCTCCACCATATCGAATAGTTAGTGCCTTAGAAGTCAACGCCAGAAGCAGAAAATACAATAAAGATGCAACAGTTTTTCCATCGTATAACAGGAATAATTGCAACCAGTGTGAAGGTAATTGTATGTTCTACGTTCCGGGCAACCTATGCTTCACTCTAGGGCCGTGCTCTACCAGATTAAATAGTTAGGGCCTAAGAAGTCAACGCCAGAAGCATAAAACACAATATAAATACAACAGCTTTTCCATCGTATATAATGTATATTTGCAAACAGTGTGAAAGTAGTGGTCATTTCCATGTTCCGGGCAACCTAGTCTTCACTCTAGGGCGTTGTTCCACCTGATCGAATAGTTAGGGCCTAAGAAGTCAACGCCAGAAGAATAAAATACAATATAAGTACAAAAGTTTTTCCATCGTATAAAACGAATAATTGCAAACATTGTGAAAGTAATGGTCATTTCTACTTTCCGGGCAACCTAGGCTTCACCCTAGGGCGTTGTTCCACCAGATCGAACAGTTAGGGCCTAAGAAGTCAACGCCAGAAGCATAAAATACAATATAAATATAACAGATTTTCCATCGTATAAAACGAATAATAGCAACCAGTGTGAAAGTTATGGTCATTTCTACGTTCCGGGCAACCCAGGCTTCACTGTAGGGCGTTGTTCCACCAGATGGAATAGTTAGGGCCTTAGAAGTCAACGCCAGAAGCATAAAATACAATATAAATACAACAGTTTGTCCATCGTATAAAACGAATAATTGCTACCAGTATGGAAGTGATGGTCATTTCTACGTTCCGGGCAACCTAGGCCTCACTCTAGGACGTTGTTCCACCAGATTGAATAGTTAGGGCCTAAGAAATCAACGCCGGAAGCATAAAATACAAAATAAATAGAACAGTTTTTCCATCGTATAAAACGAATAATTGCTACCAGTGTGAAAGTTATGGTCATTGCTACGTTCCGCGCAACCTAGGCTTCACCCAAGGGCGTTGTTCCACCAAGATGGAATAGTTAGGGCCTAAGAAGTCAGTGCCCGATGCATAAAATGCAATAAAAATGCAACAGTTATTCCATCATATAACAGGAATAATTGCAAGCAGTTTGAAAGTGATGGTCATTTCTACAAACCGGGCAACCTAGGCTTCACTCTAGGGCGTTGCTCCACCAGATCGAATATTTAGGGCCTTAGAAATCAACGCCCCAAACATAAAATACAAAATAAATAGAACAGTTTTTCCATCCTATAAAACGAATAATTGCTACCAGTGTGAAAGTTATGTTCATTTCTACTTTCCGGGCAACCTAGGCTTCACCCTAGGGCGTTGCTCCAACAGATTGAATAGGTAGGGCCTTAGAAGACAATGCCCGAAGCATAAAATGCAATAAAAATACAACAGTTTTTCCATCGTATAAAACGAATAATTGCAAACAGTGTGAAAGTAATTGTCATTTCTACGTACCGGGCAGCCTAGGCTCCACTCTAGGGCGTTGCTCCAACAAATCGAATAGCTAGGGCATAAGGAGTCAACGCCAGAAGCATAAAATGCAATAAAGATGCAAAAGTTTTTCCATCGTATAACAGGAATAACTGCAAACAGTGTGAAAGTACAGGTCATTTCTACGTTCCAGGCAACCTAGGCTTCACTCGACGGCGTTGTTCCACCAGATCGAATAGTTAGGGCCTAAGAAGTCAACGCCAGAAGCATAAAATACAATATAAATGTAACTGTTTTTCCATCGTATAAAACGAATAATAGCAACCAGTGTGAAAGTTATGGTCATTTCTACGTTCCAGGCAACCTAGGCTTCACCCTAGGGCGTTGCACCAACAGATTGAATAGTTAGGGCCTTAGAAGTCAACGCCCGAAGCATAAAATACAAAATAAATAGAACAGTTTTTCCATCGTATAAAACGAATAGTTGCTACCGGTGGGAAAGTTGTGGTCATTTCTACGTTCCGCGCAACCTAGGCTTCACCCTAGGGCGTTGTTCCACCAGATGGAATAGTTAGGGCCTAAGAAGTCAACGCCAGAAGCATAAAATAAGATATAAATACAACAGCTTTTCCATCGTATAAAACGAATAATTGCAACCAGTGTGAATGTAATGATCATTTCTACGTTCCGGGCGACCTAGGCTTCACTCTAGGGCGTTGCTCCACCAGATGGAATAGTTAGGGCCTTAGAAATCAACGCCAGAAGCATAAATTACAATAAAGATGCAACATTTTACCCATTGTAAAACAGGAATAATTGCTACCAGTGTAAAAGTTATGGTCATTTCTACGTTCCGGGCAACCTAGGCTTCACTCTAGGGCGTTGTTCCACCAGATCGAATAGTTAGACCCTAAGATGTCAACGCCAGAAGAATAAAATACAATATAAGTACAAAAGTTTTTCCATCGTATAAAACGAATAATTGCAAACATTGTGAAAGTAATGGTCAGTTGTACTTTCCGGGCAACCTAGGCTTCACCCTAGGGCGTTGTTCCACCAGACCGAACAGTTAGGGCCTAAGAAGTCAACGCCAGAAGCATAAAATACAATATAAATATAACAGTTTTTCTATCGTATAAAACGAATGATAGCAACCAGTGTGGAAGTTATGGTCACTTCTACGTTCCGGGCAACCTAGACTTCACTCTAGGGCGTTGCTCCGCCAGATCGAATAGTTAGGGCCATAGAAGTCAACGCCCGAAGCATAAAATACAAAATAAATAAAACACTTTTTCCATCGTATAAAACGAATAATTGCTACCCGTGTGAAAGTTATGGTCATTGCTACGTTCCGCGCAACCTAGGCTTCACCCAAGGGCGTTGTTCCACCAGATGGAATAGTTAGGGCCTAAGAAGTCAACGCCAGATGCATAAAATAGGATATAAATACAACAGCTTTTCCATCGTATAAAACGATTAATTGCAACCAGTGTGAATGTAATGGTCATTTCTACGTTCCGGGCAACCCAGGCTTCACTGTAGGGCGTTGTTCCACCAGATGGAATAGTTAGGGCCTAAGAAGTCAACGCCAGAAGCATAAAATACGTTATAAATACAACAGCTTTTCCATCGTATAAAACGAATAATTGCAACCAGTGTGAATGTAATGGTCATTTCTACGTTCCGAGCGACCTAGGCTTCACTCTAGGGCGTTGCTCCACCAGATGGAATAGTTAGGGACTTAGAAATCAACGCCAGAAGCATAAATTACAATAAAGATGCAACATTTTTCCCATCGTAAAACAGGAATAATTGCAACCAGTGTGAAGGTAATGGTCTTTTCTACGTTCCGGGCAACCTAGGCGACACTCTAGGGCGTTGCTCCACCACATCTAATAGCTACGGCGTTAGAAGTCAAACCCAGATGAATAAAATACAATAAAGATGCCACAGCTTTTCCATCGTATAAAACGAATAATTGCAACCAGTATGAAAGTTAAAGTCATTTCTACTTTCCGGGCAACCTAGGCTTCACCCTAGGGCGTTGTTCCACCAGATCGAACAGTTAGGGCCTAAGATGTCAACGCCAGAAGCATAAAATACAATCTAAATATAACAGTTTTTCCATCGTATAAAACGAATGATAGCAACCAGTGTGCAAGTTATGGACATTTCTACTTTGCGGGCAACCTAGGCTTCACCCTAGGGCGTTGTTCAACCAGATCGAACAGTTAGGGCCTAAGAAGTCAAAGCCAGAAGCTTAAAAGACAATATAAATATAACAGTTCTTCCATCGTATAAAACGACTGATAGCAACCAGTGTGAAAGTTATGGTCATTTCTACGTTCCGGGCAACCTAGGCTTCACTCTAGGGCGTTGCTCCACCAAATCGAATAGCTAGGGCCTTAGAAGTCAACGCCAGAAGCATAAAATACAATAAAGATGCAAAAGTTTTTTCATCGTATAACAGGAATACCTGCAAACAGTGTGAAAGTACTGGTGATTTCTACGTTCTGGGTAACCTAGGTTTAACTCTAGGGCGTTGGTCCACCAGATCCAATAGCTGGGGACTTAGAATTAAACGCCATAAGAAAAAATACAATATAAATATAACAGTTTTTCCATCGTATAAAACGAATAATTGCTACCAGTGTAAAAGTTATGGTCATTTCTACATTCCGGGCAACCTAGACTTCACCCTAGGGCGTTGCTCCAACAGACTGAATAGTTAGGGCCTTAGAAGTCAACGCCCGAAGCATAAAATGCAATAAAAATACAACAGTGTTTCCATCATATAACAGGAATAATTGTAACCAGTTTGAAAGAGATTCCCAATTCTACGTTCCGGGCAACCTAGGCTTCACTCTAGGGCGTTGCTCCACCAGATCGAATAGTTAGTGCCTTAGAAGTCAACGCCAGAAGCATAAAATACAATATAAATACAACATCATTTCCATCGTATAAAACGAATAATTGCAACCAGTATGAAACTTATGGTCATTTCTACTTTCCGAGCAACCTAGGCTTCACCCTTTGGCGTTGCTCCAACAGATTGAATAGTTAGGGCCTTAGAAGCCAACGCCCGAAGCATTAAATACAAAATAAATAGTACAGTTTTTCCATTGTATAAAACGAATAATTGCTGCCAGTGTAAAGTTATGGCCATTTCTACGTTCCGGGCAACCTAGGCTTCACCCTAGGCCGTTGTTCCACCAGATCGAATAGTTAGGGCCTAAGAAGTGAACGCCAGAAGCATAAAATGCAATAAAAATACAACAGTTTTTCCATCGTATAACAGGAATAATTGCAACCAGTTTGAAAGTGATGGTCATTTCTCCTTTCCGGGCAACCTAGGCTTCACTCTAGGTCGCTGTTCCACCAGATCGAATAGTTAGGGCCTTAGAAGTCAACGCCAGCAGCATAAAATACAATATAAATGCAACAGTTCTTCCATCATATAAAACGAATAATTGCAACCAGTATGAAGGTTATGGTCATTTCTACGTTCCGGGCAACCTAGGCTTCACTCCATGGCGTTCTTCCACCACATCGAATAGCTGCGGCCTCAGGAGTCAACGCCTGAAGCATAAAATACAATAAAAATACAACAGTCTTTCCATCCTATAACAGGAATAATTGCAACCCTTGTGAAAGTGTTGGTCATTTGTACGTTCCAGGCAACCTAGGCTTCACTCTAGGGCGTTGTTCCACCAGATCGAATTGTTAGGGCCTAAGAAGTCAACGCCAGAAGCATAAGATACAATATAAATATAACAGTTTATCCATCGTATAAAACGAATAATTGCAACCAGTATGAAAGTTAACGTCATTTCTTCATTCCGGGCAACCTGGGCTTCACCCTAGGGCGTTGCTCCAACAGATTGAATAGTTAGGGCCGTAGATGTCAACGCCCGTACCATAAAATGCAAAAAAAAAATACAACAGTGTTACCATCATATAACAGGAATAATTGCAAACAGTGTGAATGTACTGGTCATTTCTACGTTCCGGGTAACATAGGTTTCACTCTAGGGCGTTGCTCCACCGGATCGAATAGTTAGGGCCCTAGAAGTCGACGCCAGAAGCATAAAATACAATAAAGATGCAACAGTTTTTCCATCGTATAACAGGAATAATTGCAACCAGTGTGTTGGTAATGGTATGTTCTACGTTCCGGGCAACCTATGCTCCTCTCTAGGGCGGTGCTCTACCAGATTAAATAGTTAGGGCGTAAGAAGTCAACGCCAGAAGCATAAAATACAATATAAATACAACAGCTTTTCCATCGTATATAACGTATATTTGCAAACAGTGTGAAAGTAATGGTCATTTCCATGTTCCGGGCAACCTAGGCCTCACTCTATTGCGTTGCTCCACCAGATCGAATAGTTAGTGCCTTAGAAGTCAACGCCAGAAGCATAAAATACAATATAAATGTAACAGTTTTTCCATCGTATAAAACGAATAATAGCAACCAGTGTGAAAGTTATGGTCATTTCTACGTTCCAGGCAACCTAGGCTTCACCCTAGGGCGTTGCACCAACAGATTGAATAGTTAGGGCCTTAGAAGTCAACGCCCGAAGCATAAAATACAAAATAAATCGAACAGTTTTTCCATCGTATAAAACGAGTAGTTGCTACCGGTGGGAAAGTTATGGTCATTTCTACGTTCCGGGCAACCTAGACTTCACTCTAGGGCGTTGCTCCACCAGATCGAGTAGTTAGGGCCTTAGGAGTCGACGCCAGAAGCATAAAATACAATAAAGATGCAACAGTTTTTCCATCGTATAACAGGAATAATTGCAACCAGTGTGAAGGTAATGGTATGTTCTACGTTCCGGGCAACCTATGCTTCTCTCTAGGGCGATGCTCTACCAGATTAAATAGTTAGGGCGTAAGAAGTCAACGCCAGAAGCATAAAATACAATATAAATACAACAGCTTTTCCATCGTATATAATGTATATTTGCAAACAGTGTGAAAGTAATGGTCACTTCTACGTTCCGGGCAACCTAGGCTTCACTCTACGGCGTTGTTCCACCAGATCGACTAGTTAGGGCCTAAGAAGTCAACGCCAGGAGCATAAAATACAATATAAATATAACAGTTTTTCCGTCGTATAAAGCGAATAATAGCAACCAGTGTGAAAGTTATGGTCATTTCTACGTTCCGGGCAACCTAGGCTTCACTCTAGGGCGTTGCTCCACCAGATCAAACAGTTAGGTCCTTAGAAGCCAACGCCCGAAGCATTAAATACAAAATAAATAGAACAGTTTTTCCATTGTTTAAAACGAATAATTGCTACCAGTGTAAAGTTATGGTCATTTCTACGTTCCGCGCAACCTAGGCTTCACTCGAGGGCGTTGCTCCACCAGATCGAATAGATACGGCCTAAGAAGTGAACGCCAGAAGCATAAAATACAATATAAATACAACAGTTTTTCCATCGTATGAAACGAATAATTGCAACCAGTATGAAACTTATGGACATTTCTACTTTCCGAACAACCTAGGCTTCACCCTAGGGCGTTGCTCCAACAGATTGAATAGTTAGGGCTTTAGAAGTCAACGCCCGAAGCATAAAATGCAATAAAAATACAACAGTGTTTCCGTCATATTACAGGAATAATTGCAACCAGTTTGACAGTGATGGCCAATTGTACGATCCGGGCAACCTAGGCCTCACTCTATTGCGTTGCTCCACCAGATCGTATAGTTAGTGCCTTAGAAGTCAACGCCAGAAGCATAAAATACAATATAAATACAACAGTTTTTCCATCGTATAAAACGAATAATTGCAACCAGTATGAAACTTATGGTCATTTCTACTTTCCGAACAACCTAGGCTTCACCCTAGGGCGTTGCTCCAACAGATTGAATAGTTAGGGCCTTAGAAGTCAACGCCCGAAGCATAAAATGCAATAAAAATACAACAGTCTTTCCGTCATATAACAGGAATAATTGCAACCAGTTTGAAAGTGATGGCCAATTGTACGTTCCGGGCAACCTAGGCCACACTCTATTGCGTTGCTCCACCAGATCGAATAGTTAGTGCCTTAGAAGTCAACGCCAGAAGCATAAAATACAATATAAATACAACAGTTTTTCCATCGTATAAAACGAATAATTGCAACCAGTATGAAACTTATGGTCATTTCTAATTTCCGAGCATCCTAGGCTTCACCCTAGGGCGTTGCTCCAACATATTGAATCGCTAGGGCCGTAGATGTCAACGCCCGAACCGTAAAATGCAAAAAAAAATACAACAGTGTTACCATCATATAACAGGAATAATTGCGAACAGTGTGAAAGTACTGGTCATTTCTACGTTCCGGGTAACATTGGTTTCACTCTAGGGCGTTGCTCCACCAGATGGAATAGCTAGGGACTTAGAATTCAACGCCATAAGAATACAATACAATATAAGTACAACAGTTTTTCCATCGTATAAAATGAATAATTGCAACCAGTGTGAAAGTTATGGTCATTTCTACATTCCGAGCAACCTAGGCTTCACTCTAGGGCGATGCTCCACCTGATCGAATAGTTAGGGCCTTAGAAGTCAAATGACGGAAGCATAAAATACAATAAAGATGCAACAGTTTTTCCATCGTATAAAACGAATAATTGCAAACAGTGTGAGAGTAATGGTCATTTCTACGTTCCGGGCAACCTTGGCTTCACTCTAGGGCGTTGTTCCACCAGATTGAATAGTTAGGGCCTAAGAAGTCAACGCCAGAAGCATAAAATACAATATAAATGTAACAGTTTTTCCATCGTATAAGACGAATAATAGCAACCAGTGTGAAAGTTATGGTCATTTCTACGTTCCAGGCAACCTAGGCTTCACCCTAGGGCGTTGCACCAACAGATTGAATAGTTAGGGCCTTAGAAGTCAACGCCCGAAGCATAAAATACAAAATAAATAGAACAGTTTTTCCATCGTATAAAACGAGTAGTTGCTACCGGTGGGAAAGTTATGGTCATTTCTACGTTCCGGGCAACCTAGACTTCACTCTAGGGCGTTGCTCCACCAGATCGAGTAGTTAGGGCCTTAGGAGTCGACGCCAGAAGCATAAAATACAATAAAGATGCAACAGTTTTTCCATCGTATAACAGGAATAATTGCAACCAGTGTGAAGGTAATGGTATGTTCTACGTTCCGGGCAACCTATGCTCCTCTCTAGGGCGGTGCTCTACCAGATTAAATAGTTAGGGCGTAAGAAGTCAACGCCAGAAGTATAAAATACAATATAAATACAACAGCTTTTTCATCGTATATAATGTATATTTGCAAACAGTGTGAAAGTAATGGTCATTTCCATGTTCCGGGCAACCTAGGCATCACTCCAGGGCGTTGTTCCACCAGATCGAATACTTAGGGCCTAAGAAGTCAACGCCAGAAGAATAAAATACAATATAAGTACAACAGTTTTTCCATAGTATAAAATGAATAATTGCAACCAGTGTGAAAGTTATGGTCATTTCTACATATCGAGCAACCTAGGCTTCACTCTAGGGCGTTGTTCCACCAGATCGAATAGTTAGGGCCTAAGAAGTGAACGCCAGAAGCATAAAATACAATATAAATACAACAGTTTTTCCATCATATAAAACGAATAATTGCAACCAGTATGAAAGTTATGGCCATTTCTACTTTCCGGGCGACCTAGGCTTCACCCTAGGGCATTGCTCCAACAGATTGAATAGTTAGGGCGTTAGAAGTCAACGCCCGAAGCATAAAATGCAATAAAAATACAACAGTGTTTCCGTCATATTACAGGAATAATTGCAACCAGTTTGAAAGTGATGGCCAATTGTACGATCCGGGCAACCTAGGCCTCACTCTATTGCGTTGCTCCACCAGATCGTATAGTTAGTGCCTTAGAAGTCAACGCCAGAAGCATAAAATACAATATAAATACAACAGTTTTTCCATCGTATAAAACGAATAATTGCAACCAGTATGAAACTTATGGTCATTTCTACTTTCCGAACAACCTAGGCTTCACCCTAGGGCGTTGCTCCAACAGATTGAATAGTTAGGGCCTTAGAAGTCAACGCCCGAAGCATAAAATGCAATAAAAATACAACAGTGTTTCCGTCATATAACAGGAATAATTGCAACCAGTTTGAAAGTGATGGCCAATTGTACGTTCCGGGCAACCTAGGCCACACTCTATTGCGTTGCTCCACCAGATCGAATAGTTAGTGCCTTAGAAGTCAACGCCAGAAGCATAAAATACAATATAAATACAACAGTTTTTCCATCGTATAAAACGAATAATTGCAACCAGTATGAAACTTATGGTCACTTCTACTTTCCGAGCATCCTAGGCTTCACCCTAGGGCGTTGCTCCAACAGATTGAATAGTTAGGGCCGTAGATGTCAATGCCCGGACCATAAAATGCAAAAAAAAATACAACAGTGTTACCATCATATAACAGGAATAATTGCAAACAGTGTGAAAGTACTGGTCATTTCTACGTTCCGGGTAACATAGGTTTCACTCTAGGGCGTTGCTCCACCGGATCGAATAGTTAGGGCCTTAGAAGTCGACGCCAGAAGCATAAAATACAATAAAGATGCAACAGTTGTTCCATCGTATAACAGGAATAATTGCAACCAGTGTGTTGGTAATGGTATGTTCTACGTTCCGGGCAACCTATGCTCCTCTCTAGGGCGGTGCTCTACCAGATTAAATAGTTAGGGCGTAAGAAGTCAACGCCAGAAGCATAAAATACAATATAAATACAACAGCTTTTCCATCGTATATAACGTATATTTGCAAACAGTGTGAAAGTAATGGTCATTTCCATGTTCCGGGCAACCTAGGCCTCACTCTATTGCGTTGCTCCACCAGATCGAATAGTTAGTGCCTTAGATGTCAACGCCAGAAGCATAAAATACTATATAAATACAACAGTTTTTCCATCGTATAAAACGAATAATTGCAACCAGTATGAAAGTTATGGTCATTTCTACGTTCCGGGCAACCTAGGCTTCACTCTATGGCGTTCTTCCACCACATCGAATAGCTACGGCCTCAGAAGTCAACGCCTGAAGCATAAAATACAATAAAAATACAACAGTCTTTCCATCCTATAACAGGAATAATTGCAACCCGTGTGAAAGTGATGGTCATTTGTACGTTCCAGGCAACCTAGGCTTCACTCTAGGGCGTTGTTCCACCAGATCGAATTGTTAGGGCCTAAGAAGTCAACGCCAGAAGCATAAGATACAATATAAATATAACGGTTTTTCCATCGTATAGAACGAATAATAGCATCCAGTATGAAAGTTAACGTCATTTCTACGTTCCGGGCAACCTAGGCTACACCCTAGGGCGTTGTTCCACCAGATTGAATAGTTAGGGCCTAAGAAGTGAACGCCAGAAGCATAAAATACAATATAAATACAACAGTTTTTCCATCGTATAAAACGAATAATTGCAACCAGTGTGAAAGTTATGGTCATTTCTACATTCCGAGCAACCTAGGCTTCACTCTAGGGCGTTGCTCCAACAGATTGAATAGTTAGGGCCTTAGAAGACAACGCCCGAAGCATAAAATGCAATAAAAATAGAACAGTTTTTCCATCGTATATAACGAATAATTGCTACCAGTGTGAAAGTTATGGTCATTTCTACTTTCCGAGCAACCTAGGCTTCACCCTAGGGCGTTGTACCACCAGATCGAATAGTTAGGGCCTAAGAAGTGAACGCCAGAAGCATAAAATACGATATAAATACAACAGCTTTTCCATCGTATAAAACAAATAATTGCAACCAGTTTGATAGTGATGGTCATTTCTACGTACCGGGCAACCTAGGCTTCACTCTAGGGCGTTGCTCCACCAGATCGAATAGTTAGGGCCTTAGAAGTCAACGCCCGCAGCATAGAATATAAAATAAGTAGAACAGTTTTTCCATCGTATAAAACGAATAATTGCTACCAGTGTGAAAGTTATGGTCACTTCTACGTTCCGGACAACCTAGGCTTCACCCTAGGGCGTTTTTCCAAAAGACCGAATAGTTAGGGCCTAAGAAGTGAACGTCAGAAGCATAGAATACAAAATAAGTAGATCAGTTTTTCCATTGTATAAAACGAATAATAGCAACCAGTGTGAAAGTTATGGTCATTTCTACGTTCCGGGCAACCTAGACTTCACTCTAGGGCGTTCCTCCACCAGATCAAACAGTTAGGGCCTTAGAAGTCAACGCCCGAAGCATAAAATACAAAATAAATAGAACAGTTTTTCCATTGTATAAAACGAATAATTGCTACCAGTGTAAAAGTTATGGTCATTTCTACGTTCCGGGCAACCTAGGCTTCACCCTAGGGCGTTCTTCCACCAGATCGAATAGTTAGGGCCTTAGAAGTCAATGCCCGAAGCATAAAATGCAATAAAAATACAACAGTTTTTCCATCGTATAGCAGGAATAATTTGCAACCAGTGTGAAGGTTATGGTCATATCTACGTTCCGGGCAACCTAGGCATCACTGTAGGGCGTTGCTCCACCAGATCGAATAGTTAGGTCCTTAGAAGTAAACGCCAGAAGCATAAAATACGATATAAATACAACAGCGTTTCCAACGTATAAAACGAATAATTGCAACAGGTGTGAAACTTATGGTCATTTCTACTTTCCGAGCAGCCTAGGCTTCACCCTAGGGCGTTGCTCCAACAGATTGAATAGTTAGGGCCTTAGAAGTCAACGCCCGAACCATAAAATGCAAAAAAAATACAACAGTGCTTCCATCATATAACAGGAATAATTGCAACCAGTTTGAAAGTGACGGCCAATTCTACGTTCCGGGCAACCTATGCTTCACTCTATTGCTTTGCTCCACCAGATCGAATAGTTAGTACCTTAGAAGTCAACGCTAGAAGCATAATATACAATATAAATACAACAGTTTTTCCATCGTATAAAACGAATAATTGCAACCAGTATGAACCTTATGGACATTTCTACTTTCCGAGCAACCTAGGCTTCACCCTAGGGCGTTGCTCCAACAGATTGAATAGCTAGTGCCTTAGAAGTCAACGCCAGAGGCATAAAATACAATATAAATACAACAGCTTTTCCATTGTATAAAAGGAATAATTGCAAACAGTGTGAAAGTAATGGTCATTTCTACGTTCCGGGCAACCTAGGCTTCACTCTAGGGCGTTGCTCCACCAGATCAAACAGTTAGGGCCTAAGAAGTGAACGCCAGAAGCATAAAATACAATATAAATACAACAGCTTTTCCATCCTATAAAACGAATAATTGCTACCAGTGTAAAAGTTATGGTCATTTCTACGTTCCGGGCAACCTAGGCTTCACTCTAGGGCTGTGCTCCACCATATCGAATAGCTACGGCCTTAGAAGCCTACGCCTGAAGCATAAAATACAATAAAAATACAACGGTCTTTTCATCGTATAACAGGAATAATTGCAACAAGCGTGAAAGTAATGATCATTTCGGCGTTTCGGGCATCCCAGACTTAACTCTGAGGCATTGCTCCACCAGATCGAATAGTTAGGGCCTAAGAAGTCAACGCCAGAAGCATAAAATACCATATAAATACAACAGTTTTTCCATTGTATAAAACGAATAATTGCTACCAGTGTAAAAGTTATGGTCATTTCTACGTTCCGGGCAACCTAGGCTTCACCCTAGGGCGTTGTTCCACCAGATTGAATAGTTAGGGCCTAAGAAGTGAACGCCAGAAGCATACAATACAATATAAATACAACAGTTTTTCCTTCGTATAAAACGAATAATTGCAACCAGTGTGAAAGTTATGGTCATATCTACGTTCCGGGCAACCTAGGCTTCACTCTAGGGCGTTGCTCCACCAGATCGAATAGTTAGTGCCTTAGAAGTCAACGCCAGAAGCATAAAATACAATATAAATACAACAGTTTTTCCATCGTATAAAACGATTAATTGCAACCAGTATGAAACTTATGGTCATTTCTACTTTCCGAGCAACCTAGGCTTCACCCTAGGGCGTTGCTCCAACAGATTCAATAGTTAGGGCCTTAGAAGTCAACGCCCCAACCATAAAATGCAAAAAAAATACAACAGTGTTTCCATCATATATCAGGAATAATTGCAACCAGTTTGAAAGTGATGGCCAATTCTACGTTCCGGGCAACCTAGGCTTCGCTCTAGGGCGTTGCTCCACCAGATCGAATAGATAGTGCCTTAGAATTCAACGCCAGAAGCATAAAATACAATATAAATACAACAGTTTTTCCATCGTATAAAACGAATAATTGCAACCAGTATGAAACTTATGGTCATTTCTACTTTCCGAGCAACCTAGGCTTCACCCTAGGGCGTTGCTCCAACAGATTGAGTAGTTGGGGCCTTAGATGTCAACGCCCGAAGCATAAAATGCAATAAAAATACAACTGTGTTTCCATCATATGACAGGAATAATTGCAACCAGTTTGAAAGTGATGGCCAATTCTACGTTCCGGGCAACCTAGACCTCACTCTAGGGCGTTGCGCCATCAGATCAAATAGTTAGTGCCTTAGACGTCAGCGCCAGAAGCATAAAATACAATATAAATACAACAGCTTTTCCATCGTATAAAACGAATAATTGCGACCAGTATGAAACTTATGGTCATTTCTACTTTCCGAGCAACCTAGGCTTCACCCTAGGGCGTTGCTCCAACAGATTGAATAGTTAGGGCCTTAGAAGTCAACGCCCGAACCATAAAATGCAAAAAAAATACAACAGTGTTTCCATCATATAACAGGAATAATTGCAACCAGTTTGGAAGTGATGGCCAATTCTACGTTCCGGGCAACCTAGGCTTCGCTCTAGGGCGTTGCTCCACCAGATCGAATAGATAGTGCCTTAGAATTCAACGCCAGAAGCATAAAATACAATATAAATACAACAGTTTTTCCATCGTATAAAACGAATAATTGCAACCAGTATGAAACTTATGGTCATTTCTACTTTCCGAGCAACCTAGGCTTCACCCTAGGGCGTTGCTCCAACAGATTGAATAGTTAGGGCCTTAGAAGTCAACGCCCGAACCATAAAATGCAAAAAAAATACAACAGTGCTTCCATCATATAACAGGAATAATTGCAACCAGTTTGAAAGTGACGGCCAATTCTACGTTCCGGGCAACCTATGCTTCACTCTATTGCTTTGCTCCACCAGATCGAATAGTTAGAACCTTAGAAGTCAACGCCAGAAGCATAATATACAATATAAATACAACAGCTTTTCCATCGTATAAAACGAATAATTGCAACCAGTATGAACCTTATGGACATTTCTACTTTCCGAGCAACCTAGGCTCCACCCTAGGGCGTTGCTCCAACAGATTGAGTAGTTAGGGCCTTAGATGTCAACGCCCGAAGCATAAAATGCAATAAAAATACAACTGTGTTTCCATCATATGACAGGAATAATTGCAACCAGTTTGAAAGTGATGGCCAATTCTACGTTCCGGGCAACCTAGACCTCACTCTAGGGCGTTGCTCCACCAGATCGAATAGTTAGTGCCTTAGACGTCAACGCCAGAAGCATAAAATACAATATAAATACAACAGCTTTTCCATCGTATAAAACGAATAATTGCGACCAGTATGAAACTTATGGTCATTTCTACTTTCCGAGCAGCCTAGGCTTCACCCTAGGGCGTTGCTCCATCAGATTGAATAGTTAGGGCCTTAGAAGTCAACGCCCGAACCATAAAATGCAAAAAAAATACAACAGTGCTTCCATCATATAACAGGAATAATTGCAACCAGTTTGAAAGTGACGGCCAATTCTACGTTCCGGGCAACCTATGCTTCACTCTATTGCTTTGCTCCACCAGATCGAATAGTTAGTACCTTAGAAGTCAACGCCAGAAGCATAATATACAATATAAATACAACAGTTTTTCCATCGTATAAAACGGATAATTGCAACCAGTATGAACCTTATGGACATTTCTACTTTCCGAGCAACCTAGGCTTCACCCTAGGGCGTTGCTCCAACAGATTGAATAGCTAGTGCCTTAGAAGTCAACGCCAGAGGCATAAAATACAATATAAGTACAACAGCTTTTCCATTGTATAAAAGGAATAATTGCAAACAGTGTGAAAGTAATGGTCATTTCTACGTTCCGGGCAACCTAGGCTTCACTCTAGGGCGTTGCTCCACCAGATCAAACAGTTAGGGCCTAAGAAGTGAACGCCAGAAGCATAAAATACAATATAAATACAACAGCTTTTCCATCCTATAAAACGAATAATTGCTACCAGTGTAAAAGTTATGGTCATTTCTACGTTCCGGGCAACCTAGGCTTCACTCTAGGGCTGTGCTCCACCATATCGAATAGCTACGGCCTTAGATGCCTACGCCTGAAGCATAAAATCCAATAAAAATACAACGGTCTTTTCATCGTATAACAGGAATAATTGCAACAAGCGTGAAAGTAATGATCATTTCGGCGTTTCGGGCATCCCAGACTTAACTCTGAGGCATTGCTCCACCAGATCGAATAGTTAGGGCCTAAGAAGTCAACGCCAGAAGCATAAAATACCATATAAATACAACAGTTTTTCCATTGTATAAAACGAATAATTGCTACCAGTGTAACAGTTATGGTCATTTCTACTTTCCGGGCAACCTAGGCTTCACCCTAGGGCGTTGTCCCACCAGATGGAATAGTTAGGGCCTAAGAAGTCAACGCCAGAAGCATAAAATACGATATAAATACAACAGCTTTTCCATCGTACGAAACAAATAATTGCAACCAGTTTGATAGTCATGGTCACTTCTACGTTCCAGGCAACCTAGGCTTCACTCTAGGGCGTTGTTCCACCAGATCGAATAGTTAGGGCCTAAGAAGTCAACGCCAGAAGCATAAAATACAATATAAATATAACAGTTTTTCCATCGTATAAAACGAATAATAGCAACCAGTGTGAAAGTTACGGTCATTTCTACGTTCCGGGCAACCTAGGCTTCACTCTAGGGCGTTGCTCCACCAGATCGAATAGTTAGGGCCTTAGAAGTCAACGCCCGTAGCATAAATTACAAAATAGAAACAACAGTTTTTCCATCGTATAAAACGGATAATTGCTACCAGTGTGAAAGTTATGGTCATTTCTACTTTCCGGGCAACCTAGGCTTCACCCTAGGGCGTTGTTCCACCAGATGGAATAGTTAGGGCCTAAGAAGTCAACGCCAGAAGCATAAAATACGATATAAATACAACAGCGTTTCCAACGTATAAAACGAATAATTGCAACAGGTGTGAAAGTTATGGTCATTTCTGCATTCCGAGCAACCTAGGATTCACTCTAGGGCGTTGCTCCACCAGATCTAATAGTTAGGTCCTTAGAAGTAAACGCTAGAGACATAAAATACGATATAAATACAACAGCGTTTCCATCGTATAAAACGAATAATTGCAACCAGTGTGAAAGTTATGGTCATTTCTACATTCCGAGCAACCTAGGATTCACTCTAGGGCGTTGCTCCACCAGATCGAATAGTTAGGTCCTTAGAAGTAAACGCCAGCAGCATAAAATACGATATAAATACAACAGCTTTTCCATCGTATAAAAGGAATAATTGCAAACAGTGTGAAAGTAATGGTCATTTCTACGTTCCGAGCAACCTAGGCTTCACCCTAGGGCGTTGTACCACCAGATCGAATAGTTAGGGCCTAAGAAGTGAACGCCAGAAGCATAAAATACGATATAAATACAACAGCTTTTCCATCGTATAAAACAAATAATTGCAACCAGTTTGATAGTGATGGTCATTTCTACGTACCGGGCAACCTAGGCTTCACTCTAGGGCGTTGCTCCACCAGATCGAATAGTTAGGGCCTTAGAAGTCAACGCCCGTAGCATAAAATACAAAATAAATACAACAGTTTTTCCATCGTATCAAACGGATAATTGCTACCAGTGTGAAAGTTATGGTCATTTCTACTTTCGGGGCAACCTAGGCTTCACCCTAGGGCGTTGTTCCACCAGATGGAATAGTTAGGGCCTAAGAAGTCAACGCCAGAAGCATAAAATTCGATATAAATACAACAGCTTTTCCATCGTACGAAACAAATAATTGCAACCAGTTTGATAGTGATGGTCACTTCTACGTACCGGGCAACATAGGCTTCACTCTAGGGCGTTGCTCCACCAGATCGAATAGTTAGGGCCTTAGAAGTCAACGCCCGAAGCATAAAATATAAAATAAATAGAACAGTTTTCCCATCGTATAAAACGAATAATTGCTACCAGTGTGAAAGTTATGGTCACTTCTACGTTCCGGGCAACCTAGGCTTCACCCGAGGGCGTTGTACCACCAGGTCGAATAGTTAGGGCCTAAGAAGTGAACGCCAGAATCATAAAATACGATATAAATACAACAGCTTTTCCATCGTATAAAACAGATAATTGCAGCCAGTTTGATAGTGATGGTCATTTCTACGTACCGGGCAATCTAGGCTTCACTCTAGGGCGTTGCTCCACCAGATCGAATAGTGAGGGCCTTAGAAGTCAACGCCCGAAGCATAAAATACAAAATAAATAGAACAGTTTTTCCATCGTATAAAAGGAATAATTGCAAACAGTTTGAAAGTAATGGTCATTTCTACGTTCCGGGCAACCTAGGCTTCACTCTAGGGCGTTGCTACACCAGATCAAACAGTTAGGGCCTAAGAAGTGAACGCCAGAAGCATAAAATACAACATAAATACAACAGCTTTTCCATCGTATAAAACGAATAATTGCTACCAGTGTAAAAGTTATGGTCATTTCTACGTTCCGGGCAGCCTAGGCTTCACCCTAGGGCGGTGCTCCACAATATCGAATAGCTACGGCCTTAGAAGCCTACGCCTGAAGCATAAAATACAATAAAAATACAACGGTCTTTTCATCGTATAACAGGAATAATTGCAACAAGCGTGAAAGTAATGATCATTTCGGCGTTTCGGGCATCCTAGACTTAACTCTGAGGCATTGCTCCACCAGATCGAATAGTTAGGGCCTAAGAAGACAACGCCAGAAGCATAAAATACCATATAAATACAACAGTTTTTCCATTGTCTAAAACGAATAATTGCTACCAGTGTAAAAGTTATGGTCATTTCTACGTTCCGGGCAACCTAGGCTACACCCTAGGGCGTTGTTCCACCAGATTGAATAGTTAGGGCCTAAGAAGTGAACGCCAGAAGCATAAAATACAATATAAATACAACAGTTTTTCCATCGTATAAAACGAATAATTGCAACCAGTGTGAAAGTTATGGTCATTTCTACATTCCGAGCAACCTAGGCTTCACTCTAGGGCGTTGCTCCAACAGATTGAATAGTTAGGGCCTTAGAAGACAACGCCCGAAGCATAAAATGCAATAAAAATAGAACAGTTTTTCCATCGTATATAACGAATAATTGCCACCAGTGTGAAAGTTATGGTCATTTCTACTTTCCGAGCAACCTAGGCTTCACCCTAGGGCGTTGTACCACCAGATCGAATAGTTAGGGCCTAAGAAGTGAACGCCAGAAGAATAAAATACGATATAAATACAACAGCTTTTCCATCGTATAAAACAAATAATTGCAACCAGTTTGATAGTGATGGCCATTTCTACGTACCGGGCAACCTAGGCTTCACTCTAGGGCGTTGCTCCACCAGATCGAATAGTTAGGGCCTTAGAAGTCAACGCCCGTAGCATAAAATACAAAATAAATACAACAGTTTTTCCATCGTATAAAACGGATAATTGCTACCAGTGTGAAAGTTATGGTCATTTCTACTTTCCGGGCAACCTAGGCTTCACCCTAGGGCGTTGTTCCACCAGATGGAATAGTTAGGGCCTAAGAAGTCAACGCCAGAAGCATAAAATACGATATAAATACAACAGCTTTTCCATCGTACGAAACAAATAATTGCAACCTGTTTGATAGTGATGGTCACTTCTACGTACCGGGCAACCTAGGCTTCACTCTAGGGCGTTGCTCCACCAGATCGAATAGTTAGGGCCTTAGAAGTCAACGCCCGAAGCATAAAATATAAAATAAATAGAACAGTTTTCCCATCGTATAAAACTAATAATTGCTACCAGTGTGAAAGTTATGGTCACTTCTACTTTCCGGGCAACCTAGGCTTCACCCTAGGGCGTTGTTCCACCAGATGGAATAGTTAGGGCCTAAGAAGTCAACGCCAGAAGCATAAAATACGATATAAATACAACAGCTTTTCCATCGTACGAAACAAATAATTGCAACCTGTTTGATAGTGATGGTCACTTCTACGTACCGGGCAACCTAGGCTTCACTCTAGGGCGTTGCTCCACCAGATCGAATAGTTAGGGCCTTAGAAGTCAACGCCCGAAGCATAAAATATAAAATAAATAGAACAGTTTTCCCATCGTATAAAACTAATAATTGCTACCAGTGTGAAAGTTATGGTCACTTCTACGTTCCGGGCAACCTAGGCTTCACTCTAGGGCGTTGCTCCAACAGATTGAATACTTAGGGCCTTAGAAGACAACGCCCGAAGCATAAAATGCAATAAAAATAGAACAGTTTTTCCATCGTATAACAAGATTAATTGCAACCAGTTTGAAAGTGATGGCCAATTCTACGTTCCGGGCAACCTAGGCTTCACTCTAGGTCGTTGCTCCACCAGATCGAATAGTTAGTGCCTTAGAAGTCAACGCCAGAAGCATAAAATACAATATAAATACAACAGTTTTTCCATCGTATAAAACGAATAATTGCAACCAGTATGAAACTTATGGTCATTTCTACTTTCCGAGCAACCTAGGCATCACCCTAGGGCGTTGCTCCAACAGATTGAATAGTTAGGGCCTTAGAAGTCAACGCCCCAACCATAAAATGCAAAAAAAATGCAACAGTGTTTCCATCATATATCAGGAATCATTGCAACCAGTTTGAAAGTGATGGCCAATTCTACGTTCCGGGCAACCTAGGCTTCACTCTAGGGCGCTGCTCCACCAGATCGAATAGTTAGTGCCGTAGAAGTCAACGCCAGAAGCATAAAATACAATATAAATACAACAGTTTTTCCATCGTATGAAACAAATAATTGCAACCAGTATGAAACTTATGGTCATTTCTACTTTCCGAGCAACCTAGGCTTCACGCTAGTGCGTTGCTCCAACGGATTGAATAGTTAGGGCCTTAGAAGTAAACGCCCGAACCATAAAATGCAAAAAAAATACAACAGTGTTTCCATCATATAACAGGAATAATTGCAACCAGTTTGAAAGTGATGGCCAATTCTCTTTTCCGGGCAACCTAGGCTTCCCTGTAGGGCGTTGCTCCACCAGATCGAATAGTTCGCCGCCTTAGAAGTCAACGCCAGAAGCATAAAATACAATATAAATACAACAGTTTTACCATCGTATAAAACAAATAATTGCAACCAGTATGAAACTTATGGTCATTTCTACTTTCCGAGCAACCTAGGCTTCACCGTAGGGCGTTGCTCCAACGGATTGAATAGTTAGGGCCTTAGAAGTCAACGCCCGAACCATAAAATGCAATTAAAATACAACAGTGTTTCCATCACATAACAGGAATAATTGCAACCAGTTTGAAAGTGATGGCCAATTCTATGTTCCGAGCAGCCTAGGCTTCACTCTAGGGCGTTGCTCCACCAGATCGAATAGTTAGTGCCTTAGAAGTCAACGCCAGAAGCATAAAATACAATATAAATACAACAGTTTTTCCATCGTATAAAACGAATAATTGCAACCAGTTTGAAAGTGATGGCCAATTCTACCTACCGGGCAACCTGGGCTTCACTCTAGGGCGTTGCTCCAACAGATTGAATACTTAGGGCCTTAGAAGACAACGCCCGAAGCATAAAATGCAATAAAAATAGAACAGTTTTTCCATCGTATAACAAGATTAATTGCAACCAGTTTGAAAGTGATGGCCAATTCTACCTACCGGGCAACCTGGGCTTCACTCTAGGGCGTTGCTCCACCAGATCGAATAGTTAGTGCCTTAGAAGTCAACGCCAGAAGCATAAAATACAATATAAATACAACAATTTTTCCATCGTATAAAACGAATAATTGCAACCAGTGTGAAAGTTATGGTCATTTCCACATTCCGAGGAACCTAGGCTTCACTCTAGGGCGTTGCTCCACCAGATCGAAAAGTTAGGTCCTTAGAAGTAAACGCCAGAAGCATAAAATACGATATAAATACAACAGCTTTTCCATCGTATAAAAGGATTAATTGCAACCAGTTTGAACGTGATGGTCATTTCTCCTTT
Organism: Calliopsis andreniformis; assembly: GCF_051401765.1. Taxonomy (NCBI): domain Eukaryota; kingdom Metazoa; phylum Arthropoda; class Insecta; order Hymenoptera; family Andrenidae; genus Calliopsis; species Calliopsis andreniformis. The sequence goes on from NW_027480424.1 coordinate 9,331,975, forward strand.
CCGGGCAACCTAGGCTTCACTCTAGGGTGTTGCTCCACTAGATCGAACAGCTAGGGCCTTAGAAGTCAACGCCAGAAGCATAAAATACAATATAAATACAACTGGTTTTCCATCGTATAAAACGAATAATTGCAACCAGTATGAAACTTATGGTCATTTCTACTTTCCGAGCAACCTAGGCTTCATCCTAGAGCGTTGCTCCAACAGATTGAATAGTTAGGGCCTTAGAAGTCAACGCCCGAAGCATAAAATGCAATAAAAATACAACAGTGTTTCCATAATATAACAGGAATAATTGCAACCAGTTTGAAAGTGATGGCCAATTCTACGTCCCGGACAACCTAGGCTTCACTCTAGGGCGTTGCTCCACCAGATCGAATAGTTAGTGCCATAGAAGTCAACGCCAGAAGCATAAAATACAATATAAATACAACAGCTTTTCCATCGTATAAAACGAATAATTGCAACCAGTATGAAACTTGTGGTCATTTCTACTTTCCGAGCAACCTAGGCTTCACCCTAGGGCGTTGCTCCAACAGATTGAATAGTTAGGGCCTTAGAAGTCTACGCCCGAACCATAAAATACAAAAAAAATACAACAGTGTTTCCATCATATAGCAGGAATAATTGCGACCAGTTTGAAAGTGATGGCCAATTCTGCTTTCCGAGCAACCTAGGCTTCACTCTAGGGCGTTGCTCCACCAGATCGAATAGTTAGTGCCTTAGAAGTCAACGCCAGAAGCATAAAATACAATATAAATACAACAGTTTTTCCATCGTATAAAACGAATAATTGCAACCAGTATAAAACTTATGGTCATTTCTACTTTCCGAGCAACCTAGGCTTCACCCTAGGGCGTTGCTCCTACAGATTGAATAGTTAGGGCCTTAGAAGTCAACGCCCGAACCATAAAATGCAAAAAAAATACAACAGTGTTTCCATCTATAACAGGAATAATTGCAACCAGTTTGGAAGTGATGGCCAATTCTACGTTCCGGGCATCCTAGGCTTCGCTCTAGGGCGTTGCTCCACCAGATCGAATAGATAGTGCCTTAGAAGTCAACGCCAGAAGCATAAAATACAATATAAATACAACAGTTTTTCCACCGTATAAAACGAATAATTGCAACCAGTATGAAACTTGTGGTCATTTCTACTTTCCGAGCAACCTAGGCTTCACCCTAGGGCGTTGCTCCAACAGATTGAATAGTTAGGGCCTTAGAAGTCTACGCCCGAACCATAAAATACAAAAAAAATACAACAGTGTTTCCATCATATAGCAGGAATAATTGCGACCAGTTTGAAAGTGATGGCCAATTCTGCTTTCCGAGCAACCTAGGCTTCACTCTAGGGCGTTGCTCCACCAGATCGAATAGTTAGTGCCTTAGAAGTCAACGCCAGAAGCATAAAATACAATATAAATACAACAGTTTTTCCATCGTATAAAACGAATAATTGCAACCAGTATAAAACTTATGGTCATTTCTACTTTCCGAGCAACCTAGGCTTCACCCTAGGGCGTTGCTCCTACAGATTGAATAGTTAGGGCCTTAGAAGTCAACGCCCGAACCATAAAATGCAAAAAAAATACAACAGTGTTTCCATCTATAACAGGAATAATTGCAACCAGTTTGGAAGTGATGGCCAATTCTACGTTCCGGGCAACCTAGGCTTCGCTCTAGGGCGTTGCTCCACCAGATCGAATAGATAGTGCCTTAGAAGTCAACGCCAGAAGCATAAAATACAATATAAATACAACAGTTTTTCCACCGTATAAAACGAATAATTGCAACCAGTATGGAACTTATGGTCATTTCTACTTTCCGAGCAACCTAGGCTTCACCCTAGGGCGTTGCTCCAACAGATTGAATATTTAGGGCCTTAGAAGTCAACGCCCGAACCATAAAATGCAAAAAAAATACAACAGTGTTTCCATCATATATCAGGAATAATTGCAACCAGTGTGAAAGTGATGGCCAGTTCTACGTTCCTGGCAATCTCGGTTTCACTCTAGCGCGTTGCTCCACCAGACCGAATAGATACGGCCTAAGAAGTCAACGCCAGAAGCATAAAATACGATATAAATACAACAGCATTTCCATCGTATAAAACGAATAATTGCAACCAGTATGAAACTTATGGTCATTTCTACTTTCCGAGCAAGCTAGGCTTCACCCTATGGCGTTGCTCCAACAGATTGAATAGTTAGGGCCTTAGAAGTCAACGCCCGAAGCATAAAATGCAATAAAAATACAACAGTGTATCCATCATATAACAGGAATAATTGCAACCAGTTTGAAAGTGATGGCCAATTCTACGTTCCGGGCAACCTAGGCTTCACTCCAGGGCGTTGCTCCACCAGATGGAATAGTTAGTGCCTTAGAAGTCAACGCCAGAAGCATAAAATACGATATAAATACAACAGCTGTTCCACCGTATAAAACGAATAATTGCAACCAGTATGAAACTTATGGTCATTTCTACTTTCCGAGCAACCTAGGCTTCACCCTAGAGCGTTGCTCCAACAGATTGAATAGTTAGGGCCTTAGAAGTAAACGCCCGAAGCATAAAATGCAATAAAAATACAACAGTGTTTCCATAATATAACAGGAATAATTGCAACCAGTTTGAAAGTGATGGCCAATTCTGCTTTCCGAGCAACCTAGGCTTCACCCTAGGGCGTTGCTCCACCAGATCGAATAGTTAGGTCCTTAGAAGTCAACGCCACAAGCATAAAATACAATATAAATACAACAGTTTTACCATCGTATAATACGAATTATTGCAACCAGTATGAAACTGATGGTCATTTCTACTTTCCGAGCAACCTAGGCTTCACCCTAGGGCGTTGCTCCTACAGCTTGAATAGTTAGGGCCTTAGAAGTCAACGCCCGAACCATAAAATGCAAAAAAAATACAACAGTGTTTCCATCATATAACAGGAGTAATTGCAACCAGTTTGGAAGTGATGGCCAATTCTACGTTCCGGGCAACCTAGGCTTCGCTCTAGGGCGTTGCTCCACCAGATCGAATAGATAGTGCCTTAGAAGACAACGCCAGAGGCGTAAAATACAATATAAATACAACAGTTTTTCCATCGTATAAAACGAATAATTGCAACCAGTATGGAACTTATGGTCATTTCAACTTTCCGAGCAACCTAGGCTTCACCCTAGGGCGTTGCTCCAACAGATTGCATAGTTAGGGCCTTAGAAGTCAACGCCCGAACCATAAAATGCAAAAAAAATACAACAGGGTTTCCATCATATATCAGGAATAATTGCAACCAGTTTGAAAGTGATGGCCAATTCTACGTTCCGGGCAACCTAGGTTTCACTCCAGCGCGTTGCTCCACCAGACCGAATAGATACGGCCTAAGAAGTCAACGCCAGAAGCATAAAATACGATATAAATACAACAGCATTTCCATCGTATAAAACGAATAATTGCACCCAGTATGAAACTTATGGTCATTTCCACATTCCGAGGAACCTAGGCTTCACTCTAGGGCGTTGCTCCACCAGATCGAATAGTTAGCTCCTTAGAAGTAAACGCCAGAAGCATAAAATACGATATAAATACAACAGCTTTTCCATCGTATAAAAGGATTAATTGCAACCAGTTTGAACGTGATGGTCATTTCTCCTTTCCGGGCAACCTAGGCTTCACTCTAGGGTGTTGCTCTACTAGATCGAACAGCTAGGGCCTTAGAAGTCAACGCCAGAAGCATAAAATACAATATAAATACAACAGTATTTCCATCGTATAAAACGAATAATTGCAACCAGTATGAAACTTATGGTCATTTCTACTTTCCGAGCAACCTAGGCTTCACCCTAGAGCGTTGCTCCAACAGATTGAATAGTTAGGGCCTTAGAAGTCAACGCCCGAAGCATAAAATGCAATAAAAATACAACTGTGTTTCCATAATATAACAGGAATAATTGCAACCAGTTGGAAAGTGATGGCCAATTCTACGTTCCGGGCAACCTAGGTTTCACTCCAGCGCGTTGCTCCACCAGACCGAATAGTTACGGCCTAAGAAGTCAACGCCAGAAGCATAAAATACGATATAAATACAACAGCATTTCCATCGTATAAAACGAATAATTGCAACCAGTATGAAACTTATGGTCATTTCTACTTTCCGAGCAAGCTAGGCTTCACCCTAGGGCGTTGTTCCACCAGATTGAATAGTTAGGGCCTAAGAAGTGAACGCCAGAAGCATAAAATACAATATAAATACAACAGTTTTTCCATCGTATAAAACGAATAATTGCAACCAGTGTGAAAGTTATGGTCATTTCTACATTCCGAGCAACCTAGGCTTCACTCCAGGGCGTTGCTCCAACAGATTGAATAGTTAGGGCCTTAGAAGACAACGCCCGAAGCATAAAATGCAATAAAAATAGAACAGTTTTTCCATCGTATATAACGAATAATTGCCACCAGTGTGAAAGTTATGGTCATTTCTACTTTCCGAGCAACCTAGGCTTCACCCTAGGGCGTTGTACCACCAGATCGAATAGTTAGGGCCTAAGAAGTGAACGCCAGAAGCATAAAATACGATATAAATACAACAGCTTTTCCATCGTATAAAACAAATAATTGCAACCAGTTTGATAGTGATGGCCATTTCTACGTACCGGGCAACCTAGGCTTCACTCTAGGGCGTTGCTCCACCAGATCGAATAGTTAGGGCCTTAGAAGTCAACGCCCGAAGCATAAAATATAAAATAAATAGAACAGTTTTCCCATCGTATAAAACTAATAATTGCTACCAGTGTGAAAGTTATGGTCACTTCTACGTTCCGGGCAACCTAGGCTTCACTCTAGGGCGTTGCTCCAACAGATTGAATACTTAGGGCCTTAGAAGACAACGCCCGAAGCATAAAATGCAATAAAAATAGAACAGTTTTTCCATCGTATAACAAGATTAATTGCAACCAGTTTGAAAGTGATGGCCAATTCTACGTTCCGGGCAACCTAGGCTTCACTCTAGGTCGTTGCTCCACCAGATCGAATAGTTAGTGCCTTAGAAGTCAACGCCAGAAGCATAAAATACAATATAAATACAACAGTTTTTCCATCGTATAAAACGAATAATTGCAACCAGTATGAAACTGATGGTCATTTCTACTTTCCGAGCAACCTAGGCTTCACTCTACGGCGTTGCTCCACCAGATGGAATAGTTAGTGCTTTAGAAGTCAACGCCAGAAGCATAAAATACAATATAAATACAACAGTTTTTCCATCGTATAAAACGAATAATTGCAACCAGTATGAAACTTATGGTCATTTCTACTTTCCGAGCAACCTAGGCATCACCCTAGGGCGTTGCTCCAACAGATTGAATAGTTAGGGCCTTAGAAGTCAACGCCCCAACCATAAAATGCAAAAAAAATGCAACAGTGTTTCCATCATATATCAGGAATCATTGCAACCAGTTTGAAAGTGATGGCCAATTCTACGTTCCGGGCAACCTAGGCTTCACTCTAGGGCGCTGCTCCACCAGATCGAATAGTTAGTGCCGTAGAAGTCAACGCCAGAAGCATAAAATACAATATAAATACAACAGTTTTTCCATCGTATGAAACAAATAATTGCAACCAGTATGAAACTTATGGTCATTTCTACTTTCCGAGCAACCTAGGCTTCACGCTAGTGCGTTGCTCCAACGGATTGAATAGTTAGGGCCTTAGAAGTAAACGCCCGAACCATAAAATGCAAAAAAAATACAACAGTGTTTCCATCATATAACAGGAATAATTGCAACCAGTTTGAAAGTGATGGCCAATTCTCTTTTCCGGGCAACCTAGGCTTCCCTGTAGGGCGTTGCTCCACCAGATCGAATAGTTCGCCGCCTTAGAAGTCAACGCCAGAAGCATAAAATACAATATAAATACAACAGTTTTACCATCGTATAAAACAAATAATTGCAACCAGTATGAAACTTATGGTCATTTCTACTTTCCGAGCAACCTAGGCTTCACCGTAGGGCGTTGCTCCAACGGATTGAATAGTTAGGGCCTTAGAAGTCAACGCCCGAACCATAAAATGCAATTAAAATACAACAGTGTTTCCATCACATAACAGGAATAATTGCAACCAGTTTGAAAGTGATGGCCAATTCTATGTTCCGAGCAGCCTAGGCTTCACTCTAGGGCGTTGCTCCACCAGATCGAATAGTTAGTGCCTTAGAAGTCAACGCCAGAAGCATAAAATACAATATAAATACAACAGTTTTTCCATCGTATAAAACGAATAATTGCAACCAGTTTGAAAGTGATGGCCAATTCTACCTACCGGGCAACCTGGGCTTCACTCTAGGGCGTTGCTCCACCAGATCGAATAGTTAGTGCCTTAGAAGTCAACGCCAGAAGCATAAAATACAATATAAATACAACAATTTTTCCATCGTATAAAACGAATAATTGCAACCAGTATGAAACTTATGGTCATTTCTACTTTCCGAGCAACCTAGGCTTCACCCTAGGGCGTTGCTCCAACGGATTGAATAGTTAGGGCCTTAGAAGTCAACGCCCGAACCATAAAATGCAAAAAAAATACAACAGTGTTTCCATCATATAACAGGAATAATTGCAACCAGTTTGAAAGTGATGGCCAATTCTACGTTCCGGGCAACCTAGGTTTCACTACAGGGCGTTGCTCCACCAGACCGAATAGTTGCGGCCTAAGAAGTCAACGCCAGAAGCATAAAATACGATATAAATACAACAGCTTTTCCATCGTATAAAACGAATAATCTCAACCAGTGTGAAAGTAATGGTCATTTCTACGTTCCAAGCACCCTAGGCGTCACTCTAGGGCGTTGCTCCACCACATCTAATAGCAGCGGCCTTAGAAGTCAACGCCAGAGGCATAAAATACAATATAAATACAACAGCGTTTCCACCGTATAGAACGAATAATTGCAACCAGTGTGAAAGTTATGGTCATTTCCACATTCCGAGGAACCTAGGCTTCACTCTAGGGCGTTGCTCCACCAGATCGAAAAGTTAGGTCCTTAGAAGTAAACGCCAGAAGCATAAAATACGATATAAATACAACAGCTTTTCCATCGTATAAAAGGATTAATTGCAACCAGTTTGAACGTGATGGTCATTTCTCCTTTCCGGGCAACCTAGGCTTCACTCTAGGGTGTTGCTCCACTAGATCGAACAGCTAGGGCCTTAGAAGTCAACGCCAGAAGCATAAAATACAATATAAATACAACTGTTTTTCCATCGTATAAAACGAATAATTGCAACCAGTATGAAACTTATGGTCATTTCTACTTTCCGAGCAACCTAGGCTTCATCCTAGAGCGTTGCTCCAACAGATTGAATAGTTAGGGCCTTAGAAGTCAACGCCCGAAGCATAAAATGCAATAAAAATACAACAGTGTTTCCATAATATAACAGGAATAATTGCAACCAGTTTGAAAGTGATGGCCAATTCTACGTCCCGGACAACCTAGGCTTCACTCTAGGGCGTTGCTCCACCAGATCGAATAGTTAGTGCCATAGAAGTCAACGCCAGAAGCATAAAATACAATATAAATACAACAGCTTTTCCATCGTATAAAACGAATAATTGCAACCAGTATGAAACTTGTGGTCATTTCTACTTTCCGAGCAACCTAGGCTTCACCCTAGGGCGTTGCTCCAACAGATTGAATAGTTAGGGCCTTAGAAGTCTACGCCCGAACCATAAAATACAAAAAAAATACAACAGTGTTTCCATCATATAGCAGGAATAATTGCGACCAGTTTGAAAGTGATGGCCAATTCTGCTTTCCGAGCAACCTAGGCTTCACTCTAGGGCGTTGCTCCACCAGATCGAATAGTTAGTGCCTTAGAAGTCAACGCCAGAAGCATAAAATACAATATAAATACAACAGTTTTTCCATCGTATAAAACGAATAATTGCAACCAGTATAAAACTTATGGTCATTTCTACTTTCCGAGCAACCTAGGCTTCACCCTAGGGCGTTGCTCCTACAGATTGAATAGTTAGGGCCTTAGAAGTCAACGCCCGAACCATAAAATGCAAAAAAAATACAACAGTGTTTCCATCTATAACAGGAATAATTGCAACCAGTTTGGAAGTGATGGCCAATTCTACGTTCCGGGCATCCTAGGCTTCGCTCTAGGGCGTTGCTCCACCAGATCGAATAGATAGTGCCTTAGAAGTCAACGCCAGAAGCATAAAATACAATATAAATACAACAGTTTTTCCACCGTATAAAACGAATAATTGCAACCAGTATGAAACTTGTGGTCATTTCTACTTTCCGAGCAACCTAGGCTTCACCCTAGGGCGTTGCTCCAACAGATTGAATAGTTAGGGCCTTAGAAGTCTACGCCCGAACCATAAAATACAAAAAAAATACAACAGTGTTTCCATCATATAGCAGGAATAATTGCGACCAGTTTGAAAGTGATGGCCAATTCTGCTTTCCGAGCAACCTAGGCTTCACTCTAGGGCGTTGCTCCACCAGATCGAATAGTTAGTGCCTTAGAAGTCAACGCCAGAAGCATAAAATACAATATAAATACAACAGTTTTTCCATCGTATAAAACGAATAATTGCAACCAGTATAAAACTTATGGTCATTTCTACTTTCCGAGCAACCTAGGCTTCACCCTAGGGCGTTGCTCCTACAGATTGAATAGTTAGGGCCTTAGAAGTCAACGCCCGAACCATAAAATGCAAAAAAAATACAACAGTGTTTCCATCTATAACAGGAATAATTGCAACCAGTTTGGAAGTGATGGCCAATTCTACGTTCCGGGCAACCTAGGCTTCGCTCTAGGGCGTTGCTCCACCAGATCGAATAGATAGTGCCTTAGAAGTCAACGCCAGAAGCATAAAATACAATATAAATACAACAGTTTTTCCACCGTATAAAACGAATAATTGCAACCAGTATGGAACTTATGGTCATTTCTACTTTCCGAGCAACCTAGGCTTCACCCTAGGGCGTTGCTCCAACAGATTGAATATTTAGGGCCTTAGAAGTCAACGCCCGAACCATAAAATGCAAAAAAAATACAACAGTGTTTCCATCATATATCAGGAATAATTGCAACCAGTGTGAAAGTGATGGCCAGTTCTACGTTCCGGGCAACCTCGGTTTCACTCTAGCGCGTTGCTCCACCAGACCGAATAGATACGGCCTAAGAAGTCAACGCCAGAAGCATAAAATACGATATAAATACAACAGCATTTCCATCGTATAAAACGAATAATTGCAACCAGTATGAAACTTATGGTCATTTCTACTTTCCGAGCAAGCTAGGCTTCACCCTATGGCGTTGCTCCAACAGATTGAATAGTTAGGGCCTTAGAAGTCAACGCCCGAAGCATAAAATGCAATAAAAATACAACAGTGTATCCATCATATAACAGGAATAATTGCAACCAGTTTGAAAGTGATGGCCAATTCTACGTTCCGGGCAACCTAGGCTTCACTCCAGGGCGTTGCTCCACCAGATGGAATAGTTAGTGCCTTAGAAGTCAACGCCAGAAGCATAAAATACGATATAAATACAACAGCTGTTCCACCGTATAAAACGAATAATTGCAACCAGTATGAAACTTATGGTCATTTCTACTTTCCGAGCAACCTAGGCTTCACCCTAGAGCGTTGCTCCAACAGATTGAATAGTTAGGGCCTTAGAAGTAAACGCCCGAAGCATAAAATGCAATAAAAATACAACAGTGTTTCCATAATATAACAGGAATAATTGCAACCAGTTTGAAAGTGATGGCCAATTCTGCTTTCCGAGCAACCTAGGCTTCACCCTAGGGCGTTGCTCCACCAGATCGAATAGTTAGGTCCTTAGAAGTCAACGCCACAAGCATAAAATACAATATAAATACAACAGTTTTACCATCGTATAATACGAATTATTGCAACCAGTATGAAACTGATGGTCATTTCTACTTTCCGAGCAACCTAGGCTTCACCCTAGGGCGTTGCTCCTACAGCTTGAATAGTTAGGGCCTTAGAAGTCAACGCCCGAACCATAAAATGCAAAAAAATACAACAGTGTTTCCATCATATAACAGGAGTAATTGCAACCAGTTTGGAAGTGATGGCCAATTCTACGTTCCGGGCAACCTAGGCTTCGCTCTAGGGCGTTGCTCCACCAGATCGAATAGATAGTGCCTTAGAAGTCAACGCCAGAGGCGTAAAATACAATATAAATACAACAGTTTTTCCATCGTATAAAACGAATAATTGCAACCAGTATGGAACTTATGGTCATTTCAACTTTCCGAGCAACCTAGGCTTCACCCTAGGGCGTTGCTCCAACAGATTGCATAGTTAGGGCCTTAGAAGTCAACGCCCGAACCATAAAATGCAAAAAAAATACAACAGGGTTTCCATCATATATCAGGAATAATTGCAACCAGTTTGAAAGTGATGGCCAATTCTACGTTCCGGGCAACCTAGGTTTCACTCCAGCGCGTTGCTCCACCAGACCGAATGGATACGGCCTAAGAAGTCAACGCCAGAAGCATAAAATACGATATAAATACAACAGCATTTCCATCGTATAAAACGAATAATTGCACCCAGTATGAAACTTATGGTCATTTCCACATTCCGAGGAACCTAGGCTTCACTCTAGGGCGTTGCTCCACCAGATCGAATAGTTAGCTCCTTAGAAGTAAACGCCAGAAGCATAAAATACGATATAAATACAACAGCTTTTCCATCGTATAAAAGGATTAATTGCAACCAGTTTGAACGTGATGGTCATTTCTCCTTTCCGGGCAACCTAGGCTTCACTCTAGGGTGTTGCTCTACTAGATCGAACAGCTAGGGCCTTAGAAGTCAACGCCAGAAGCATAAAATACAATATAAATACAACAGTATTTCCATCGTATAAAACGAATAATTGCAACCAGTATGAAACTTATGGTCATTTCTACTTTCCGAGCAACCTAGGCTTCACCCTAGGGCGTTGCTCCAACAGATTGAATAGTTAGGGCCTTAGAAGTCAACGCCCGAACCATAAAATGCAAAAAAAATACAACAGTGTTTCCATCATATAACAGGAATAATTGCAACCAGTTTGGAAGTGATGGCCAATTCTACGTTCCGGGCAACCTAGGCTTCGCTCTAGGGCGTTGCTCCACCAGATCGAATAGATAGTGCCTTAGAATTCAACGCCAGAAGCATAAAATACAATATAAATACAACAGTTTTTCCATCGTATAAAACGAATAATTGCAACCAGTATGAAACTTATGGTCATTTCTACTTTCCGAGCAACCTAGGCTTCACCCTAGGGCGTTGCTCCAACAGATTGAATAGTTAGGGCCTTAGAAGTCAACGCCCGAACCATAAAATGCAAAAAAAATACAACAGTGCTTCCATCATATAACAGGAATAATTGCAACCAGTTTGAAAGTGACGGCCAATTCTACGTTCCGGGCAACCTATGCTTCACTCTATTGCTTTGCTCCACCAGATCGAATAGTTAGAACCTTAGAAGTCAACGCCAGAAGCATAATATACAATATAAATACAACAGCTTTTCCATCGTATAAAACGAATAATTGCTACCAGTGTGAAAGTTATGGTCACTTCTACGTTCCGGGCAACCTAGGCTCCACCCTAGGGCGTTGCTCCAACAGATTGAGTAGTTAGGGCCTTAGATGTCAACGCCCGAAGCATAAAATGCAATAAAAATACAACTGTGTTTCCATCATATGACAGGAATAATTGCAACCAGTTTGAAAGTGATGGCCAATTCTACGTTCCGGGCAACCTAGACCTCACTGTAGGGCGTTGCTCCACCAGATCGAATAGTTAGTGCCTTAGACGTCAACGCCAGAAGCATAAAATACAATATAAATACAACAGCTTTTCCATCGTATAAAACGAATAATTGCGACCAGTATGAAACTTATGGTCATTTCTACTTTCCGAGCAGCCTAGGCTTCACCCTAGGGCGTTGCTCCATCAGATTGAATAGTTAGGGCCTTAGAAGTCAACGCCCGAACCATAAAATGCAAAAAAAATACAACAGTGCTTCCATCATATAACAGGAATAATTGCAACCAGTTTGAAAGTGACGGCCAATTCTACGTTCCGGGCAACCTATGCTTCACTCTATTGCTTTGCTCCACCAGATCGAATAGTTAGTACCTTAGAAGTCAACGCCAGAAGCATAATATACAATATAAATACAACAGTTTTTCCATCGTATAAAACGGATAATTGCAACCAGTATGAACCTTATGGACATTTCTACTTTCCGAGCAACCTAGGCTTCACCCTAGGGCGTTGCTCCAACAGATTGAATAGCTAGTGCCTTAGAAGTCAACGCCAGAGGCATAAAATACAATATAAATACAACAGCTTTTCCATTGTATAAAAGGAATAATTGCAAACAGTGTGAAAGTAATGGTCATTTCTACGTTCCGGGCAACCTAGGCTTCACTCTAGGGCGTTGCTCCACCAGATCAAACAGTTAGGGCCTAAGAAGTGAACGCCAGAAGCATAAAATACAATATAAATACAACAGCTTTTCCATCCTATAAAACGAATAATTGCTACCAGTGTAAAAGTTATGGTCATTTCTACGTTCCGGGCAACCTAGGCTTCACTCTAGGGCTGTGCTCCACCATATCGAATAGCTACGGCCTTAGATGCCTACGCCTGAAGCATAAAATCCAATAAAAATACAACGGTCTTTTCATCGTATAACAGGAATAATTGCAACAAGCGTGAAAGTAATGATCATTTCGGCGTTTCGGGCATCCCAGACTTAACTCTGAGGCATTGCTCCACCAGATCGAATAGTTAGGGCCTAAGAAGTCAACGCCAGAAGCATAAAATACCATATAAATACAACAGTTTTTCCATTGTATAAAACGAATAATTGCTACCAGTGTAACAGTTATGGTCATTTCTACTTTCCGGGCAACCTAGGCTTCACCCTAGGGCGTTGTCCCACCAGATGGAATAGTTAGGGCCTAAGAAGTCAACGCCAGAAGCATAAAATACGATATAAATACAACAGCTTTTCCATCGTACGAAACAAATAATTGCAACCAGTTTGATAGTCATGGTCACTTCTACGTTCCAGGCAACCTAGGCTTCACTCTAGGGCGTTGTTCCACCAGATCGAATAGTTAGGGCCTAAGAAGTCAACGCCAGAAGCATAAAATACAATATAAATATAACAGTTTTTCCATCGTATAAAACGAATAATAGCAACCAGTGTGAAAGTTACGGTCATTTCTACGTTCCGGGCAACCTAGGCTTCACTCTAGGGCGTTGCTCCACCAGATCGAATAGTTAGGGCCTTAGAAGTCAACGCCCGTAGCATAAATTACAAAATAGAAACAACAGTTTTTCCATCGTATAAAACGGATAATTGCTACCAGTGTGAAAGTTATGGTCATTTCTACTTTCCGGGCAACCTAGGCTTCACCCTAGGGCGTTGTTCCACCAGATGGAATAGTTAGGGCCTAAGAAGTCAACGCCAGAAGCATAAAATACGATATAAATACAACAGCGTTTCCAACGTATAAAACGAATAATTGCAACAGGTGTGAAAGTTATGGTCATTTCTGCATTCCGAGCAACCTAGGATTCACTCTAGGGCGTTGCTCCACCAGATCTAATAGTTAGGTCCTTAGAAGTAAACGCTAGAGACATAAAATACGATATAAATACAACAGCGTTTCCATCGTATAAAACGAATAATTGCAACCAGTGTGAAAGTTATGGTCATTTCTACATTCCGAGCAACCTAGGATTCACTCTAGGGCGTTGCTCCACCAGATCGAATAGTTAGGTCCTTAGAAGTAAACGCCAGCAGCATAAAATACGATATAAATACAACAGCTTTTCCATCGTATAAAAGGAATAATTGCAAACAGTGTGAAAGTAATGGTCATTTCTACGTTCCGAGCAACCTAGGCTTCACCCTAGGGCGTTGTACCACCAGATCGAATAGTTAGGGCCTAAGAAGTGAACGCCAGAAGCATAAAATACGATATAAATACAACAGCTTTTCCATCGTATAAAACAAATAATTGCAACCAGTTTGATAGTGATGGTCATTTCTACGTACCGGGCAACCTAGGCTTCACTCTAGGGCGTTGCTCCACCAGATCGAATAGTTAGGGCCTTAGAAGTCAACGCCCGTAGCATAAAATACAAAATAAATACAACAGTTTTTCCATCGTATCAAACGGATAATTGCTACCAGTGTGAAAGTTATGGTCATTTCTACTTTCGGGGCAACCTAGGCTTCACCCTAGGGCGTTGTTCCACCAGATGGAATAGTTAGGGCCTAAGAAGTCAACGCCAGAAGCATAAAATTCGATATAAATACAACAGCTTTTCCATCGTACGAAACAAATAATTGCAACCAGTTTGATAGTGATGGTCACTTCTACGTACCGGGCACCATAGGCTTCACTCTAGGGCGTTGCTCCACCAGATCGAATAGTTAGGGCCTTAGAAGTCAACGCCCGAAGCATAAAATATAAAATAAATAGAACAGTTTTCCCATCGTATAAAACGAATAATTGCTACCAGTGTGAAAGTTATGGTCACTTCTACGTTCCGGGCAACCTAGGCTTCACCCGAGGGCGTTGTACCACCAGGTCGAATAGTTAGGGCCTAAGAAGTGAACGCCAGAATCATAAAATACGATATAAATACAACAGCTTTTCCATCGTATAAAACAGATAATTGCAGCCAGTTTGATAGTGATGGTCATTTCTACGTACCGGGCAATCTAGGCTTCACTCTAGGGCGTTGCTCCACCAGATCGAATAGTGAGGGCCTTAGAAGTCAACGCCCGAAGCATAAAATACAAAATAAATAGAACAGTTTTTCCATCGTATAAAAGGAATAATTGCAAACAGTTTGAAAGTAATGGTCATTTCTACGTTCCGGGCAACCTAGGCTTCACTCTAGGGCGTTGCTACACCAGATCAAACAGTTAGGGCCTAAGAAGTGAACGCCAGAAGCATAAAATACAACATAAATACAACAGCTTTTCCATCGTATAAAACGAATAATTGCTACCAGTGTAAAAGTTATGGTCATTTCTACGTTCCGGGCAGCCTAGGCTTCACCCTAGGGCGGTGCTCCACAATATCGAATAGCTACGGCCTTAGAAGCCTACGCCTGAAGCATAAAATACAATAAAAATACAACGGTCTTTTCATCGTATAACAGGAATAATTGCAACAAGCGTGAAAGTAATGATCATTTCGGCGTTTCGGGCATCCTAGACTTAACTCTGAGGCATTGCTCCACCAGATCGAATAGTTAGGGCCTAAGAAGACAACGCCAGAAGCATAAAATACCATATAAATACAACAGTTTTTCCATTGTCTAAAACGAATAATTGCTACCAGTGTAAAAGTTATGGTCATTTCTACGTTCCGGGCAACCTAGGCTTCACTCTAGGGCGTTGCTCCACCAGATCGAATAGTTAGGGCCTTAGAAGTCAACGCCCGTAGCATAAATTACAAAATAGAAACAACAGTTTTTCCATCGTATAAAACGGATAATTGCTACCAGTGTGAAAGTTATGGTCATTTCTACTTTCCGGGCAACCTAGGCTTCACCCTAGGGCGTTGTTCCACCAGATGGAATAGTTAGGGCCTAAGAAGTCAACGCCAGAAGCATAAAATACGATATAAATACAACAGCGTTTCCAACGTATAAAACGAATAATTGCAACAGGTGTGAAAGTTATGGTCATTTCTGCATTCCGAGCAACCTAGGATTCACTCTAGGGCGTTGCTCCACCAGATCTAATAGTTAGGTCCTTAGAAGTAAACGCTAGAGACATAAAATACGATATAAATACAACAGCGTTTCCATCGTATAAAACGAATAATTGCAACCAGTGTGAAAGTTATGGTCATTTCTACATTCCGAGCAACCTAGGATTCACTCTAGGGCGTTGCTCCACCAGATCGAATAGTTAGGTCCTTAGAAGTAAACGCCAGCAGCATAAAATACGATATAAATACAACAGCTTTTCCATCGTATAAAAGGAATAATTGCAAACAGTGTGAAAGTAATGGTCATTTCTACGTTCCGAGCAACCTAGGCTTCACCCTAGGGCGTTGTACCACCAGATCGAATAGTTAGGGCCTAAGAAGTGAACGCCAGAAGCATAAAATACGATATAAATACAACAGCTTTTCCATCGTATAAAACAAATAATTGCAACCAGTTTGATAGTGATGGTCATTTCTACGTACCGGGCAACCTAGGCTTCACTCTAGGGCGTTGCTCCACCAGATCGAATAGTTAGGGCCTTAGAAGTCAACGCCCGTAGCATAAAATACAAAATAAATACAACAGTTTTTCCATCGTATCAAACGGATAATTGCTACCAGTGTGAAAGTTATGGTCATTTCTACTTTCGGGGCAACCTAGGCTTCACCCTAGGGCGTTGTTCCACCAGATGGAATAGTTAGGGCCTAAGAAGTCAACGCCAGAAGCATAAAATTCGATATAAATACAACAGCTTTTCCATCGTACGAAACAAATAATTGCAACCAGTTTGATAGTGATGGTCACTTCTACGTACCGGGCACCATAGGCTTCACTCTAGGGCGTTGCTCCACCAGATCGAATAGTTAGGGCCTTAGAAGTCAACGCCCGAAGCATAAAATATAAAATAAATAGAACAGTTTTCCCATCGTATAAAACGAATAATTGCTACCAGTGTGAAAGTTATGGTCACTTCTACGTTCCGGGCAACCTAGGCTTCACCCGAGGGCGTTGTACCACCAGGTCGAATAGTTAGGGCCTAAGAAGTGAACGCCAGAATCATAAAATACGATATAAATACAACAGCTTTTCCATCGTATAAAACAGATAATTGCAGCCAGTTTGATAGTGATGGTCATTTCTACGTACCGGGCAATCTAGGCTTCACTCTAGGGCGTTGCTCCACCAGATCGAATAGTGAGGGCCTTAGAAGTCAACGCCCGAAGCATAAAATACAAAATAAATAGAACAGTTTTTCCATCGTATAAAAGGAATAATTGCAAACAGTTTGAAAGTAATGGTCATTTCTACGTTCCGGGCAACCTAGGCTTCACTCTAGGGCGTTGCTACACCAGATCAAACAGTTAGGGCCTAAGAAGTGAACGCCAGAAGCATAAAATACAACATAAATACAACAGCTTTTCCATCGTATAAAACGAATAATTGCTACCAGTGTAAAAGTTATGGTCATTTCTACGTTCCGGGCAGCCTAGGCTTCACCCTAGGGCGGTGCTCCACAATATCGAATAGCTACGGCCTTAGAAGCCTACGCCTGAAGCATAAAATACAATAAAAATACAACGGTCTTTTCATCGTATAACAGGAATAATTGCAACAAGCGTGAAAGTAATGATCATTTCGGCGTTTCGGGCATCCTAGACTTAACTCTGAGGCATTGCTCCACCAGATCGAATAGTTAGGGCCTAAGAAGACAACGCCAGAAGCATAAAATACCATATAAATACAACAGTTTTTCCATTGTCTAAAACGAATAATTGCTACCAGTGTAAAAGTTATGGTCATTTCTACGTTCCGGGCAACCTAGGCTACACCCTAGGGCGTTGTTCCACCAGATTGAATAGTTAGGGCCTAAGAAGTGAACGCCAGAAGCATAAAATACAATATAAATACAACAGTTTTTCCATCGTATAAAACGAATAATTGCAACCAGTGTGAAAGTTATGGTCATTTCTACATTCCGAGCAACCTAGGCTTCACTCTAGGGCGTTGCTCCAACAGATTGAATAGTTAGGGCCTTAGAAGACAACGCCCGAAGCATAAAATGCAATAAAAATAGAACAGTTTTTCCATCGTATATAACGAATAATTGCCACCAGTGTGAAAGTTATGGTCATTTCTACTTTCCGAGCAACCTAGGCTTCACCCTAGGGCGTTGTACCACCAGATCGAATAGTTAGGGCCTAAGAAGTGAACGCCAGAAGCATAAAATACGATATAAATACAACAGCTTTTCCATCGTATAAAACAAATAATTGCAACCAGTTTGATAGTGATGGCCATTTCTACGTACCGGGCAACCTAGGCTTCACTCTAGGGCGTTGCTCCACCAGATCGAATAGTTAGGGCCTTAGAAGTCAACGCCCGTAGCATAAAATACAAAATAAATACAACAGTTTTTCCATCGTATAAAACGGATAATTGCTACCAGTGTGAAAGTTATGGTCATTTCTACTTTCCGGGCAACCTAGGCTTCACCCTAGGGCGTTGTTCCACCAGATGGAATAGTTAGGGCCTAAGAAGTCAACGCCAGAAGCATAAAATACGATATAAATACAACAGCTTTTCCATCGTACGAAACAAATAATTGCAACCTGTTTGATAGTGATGGTCACTTCTACGTACCGGGCAACCTAGGCTTCACTCTAGGGCGTTGCTCCACCAGATCGAATAGTTAGGGCCTTAGAAGTCAACGCCCGAAGCATAAAATATAAAATAAATAGAACAGTTTTCCCATCGTATAAAACTAATAATTGCTACCAGTGTGAAAGTTATGGTCACTTCTACTTTCCGGGCAACCTAGGCTTCACCCTAGGGCGTTGTTCCACCAGATGGAATAGTTAGGGCCTAAGAAGTCAACGCCAGAAGCATAAAATACGATATAAATACAACAGCTTTTCCATCGTACGAAACAAATAATTGCAACCTGTTTGATAGTGATGGTCACTTCTACGTACCGGGCAACCTAGGCTTCACTCTAGGGCGTTGCTCCACCAGATCGAATAGTTAGGGCCTTAGAAGTCAACGCCCGAAGCATAAAATATAAAATAAATAGAACAGTTTTCCCATCGTATAAAACTAATAATTGCTACCAGTGTGAAAGTTATGGTCACTTCTACGTTCCGGGCAACCTAGGCTTCACTCTAGGGCGTTGCTCCAACAGATTGAATACTTAGGGCCTTAGAAGACAACGCCCGAAGCATAAAATGCAATAAAAATAGAACAGTTTTTCCATCGTATAACAAGATTAATTGCAACCAGTTTGAAAGTGATGGCCAATTCTACGTTCCGGGCAACCTAGGCTTCACTCTAGGTCGTTGCTCCACCAGATCGAATAGTTAGTGCCTTAGAAGTCAACGCCAGAAGCATAAAATACAATATAAATACAACAGTTTTTCCATCGTATAAAACGAATAATTGCAACCAGTATGAAACTTATGGTCATTTCTACTTTCCGAGCAACCTAGGCATCACCCTAGGGCGTTGCTCCAACAGATTGAATAGTTAGGGCCTTAGAAGTCAACGCCCCAACCATAAAATGCAAAAAAAATGCAACAGTGTTTCCATCATATATCAGGAATCATTGCAACCAGTTTGAAAGTGATGGCCAATTCTACGTTCCGGGCAACCTAGGCTTCACTCTAGGGCGCTGCTCCACCAGATCGAATAGTTAGTGCCGTAGAAGTCAACGCCAGAAGCATAAAATACAATATAAATACAACAGTTTTTCCATCGTATGAAACAAATAATTGCAACCAGTATGAAACTTATGGTCATTTCTACTTTCCGAGCAACCTAGGCTTCACGCTAGTGCGTTGCTCCAACGGATTGAATAGTTAGGGCCTTAGAAGTAAACGCCCGAACCATAAAATGCAAAAAAAATACAACAGTGTTTCCATCATATAACAGGAATAATTGCAACCAGTTTGAAAGTGATGGCCAATTCTCTTTTCCGGGCAACCTAGGCTTCCCTGTAGGGCGTTGCTCCACCAGATCGAATAGTTCGCCGCCTTAGAAGTCAACGCCAGAAGCATAAAATACAATATAAATACAACAGTTTTACCATCGTATAAAACAAATAATTGCAACCAGTATGAAACTTATGGTCATTTCTACTTTCCGAGCAACCTAGGCTTCACCGTAGGGCGTTGCTCCAACGGATTGAATAGTTAGGGCCTTAGAAGTCAACGCCCGAACCATAAAATGCAATTAAAATACAACAGTGTTTCCATCACATAACAGGAATAATTGCAACCAGTTTGAAAGTGATGGCCAATTCTATGTTCCGAGCAGCCTAGGCTTCACTCTAGGGCGTTGCTCCACCAGATCGAATAGTTAGTGCCTTAGAAGTCAACGCCAGAAGCATAAAATACAATATAAATACAACAGTTTTTCCATCGTATAAAACGAATAATTGCAACCAGTTTGAAAGTGATGGCCAATTCTACCTACCGGGCAACCTGGGCTTCACTCTAGGGCGTTGCTCCACCAGATCGAATAGTTAGTGCCTTAGAAGTCAACGCCAGAAGCATAAAATACAATATAAATACAACAATTTTTCCATCGTATAAAACGAATAATTGCAACCAGTATGAAACTTATGGTCATTTCTACTTTCCGAGCAACCTAGGCTTCACCCTAGGGCGTTGCTCCAACGGATTGAATAGTTAGGGCCTTAGAAGTCAACGCCCGAACCATAAAATGCAAAAAAAATACAACAGTGTTTCCATCATATAACAGGAATAATTGCAACCAGTTTGAAAGTGATGGCCAATTCTACGTTCCGGGCAACCTAGGTTTCACTACAGGGCGTTGCTCCACCAGACCGAATAGTTACGGCCTAAGAAGTCAACGCCAGAAGCATAAAATACGATATAAATACAACAGCTTTTCCATCGTATAAAACGAATAATCTCAACCAGTGTGAAAGTAATGGTCATTTCTACGTTCCAAGCACCCTAGGCGTCACTCTAGGGCGTTGCTCCACCACATCTAATAGCAGCGGCCTTAGAAGTCAACGCCAGAGGCATAAAATACAATATAAATACAACAGCGTTTCCACCGTATAGAACGAATAATTGCAACCAGTGTGAAAGTTATGGTCATTTCCACATTCCGAGGAACCTAGGCTTCACTCTAGGGCGTTGCTCCACCAGATCGAAAAGTTAGGTCCTTAGAAGTAAACGCCAGAAGCATAAAATACGATATAAATACAACAGCTTTTCCATCGTATAAAAGGATTAATTGCAACCAGTTTGAACGTGATGGTCATTTCTCCTTTCCGGGCAACCTAGGCTTCACTCTAGGGTGTTGCTCCACTAGATCGAACAGCTAGGGCCTTAGAAGTCAACGCCAGAAGCATAAAATACAATATAAATACAACTGGTTTTCCATCGTATAAAACGAATAATTGCAACCAGTATGAAACTTATGGTCATTTCTACTTTCCGAGCAACCTAGGCTTCATCCTAGAGCGTTGCTCCAACAGATTGAATAGTTAGGGCCTTAGAAGTCAACGCCCGAAGCATAAAATGCAATAAAAATACAACAGTGTTTCCATAATATAACAGGAATAATTGCAACCAGTTTGAAAGTGATGGCCAATTCTACGTCCCGGACAACCTAGGCTTCACTCTAGGGCGTTGCTCCACCAGATCGAATAGTTAGTGCCATAGAAGTCAACGCCAGAAGCATAAAATACAATATAAATACAACAGCTTTTCCATCGTATAAAACGAATAATTGCAACCAGTATGAAACTTGTGGTCATTTCTACTTTCCGAGCAACCTAGGCTTCACCCTAGGGCGTTGCTCCAACAGATTGAATAGTTAGGGCCTTAGAAGTCTACGCCCGAACCATAAAATACAAAAAAAATACAACAGTGTTTCCATCATATAGCAGGAATAATTGCGACCAGTTTGAAAGTGATGGCCAATTCTGCTTTCCGAGCAACCTAGGCTTCACTCTAGGGCGTTGCTCCACCAGATCGAATAGTTAGTGCCTTAGAAGTCAACGCCAGAAGCATAAAATACAATATAAATACAACAGTTTTTCCATCGTATAAAACGAATAATTGCAACCAGTATAAAACTTATGGTCATTTCTACTTTCCGAGCAACCTAGGCTTCACCCTAGGGCGTTGCTCCTACAGATTGAATAGTTAGGGCCTTAGAAGTCAACGCCCGAACCATAAAATGCAAAAAAAATACAACAGTGTTTCCATCTATAACAGGAATAATTGCAACCAGTTTTTAAGTGATGGCCAATTCTACGTTCCGGGCATCCTAGGCTTCGCTCTAGGGCGTTGCTCCACCAGATCGAATAGATAGTGCCTTAGAAGTCAACGCCAGAAGCATAAAATACAATATAAATACAACAGTTTTTCCACCGTATAAAACGAATAATTGCAACCAGTATGAAACTTGTGGTCATTTCTACTTTCCGAGCAACCTAGGCTTCACCCTAGGGCGTTGCTCCAACAGATTGAATAGTTAGGGCCTTAGAAGTCTACGCCCGAACCATAAAATACAAAAAAAATACAACAGTGTTTCCATCATATAGCAGGAATAATTGCGACCAGTTTGAAAGTGATGGCCAATTCTGCTTTCCGAGCAACCTAGGCTTCACTCTAGGGCGTTGCTCCACCAGATCGAATAGTTAGTGCCTTAGAAGTCAACGCCAGAAGCATAAAATACAATATAAATACAACAGTTTTTCCATCGTATAAAACGAATAATTGCAACCAGTATAAAACTTATGGTCATTTCTACTTTCCGAGCAACCTAGGCTTCACCCTAGGGCGTTGCTCCTACAGATTGAATAGTTAGGGCCTTAGAAGTCAACGCCCGAACCATAAAATGCAAAAAAAATACAACAGTGTTTCCATCTATAACAGGAATAATTGCAACCAGTTTGGAAGTGATGGCCAATTCTACGTTCCGGGCAACCTAGGCTTCGCTCTAGGGCGTTGCTCCACCAGATCGAATAGATAGTGCCTTAGAAGTCAACGCCAGAAGCATAAAATACAATATAAATACAACAGTTTTTCCACCGTATAAAACGAATAATTGCAACCAGTATGGAACTTATGGTCATTTCTACTTTCCGAGCAACCTAGGCTTCACCCTAGGGCGTTGCTCCAACAGATTGAATATTTAGGGCCTTAGAAGTCAACGCCCGAACCATAAAATGCAAAAAAAATACAACAGTGTTTCCATCATATATCAGGAATAATTGCAACCAGTGTGAAAGTGATGGCCAGTTCTACGTTCCGGGCAATCTCGGTTTCACTCTAGCGCGTTGCTCCACCAGACCGAATAGATACGGCCTAAGAAGTCAACGCCAGAAGCATAAAATACGATATAAATACAACAGCATTTCCATCGTATAAAACGAATAATTGCAACCAGTATGAAACTTATGGTCATTTCTACTTTCCGAGCAAGCTAGGCTTCACCCTATGGCGTTGCTCCAACAGATTGAATAGTTAGGGCCTTAGAAGTCAACGCCCGAAGCATAAAATGCAATAAAAATACAACAGTGTATCCATCATATAACAGGAATAATTGCAACCAGTTTGAAAGTGATGGCCAATTCTACGTTCCGGGCAACCTAGGCTTCACTCCAGGGCGTTGCTCCACCAGATGGAATAGTTAGTGCCTTAGAAGTCAACGCCAGAAGCATAAAATACGATATAAATACAACAGCTGTTCCACCGTATAAAACGAATAATTGCAACCAGTATGAAACTTATGGTCATTTCTACTTTCCGAGCAACCTAGGCTTCACCCTAGAGCGTTGCTCCAACAGATTGAATAGTTAGGGCCTTAGAAGTAAACGCCCGAAGCATAAAATGCAATAAAAATACAACAGTGTTTCCATAATATAACAGGAATAATTGCAACCAGTTTGAAAGTGATGGCCAATTCTGCTTTCCGAGCAACCTAGGCTTCACCCTAGGGCGTTGCTCCACCAGATCGAATAGTTAGGTCCTTAGAAGTCAACGCCACAAGCATAAAATACAATATAAATACAACAGTTTTACCATCGTATAATACGAATTATTGCAACCAGTATGAAACTGATGGTCATTTCTACTTTCCGAGCAACCTAGGCTTCACCCTAGGGCGTTGCTCCTACAGCTTGAATAGTTAGGGCCTTAGAAGTCAACGCCCGAACCATAAAATGCAAAAAAAATACAACAGTGTTTCCATCATATAACAGGAGTAATTGCAACCAGTTTGGAAGTGATGGCCAATTCTACGTTCCGGGCAACCTAGGCTTCGCTCTAGGGCGTTGCTCCACCAGATCGAATAGATAGTGCCTTAGAAGTCAACGCCAGAGGCGTAAAATACAATATAAATACAACAGTTTTTCCATCGTATAAAACGAATAATTGCAACCAGTATGGAACTTATGGTCATTTCAACTTTCCGAGCAACCTAGGCTTCACCCTAGGGCGTTGCTCCAACAGATTGCATAGTTAGGGCCTTAGAAGTCAACGCCCGAACCATAAAATGCAAAAAAAATACAACAGGGTTTCCATCATATATCAGGAATAATTGCAACCAGTTTGAAAGTGATGGCCAATTCTACGTTCCGGGCAACCTAGGTTTCACTCCAGCGCGTTGCTCCACCAGACCGAATAGATACGGCCTAAGAAGTCAACGCCAGAAGCATAAAATACGATATAAATACAACAGCATTTCCATCGTATAAAACGAATAATTGCACCCAGTATGAAACTTATGGTCATTTCCACATTCCGAGGAACCTAGGCTTCACTCTAGGGCGTTGCTCCACCAGATCGAATAGTTAGCTCCTTAGAAGTAAACGCCAGAAGCATAAAATACGATATAAATACAACAGCTTTTCCATCGTATAAAAGGATTAATTGCAACCAGTTTGAACGTGATGGTCATTTCTCCTTTCCGGGCAACCTAGGCTTCACTCTAGGGTGTTGCTCTACTAGATCGAACAGCTAGGGCCTTAGAAGTCAACGCCAGAAGCATAAAATACAATATAAATACAACAGTATTTCCATCGTATAAAACGAATAATTGCAACCAGTATGAAACTTATGGTCATTTCTACTTTCCGAGCAACCTAGGCTTCACCCTAGAGCGTTGCTCCAACAGATTGAATAGTTAGGGCCTTAGAAGTCAACGCCCGAAGCATAAAATGCAATAAAAATACAACTGTGTTTCCATAATATAACAGGAATAATTGCAACCAGTTGGAAAGTGATGGCCAATTCTACGTTCCGGGCAACCTAGGTTTCACTCCAGCGCGTTGCTCCACCAGACCGAATAGTTACGGCCTAAGAAGTCAACGCCAGAAGCATAAAATACGATATAAATACAACAGCATTTCCATCGTATAAAACGAATAATTGCAACCAGTATGAAACTTATGGTCATTTCTACTTTCCGAGCAAGCTAGGCTTCACCCTAGGGCGTTGTTCCACCAGATTGAATAGTTAGGGCCTAAGAAGTGAACGCCAGAAGCATAAAATACAATATAAATACAACAGTTTTTCCATCGTATAAAACGAATAATTGCAACCAGTGTGAAAGTTATGGTCATTTCTACATTCCGAGCAACCTAGGCTTCACTCTAGGGCGTTGCTCCAACAGATTGAATAGTTAGGGCCTTAGAAGACAACGCCCGAAGCATAAAATGCAATAAAAATAGAACAGTTTTTCCATCGTATATAACGAATAATTGCCACCAGTGTGAAAGTTATGGTCATTTCTACTTTCCGAGCAACCTAGGCTTCACCCTAGGGCGTTGTACCACCAGATCGAATAGTTAGGGCCTAAGAAGTGAACGCCAGAAGCATAAAATACGATATAAATACAACAGCTTTTCCATCGTATAAAACAAATAATTGCAACCAGTTTGATAGTGATGGCCATTTCTACGTACCGGGCAACCTAGGCTTCACTCTAGGGCGTTGCTCCACCAGATCGAATAGTTAGGGCCTTAGAAGTCAACGCCCGTAGCATAAAATACAAAATAAATACAACAGTTTTTCCATCGTATAAAACGGATAATTGCTACCAGTGTGAAAGTTATGGTCATTTCTACTTTCCGGGCAACCTAGGCTTCACCCTAGGGCGTTGTTCCACCAGATGGAATAGTTAGGGCCTAAGAAGTCAACGCCAGAAGCATAAAATACGATATAAATACAACAGCTTTTCCATCGTACGAAACAAATAATTGCAACCTGTTTGATAGTGATGGTCACTTCTACGTACCGGGCAACCTAGGCTTCACTCTAGGGCGTTGCTCCACCAGATCGAATAGTTAGGGCCTTAGAAGTCAACGCCCGAAGCATAAAATATAAAATAAATAGAACAGTTTTCCCATCGTATAAAACTAATAATTGCTACCAGTGTGAAAGTTATGGTCACTTCTACTTTCCGGGCAACCTAGGCTTCACCCTAGGGCGTTGTTCCACCAGATGGAATAGTTAGGGCCTAAGAAGTCAACGCCAGAAGCATAAAATACGATATAAATACAACAGCTTTTCCATCGTACGAAACAAATAATTGCAACCTGTTTGATAGTGATGGTCACTTCTACGTACCGGGCAACCTAGGCTTCACTCTAGGGCGTTGCTCCACCAGATCGAATAGTTAGGGCCTTAGAAGTCAACGCCCGAAGCATAAAATATAAAATAAATAGAACAGTTTTCCCATCGTATAAAACTAATAATTGCTACCAGTGTGAAAGTTATGGTCACTTCTACGTTCCGGGCAACCTAGGCTTCACTCTAGGGCGTTGCTCCAACAGATTGAATACTTAGGGCCTTAGAAGACAACGCCCGAAGCATAAAATGCAATAAAAATAGAACAGTTTTTCCATCGTATAACAAGATTAATTGCAACCAGTTTGAAAGTGATGGCCAATTCTACGTTCCGGGCAACCTAGGCTTCACTCTAGGTCGTTGCTCCACCAGATCGAATAGTTAGTGCCTTAGAAGTCAACGCCAGAAGCATAAAATACAATATAAATACAACAGTTTTTCCATCGTATAAAACGAATAATTGCAACCAGTATGAAACTGATGGTCATTTCTACTTTCCGAGCAACCTAGGCTTCACTCTACGGCGTTGCTCCACCAGATGGAATAGTTAGTGCTTTAGAAGTCAACGCCAGAAGCATAAAATACAATATAAATACAACAGTTTTTCCATCGTATAAAACGAATAATTGCAACCAGTATGAAACTTATGGTCATTTCTACTTTCCGAGCAACCTAGGCATCACCCTAGGGCGTTGCTCCAACAGATTGAATAGTTAGGGCCTTAGAAGTCAACGCCCCAACCATAAAATGCAAAAAAAATGCAACAGTGTTTCCATCATATATCAGGAATCATTGCAACCAGTTTGAAAGTGATGGCCAATTCTACGTTCCGGGCAACCTAGGCTTCACTCTAGGGCGCTGCTCCACCAGATCGAATAGTTAGTGCCGTAGAAGTCAACGCCAGAAGCATAAAATACAATATAAATACAACAGTTTTTCCATCGTATGAAACAAATAATTGCAACCAGTATGAAACTTATGGTCATTTCTACTTTCCGAGCAACCTAGGCTTCACGCTAGTGCGTTGCTCCAACGGATTGAATAGTTAGGGCCTTAGAAGTAAACGCCCGAACCATAAAATGCAAAAAAAATACAACAGTGTTTCCATCATATAACAGGAATAATTGCAACCAGTTTGAAAGTGATGGCCAATTCTCTTTTCCGGGCAACCTAGGCTTCCCTGTAGGGCGTTGCTCCACCAGATCGAATAGTTCGCCGCCTTAGAAGTCAACGCCAGAAGCATAAAATACAATATAAATACAACAGTTTTACCATCGTATAAAACAAATAATTGCAACCAGTATGAAACTTATGGTCATTTCTACTTTCCGAGCAACCTAGGCTTCACCGTAGGGCGTTGCTCCAACGGATTGAATAGTTAGGGCCTTAGAAGTCAACGCCCGAACCATAAAATGCAATTAAAATACAACAGTGTTTCCATCACATAACAGGAATAATTGCAACCAGTTTGAAAGTGATGGCCAATTCTATGTTCCGAGCAGCCTAGGCTTCACTCTAGGGCGTTGCTCCACCAGATCGAATAGTTAGTGCCTTAGAAGTCAACGCCAGAAGCATAAAATACAATATAAATACAACAGTTTTTCCATCGTATAAAACGAATAATTGCAACCAGTTTGAAAGTGATGGCCAATTCTACCTACCGGGCAACCTGGGCTTCACTCTAGGGCGTTGCTCCACCAGATCGAATAGTTAGTGCCTTAGAAGTCAACGCCAGAAGCATAAAATACAATATAAATACAACAATTTTTCCATCGTATAAAACGAATAATTGCAACCAGTATGAAACTTATGGTCATTTCTACTTTCCGAGCAACCTAGGCTTCACCCTAGGGCGTTGCTCCAACGGATTGAATAGTTAGGGCCTTAGAAGTCAACGCCCGAACCATAAAATGCAAAAAAAATACAACAGTGTTTCCATCATATAACAGGAATAATTGCAACCAGTTTGAAAGTGATGGCCAATTCTACGTTCCGGGCAACCTAGGTTTCACTACAGGGCGTTGCTCCACCAGACCGAATAGTTACGGCCTAAGAAGTCAACGCCAGAAGCATAAAATACGATATAAATACAACAGCTTTTCCATCGTATAAAACGAATAATCTCAACCAGTGTGAAAGTAATGGTCATTTCTACGTTCCAAGCACCCTAGGCGTCACTCTAGGGCGTTGCTCCACCACATCTAATAGCAGCGGCCTTAGAAGTCAACGCCAGAGGCATAAAATACAATATAAATACAACAGCGTTTCCACCGTATAGAACGAATAATTGCAACCAGTGTGAAAGTTATGGTCATTTCCACATTCCGAGGAACCTAGGCTTCACTCTAGGGCGTTGCTCCACCAGATCGAAAAGTTAGGTCCTTAGAAGTAAACGCCAGAAGCATAAAATACGATATAAATACAACAGCTTTTCCATCGTATAAAAGGATTAATTGCAACCAGTTTGAACGTGATGGTCATTTCTCCTTTCCGGGCAACCTAGGCTTCACTCTAGGGTGTTGCTCCACTAGATCGAACAGCTAGGGCCTTAGAAGTCAACGCCAGAAGCATAAAATACAATATAAATACAACTGTTTTTCCACCGTATAAAACGAATAATTGCAACCAGTATGAAACTTATGGTCATTTCTACTTTCCGAGCAACCTAGGCTTCATCCTAGAGCGTTGCTCCAACAGATTGAATAGTTAGGGCCTTAGAAGTCAACGCCCGAAGCATAAAATGCAATAAAAATACAACAGTGTTTCCATAATATAACAGGAATAATTGCAACCAGTTTGAAAGTGATGGCCAATTCTACGTCCCGGACAACCTAGGCTTCACTCTAGGGCGTTGCTCCACCAGATCGAATAGTTAGTGCCATAGAAGTCAACGCCAGAAGCATAAAATACAATATAAATACAACAGCTTTTCCATCGTATAAAACGAATAATTGCAACCAGTATGAAACTTGTGGTCATTTCTACTTTCCGAGCAACCTAGGCTTCACCCTAGGGCGTTGCTCCAACAGATTGAATAGTTAGGGCCTTAGAAGTCTACGCCCGAACCATAAAATACAAAAAAAATACAACAGTGTTTCCATCATATAGCAGGAATAATTGCGACCAGTTTGAAAGTGATGGCCAATTCTGCTTTCCGAGCAACCTAGGCTTCACTCTAGGGCGTTGCTCCACCAGATCGAATAGTTAGTGCCTTAGAAGTCAACGCCAGAAGCATAAAATACAATATAAATACAACAGTTTTTCCATCGTATAAAACGAATAATTGCAACCAGTATAAAACTTATGGTCATTTCTACTTTCCGAGCAACCTAGGCTTCACCCTAGGGCGTTGCTCCTACAGACTGAATAGTTAGGGCCTTAGAAGTCAACGCCCGAACCATAAAATGCAAAAAAAATACAACAGTGTTTCCATCTATAACAGGAATAATTGCAACCAGTTTGGAAGTGATGGCCAATTCTACGTTCCGGGCATCCTAGGCTTCGCTCTAGGGCGTTGCTCCACCAGATCGAATAGATAGTGCCTTAGAAGTCAACGCCAGAAGCATAAAATACAATATAAATACAACAGTTTTTCCACCGTATAAAACGAATAATTGCAACCAGTATGAAACTTGTGGTCATTTCTACTTTCCGAGCAACCTAGGCTTCACCCTAGGGCGTTGCTCCAACAGATTGAATAGTTAGGGCCTTAGAAGTCTACGCCCGAACCATAAAATACAAAAAAAATACAACAGTGTTTCCATCATATAGCAGGAATAATTGCGACCAGTTTGAAAGTGATGGCCAATTCTGCTTTCCGAGCAACCTAGGCTTCACTCTAGGGCGTTGCTCCACCAGATCGAATAGTTAGTGCCTTAGAAGTCAACGCCAGAAGCATAAAATACAATATAAATACAACAGTTTTTCCATCGTATAAAACGAATAATTGCAACCAGTATAAAACTTATGGTCATTTCTACTTTCCGAGCAACCTAGGCTTCACCCTAGGGCGTTGCTCCTACAGATTGAATAGTTAGGGCCTTAGAAGTCAACGCCCGAACCATAAAATGCAAAAAAAATACAACAGTGTTTCCATCTATAACAGGAATAATTGCAACCAGTTTGGAAGTGATGGCCAATTCTACGTTCCGGGCAACCTAGGCTTCGCTCTAGGGCGTTGCTCCACCAGATCGAATAGATAGTGCCTTAGAAGTCAACGCCAGAAGCATAAAATACAATATAAATACAACAGTTTTTCCACCGTATAAAACGAATAATTGCAACCAGTATGGAACTTATGGTCATTTCTACTTTCCGAGCAACCTAGGCTTCACCCTAGGGCGTTGCTCCAACAGATTGAATATTTAGGGCCTTAGAAGTCAACGCCCGAACCATAAAATGCAAAAAAAATACAACAGTGTTTCCATCATATATCAGGAATAATTGCAACCAGTGTGAAAGTGATGGCCAGTTCTACGTTCCGGGCAACCTCGGTTTCACTCTAGCGCGTTGCTCCACCAGACCGAATAGATACGGCCTAAGAAGTCAACGCCAGAAGCATAAAATACGATATAAATACAACAGCATTTCCATCGTATAAAACGAATAATTGCAACCAGTATGAAACTTATGGTCATTTCTACTTTCCGAGCAAGCTAGGCTTCACCCTATGGCGTTGCTCCAACAGATTGAATAGTTAGGGCCTTAGAAGTCAACGCCCGAAGCATAAAATGCAATAAAAATACAACAGTGTATCCATCATATAACAGGAATAATTGCAACCAGTTTGAAAGTGATGGCCAATTCTACGTTCCGGGCAACCTAGGCTTCACTCCAGGGCGTTGCTCCACCAGATGGAATAGTTAGTGCCTTAGAAGTCAACGCCAGAAGCATAAAATACGATATAAATACAACAGCTGTTCCACCGTATAAAACGAATAATTGCAACCAGTATGAAACTTATGGTCATTTCTACTTTCCGAGCAACCTAGGCTTCACCCTAGAGCGTTGCTCCAACAGATTGAATAGTTAGGGCCTTAGAAGTAAACGCCCGAAGCATAAAATGCAATAAAAATACAACAGTGTTTCCATAATATAACAGGAATAATTGCAACCAGTTTGAAAGTGATGGCCAATTCTGCTTTCCGAGCAACCTAGGCTTCACCCTAGGGCGTTGCTCCACCAGATCGAATAGTTAGGTCCTTAGAAGTCAACGCCACAAGCATAAAATACAATATAAATACAACAGTTTTACCATCGTATAATACGAATTATTGCAACCAGTATGAAACTGATGGTCATTTCTACTTTCCGAGCAACCTAGGCTTCACCCTAGGGCGTTGCTCCTACAGCTTGAATAGTTAGGGCCTTAGAAGTCAACGCCCGAACCATAAAATGCAAAAAAAATACAACAGTGTTTCCATCATGTAACAGGAGTAATTGCAACCAGTTTGGAAGTGATGGCCAATTCTACGTTCCGGGCAACCTAGGCTTCGCTCTAGGGCGTTGCTCCACCAGATCGAATAGATAGTGCCTTAGAAGTCAACGCCAGAGGCGTAAAATACAATATAAATACAACAGTTTTTCCATCGTATAAAACGAATAATTGCAACCAGTATGGAACTTATGGTCATTTCAACTTTCCGAGCAACCTAGGCTTCACCCTAGGGCGTTGCTCCAACAGATTGCATAGTTAGGGCCTTAGAAGTCAACGCCCGAACCATAAAATGCAAAAAAAATACAACAGGGTTTCCATCATATATCAGGAATAATTGCAACCAGTTTGAAAGTGATGGCCAATTCTACGTTCCGGGCAACCTAGGTTTCACTCCAGCGCGTTGCTCCACCAGACCGAATGGATACGGCCTAAGAAGTCAACGCCAGAAGCATAAAATACGATATAAATACAACAGCATTTCCATTGTATAAAACGAATAATTGCACCCAGTATGAAACTTATGGTCATTTCCACATTCCGAGGAACCTAGGCTTCACTCTAGGGCGTTGCTCCACCAGATCGAATAGTTAGCTCCTTAGAAGTAAACGCCAGAAGCATAAAATACGATATAAATACAACAGCTTTTCCATCGTATAAAAGGATTAATTGCAACCAGTTTGAACGTGATGGTCATTTCTCCTTTCCTGGCAACCTAGGCTTCACTCTAGGGTGTTGCTCTACTAGATCGAACAGCTAGGGCCTTAGAAGTCAACGCCAGAAGCATAAAATACAATATAAATACAACAGTATTTCCATCGTATAAAACGAATAATTGCAACCAGTATGAAACTTATGGTCATTTCTACTTTCCGAGCAACCTAGGCTTCACCCTAGAGCGTTGCTCCAACAGATTGAATAGTTAGGGCCTTAGAAGTCAACGCCCGAAGCATAAAATGCAATAAAAATACAACTGTGTTTCCATAATATAACAGGAATAATTGCAACCAGTTGGAAAGTGATGGCCAATTCTACGTTCCGGGCAACCTAGGTTTCACTCCAGCGCGTTGCTCCACCAGACCGAATAGTTACGGCCTAAGAAGTCAACGCCAGAAGCATAAAATACGATATAAATACAACAGCATTTCCATCGTATAAAAGGAATAATTGCAACCAGTATGAAACTTATGGTCATTTCTACTTTCCGAGCAAGCTAGGCTTCACCCTAGGGTGTTGCTCCAACAGATTGAAATGTTAGGGCCTTAGAAGTCAACGCCAGAAGCATAAAATACAATATAAATACAACAGTTTTTCCATCGTATAAAACGAATAATTGCAACCAGTTTGAAAGTGATGGCCAATTCTACCTTCCGGGCAACCTAGGCTTCACTCTACGGCGTTGCTCCACTAGATCGAACTGCTAGGGCCATAGAAGTCAACGCCAGAAGCATAAAATACAATATAAATACAACAGTCTTTCCATCGTATAAAACGAATAATTGCAACCAGTATGAAACTTATGGTCATTTCTACTTTCCGAGCAACCTAGGCTTCACCCTAGGGCGTTGCTCCAACAGATTGAGTAGTTAGGGCCTTAGATGTCAACGCCCGAAGCATAAAATGCAATAAAAATACAACTGTGTTTCCATCATATAACAGGAATAATTGCAACCAGTTTGAAAGTGATGGCCAATTCTACGTTCCGGGCAACCTAGACCTCACTCTAGGGCGTTGCTCCACCAGATCGAATAGTTAGTGCCTTAGACGTCAACGCCAGAAGCATAAAATACAATATAAATACAACAGCTTTTCCATCGTATAAAACGAATAATTGCGACCAGTATGAAACTTATGGTCATTTCTACTTTCCGAGCAACCTAGGCTTCACCCTAGGGCGTTGCTCCAACAGATTGAATAGTTAGGGCCTTAGAAGTCAACGCCCGAACCATAAAATGCAAAAAAAATACAACAGTGTTTCCATCATATAACAGGAATAATTGCAACCAGTTTGAAAGTGATGGCCAATTCTACGTTCCGGGCAACCTAGGTTTCACTACAGGGCATTGCTCCACCAGACCAAATAGTTACGGCCTAAGAAGTCAACGCCAGAAGCATAAAATACGATATAAATACAACAGCTGTTCCACCGTATAAAACGAATAATTGCAACCAGTATGAAACTTATGGTCATTTCTACTTTCCGAGCAACCTAGGCTTCACCCTAGGGCGTTGCTCCAACAGATTGAATAGTTAGGGCCTTAGAAGTCTACGCCCGAACCATAAAATGCAAAAAAAATACAACAGTGTTTCCATCATATAGCAGGAATAATTGCGACCAGTTTGAAAGTGATGGCCAATTCTACGTTCCGGGCAACCTAGGCTTCACTCTAGGGCGTTGCTCCACCAGATCGAAGAGTTAGTGCCATAGAAGTCGACGCCAGAAGCATAAAGTACAATATAAATACAACAGTTTTTCCATCGTATGAAACAAATAATTGCAAACAGTATGAAACTTATGGTCATTTCTACTTTCCGAGCAACCTAGGCTTCAGGCTAGGGCGTTGCTCCAACGGATTGAATAGTTAGGGCCTTAGAAGTCAACACCCGAACCATAAAATGCAAAAAAAATACTACAGTGTTTCCATCATATAACGGGAATAATTGCAACCAGTTTGAAAGTGATGGCCAATTCTACGTTCCGGGCAACCTAGGTTTCACTCCAGCGCGTTGCTCCACCAGACCGAATAGTTACGGACTAAGAAGTCAACGCCAGAAGCATAAAATACGATATAAATACGACAGCTTTTCCATCGTATAAAACGAATAATTGCAACCAGTGTGAAAGTAATGGTCATTTCTACGTTCCGAGCACCCTAGGCGTCACTCTAGGGCTTTGCTCCACCACATCTAATAGCTACGGCCTTAGAAGTCAACGCCAGAGGCATAAAGGACAATATAAATACAACAGCGTTTCCATCGTATAAAACGAATAATTGCAACCAGTGTGAAAGTTATGGTCATTTCTACATTCCGAGCAACCTAGGATTCACTCTAGGGCGTTGCTCCACCAGATAGAATAGTTAGGTCCTTAGAAGTCAACGCCCGAAGCATAAAATGCAATAAAAATACAACAGTGTTTCCATAATATAACAGGAATAATTGCAACCAGTTTGAAAGTGATGGCCAATTCTACGTTCCGGGCAACCTAGGTTTCACTCCAGCGCGTTGCTCCACCAGACCGAATAGTTACGGACTAAGAAGTCAACGCCAGAAGCATAAAATACGATATAAATACAGCAGCTTTTCCATCGTATAAAACGAATAATTGCAACCAGTGTGAAAGTAATGGTCATTTCTACGTTCCGAGCACACTAGGCGTCACTCTAGGGCGTTGCTCCACCATATCTAATAGCTACGGCCTTAGAAGTCAACGCCAGAGGCATAAAGTACAATATAAATACAACAGCGTTTCCGTCGTATAAAACGAATAATTGCAACCAGTGTGAAAGTTATGGTCATTTCTACATTCCGAGCAACCTAAGATTCACTCTAGGGCGTTGCTCCACCAGATCGAATAGTTAGGTCCTTAGAAGTAAACGCCAGAAGCATAAAATACGATATAAATACGACAGCTTTTCCATCGTATAAAACGAATAATTGCAACCAGTGTGAAAGTAATGGTCATTTCTACGTTCCGAGCACCCTAGGCGTCACTCTAGGGCGTTGCTCCACCAGATCGAATAGTTAGTGCCTTAGAAGTCAACGCCAGAAGCATAAAATACAATATAAATACAACAGTTTTTCCATCGTATAAAACGAATAATTGCAACCAGTATGAAACTTATGGTCATTTCTACTTTCCGAGCAACCTAGGCTTCACCCTAGGGCGTTGCTCCAACAGATTGAGTAGTTAGGGCCTTAGATGTCAACGCCCGAAGCATAAAATGCAATAAAAATACAACTGTGTTTCCATCATATAACAGGAATAATTGCAACCAGTTTGAAAGTGATGGCCAATTCTACGTTCCGGGCAACCTAGACCTCACTCTAGGGCGTTGCTCCACCAGATCGAATAGTTAGTGCCTTAGACGTCAACGCCAGAAGCATAAAATACAATATAAATACAACAGCGTTTCCATCGTATAAAACGAATAATTGCAACCAGTGTGAAAGTTATGGTCATTTCTACTTTCCGAGCAACCTAGGCTTCACCCTAGGGCGTTGCTCCAACAGATTGAGTAGTTAGGGCCTTAGATGTCAACGCCCGAAGCATAAAATGCAATAAAAATACAACTGTGTTTCCATCATATAACAGGAATAATTGCAACCAGTTTGAAAGTGATGGCCAATTCTACGTTCCGGGCAACCTAGACCTCACTCTAGGGCGTTGCTCCACCAGATCGAATAGTTAGTGCCTTAGACGTCAACGCCAGAAGCATAAAATACAATATAAATACAACAGCTTTTCCATCGTATAAAACGGATAATTGCGACCAGTATGAAACTTATGGTTATTTCTACTTTCCGAGCAACCTAGGCTTCACCCTAGGGCGTTGCTCCAACAGATTGAATAGTTAGGGCCTTAGAAGTCAACGCCCGAACCATAAAATGCAAAAAAAATACAACAGTGCTTCCATCATATAACAGGAATAATTGCAACCAGTTTGAAAGTGACGGCCAATTCTACGTTCCGGGCAACCTATGCTTCACTCTATTGCGTTGCTCCACCAGATCGAATAGTTAGTACCTTAGAAGTCAACGCCAGAAGCATAAAATACAATATAGAAACAACAGTTTTTCCATCGTATAAAACGAATAATTGCAACCAGTGTGAAAGTTCTGGTCATTTCTACATTCCGAGCAACCTAGGATTCACTCTAGGGCGTTGCTCCACCAGATCGACTAGTTAGTGCCTTAGACGTCAACGCCAGAAGCATAAAATACAATATAAATACAACAGCTTTTCCATCGTATAAAACGAATAATTGCGACCAGTATGAAACTTATGGTCATTTCTACTTTGCGAGCAACCGAGGCTTCACCCTAGGGCGTTGCTCCACCAGATCGAATAGTTAGGTCCTTAGAAGTCAACGCCACAAGCATAAAATACAATATAAATACAACAGTTTTACCATCGTATAATACGAATTATTGCAACCAGTATGAAACTCATGGTCATTTCTACTTTCCGAGCAACCTAGGCTTCACCCTAGGGCGTTGCTCCTACAGCTTGAATAGTTAGGGCCTTAGAAGTCAACGCCCGAACCATAAAATGCAAAAAAAATACAACAGTGTTTCCATCATATAACAGGAGTAATTGCAACCAGTTTGGAAGTGATGGCCAATTCTACGTTCCGGGCAACCTAGGCTTCGCTCTAGGGCGTTGCTCCACCAGATCGAATAGATAGTGCCTTAGAAGTCAACGCCAGAGGCATAAAATACAATATAAATACAACAGTTTTTCCATCGTATAAAACGAATAATTGCAACCAGTATGGAACTTATGGTCATTTCAACTTTCCGAGCAACCTAGGCTTCACCCTAGGGCGTTGCTCCAACAGATTGCATAGTTAGGGCCTTAGAAGTCAACGCCCGAACCATAAAATGCAAAAAAAATACAACAGGGTTTCCATCATATATCAGGAATAATTGCAACCAGTTTGAAAGTGATGGCCAATTCTACGTTCCGGGCAACCTAGGTTTCACTCCAGCGCGTTGCTCCACCAGACCGAATAGATACGGCCTAAGAAGTCAACGCCAGAAGCATAAAATACGATATAAATACAACAGCATTTCCATCGTATGAAACGAATAATTGCACCCAGTATGAAACTTATGGTCATTTCCACATTCCGAGGAACCTAGGCTTCACTCTAGGGCGTTGCTCCACCAGATCGAATAGTTAGCTCCTTAGAAGTAAACGCCAGAAGCATAAAATACGATATAAATACAACAGCTTTTCCATCGTATAAAAGGATTAATTGCAACCAGTTTGAACGTGATGGTCATTTCTCCTTTCCGGGCAACCTAGGCTTCACTCTAGGGTGTTGCTCTACTAGATCGAACAGCTAGGGCCTTAGAAGTCAACGCCAGAAGCATAAAATACAATATAAATACAACAGTATTTCCATCGTATAAAACGAATAATTGCAACCAGTATGAAACTTATGGTCATTTCTACTTTCCGAGCAACCTAGGCTTCACCCTAGAGCGTTGCTCCAACAGATTGAATAGTTAGGGCCTTAGAAGTCAACGCCCGAAGCATAAAATGCAATAAAAATACAACTGTGTTTCCATAATATAACAGGAATAATTGCAACCAGTTGGAAAGTGATGGCCAATTCTACGTTCCGGGCAACCTAGGTTTCACTCCAGCGCGTTGCTCCACCAGACCGAATAGTTACGGCCTAAGAAGTCAACGCCAGAAGCATAAAATACGATATAAATACAACAGCATTTCCATCGTATAAAACGAATAATTGCAACCAGTATGAAACTTATGGTCATTTCTACTTTCCGAGCAAGCTAGGCTTCACCCTAGGGTGTTGCTCCAACAGATTGAAATGTTAGGGCCTTAGAAGTCAACGCCAGAAGCATAAAATACAATATAAATACAACAGTTTTTCCATCGTATAAAACGAATAATTGCAACCAGTTTGAAAGTGATGGCCAATTCTACCTTCCGGGCAACCTAGGCTTCACTCTACGGCGTTGCTCCACTAGATCGAACTGCTAGGGCCATAGAAGTCAACGCCAGAAGCATAAAATACAATATAAATACAACAGTCTTTCCATCGTATAAAACGAATAATTGCAACCAGTATGAAACTTATGGTCATTTCTACTTTCCGAGCAACCTAGGCTTCACCCTAGGGCGTTGCTCCAACAGATTGAGTAGTTAGGGCCTTAGATGTCAACGCCCGAAGCATAAAATGCAATAAAAATACAACTGTGTTTCCATCATATAACAGGAATAATTGCAACCAGTTTGAAAGTGATGGCCAATTCTACGTTCCGGGCAACCTAGACCTCACTCTAGGGCGTTGCTCCACCAGATCGAATAGTTAGTGCCTTAGACGTCAACGCCAGAAGCATAAAATACAATATAAATACAACAGCTTTTCCATCGTATAAAACGAATAATTGCGACCAGTATGAAACTTATGGTCATTTCTACTTTCCGAGCAACCTAGGCTTCACCCTAGGGCGTTGCTCCAACAGATTGAATAGTTAGGGCCTTAGAAGTCAACGCCCGAACCATAAAATGCAAAAAAAATACAACAGTGTTTCCATCATATAACAGGAATAATTGCAACCAGTTTGAAAGTGATGGCCAATTCTACGTTCCGGGCAACCTAGGTTTCACTACAGGGCATTGCTCCACCAGACCAAATAGTTACGGCCTAAGAAGTCAACGCCAGAAGCATAAAATACGATATAAATACAACAGCTGTTCCACCGTATAAAACGAATAATTGCAACCAGTATGAAACTTATGGTCATTTCTACTTTCCGAGCAACCTAGGCTTCACCCTAGGGCGTTGCTCCAACAGATTGAATAGTTAGGGCCTTAGAAGTCTACGCCCGAACCATAAAATGCAAAAAAAATACAACAGTGTTTCCATCATATAGCAGGAATAATTGCGACCAGTTTGAAAGTGATGGCCAATTCTACGTTCCGGGCAACCTAGGCTTCACTCTAGGGCGTTGCTCCACCAGATCGAAGAGTTAGTGCCATAGAAGTCGACGCCAGAAGCATAAAGTACAATATAAATACAACAGTTTTTCCATCGTATGAAACAAATAATTGCAAACAGTATGAAACTTATGGTCATTTCTACTTTCCGAGCAACCTAGGCTTCAGGCTAGGGCGTTGCTCCAACGGATTGAATAGTTAGGGCCTTAGAAGTCAACACCCGAACCATAAAATGCAAAAAAAATACTACAGTGTTTCCATCATATAACGGGAATAATTGCAACCAGTTTGAAAGTGATGGCCAATTCTACGTTCGGGGCAACCTAGGTTTCACTCCAGCGCGTTGCTCCACCAGACCGAATAGTTACGGACTAAGAAGTCAACGCCAGAAGCATAAAATACGATATAAATACGACAGCTTTTCCATCGTATAAAACGAATAATTGCAACCAGTGTGAAAGTAATGGTCATTTCTACGTTCCGAGCACCCTAGGCGTCACTCTAGGGCTTTGCTCCACCACATCTAATAGCTACGGCCTTAGAAGTCAACGCCAGAGGCATAAAGTACAATATAAATACAACAGCGTTTCCATCGTATAAAACGAATAATTGCAACCAGTGTGAAAGTTATGGTCATTTCTACATTCCGAGCAACCTAGGATTCACTCTAGGGCGTTGCTCCACCAGATAGAATAGTTAGGTCCTTAGAAGTCAACGCCCGAAGCATAAAATGCAATAAAAATACAACAGTGTTTCCATAATATAACAGGAATAATTGCAACCAGTTTGAAAGTGATGGCCAATTCTACGTTCCGGGCAACCTAGGTTTCACTCCAGCGCGTTGCTCCACCAGACCGAATAGTTACGGACTAAGAAGTCAACGCCAGAAGCATAAAATACGATATAAATACAGCAGCTTTTCCATCGTGTAAAACGAATAATTGCAACCAGTGTGAAAGTAATGGTCATTTCTACGTTCCGAGCACACTAGGCGTCACTCTAGGGCGTTGCTCCACCATATCTAATAGCTACGGCCTTAGAAGTCAACGCCAGAGGCATAAAGTACAATATAAATACAACAGCGTTTCCGTCGTATAAAACGAATAATTGCAACCAGTGTGAAAGTTATGGTCATTTCTACATTCCGAGCAACCTAAGATTCACTCTAGGGCGTTGCTCCACCAGATCGAATAGTTAGGTCCTTAGAAGTAAACGCCAGAAGCATAAAATACGATATAAATACGACAGCTTTTCCATCGTATAAAACGAATAATTGCAACCAGTGTGAAAGTAATGGTCATTTCTACGTTCCGAGCACCCTAGGCGTCACTCTAGGGCGTTGCTCCACCAGATCGAATAGTTAGTGCCTTAGAAGTCAACGCCAGAAGCATAAAATACAATATAAATACAACAGTTTTTCCATCGTATAAAACGAATAATTGCAACCAGTGTGAAAGTTATGGTCATTTCTACATTCCGAGCAACCTAGGCTTCACTCTAGGGCGTTGCTCCACCAGATCGAATAGTTAGTGCCTTAGAAGTCAACGCCAGAAGCATAAAATACAATATAAATACAACAGTTTTTCCATCGTATAAAACGAATAATTGCAACCAGTTTGAAAGTGATGGCAAATTCTACCTACCGGGCAACCTAGGCTTCACTCTAGGGCGTTGCTCCACCAGATCGAATAGTTAGTGCCTTAGAAGTCAACGCCAGAAGCATAAAATACAATATGAATACAACAGTTTTTCCATCGTATAAAACGAATAATTGCTACCAGTTTGAAAGTGATGGCCAATTCTACCTTCCGGGCAACCTAGGCTTCACTCTACGGCGTTGCTCCACTAGATCGAACTGCTAGGGCCTTAGAAGTCAACGCCAGAAGCATAAAATACAATATAAATACAACAGTCTTTCCATCGTATAAAACGAATAATTGCAACCAGTATGAAACTTATGGTCATTTCTACTTTCCGAGCAACCTAGGCTTCACCCTAGGGCGTTGCTCCAACAGATTGAGTAGTTAGGGCCTTAGATGTCAACGCCCGAAGCATAAAATGCAATAAAAATACAACTGTGTTTCCATCATATAACAGGAATAATTGCAACCAGTTTGAAAGTGATGGCCAATTCTACGTTCCGGGCAACCTAGACCTCACTCTAGGGCGTTGCTCCACCAGATCGAATAGTTAGTGCCTTAGACGTCAACGCCAGAAGCATAAAATACAATATAAATACAACAGCTTTTCCATCGTATAAAACGAATAATTGCGACCAGTATGAAACTTATGGTCATTTCTACTTTCCGAGCAACCTAGGCTTCACCCTAGGGCGTTGCTCCAACAGATTGAATAGTTAGGGCCTTAGAAGTCAACGCCCGAACCATAAAATGCAAAAAAAATACAACAGTGCTTCCATCATATAACAGGAATAAATGCAACCAGTTTGAAAGTGACGGCCAATTCTACGTTCCGGGCAACCTATGCTTCACTCTATTGCGTTGCTCCACCAGATCGAATAGTTAGTACCTTAGAAGTCAACGCCAGAAGCATAAAATACAATATAGATACAACAGTTTTTCCATCGTATAAAACGAATAATTGCAACCAGTGTGAAAGTTATGGTCATTTCTACATTCCGAGCAACCTAGGATTCACTCTAGGGCGTTGCTCCACCAGATCGAATAGTTAGTGCCTTAGACGTCAACGCCAGAAGCATAAAATACAATATAAATACAACAGCTTTTCCATCGTATAAAACGAATAATTGCGACCAGTATGAAACTTATGGTCATTTCTACATTCCGAGCAACCTAGGCTTCACCCTAGGGCGTTGCTCCAACAGATTGAATAGTTAGGGCCTTAGAAGTCAACGCCCGAACCATAAAATGCAAAAAAAATACAACAGTGCTTCCATCATATAACAGGAATAATTGCAACCAGTTTGAAAGTGACGGCCAATTCTACGTTCCGGGCAACCTATGCTTCACTCTATTGCGTTGCTCCACCAGA
The DNA here is from genome assembly GCF_051401765.1 of Calliopsis andreniformis. NCBI lineage: Eukaryota > Metazoa > Arthropoda > Insecta > Hymenoptera > Andrenidae > Calliopsis > Calliopsis andreniformis. Next base: position 9,374,507 of record NW_027480424.1, read on the forward strand.
TCGAATAGTTAGTACCTTAGAAGTCAACGCCAGAAGCATAAAATGCAATATATATACAACAGTTTTTCCATCGTATAAAACGAATGATTGCAACCAGTGTGAAAGTTATGGTCATTTCTACATTCCGAGCAACCTAGGATTCACTCTAGGGCGTTGCTCCACCAGATCGAATAGTTAGGTCCTTAGAAGTAAACGCCAGAAGCATAAAATACGATATAAATACAACAGCTTTTCCATCGTATAAAACGAATAATTGCAACCAGTGTGAAAGTAATGGTCATTTCTACTCTCCGAGCACTCTAGGCGTCACTCTAGGGCGTTGCTCCACCACATCTAATAGCTACGGCCTTAGAAGACAACGCCAGAGGCATAAAGGACAATATAAATACAACAGAGTTTCCATCGTATAAAACGAATAATTGCAACCAGTGTGAAAGTTATGGTCATTTCTACATTCCGAGCAACCTAGGATTCACTCTAGGGCGTTGCTCCAC